>NC_056677.1:120325771-120950747 GCF_018350195.1 Panthera tigris | reverse complement strand
GCGGGGGGGACTCACAGGCGCTCACGTAGTAGCACAGCCCGAGCAGCAGGGCGCACGAGGCGAGCAAGAGCAGCCCGAGGCACCGGTGGGCCCACAGCTTCAGCAGAGCGCCGCGCGTCGAGGCCCCGACGGCGCCCAGGGACGCCCGCCAGCCCGCCTGAGGCGCGGCCGTCGCGCCATCCTCGCGCCCGGGGACGCTGCCTCCCGGGTGCGACTCGTCGGCCGGGGTCTCCCTGGTGCACCCCGCGTCGCAGCTTATCACCCTGGAGTGCGGCCCCTTCAGCGAGCCGATCTTCGACCTGGTCCTCTTCCGCAGCGACCGCCTGTCAGAAGGCATGGCTCCGGACGGCAGCCTCGCCGAGACGACGCCTCCGGACGGCAGGCCCGTCTCCCACAAGCCCCCGGGCGGTGACGCTGGCGTGGCACCCCCTCGGCCGCGCGTGCCAACCGTCGTCCCCAGGCCCCGCCCCTTTCTGACGGCTATGGGCGGGGCGGGGGTGGTGCCTGGGGCCCTCCCCCAATCAAGGCCCGGCCCGCTAGCGCTTGTGGAACGCCGTCGAAGGGACGAACGAATGGGGCCCGAGGCCCGCGCCGCGTGCGCGTCCGCTCGTCCCAGACGGCACAACGCCTCGCGAGATTCCGGCTCCAGCCTTGGCTGCTGATTGTCCCTCAGATTCAGTCCCTGTGACGCGCTGTGGGCTCTGCGGTCCCTACGGTTAGTCCCCGCGGGGCTCAAGACGGTAGCCACTAGCCACATGTGGCCGTTTAAACGTCAATTCTAATTCATTAACATTAAACCGAACAGGGGGGCCGCGGTAGCTCAGGTCCTGATCTCACGGGTTGGTGAGCTCGAGCGCTGCCTCTGCACTGACAGCGGGGAGCCTGCTTGGGATGCTCTCTCCCCTCCCTCTCTGTCCCTCCCCCATGCGTGTGTGCACTAAACCTTTTAAAAAATAAAATTTCTTTTTGTTTTTGCTTTAACTTTTTATAACTTGTTAGTGTTTATTTCTCAGAGAGAGAGAGAGAGAGAGAGGATCCGAAGCGGGCTCTGTGCTGTTAGCCCAGAGCCAGACGTGGGACTCGAGCTCACGAACTGTGAGATCATGACCTGAACTGAAGTCTGGCGCTTAACTGAACCACCCAGGCTCCCCCCCCCAAAATAAAATTTCTTTAAGAAAAGCGGAATAGGGGCGCCTGGGTGGTTCAGTCGGTGAAGCGTCCGACTTCGGCTCGGGTCGTGATCTCGCGGTCCGTGAGTTCGAGCCCCGCGTCGGGCTCTGGGCTGACGGCTCGGAGCCTGGAGCCTGCTTCCGATTCTGCGTCTCCGTCTCTCTCTGACCCTCCCCCGTTCATGCTCTGTCTCTCTCTGTCTCAAAAATAAACACTAAAAAAATAAAAAAAAATAAAAGTGGAATTAAGAAACCCGTTCCTCAGTCACACACGTATCAGGCGCTCAGTAACCACGCGTAGCTTCTCGTGACCATATTGGACAGTGCCAATATGGAGCATTCCTTTCATGGCAGAAAGCTGGACTGGCAGAGCGGGCTGTGCATAGCGACTATAGGGAACGTGGTCGGCATTCCATAGGCTGTTGCATTGTAGTAGGAGCTTTTACGTGGAACAAAATGATATCTGCCTTCGGAGACTTGAAGGTTTAGTTACAAATAAATGGAACGGGACAAAATGACAACGAAGACTGTGTGAGGAACACTAAAGAGTGCCTCAGAGCACTTAGATTTTATTCCCATCATTTGCCACCAATGCATTGGGTGGCCCTAAGTGCCTTCCTGGCGGCCGGCGCTGCAACGTGCAAATGAGAGAGTTAGCATGGCCTCTGAGCCCCCCTCTGACGCCAAACTCTCACCCTCAGGCAACATCCCAGTGGCTTGCAAGGTTTCGGTCCAGCTGCAAAAGGACCATGTAGCTGAGGCTGGTACCTGTTGGCTTGCCTCATTCGAGTTTGCAAGCAATGTGAAAACTGCCCCTCTCAACTGCATTTCCACCCTTATTCTTACAATACTTTATTTGGGCTTTCCAAATGGTTTTCTACGGATTTTATTCTATTGTTCTTACTGTTCTCTCCAATGTTAATAGGCATTTCGTACGGGGAAAGAGGGAGGAAGGTTTCTATGCAAATAATTCTTGAAACTTAGCCTGCTCCACCCCACCCCCACATCCACGAGGGACTTCTAAGGCTCTTTAGTTTATTAAAGGATCTGACAGGAAAAGAACCTGCTTTTCCTTCCTTGTATTTCTTATAATTTTTTTTTTTTGGCCTCAGCTTTTCCAAACTAATTTAACCAGAAGACACCTGTCCCCCACAACACGATGAAGAGCTTCTGAAACTACTGCTTGCAACTCTGAGAAACTGTGAAGTATCTGAGCTTTTACCCTGCTTGGGAGTAACGAGGTAGCCTGCTACAGTTTCATAGACGCTGGCAGAAGGTGCAAGACAACTGGGTCAGAGACAAAAGACGAAGGCTTCCCTGAGATGCGGCAACTGGAGAGACCCATGAACAGTTGCTTCCCACAGCAGCCCTGTTCACGTCACAGCACATGTGGAAAGTGACCGTGTGACCGGGCACCACACAGCCACCCGGAGGGCTCAGGGGATTCGGTTAGAGCATACGGGTTGGGCACTCAGCTCTTGACCGCGTCACAGGTTGTGCCTTGGTTTCCCCGGCTGCAAATTATGGGCTATGGGCAGCCTGATCGTGAAGATTCCTTCTGGCTCTGGCTTACTGTGACTCGTCCTTGACAGTAGCATTTGGGGAGACGTGGCAGTTCTACAACACGGCAATACTCCTAAGCATGCCACATTATACCATTAGAAACCCAAATTACTGGGGTGCCTGGGTGGCCCAGTCGGTTAAGCGTCCAATTTAGGCTTATGTCATGATCTCACGGTTGCTGAGTTTGAGCCCCACGTGGGGCTCTCTGCTGTCAGCACAGAGCTTGCTTCAGATCCTCTGCCTCTCCCTCTCTCTGCCCCTCCCCCCTTCAAAAAGAAAGAAACATTAAAAAAAAAAAAAGGAACCCAAATTACTAACAAGAACTCAGAGGGACAAAATCCCTAAGATTATGCCTGAGCGATCCCTGGATTACATAACACTAATTCAAGATTGGGGACACAAAAAGCCATGTGAAGTGTCCATTTTGAAGATTATCAGATGGAGACTTAAAATTCTGCACTGGCTTTCCTTTTTCATTCTATAATCTCAAGGGAGCTAAATTTGATACTAGTCAACCCAGACCTAATTAGGGAGGAAAATCTGTTGCATGGGCATGAATACAAGAACTGCTTCATGAGATGGTACATAGCACTGCTCAGAATGTGGCTACTGTTCTTGCGGAAAATTGAGAATTGACACTATTTTTTAAATATCACCACAGACAGACACGAAAAGATGCTCAACCTCGGGCAATCAGGGGAATGCAAATGAATCAACGATGAGGTATCATTTTATGCTCATCAGATTGGCAAAATTAATAAATATTCATAAGAATATGCAGAAATAGAAACTCGGTCATTGCTGGCAGAGATGTAAGTGGGTTACAACCACACTGGAGTGCAATTTGACCACACTTTGTACAGTTAAGTATCCGCATGGTCTGTGATGCGGAAATTCCACTTTGAGGTATCTGTCCCGCCATTCACGTGTAAAAGGAGAAGGAGACATGTACAAAGACGTTCATTGTTACAGTGAAAGCAACGTAAACGATGTCTCACTAGGCAAATGGAAACACGGGGCGGTTCATTCCTATAACGTAGTATACATTGTACACTATGCATGGAGTATACTAGTATATAGTATACTAGTATATAGTACTTACCGATGGTCAGGATAAATCACCTGAGCCAACATAGTCTTTCTCCTGTTCTGCTGCTTTGCCTAGTGGCATGAAGTGGCAGCCCCACCTTCTAGTTCAGTGGAACCACGATTGGGTTCCCTGGAAGAAATAGCCCTCGCTTAGATAACGAGTTTCTAAAAGAGCTGAAACCAGAATTGTGGGAATGAGAAGCAAAGCGCAAAATTTTTGCAAGTGGGTCGTTAGGTACGTCTCGCCACCACCCCTTAGTTCTTAGCCCCCCGCGTCTGGTTACGGGTGAAACCACACTGTAGTATGTTGCTCACTGGCCCTAGTTCAGAGTGTACAACACATCCTTCAAGGCAGTAAGTACCTCAAACTTTCAGGGCGCTTTCTCCTAGCTGGTGTCATACTGGGTTTTCAGGAAATGATTTCATTGTTCTATTAGGCCAAACTTCTTCTTTTTCAGCTGTATTAAGGTACAATTGATAAAACTTAAGATATTTTAAATGTACGCATGGTGATTTGATATACTCTGTGAGGATTCCCTCTATCTAGTTAATTAAGACACCTATTACCTTATATATTTCTCTTCTCTTTCCTCTTCTTTTTTGGTGAGGACATTTAAGTTCTACTCGCCTGGCAAATTTCAATTAGATGATACAGTGTTATCAAGTATAGTTGCCATGTTTTACATTAGATCCTCAGACTTTATTCATCTTATGGCTGAAAGTTTATATCCTTTTACCAACCTCTCCCTAATTCCCCCGCCTCCCAGCTCCTGCCAATAACTTTTCTCTCTCTGTTTCTTTTCTATGAGTTTGACTTTTTTTTTTTTTTTTTTTTTTTTTTTTTTTTTTTTTTTTTTTTTTTTAGAAATTTGAGATTCCATATATAAATGATACCACAAAGTATTTACTTTCTCTGTCTGGCTTATTTTCTGAAAAAAAAATCACTTATTGGACTATATTCTAAACAAATTGTTGTGACTACTGTTGAGTTGTAATAATGAATATGTAAGCTTCAATTGGGCACATTTTCATTACATATCCTTTAATCAACATTGTATTTACACGGAAGTTGATTTGGAGAACTTTCAGTTAGGCAATCCCTAACACCTCTTGGACCCAACAACATATGCTCATTTTTGAGAATGAGTTCATCACAGTTTAAAATCATTCAAGTTCACTTCAGGTACAGTCCATGTCTCCAATACTTGTGTGTTTAAGCAATGATAGCCCAGTGACTGTAAACACAAAGACACAGGGGCGCCTAGGTGGCTCGGTCAGTTGAGCGTTTGACTTTGGCTCAGGTCATGATCTTGCGGTTCCTGAGTTCAAGCCCCAAATAGGGCTCCCCACTGTCAGCCCTGAGTCTGCTTCAGATCCTCTGTCCCTCTCTCTCTCTCTGCCCCTCCCCCACTTGCACTCTCTCAAAAGTAAATAAAACATTTTTTTAAAAAAGTTTTAGGAACACAGAAGTTGAGTTTCTTTTGTTTCTGTCATTTGTGATACCACTCGGAGGTGTTTTTTTTTTTTTTAATGTTTATTTATTCTGAGAGAGAGAGAAAGCTGGGGAGGGATAGAGAAAGAGAGAGGGAGAGAGAATCCCAACCAGGCTCCTCACGGCCAGAGCAGAGCTCAGCGCAGGGCTCAATCCCAGGAACCGTCAGATCATGACCTGAGTGGAAATCAAGAGTGTGACGCTTAACAGACTGAGTCACCCAGATGCCCCTACTACTTGGAAGTTTTAAGTGTATTTAAAATTTATAATACTGAAATAGAATATCAACTGGGAGATACAATGGGGTTGTTTAGTAGGTGGAAATGTTAGCTCATAAATGAAATAACACTTCATTCTTGAACGACTTTACTGAATTGGAAAATCTTTACAATTGACATGCATCCTTTTTTGTGCATTGCTGTTCCTTGTTACTCGATTTTTGTTAAACTAGAATGCTATTATTCCTTACTGCAACAGGCCAATATATATATGTAAGCTTGTTCCCCTTTTTCTCCAAAAAAGTTATTAATGTAATTAAGAGGTATTAACCTATTTTTTCTTCTCTCTTTTTTGCACTCTAATTCTAATATTTAGTTTATAGTTTATTAATTTTTCTGGCCTGATTATAGATATGAAGTTCAATAAAAGAAATTTTTCACACTTCCTGCATTTGTTTCCTGGCCATTTGTGGTTTTCATTTCATTTAATGATTATTACTGAAAGTAATTGTGTCATATAGAAGAGAGAAGTGTTGGGGCACCTGGGGGCTCAGTCAGTTAGCGGTCCTACTCTTGATTTTGGCTCAGGTCGTGATCTCACAGTTCCTGGGATCGAGCCCCACATTGGGGTCTGCGCTGACAGCACGGAGCCTGCTTGGCATTCTCTCTCTCTCCCTCTCTCTCTGCCCCTCCCCTGCTCTGCTCTGCTCTCTCTCTCTCTCTCTCTCAAAATAAATAAATAAACAAAGATTTAAAAAAATAAAGAGGAGAGAAGTGTTAGGGGAAAAAAAGTGACCTACTCCAGCATATCTGGTGTGAGATATGTTTGTCATCCAATGAAAGGAACTGCTACCTCTCCTCTAGTTGAGACATTGGGCCTCAGGAAGTCTCTTCCAGAACAGTTGGTTCTAGGAAAACACTACTTTAGGTGGGATCTGGGGATCAGGAACTTGCTGCCACAACTGTTGACTCCAGACCCTCACCAGCAAAACGGGTGCCCTGCATGCCACTTCGCTCCCCGTCCGGCTCAGTCCGGAATTCAAGCGCAACATAACTTTGTCTAATCGGTCATACCTAAATCACATCCAAAACCCCGTCTACAAGGGAATCTGGGAAATGTGGTTTTTAGCTTTCTGGTTTCTGTCGTGTGGGAAGGCACATCCGCACACGTTGGATGTTGATCAAGGCACTACCACCTTCAACGGCCTCACATCCAGCCGATCGGGACTTCCAGCACCCAGGCACTTCCCACTGCCGACCGGCACGCTACCAGCTCCTTCCGCTGTGCCTCGGCACGTAGGCCCTCCTGCGCCTCTCCACTCGCCTCCGTCCTGACACAGAGAAACTACTCTGAATCCTCCCACTTTTCCTTTTCACTGCTTTCCTTCCCCTTGAATTAGCTGAAGTTCGGCTTCCTACTGATTAAGCCTTCCTGGGATCATCGCTGGCCTGGAAACCCTCTGTGGTAGGTACTGTTCCTTCCATTTCCGGGTGAAGAGAAGGAGCCAGTAAACTCCTCAGATCCCTGTGCTACCTCAGACCTCGGTTTCAATGCTTGTGGTCAATCTCCTCTGTTTTGGAGCGCCCATCATCTGATTATACCACCTGTTTCACTTTCTGCATCTCGGGGGCCTACGAAATTTCAGAAAATTCTCTCCTCTACTTCTCTGACTTCCATTCCATCACAACTCTTGGCCATTACCCTTGGAATGGAACTGGCTACATGGCTCCTTTGCCTTCCGAAGGCCATTGAAGTATTTGTCTTCCTCAAACACTTTGCAACATTTGAAACTGTTAACTTTCCTCCTTCTCTGAGGGAAGCCATGTGTCCCTACGGTACAATAAGCTCTATGGGAGCAGGAATCTCGCTTATCTTGTCTATTGATGTATTTTTAGTGCCTAAACAGTGCGTGGCACATAGTATCCACTGAATAAATATATTTTCCTGGATAATTGCCGTGACAAAGCACAATTCTCATGTCCTTCTAATCCTTATCCCATTGGCTAAATGTAGGCATTCCCTGAGATTTAGCCCACTGCTACCTATTTGTGCTGGTTTTTTTCCTGAGTGATCTGCTTCTTCTCATTTCTTTGGTGATCACTCTGTGTCAGTGATGTTTTAACTTTTATATATCCAGCCTCACCTCTGTCCTAAGCTCCAAAGTGGAGATCAACAAAGCAAGTTCAATGTTGTTGCTTCTAGGACAACCAGATGGGGTAAGTCAGAGGCCCTGGGCTCTGGGAGCCCCACTCTAGCGTGGGAAGCAGGCATGAAAAATACAAGTATAACACAATGCGATGAATGCTCTTAAAAACCAAAGTGTGAACAGAGTGTTATAGGAACACAGAAGAGAGGGCAAGTAATTCAGCCTAAAGTTGTCAGTGAAAGCAACTGAAAAGTGACATTTAATTTAGGTTTTGAAGATTGAATAGAAAATGTTCAGGCAAACAAGATGTGAAAGATTGTTTTCGTGGAGGAGCCCAAACAGAGGCTCCGAGGAATGGACGAATACGAGAGATACAGTATGTTGTGAGTCCGGGATAAATATCCTGCCGCACCTAGAAGTATGTACAAACCTGACCTTTAGATCTTTTTCTCCCAAACCAATGCCTCCACCTGACTTCCTTTTGCCTGTGCACGTTCTCATCCTTCTTCCGATTCCTTCGATTTACAGTCTCTGGGTTATCTTGGATTCTTTATTTCTCATGTCCTGATGAGAGGCCTGTTGATTTTGCTTCAAATACTGCTCAGTCCCTTTCCTCCCTTCTATTTCTACTTAAACAGTCCTAGCTTTGACCCGCATGACTTGTTCCCTTAACCAGCAAAAGTTTCCTAAGAGTTCTCTCAACCAACACGGTCTCATGGTTCTAACCCACAACTCACTGCAGTCGAATGATTCTTCCTACTGAGATACCTGGCTACAGTATAAATGATGGCCATATGTCGGTTCCCTCCTTCAGGAAGCAGGCTCTGGAGCTCTGGAGCTCCCAGATTTCTGCCTCCTCATTTTCCTACCTGTCTGACTGCTGTTTTTCATTTACTATGCTGGATCCTTCTCTTCTGGGCCCTCCTCAGAGCCCTCTGCTAGGCCTTCTCTTTCCTTCCTCACTCTACACTGCCCACCCCCACCCCACCCCCAATGATCACATACACTCCTACAACTGACTTGCCATCATGTCCTGATTATTTACAAAACTACAGTTTAGATCTCTCCTCTGAATCCCACTTAGGCATCTCTGTCTGGCTAACATACAGCACTTAAAACTTCTCACGTCCAAAACCGAATGATTATCCGTCACGAACTTGCACCTTCTCCGCTATGTGCTGTCTCAGTCAGCAGTACTGCCTTCTATCCAGTTGCTTAAGTGGGAAATCTGGGAGTCTTCTTTGAGTCCTCCATATTTTTCAATCCCCATTCATTCGATCCAGAAAAGCTCTCTCCTCTAACTCTGAAACTATGCGTGACGGTTAGTTTTCTGTGTCAACTTGGCCACAGGCTATAGAACCCAGTTATCCCATCAAGCGCTACTCTAGGTGTCCCTGTGAACGTACTTCATAACTGTGGGTTAGCATCTACAGTCAATTGACTTTTGGTCAAGGACATTACCCTCAATAATCTGGGTGAGCCTTATTCAGTTAGTTGGAAGACACCGAGAGCGAATTTGAAGTGTCTCTGAAGAAGAAATCCTGCCTCAAGATGGCAACATCAACTCCGGCCTGAATTTTCACCCTGATGGCCTTGCCCTATGAATTTTGAACTGGCCGGCTCCCGTAATCACATGAGTCAATTCCTTAAAATAAATCTGCACCTTGTACGTATTTTTCATGGCTTTTGTTTCTCTGGGGACCCTGACAGATCCACAATGCTCTTGTTTCCACTGCTTCCCCCTCGTCACCTCTGGACTCCTGGAGAGTCTCAACTCGTCTCTCTTACCTGTAGTCTTGCCCGCGCCGATCCATTCACCACACTGTGACCACTGCGTACTTGTAGGGACAGAAAGCGGATCGTGTCACTCTCCTGCTTAGTAAACCTTTCAACAGCTGCTTATTGTCTGACAACCCAAATTCCTTTCCTTGGTTCATGGTTCCTGAGCGCTCACCTGCTCCGCACCTCGCTGGCCACCCCAGCCTCAGCTCTTGTACTTTTTTCCTTCACGTTAGGACCACACCTAACTTGCCCAGACGCCCGATGCTGTCTGCCGCCTTTGCACATGCTTTTCCGTCCTGTGCTCTTCTTCCTTTGCGCCTCGGCTTAAATATCACTTCTTCATGAGACTTTTCCTGACGGACCAGCTTATATCCCCTTCTGAAACTTTCCTATAAGATCAGGTCACAACGCCATTAATCCTATGGTGCGTGAATGTGAAACACCTCCTCCACTCACTGTTTGAGCTTTTGCAAGATAGGATGAGTGTTCTTTGTTTACACTGAGTTTCAGTTCTCCTGTTAAACACACATGCTTCTGAATCTTCTATCCATTTTTATCATCCCGGCACCAAGGTGGTGCACCAAGAATGCCTGTTCTCCCCTAACTGGAATTGGCACGGAACACCAAAGGGTCTCGAAAAGTCTGATTCTTCAAGGTTTATGAGGGTGGCTAGAGATAACAAGATGCCAAAGTCGTGGTACCTTAAAGAACAAAGGTTTATTGCCTGCTCACACTACGTGCCCGACACGGGTAACAGTGTGTCGGGGGAACAGAGCGTGGAGAATCACAGCATCCTGGCTCTTCAACGCTTCAGCCCAGAAAGGACACGTATCTTTCTGCTTTCACCTCAGCGGCCAAAGGAAGTAACAGGGCCGGCCTTCACTCAGAGGAGGCCTGTGCCCGGAGGGAAGGAGGAATCAGGAAAGGTGGTAACCCTAGAAATGCCTAACACTAGCATTAATACTAACAGCTATCCTTTATGTACGGGGTACTGTGCTAAGCACATGACATTAATCCTCCTAACAGGCCCAAGGTGAATGTTAATATTTCCGTATTTCGGGGCAACTGAGGCTCAGAGAGATTGTGTGATTTGTGCGAGGCTGCAGGTGCTATTGAAGCTGGGATCTGAACCTGTGTCAACTGACTGGCAGTCAGTGCTGGCCCTTCCGCATCACCCACACTACACCCTAGTACATAATGCCCTTGCCACAACTCTGTGCTTTTGCACCGATGAGGCCCTTGGCCTGACAAAAGTGGGAAAAGTGCATCCTTGCCAAACTCTTTGTTCGCCCCTGGTGATCCGTTTCAAACCACAAGCCCCCCTGTGAAACTTCTCCTGACTTCCTCCTGCAGAATTCGTTGCCCAGCCTCAGTTACCCTCCGCTCAAATCCCTAGCAGAGCACGCACTGCATGCATTTGTTTTTATCTGTTAACCTTCTTATTTCTTCCACTAGACCGTGGCTCCTTGAACTAGGGAGCCAGGCCCCATTTCTCTCTGTAGTTACAGGACAGAGACAAAATAGCTTAAATGCAGCCAGCATTGATTACGCATACGTGCCAGACACAGGTCTGAGTGCTTTACATGTGCTCCTTCCACTCTCACGCCATCTCTAGGAATGTTCAGTAACTTGTCCAAAGCCTCATGGGTAGTAAACAACGGTGCTGGAATTAGAACTCCCGCAGTCTGACCTCAGAGTCCAAGCGTGCTTAGCCGCTGTGCTGCTGCTTGAAACTTCTTTCAGTTCATACCTTACCCCTTTGCTTCTAAATACTTCCTGTATTTCCTAAAAACAAGAACACTCTCTTATACAATCACAGTACAATGATAAGAAATGGGAAAGTAGCCTTGTCCTATTACGTAATCTGCAGACCCTATTCATAGCCCAGTTTCCCAATAATGTCCTTTGTAACAGAAGATGACGGTATTTTCTGGTTCAAGATCCAGTGCCGGACCACAGGTTGCACTTAACTGTCATGTCTTTTTAGTATGCTTTGATTGGAAACAGTGCCTCAGTATTTCTTTGTCCTTTATGACCTCAATAATGGTGACAAGTACGAGCCTTTTATTTTGTAACGTGTCCATCAGTTTGAGCTTGTCTGATGTTTCCACATTATTAGACGAAGCTTAGTAATTTTGTAAATAGGAACACCATCGAGTGAATTGTGCCCTTCTCAGTGCATCATATGAGGAGGCACGATATCCATTTGTTCCTGTAATTATCTATTATTTTATGCTAATTTTTCTTTTCCCAGTGTCATTTTCTTCTGCATCTCCCGCATCAAATACACGGCTTGACTCATGGCGTATGTTTAAACAACGTTAGTTGAATGAATAAATCCTCATTCCTCTAAAAGAAAACTATTAAGCCCAAACTGTGTGAATCATAACCCTAGTTTCCTCCCTTTCTCTTTCCCCACACATGATAAACACCAAGTCTCACTGATCCTATCTCCTAACTATGCTAGGGATCCTACCCTCTCCATTCTCACTGTCACTGCATTGGCTCATTATTCCAACAGCCTGGCCTCCCTGCCCCTAGTCTTGTTTCCTTTAATCCATCTTTGAAAGGTGAGTGAAAGAAAGCACGAGTCATGTACAACGGGCACAAGAATAGGTTTGATTGGGATAACTTACGAGCCTAAGTGTTAGCAAGATGAGCACGCGATCTCATGTTCCGTCATTATCCCACAGTGAAACCTGCCTTCCCATTGGGCCCAGAAACCAATTGGATTTGTCAATGGGGTTTCTGGAGTTGGTGGCAGTGGCAAAGAAGACGTTGTAAAATGAAGAGGGTCCTAAATAATAATACAAAGTTCAGCATGAGAACTGGAGGCCTTAGATGGGAGGCGGTGGTTTAGAGCCCTGTGGCTAGCTCCTATAGTTAATGTTGGACAGCTTCACTTGCAGTGAGGTATTCAGCCAGAGACAGCAGGAGCTGGCGGCCACAGTGCACACTGCCTAGTCAGTAAATAACACAAAGTTATGCAGGTATCCAACAGAAGCAGAGGTAGGGAATCAAGAATATCTTTAGGAGCGAAACCCCAGCTAACTCATTGGTAATCTCCTCAGGTGAGCCTTAGAAACACCTCTTGGTGGGAGGACAACCCATGTAAGGTGGTGATAAACTGTGCCCCCCAAAGCCCCCAGGTAGATCCTGCTAATGGCACCAGAAGCTGGGCATATATAGCCTGTGCCCAGTGGATCTTTGATTACTGAAGGGTTGCATGGCTATTGTCAGGAAGCAGGTAACCCTGGATCCAAACAGGAGGCTGTCTTACTACACAGAAAAAGTAGTCCCGACAGTGGGCGAGAAGAACACAAACGCTGCTTTGAGTTGGGTCCAAGGTGAATCTCTGCACCCATTTAGCACGGACATCACAGGCCATGGACACATGTGTATAGAAAGCTGAGGCAAAGAGTGGCTGAGTCCCCTTGCCCGGTAGAAGTAATAGCAGAGGCCTTGCTTGATAGTGAGGGGCTGGTAAGATCCCTCATAGCCAAATCAAATTGAGGGTGACATATCTAGGGTTGTGATAGTTGGCGCTGTGATCACTGCCCCAGACAGGTGTAGTCTGTCCATATCTGGACTAGGAAAAGAGAAGTCCTTTGCCCCTCGATCTTCTACTTGCTTCCCAGGGTTGGACCTGTCCACGCCCAACCAGTTGGGGTCCATGAACTCCCCTCAGGAAAGAACCAGGCCTTATTTTACATCCTGGAGTGAAAAGCTCCAGACAGACCCAGGGCTAACGATTCCCTTACCAAAGGCGATCTCTTGAAATCAAGGAAGATGGCTACAGTGCAAAGGGGACTTATTGCATGAGGATAAGAACCACAGGAGTGTCCTGAGCTTGAAGAGGTATGTGACAAACCCAGTGTCAAAGCTGTCTCCCCAGTGGGAAAGGATACCGGATCCCATTTCAAATTTGTATTCATCGACATTTCCAGGATCTCTTCAGTAAAAACTTTCCAGCTACTCACTACGGTCAATGCAGGTCTGAAACAAGGGGGGCGGTTATTATTATGTAGTGTGGTGCCACCACAAGTATGCCACTTCAATCTGTTGTGGCGAGCTTAATTGCCTGACAGCCCCAGTTGCTACCCTTCTGGAGCCACTGCTGTTTGTGCCAAGGTCATGTTTCCTGTAGACAATTTCCAGCCAATAATTGAGCACAGTGGAGGTACTAATGCAGATCCATTCCTACGAGTGGAAGAATCCCCGGAACAGGTGACTCTGGCTCAAGAACTTCCCATCAGCCTGGTTGAAGCTTGTTTGGAACTGTATTACAGTCTAAGATCCTTCCTACCCAACCCTCCTTCCTTCCTCTTCTATCTTAAATGTCAGATCTGCATCATGGTCTGAAGTCTCTCTTGACCTTCTCTGGCATGTGGCAAAGGTAGTCTGTCACAGCCTTAAATCCATGAGGGCTATCTGACTGGAGGATGTGAAATGCAACCTTATACCTAGAGAGCATGTTCAAACGATGTAAGGGCAGGAGGCCTATGGGATGTATCTTCCAGCATGAATCAGTCCTGTCTTCTGCAGTACGACCGAGTTCACCCTGAATTAAATGCTTACGAAGCTGCCAGGGTGTGCAGGCTCTGGGAGTGTCAGTAGCTTCTTTGTAAGGCAAGTGAAAGCCCTTCATGGTGGTTTTGTTACTGTGGTGGGTCTGGACATAGATCTGGTAGGTCATCACGGATTTGACTGATGTCTCACGGGCTCAGTTGACGTACTTCATGCAGATGCTTTGCTTTTCTCGGGATGTGGCCCTTCCTAGGAGACAAATACATATGTGACTTATTGAGCTTGTGGGTGATTTGTATTTTTCATCGGGTATGACTTTACCAGTCTCATCCTGGGTCGCCTAATGGCCTGACTCGAGTGAGGCCATGAGCCACAGCCTGTAAGTCTATGAAAAGGTATATTCCATTCATTGAGGAGAATTCATTGAAAGCAGTGCTTTCCAGTTCCACCCATTGCGCAGAACAACTAATGCCACGGGTGGTCCACACTTACCGTCACTATAACCGATGGCTTAGTATTTTCCTGAACTTGTTCAGCCGTCAGCAAAACACGTCTCCTTGGATGGTACCAAGTCTCAAAATGGAGGTCTCTATGAAGCCAGTAACTCGGGCAAAGCAGATAATGGGGGCATCTCAGTACCTATCGAGTGGGTGGCCACCTTTTCTTGAGTTGGTTTAACCCCCAATCAGATGTATCATTTCCATTTCACATTTTTTCAGCTTGTTGTACTTTAGCGATCATTGAGCTACTGTCTTTCAGTTCCAAACTATCCTTCCGTTCTCTGCTCTGCTCTGCTCCATGAGCCTGGGGCTGGGGTCGGGGCCGGGGCCCTGCACACCACATTTCTCTGTTGCCGGTACTGCCTATTAGGTTCGGCCGATAAGAGGCTCTAGAGGGAGACTGGAAGCCCACGGTTCATGGGTCTTCCCTCTGGCAGGAACGGCTTGCTCCACTAGCAGCAGCTGAATTCCATTTCCAGATTTCCCTCCTCTCTCAGAACCGGTATCATCACGTCTCCTCAGAGACACCAGCGTCAACCAGTTGGCTGGCACTCCCTCCTCAGTGCTCTAGGTCCCAGCCCCATGGGGGTCTTCCGGTGAGTTACCAAGGTACCAGAACCAACCAACAGCACCCATTCCTAGAGGTCTGGGTTTCAATTCTGTGGGCCTTTCCTTTGAGCCTCATCACCTTCCCCCAGGCCTACAGACCCCACCTCTGTGTCACCTTAATGGTACTGTTTTGAATTTTCAGTCCTTTAATGTCTGCTTAACCATGCTCTGTATTAAATTTTCTGTTAAAAGCACCGCTGTGATTTCTATTTTTCCCACTGGACCTTCGCTGATGCCCCTAATCTGATGGAATTTGGTGTAGTGACAGCCCATCACAGGATGGGAATGTTGGAGCTTAGAATCACACTTTTTTTCTTCAGTGAGACAATTTGTCTCCACCAGACCCAATAACTGTCATTCAAAAGGCACGGACCATTCAGTAGTGGAGAGATGACCCGTCTATATATATTGGCAGAGTCTTACTGCCAGGGGCATCAGATGTGAGACAGGCCACAGATACTTAAAACTCTATGGAATCAGAATGAGTTGGGGGTGGGGTAGGGGCAGGTACTGTTTTAGTGCTGCCTGTATTGCTTCTGTGGCTTTACTGCAAGGGGTCTCCAATGTAATTTGGCTCCCAGTCTGATGGCTTAGTACAGGTTCTGAAATACCATTCCTGGGTGCAGGATGTGCTGTTTCTAATACCCAAAGGGGCCAAACAGGTGATAAGGGCTCCTTTTGCGTTGCTAGTGTTTGCAAGGCCAACAGTTGTTCCTTATTAGGCTGTGGAATAGCTCTTTGGAAAGCCGCTCAAGCCCCCAAGCTGCTCACTCAAGTGGCCTGGTCCTGGTCTCCGTTCTCACTTAAGGCCTTGCCACCTGTGAACAGCTGTGCTTAGAGAGCATGCATAGAGAGCTGTGAGGGCCACCGCAAAAAACTCATCAATATAATGGAACGGACCTGCCCAACTCATTACTGATATATTGCAATTTTTAAGTATTACTGGGGAAGTTCAAAATACCTGAGGCAGGACAGTAAAGGTAAACTTCATGCTCTGCCAGGTAAAAGCAAAATAACTTCCCTTCTTCCTAGAGAGATCTGGAGAAGAGGATATTCGCAATGTCTAAGGCATCCCGCCCAAAAATAATGAGCCACATATGTAATTTAACGTTTTCTAGTAGTCCTATTTTAATTTTTATTTATTTATTTTGGAAATGTTTATATATTTATTTTGAGAGAGAGAGAGACAGCATGTGCACACAAGTGGGGGAGGGGCAGAGAGAGAAGGAGACGGAGAATCCCAAGCAGGCTTTGCACTGCCAGGGGAGAGTCTGATGTGGGGCTCCAATCCATGAACTGTGAGATCGTGACCTGAACTGAAATCAAGAGTTGGACACCCAACCGAGCCACCCAGGCGCCCCTCTAGTAGTCCTATTTTTAAAAATAAAAAGAAGGGTGCCTGGGTGGCTCAGTTGGCTAAGCATCGGACTCTTGATTTCAGCTCAGGTCATAATCTCACAGTTGGTGAGTTGGGAGCCCAGAGTCAGGCTCTGTGCTGCCAGTGCGGAGCCTGCTTGGGATTGTCTCTCCTCTCTCTGCCCCAACGCCATTTGCTCTCTCTCTCAAAATAAACAAATAAACTCAAAAAATAAAATAAAATAAAAATAAAAAGAGACAGGTATAACTAATGTTAGGGAGATAGTTTAGTTAGCCCAATAGATCCAAAATATTAACAATTCCGTATTTAAATATAAAAAATTAGTAACATAATTTTCAGACTAAGTCTTCAAAATCCATTGTATATTTTACACTGAACAGAACCTCTCAATTCAGACCAGCAATGTTTCAAGCACTCAACGAAGCTGCCACATGTGGCTAGTGGCCAAAGACCTGGACAGTGCAGCTCTAAGGCCACACACCGATTGCCAGCAACGGCCACACTCAGTTCAGCCACCCGTTGGCATATCAGATGCTTTGAGTGCCACGGTGGCCGCTATTAAGACCACAACGATCTGCGATCAGCGGCCACCGACACTGGATTTCCTCACTGGCTAGAGAGGGCTGGGAATTGGAAGACGGTGTGGCCTCCCGCTCCCTCCTGGCAACGGAGAAGCCTTGTGTTTTCTTTCTCACCTAGTGATATGTGATACCCTTTCAACTGCACGATCCTGGCAGGCTTTGGGATACGAGAGGCCCTGCCTTCACGCGGAAAGATGGCAGTACTCACACCCACTCCGCCGGTCGGCGCACCAGCATACCCATACCTATTATGCAGGGTGACAAAGGGACCCGTGGCATCTGCAGGGATTGTGCCGAGTCTCTTGGCTGTAAGTGCGACCAATCTTAAATCCTGCCGGGGAAATTCATTTACCGTGCCCTTATCCGGTCCCAAAACAATTATCCTCGGCCTCCAGTGTCTGGTAGGTCCCTGTCTGCTGAATCCTCCCCATACCTCTGCTCCGCGCTACCTGGACCAGGACAGAAATCCAACAATCCCCTTGAAGACAGGGCAGAGGACCGGGCCCGGGGCCAAGTTTGCTTTTGAATGAACTCAAATCTGATTTGAAGGGTCCTCGGGCAGTTGGACTAGGAAATCAGTTTCTGGGGTGGCACAGAGGCCTGTGGGAGACGGGGAGTCTTTGAGGGTCTCTTTCAGCAGCATGAAGATGGGACTCACCACTTAGCGTCGTCCTCTGGAGGCTTCTCCAAGGACACGCGTGAGAGGCTTTGCAGATTTGCTAGCCAGCCAGTGGGGAAAACGAATGGCCTGCGTCTCCAAAAGGAATCCCCCCACCTAGGACCTCCTTGCATCAGCTCTCTACTCCATAGGG
Organism: Panthera tigris; assembly: GCF_018350195.1. Lineage (NCBI taxonomy): Eukaryota > Metazoa > Chordata > Mammalia > Carnivora > Felidae > Panthera > Panthera tigris. The sequence continues at coordinate 120,932,880 of NC_056677.1, read as the reverse complement.
TCCTCTTTAATGCCCCATCTCAGATCAGTTACTGTTTGCTGCACGCCTCCCCAGGTTCTCTCTGTAACCTCCTCAGAGTGATGTGGGTTACTTATCAGCCCACTAGCCTCTGCTTTTCCCATCTATGTCCTTATCTAGCGACCCCTTTGATCCAGACCCAGAGCCATCACAAGCGGCCTGAGGGAGCCTCCGAAAAGAGTGCTCTTCTCCTGCCTTTCCACTTTTGCTGAGACCTGGGGCCCCTCCAGGGCCCCTTATCTCATCTCCCCCGCTTTGGATGGGGCCTACTTCAGACCCCAGAGGACTATCCCTGGCAGGAGTAAAATTAGGGAGGTCTTCCTGGGGTAAGACGCCACCAGCTTTTCCAGCACTCCCTGGATTAAAGTCATTTGGTCACCAGTTACCACGGGTGCCCAGGGTTTTCATATAACCATGCTAGGATAGCAAAGCGCCTCAAAGCCCTGTGACCTCAGCAGGCGTCTCACTTTGCATTTAGCGCCTCAGGAATGTCTCCTCTTTGTGGCTGTGTGAAACTGATTTCTATGAGCATCCGATTCAAGCACAGGGCAGGCACGCTTGCTCTCTCCCCATCGGTCAGACCAGCCAATTCACTCGGCAAAAGGGAATCCTGCGGTAAACCCCAAATGCCGGCCACTCAGTGTCACTTACCGCATGGGTGCAGCTTCTTCACCATGTAAGCGGCACAAGCCTCAAGGGATGACTGTTGGCGCAAGTCCATTTGCCTGTCAGTGTACCTCAGGCCCACCCCCCACAAGCCCCTGGGTGGTACACTGCACAGTGACAGGTGTCACGTCTAGGAGGTCAGATTGCATCTACTATTCTTTTTGTTAAAATAGTATAAGGGAGAGAGAGAAACGAGAATGCACAGGGGAGGGGCAGAGAGAGAACCCGAAGCAGGTTCTGCACTGTCAGCACGGAGCGGGACATGGGGCTGGAACCCACGATCCGCGAGATCACGACCTGAGTGGAAACCAGAGTCAGATGCCTCACCAACTATTCTAATGGCATATGGAGCCAAGGGCTCTTTCCCCCCGATTTCTTTCTTCTTCCGGCTCACGGGGCTGGCGGCCTTGGGAATGCAGAGGGACCAAATGGTTTCAACCCGCCTTGCACGGACGACATTCCAGGGCCCGTGAGGCACACGGAACGGCCTAAGTGAGCACGGCAATGCCACGTTCACCAGTGCTTTCTGCTCAGCCAGGCTTCCCACTGCTAGCCCTGGGAAGGTTGTCTCTACCCGGGTACGGCTGAGATGATCCCTTTTGCAGTTTCCAAAAAGCCAGAGCTGGAATAAGCGGTGTTTGCCTCATGCCGGGCACCATCTGTGAAACAGCGGGTGAAGGCACACGGCACAACACCACGCAGAAGGAAGAAGTTTTACGAAGGGAAAATTACCAGCCAGAAGAGGCACACGGATGCCCATTTTCTGATGCAGTGACATGTAAAGGTCACGGCGTTGCTGGCTGCACCTTGGGGCTGTACTCCGGGGGAAGGTTATTTCTTCTCTGGGAGTCTACCCTTTCACAGGGCGAGCCTGATAACGACGGCTTTGTCCGCAGAGGATCAAATCGGGGCTTAAAACTGCCAGCTGTCAGGGGAGGTGTCTGGGAACACACACCGCTAGCGCCCGTGACCTTGTGGGAAGCTGGATTTGGGCTGTGGGGCAGAGGAGCCTCCTGGAAGTTATTTGGGCCCAGTCCCTCCCGCTAGCTGGTTACAAGGTAACTTGGCAGGGGCTCCCGGAGTCATGGGGCAATCCTGTCTGTCCCACACTTCAAGTGGAAATCTGAACATTTAAGACTCTTCCAAGGCTCCCTAGAGTCCAACCTCTAACGTGGCATCACAAGCGTCCCTGACAATACCTCGTCTCACCTCTCTCTCCCTCAAATTCTGTGTCCTAGCCACACAGAACTCTTGGAAGCTTTCCGAACACAGACTTTCTCATGCCTACATTAATGCCCACAGCACCCTTATATCTGGCTAACTCCTCCTCCGATCTGTTTGAAGGAAGATTTCACTTCAAAATGCTCCACATCACTCATCATCGGGGAAATACAAATCAAAACCGCAATGAGAAAACACCTCACCCCCGTCAGAATGGCTAACGTGAACAACTCAGGCAACGACAGGTGTGGCGAGGATGCGGAGAAAGAGGATCTCGTTCGCCTTGTTGGTGGGAATGCAAGCTGCTGCAGCCACTCTGGAAAACAGGATGGAGGTTCCTCAGAAAATAAAAATAGAACTACCCTATGACCCAGCAATTACACTACTAGGTATTTATCCAAGGGATACAGGTGTGCCGTTTCGAAGGGACACATGTACCCCCATGTTTATGCAGCACTATCAACAAGAGCCAAAGGATGGAAAGAGCCCAAATGTCCATGGATGGATGAATGGATAAAGAAGATGTAGTATATACACTGGAGGGGTTGTGGGAGGGGGGATGGGCTAAATGGGTCAGGGGCATTAAGGAATCTGCTCCTGAAATCATTGTTGCACTAGATGCTAACTTGGATGTAAATTAAAAAAAATAAAAATAAAAATATTTCACTTCACCCGAGAAGCTCTTTACTAAGGCTCCACACCACCCCAATTTGGGCAGGTCCCCCTATGTGCTCCCACCTCGGGCTGTGCATTTTAGCACTTAATGTACCATATGCTGAAACTGCCCATTCATTCAAGCTCTCCCACTTGACAGTGAGCTTCTTGAAGGTCCGAGAAATTATTCCTGTATCCCCAAGAAGCCTGTGAAATGCCTGCTATATAGTAATTACTCAGGAACTATTTAATGAGAACCAGATGAAATCTGGTGGGTGGTTCATTACCACTGACTCTCTGTAGCTTTCTCCATATAAAACACGAATCCTTATTAATGCATGTACAACTTTGCTGCTGGGATACCTTAGCAACCATTTATTTAGCCCACGGAAAAACTGAAACATGAAGATGAAATGGCTTACTCAGTTATCACAGAGTTAGTCTATGCCCTGATTAAGTGTGGAATCTATCCAGCAATTCCCTTTTCCACAGAATAACTGCCTATGTCCATTTCTATCATGTACACGTACTCTGTTCTTTGATGCAGTATCTTACAGGTTTTGATTTCCAGGGAAATCTGACAAAGATGCCCTGAGTATTTACCAAAGTGACTTTATACCTGAAGAAGTAACACTGGAATTTTTTTCCTCTCTGCATAAGCCATCCAAGTTCCAAACTACACTGAATGATCATCACACGCCCCAATTCCCAGGATTCTGTGTAATCATATTCTGTTGACGCTCAGTCTTCCTCCCAATTTTCAACCTATCCCTGCAATCCAGTGTATGGTATACACAAATTGGTGGGAAAACCTTCAAGCGCTAAATTTTGAAGCTTACGCTTTAATCATTTAGCAGGTGCAACTTGCAAAGTTTTAATGCCTCTCCCATGAACAAAATTCCTTAGCATAAAAAAAAAGGATTTCCCCATTTCTTCATGGCAAGTTCTCAGAAAGAAATGGCAGAGAAAATTTCTAAATAGCCCCAAATAAAATTTTTAAACAGTCCAAAACAAACATACAGTGGAAAAGATGTTCAAGATTTAAATACTGGTACCTGTTAAGCCTTCTGAGCAATTAAGACTAGCATCTGCTAATGGCGATTTCAAAATAACTGGTTACCGGAGGCATGAGGGACAAATGGACTCAACAGGGATCAAGTCAATATACTGACTCTAAAGGGCACTGTACTGCTACCCACCAGGAGCTCTAAGATCATGACCAGATGGGAGAAATGCCTGAGTGAGCCAAGTTGAGTCTCAAGGCTGATGCCGTAAACAGGCTATTCATAAGGTAGCACTGAAAACCATGGTGAAACCAGAAAATCCCAACGAAATCACTCATGGATTGTTTATGCCTACACCACATCTAATGTACTGTGTTCAGCTCTTCTGGCCCTGGAAGAGCCCAGAACTGGGCAGCACAGGTAGCAGAGAACCAGAGAGGCAGAAAACCAAGATTTTTCAGAGGGGAGCGGGGGGTGAGGGGGAGAGGCAGGACATCACTGTAGGCACTGTCCTGCATTATTAAATCATTTTTGGATTTGACTCTATCACCTCTCCATTTCTACCCTATTTTCTAGGCTGTGCCAGTTTTTTGAAGTGACCATAATAGGCAATTCAGGCACATTCTACCTACAAACCTGTCATTTATTATGGAGATACTGACATCCAAAGTTTTGCTTTCTTTCTTAAACGACATAGACACATTTAGTATTTCCCAAGTGGAAGGATATATTTATGCGTGCACAGACAGGAGTATGTGTTTAATATGGTTTGGTGGTACCCTATGTAATTAATGTGTTGAAATCTTTAACTGGGAATATGGAGAACCATTTTCCAATAGCCATGCTTCTGCCTTTTAAGGGCACATAAAACATTATTTGCAAGGCATATATGCTTTGCATGATAAATAACTCCCCCCGCCCCGACAGTGCTAAGTTTTGTTATATTTAGAAATTTAAGACCAGGAGCAAACATCTGTCAGACTAATTTTTTGCTTTTTCATAAGTGCAACTTTTTAATAAAAATTTACATCTAGATAAACAATCTTCAGATTTTTGAAACTTTAATAAGATTTTAAAAACATCAGGACTTAGAACTGAAAAACATACACGTTTAGCACACAAATATTGTAATACGAATCAACTCCAACTCCATTTGAAAACATGTGAATCAAATTACAGTTATAGAAGTTAGTTAATTCACATTTAAGCAAGTTAGCGCCTTGCTGAATTCAGCCTTTGTAAAAAAAGAGACTTAGTGCATATTGTAATGGCACAATGTGCTTTTGTACCATTTTGATTTTTTTTCCACCTTATTGAACAAGATCAAGTTCTTGAATGTTGGTAGAGAACAGCTAACTTCCTATGACATGTGAAACTTCCAGTGGTAACAGTTACATTTTGTAACAACACTTTCTATAGATTTCTTTTCCTATCTTAAAATTTTAAAAGCAATCATTTGTAAGGATTGCATCAACATCAATTTAGCAGAGGAAGATCAAACTTTATTGAAACTGCTTGCATACAAAATATATTGCACTATAACCAAACAAATGTCAACATAAAATCCAATCTGTTGTCGCTAATATGTACAGAGAATATTGCCCAAGAGCAGTTACATTACAAGGTCATTCTACCTTGGTTAATTATCTACAGTATTTTAAACCAAACAGCTTACAGATGATGTGTGCAAGGTACCAATTTCTGTTTTCAAATACTATACATTCCCAGAATAAATAACTAAAAATCAACATTAATGTTTGGCAATACTTTTAAAAGACTTTTTAATATTCTTGAACTCATGTGCAGTTTGTTGCCATTTTATATGCTTATTTGTATGCAAGGAAAAGTAACTGTAAAATGAAAATTCAAAGAAACAAACTCACAAAAGACATCAGAGGCAGAACTTCGGTTTGCACGGCTCTGTACAGATTCAGTGGTACCCCTACTTGGAGTTATTTTTTAAGAAAAATATAACATCTTAAGAGTGAAGGTCCTTCACGTATTTTTCCTCAGTAAATTTCATTCATAAAAATGACTCAAAAACAACCAAAACCCAACACATCAAAAAACAAAAGAAAAAAAAAAAACTAAAGAAAAGTATTTGTTAACCAATTCTAGTCTGCTTTCCAAATCCTCTTATACATTAGACCTAATATCTCAAAGTTTACAAACATTTAACCTGCTTCCAATGTTTCTTAGACAAAGTACCTGTACTTCACAGGATTATTATGCACACACGAAAATGACCTTCCTGTTCTCCCCCAAATAAGCTTGAAATTAAAATATGAAAAACTTCACAAAACTTGGGGAGGACAAAATAAAAAGGCTAAGGTAAAATTGGTCATCAGGCCAAAGAGCAGGCATATCCTACTACCTTTCGACCAGGAAGATTTGTTCCTAGCTGAAAACATTTTAGCCTCTCAAATGAAAAGATAGTTATTTCTTCTCCTGTCTATACAGAAAAATTACACATCCCTCTCAATAACACTATTTGTCAAACTTCAGTGCAACAAAACAAAAACAGAAACAAGTTCTATTCTTTATACTGCCTAACCTGATGTTTCTGTAAGGAAAAAAATATGGAAAGCATGCATTCTTCTATAAAGTACTAATGTTTGACAGGGTTTGCTACATCTTTAACATTTAGTGTTTCCAACTTATCTTCCCTGAACTCTGCATCCAAATATAATATTCCTACCTGCCAAGATATAAAAAAGGCACAGATCATACAACTTTTTTTTTTTTTTTTTTTTTTTTTTTGCTAATGAAAATGACAAACGTCACATCACACACATCTCAGGGTCCACTAAAATACTGGAAAAGTGGACCAAACATAAACTGACACAGGACATGAAATGACATAGTATTTCATGGACTTCTATAGGAGATTGAAAACGGAAGTGATTACCAAAAAAGCTATTTATTCTGAAAAACTGAAATGTACTGGCGAGTTCTCACCCAATGCAGGAAAATGGTCCAAATTAACAAAAAAAAAATCACTGCTCAGTACTTTAAAAAATAAACCAAACTAAAATCCTGCCCTGAAGTGCTGAAGTATACTTAAAAGCAACATTTCAAAATTTCAAGGTATCTTTTTGTGCAAATCTGGAAATTGTTGCTTATGGCCAATACCAAAAAAAAAAATAATAAGATTCTTAACAGAATTTGTGTTCATTTCATGCCCTGTGCCATCTTGCCTACTATTTGTCTTTGGCCTAACAAAGTTTTCTAATATGGAATAAGAGTTATGGAAATGGTATAGGAAATGTAACTTCAGAATGATGCAGTTTAGGGTACTCCATTCACAAGCGGTTGCTGACCATCCACGTTGTCTGGCTTTTCCTTCTTCTGGTTACGGTCTTTACCCGTGCGCAGCCGATTACCTTCACTGGAGGTATTCTGTAATGTTTTAGTGTGGACACTCCTTTCATTATTGCAGTCAACTCTGATCTAAAACAAGTTATAGTTGTTATATACACAGACCATATCCTATTGTAATCTGTAATTGGCCTGACAAGAAATTTAAGCCTGAAGTGTAAGTTCCACGTGTTAAAAGGGGAAATGTGGGTGAGAATAGAAGAAGTGCAAGAAATTAAGGTCAGGTAGGAGCTTTATTTAGTTTATGATTTTAAAACACTCTTCTTCTTTAACTGGAACACACTGGTCATCTCACTGCGTCCAAAGTTAGACAAAAACTCACAATCCTACCGTGTCTTCTTCTAAGCAGAAGAAAACAGTGAGAAAGAAATAATTAAAATGAATTACTATTACCAATTACGATAATACATACTTATAATACCAGAGTTCAAAAGAATGGGTTTGTGGAACCCAAGAGGGACACAAAGTGATGCCTTCCTATTTCACCTTTACCAAGGGCAGAACTCGACGAAGGTGGTAACTAGCCTTAGTTTACACCTTAATTATCTACCATGGGTCTGATCAACTTTCTCTACTGAGGCTCCCACTGTCTTACAGTAGAAAAATCTGTGTTGGTTTCTTATAGCTTGTTCAGTAAGGCAGGGCAGATGATCGTACAATTTGAACTCTGTCTGAAGAATAGTAACGGTACAGGGAAATCTGATAACACTAACGCGTGGAAGGACTGGACTCCCAAGATGCGTGTAAAGAGGAAGGTAATTCAGAAATGATATTCTAAGATTTGTATAACAGTTTAAGTAGCAACACGGAACACTTAAAACACTGCTAACAGAATTCCAGATGCTGTATAAAAAGAAGATAATATTGACCAATGGGCTTAAAACAACTAGAAATATCGATCTGTTTCAAGTGCAAATGCTACATATGTCAGAATGGCTTGCCGTAATTTCAAAGTGCATTTAACTGTTGGTTACGGTGTGTATTTTTTTAATGTTTATTTATGAGAGAGAAAGAGCGCGTGCACGTGAGCGAGCGAGCACACGCGCACACTCGAGCATTGGGGAGGGGCAGAGCGAGGAAGACAGAGCATCCCAAGCAAGCTCTGTGCTGACAGCAGAGAGCCCAACTCCGGGCTCGAACCCACAAACCGTGAGATCATGACCTGAGCCGAAGTCAGACGCTTAACCGACGGAACCACCCAGGCGCCCCTCAGTGTATATTTTGAAGTGTTTGGTTGTCAAGGGTTTAGTGCTTTGATTTGGATCTATTCCCCTACACAAAAATGCAACCTTTTTATTTGATGCTCTGTTTTACTCTGAAGTATAATTATGAATATGCACCCTTTTCAACTCATACGATCAGATTGCCAACTTCATCCAACATGTCACTTTAAGTGGGTAATGACAAGATTGGCACATAAATGCCTTACATCTTTGTAAAGCCCATGTATGTACAGTATTCCAGCAACCTCTTTATCTAGGCCTAAGGTCTTTTCTATGCTGCTCCTTAAGTACTTGCCAACAGTTAACACCTACTTAGGTCTTATTCTGTCATGAAGTTTCTGCTGTTAAAAAGCATCTCACTAATTTTGGGTGTTGCTCCCAAACCAATCCGTAGTCAGTAAGGAACCGTAACTACTTGGATTAAGAATTAAGAGTTAAAGTGGGCATCTGAGTGGCTCAGTCAGTTGAGCATCCGACTCTCAGTTTCGGCTCAGGTCATGATCCCACGGTTCGTGAGTTCGTGCCTGACGTCGGGTTCTGTGCTGACAGTGCAGAGCCTGCTTGGGGTTTTCTCTCTCCCTCTCTCTCTGCCCTTACCCTGCTGGGTGCTGTCTCAGTCTCTCTCAAAATAAATAAACTTAAAAAAAAAAGATGAATTAGGAGTTAAAGAAGTAGAGGAGAATATGGGTTCTGGAAATCAGACACCAGGGTTCAAATATCACTCCACTGTACGCTAACTATGGCACCTCTTGGCAAAGGACCGAATCTTTCTAAGCTTCAAGTTTACTCGCCTATAGAATAGACAAATGAAACTACCTCAGGGGGCTGCTGTAAGATTAAAGGAGATAACACACACACAAAGCACTCAGGAACGGTGCCAGACAAGCTCGGGTAATTTTAAAAATTATTTAACAATGGGTTCAGCGTAGGTGATGACCCACTGAGGTGGGATTCTCAGGATAGAGACTGGCTATGAACAAGCAGCTGACAGATTCAGCATGTACTAGCTGAACATGATCAGCCCTGTCTGTCACGATTATTACCTAGGAGACAGACACCTTCTTTTCCTCACTTTCTAGAGAGGACCCCCTAGCCCTGCACCTCAGGGGAGGAGGGATCCACAGGGCTTGCCTGGGTTTCTCTCTCATTACATTCCAGGATGTTCCTTTGCTCAGGGGAATTGGGAGGAACCACCAATGTGGTAATGTGGTCCTAATGGGCTCTCAAAGTCTTCACAAATGCTTAAGACTGCATATTCTCTAGAGAAATCTTCTTTGAACACTTGTCACAAAGATCTAAGATTGCCCACAGTTGTGATGTTGAAAGGAAAATACTTCACGTGTACCAGTATTGCAACTTTTGAACATGTTTAAAAATCAAGCAAAACCAACTTCTACATGTCAAACTGCAGCAATTCAAATAATTTAGAGGTAAAGAGACGCACAGCTTTACCTGGAGGGATCCATCTCCTGTTCTTCCTTTAGCCTCTCTTGGATTACGCGGGCGATTATCGGTTCGGGAGTGATCGTCGTTTCCTATAGGGTCATTTTCAAAAGGATCAACAGTTACTGACTTTGGCATGCTTATTGGAAGTTCTTTATCCCTATGTTCTCAACTTATTCAGACCCCGGAATCGAAAATATATAATCAACAACCTAGTGATTCCAGCCACACAATGCTTAGAAATCTAGCATGCTACCCAGAGACGATATTTCAAAGGCATTACAATTCTGCATCCACTGTGTTATTGGTCAACCAGTGCTAACGATCAGATGTTATGTGTAGAATCCCCAAAGAAGCTGAACTAGTTACCAGTGTTTGTTCATATATTTATGCCACCCAAGCCATAGGAAGGCTGTCTAATGTTCTGTCGATCACTGCTGAGCCTTTCGTCAGGTGACCAGTAGTACAAAACAGGAGAAATGGGGTTTCAGTGACATGTCCTTGAATCAGCAAGGTTTCTCACAGAACTTCAGACAGTTGTGACAATTCACCTTTATTTATTAAGAAATGAAAACTGAGGAGTCTGGGTGGCTCCATCAGTTGAGCGTCTGACTTGGTTTCAGCTCAGGTCATGATCTTGTAGTTCGTGGGTTGAGCTCCGCATCGGGCTCTGTGCTGACACCGTGGAGCCTGCCCGGGATCCTTTCTCCCTCTTTCTCTCTGCCCCACCCTGGCCGCGTCTCCCTCTCGAAATAAATAAATGAAAAAAAATTACAAGAAAGGAAATGGAAACCTCTGTACCTTTGAAGCCACCTCCGCGTCCTCTTCCTCCCTGTCCTCTTCCTCCACCACCACGCCGTCGACCGTCTCCTCTGCGCAGAAAGTTCTCCCTCTCTTCCTCTGTTGGAGCTAATGACCAATCACTGAGTTCATCTCTGTGGTCAGATTCTGTTTCAGAAGCATTTGATGCTTCAGAATTAGTTCCTATCGAGAGTTAAAAGTTATATACCGTTGTCCGACTTAAAAAAAAAAGTTAGGTTAACAGAAGCTTCCAGAGACGTTTCAGGGGTAATCCAATACTCTTCCCAAATTTATAAGCCCAAAGAGTATGATCACCTTCCATTTTGTAAAACTAATTATCTTAAATTCAAAATGAAGGGTTTCACAATGTTTGACATAATTTTGGTTTTAAACATTTTTGGTTCTCGTTAAGAAGAATAAAAGGTATTTTATTAACCATCTAAGTTCAAACCTGAGTATGCCACATCATTAAACAGCTGTGTTCCTTTAAACATCTGCGCTCTCTGGAGGAAAAGTTGTCTACAACAGTTAAATGCAATACCTTGATAAGCAAAACCTCTATAAAGAGAGTTCCTTTTAACAAGGTTTGGCCCAGGGACAGAGGGGAATGCATACATTTTGCTCACCTCTGAGAGGGTGGCAAAGACCACCATGGCAACTGTCTCAGGGAAGGGTCTTTTGTGGAATCAGGGATTGAACTTAGCTCAAGGGGGATGTGCTCACCTGGTCCACAACCTTCCCTCCCACTCCCACTGGAATAATTTATCATTAATAAAGGCATTATTAAGATAAACTCATTATGCGTGAGGGGTGGGTTAATGATACAGGGGATGGGAGTGGGGGAAAAGAGCTCCACGGTGAGGTGGGACTCCAACAGCAAAAAGAACACACTGTTGGGAGAGGGGTTAGGGGTTAGGTTCAAGGTTGGCCTTAGGAGTAGGTGTCTCTCTCCCCCACTCCAGAATATCAACTCTACTACCTCTCTCTCTTCCTCTGTTGGAGCTAATGACCAATTATAGCTTCACCATTATAGCTTCTTTCCTGTGGATCTTGAAGGCTTTTCCATCTTAAAGAGTTCCTTTTTGAAATGCAAATATTTGTGAGATGGATTATACCTTATACCATTATTAGCAAGTTACATAGTAGATACACAGTTGAGCAAGAAAGACAGTAGGCACTGGCAGGTGGGGACAGTGTTGTTCAGTGAAAGGTACTGGGAGAGAAGAAAGAAGCACTGACAGAAGAGCTGGGAAGGCAAAGAGAAACTCTGCCTGCTTCTTGACTGTGCCTAGGGCTGACTTTGGCCATGACACTCAAAATCCCCTTATGAGCCATAGGATGCAGAGCCCTGATTTACACAGTCCATCCAGCAAGTATGACCAGCACATGCCTGACAAAAAATGAGCCACAGTACACAAATGAAAAAAATTTTGGCTATACAGTAATAAAATCAGGAAAGGCCTTAAGAAAGTCATCAACACACAAGGGCTTAAAGCAGATTTATCCCCAGTCAGAACATGGACAGAACTCACACCTGCCCTGTAAACTGTGTGTGGTATCATCAGTTTTTAAGTCTAGGTCTCTTGCAACACAATTTGACCCACTGTGAATTGGAAACCATGTAGTGAGAAACCGTTATAATGGGGTTCTAATGAATATTAGAGATTAGCAGCTATTAAGTCTAGGAACAGATAAAGTTACTGAGTAAAATGCTTAGTTTGTACCTGAAGTATATCCAGGACCGCGTCTGCCGTGCCCCCTATTTCTGTAAGGTCTACTACCTCGACCCATTCCTTGACCATCATCAGTCACATAGCCTTTTTCCTTATCTGTACGATTTGGTGGTGGTCTAGAACTAGCTCCAATCTGTCGCAACTGCTCATCAATTTGTAATCTCTCCAAACGCAACTGGTCTACTTCCTATTTAAAATATACAAGATAACAGTAAAAATAATTTGACATTTTACTTAATAATACCTTTCTCCTTTTCATCAGATAAAAAAATATACTGGAAATATTTCAATTTCAGCTCTAAATTTATAGTAAACACTGTTACACAGAATTATCAGGAAATTGAATGGTCTCCTTACAAAGAAAAATTACTATAGATAACAGATTATTGATGACCATGATTAGAGATATAACAAAAATACTCAGCATTAAAATTCTACTGAATAGAATTTGACGTTGTTTGATTTGGCGCTACAATCCAATAGAATCTCTTAACGCACAGATACGCTAGTTTGGGGACTTCTTGATGACAGGATATCGAATAAAGCAACTCTAAAATACAGGCAAATGACAGTTAAGGCTTACCCAGCTAACCTTAAAAATCACACACTGTAAATAATCTTAATTGAAATATATTTGCCAGTTAATATCTTAATTTATGAAGCACTGAGTTTGAGCTATCGTCTGCTTTCAAAGAAAATATCCTATGGTACATCTTTGGATGCAATTGTACAATTAAGGAAAAGTTATTTCCAATGAACTGAAAAATGCTCACATGCCTTATATGGTGGGCGGGGGGACGACTATTTAAGAGCTGACCAAACAAGTTCGGTCTTAACATCATGCCTTGAAACCTCTTAAAGACTGCAGCCCTGCTAGAACGAGTACAATGAACAGTATTGATGTCGATCAAAATATACACCCGGGGTCCACTGACAGACCATTACACACAGGGCTTCGGATATGCTGGGTTCTGTCATATCCAGATAAAGTCCCAATTCTAACCCTTGTCCTTCAATCTACCCATACACATCTCCTTTACTGGCTTTAGGGAACTGGATCTGTAACTCTAGTGGTACCGGGTGTCTGAGTAAAGCACAGGCCATCACAGGGACTGTCTACGTGGACAGTCACTGGATAAGCCCCTGTGTTAAGCTAAGGTCTTAATCTTGCTTGTGGAAGCTTCTGGAAAGGAAAGGGCAGATAGTTTGATCTGTGCTCTGAATCAGAATTTCTGTTTTACGAAGGACCTGAGCAAAGGAGAGACTGCGTGAGTGGCTTACTCCAAGAGTATAGTTATAGCTCATGGAATGGGTGGGTGTATCTTGCAAAACAGAATGGTGGTCCAGGTTATCCCACTGGGGCAAAGCAGTCACCTTTTGGTGAGAGATGCCAGGCCCAATCAAGGGAAGATCTGGTGATGGAAAGAATGGCAACAGGACAGCTGCTGATAACCAAAGATATTCAATTGTGAAGAGTAAGTAAAAAGATCTAAAAAAGAACATTAGTCAAAAGAACAAGGGATTGGTTACAGTGCAACCCTAACTCTCCAGGTCATTGGAATTCTGTAAGCTAAGAATATGAAGAAACACATACAACAGATTACAAATAAAACACACTTTAAAACAAAAACAAAGAAGCAAACCAACGGGGTACCCTACCCATGCAAACCTTGCTGGATGAAACCTTCCCATTTTCAATTAGTAACTGACCACCAGAAGGAGGAATGCAATGCCTAGCTATTGCACTTTTTCCATCCTTATTTGCATCCAAGTCAAAACTGTTTCTTTCTTTCAAGAAATCAGCAAAAATGTTAAGATAGCATCATAAATAAAATAGGAAGTTAGATTATTTTTAAAATACTATTTAGTGCCACCAGTCACTTGTAATTTTGATGTATATGGATATAAAGAAGAAATTAGAACAGTGACATGGGTAAGACTCCATTTCATTGAATTATAGAACATTCAGGCCAAAAGAAATTTTAAAAACCATCAGGTATAGGGAGAAGTGACTTGCCTAAAGTCACATAAGCTAGTTCATGGCAGAAGACAGACTAGAAGCAAATCACTACACTGCCAATTAAAGTGCTCTTTCCACTATACCTTGTGGCCTCCTACTTCCTGATTTCCAGTTGGCAATCTAGGAGGCATAACTGTACAAATACTAACTACAACGAGCATCAACAAGACACAAATTGTTTACATTCTGTATAACGGAGCATAGAGAAAAATACAAGGGGGTAAACGTTTAAACATAGGACTTCATAAAACACTGGGATTTCCTTGATAAATGACATAAAAGGGACAAACAAAGCCAAGTGTTACAGACACAAAATTTAGCCTGGAAAAAAGTCACAAAGGCTAGAAAGGATCAACTGAATGAAAAGGCTATGTACAGGAGTATCTAAATTGAGTGTAAGGGTTAAACAGAAGAATAATGGGAAATAAGGGAATTCATTGAGAACTGGGATACCGGTCCTTAGATTTATGATGACAGAAAACTGACTTTTGTTTTCAGAAAGAATATAATATAATAAGCAAAACAAAGCGAGTATTTTCTCTATTACCTTTTACAGGTCATTCATTGTAATGTATAGGCTAGAATGAACCTTCACTGATGAAAGATAGACTGTGGAGTTTTTATATGTTAGCACAAAAGGATCAGAAGTTAAAATTCTTCTTGTTCTCACCTTTAAATAGTTCAGGTGATAATCCAGAAGAACAGTGGCATTAGCAATGCTGTCCTTTGTTCCCACAAAAACAAATGGTACCATACCCTGAAAAATAAATGGCAACAATGATCCTATAATATTAATAATGGATTAATCTGAAAAAATGCAAATAATGACTAAATTCCTAGCACAGGGCCTGACAAACAGTAGGCACGTAAATGTTTGTTGAAAATATAAAGCAACATCTAGAAACAAAAGTAGTCGGTATATTTTACACATCTACTGTAATGATAAATCAATATGGCAACCTCTTGAGTGCAACAGATTATTGTGTTTTAAAGACTACTATTAAATGTTGGCAAAATCACAAATTATGTAATTCCAAAGTATACAAGCTCTGACAGGAGATGCATAAACAAAACAGATACTTTAAAATAAAATAAAATAATTAATATACTACAGGTTTTATCTAGATCAGATTCTTTAAAGAGAAATTCAAAGTTAAATACTAGGGCACAGAAGTAAAAACTAAATCAATCTTGCTAACCAAGTCAAGAGTACCAACAAAACACAAACAAAAAGAATTAGAATAAATTAAAAGGAACTAATTATTCTGTGTGGGATGGGGAGGGGCAGAGGCAGATTGATGAGCACAAACTTTAGCATTTCGATCCATTTTAATACTGTACTCTAAAAATAGTAAAAGGTAGAATCATATGGAAAATTTGATCTTTTCTCAATGGTACTACTTTCATATAGAGATATATTTTTAAAAAGGAGTATATTAAAATTTTATACTGCTAGCCCATCAGTACAAATGAGAAAAAAATTTTTTCTAGTCACAAGTTATAGGTGTCGTGCAAACTAATACCTGGCAGTTATGACATTCAAAGTTTGATGATACTTCATTTTACTACTGAAGAAATACATATGATTGCTGATATTCACACATGACTATAGTAAACCATACGGTGGCTTTGACGAGGATATAATTTTCTAGGCAAAGTTTCTAAGTATGAAAAGCCAAGACGCTGTCTCTTTAGTAAGTATCACTCTTTGAAAAAGAGCATTCATTTGATAGGTGTGACTGCTTTTGCTTGCCTGCTCAGTAGACAGCATCTTAAATGTATGTGAGGCTGGAACAGGTTTTTTTCTTTTCCCTTCCACATGAACCTGGCTGTTGACGGGGAACAAAACTGAACAATTAGGAAATACTGCTTGTAGAATGACCTTCATTTGGTAGGCAAGGCACCGCTTCCTAGTAGCAACGATCACCTAAGAGTCAGGTGCCACAGAAGACCCATGGGCTTCATATGGGTTTTTGTTTGCATTGAGTAACACATAGACTACTGAAATAATCAGGACTATGAATCAGATCTCCTTTCCTCACAAACACTTTTGACTGTTTTTTTCCCCGACTGATGTCGTTACAGAAGCAGTTAAATCTTATTATTTTCCAAAATGTCATATAATGAAATGCTACACTCTTCCCTCTGGATCATGTATGACCAAAATAAACCTTAAAACCTTATGCCACAGATTTAGTCTGATCAACTTTGCAGCAAATAATTTTACAACGTTTTCCCTTTTCCCCATGTCCAAACTGTTGTACCCAAGTGCCACTCTAATTTGAGCACATCACTAGTGGACCAGAATAGTAAATTAAAACAAAGATGGGCAAGAGCACAATGGTGGCCTTCAATATAGACACCCGGAGAAAGGGACTCCCTGACTGGCGTAAGAACTGGGCTCCCCAGCAGAGAGGAATATCCGATCCACTTGTGGTTATATGTCCCTTTATAAAATGGCATTTTTGCTTTTAATCTCTGGTAAGTCATAACATTTTCCCCATAAACAGGTCTCTCTGGCCACTTAGGGAGCCCTATCCTCAAGGAACTCATGATGTGGCCAAAGAGATTCACCAGTCAATGTCTATGTAGTATGTGCTGCGAGAGGGATGAACACACTGGAACACAGAAGGGGGCAAGGCTCTGGAGGGAGGGGACCTGTGGCAAGTACACAAAAGAAAGCTGCACAAGGAAAAAGGTCAAAGCAAGGTGGCGAGTTGGAAGGGGAAAGAGCGCTCTGGCAGAGGAAACAAATGCATAGAGAGAGAGAACAGTGTTCAGAGAACTCTACTTCAGTATGGCCCAAGCCGCTCTGGAGGGCAAATGGGAGGAACGATAAGAGGTGACAGTGGACAGGTGGGCATCAAAGCAAGGCCTTACAAGCAACAGGAAGGAATTTGAGCTCTCACCCCAGGGCAATGGATGAACATACCCCCAAACACTCTTCCACCATCCCCCAACCCTGATGATCATTTGTAGTCTCTCTTAACAAGGGGCATAAACATTGAAATATAAAATTAAAATGTATTTTTCAAGGAATGTTTTCCTACCTGCCAAG
Source organism: Panthera tigris (assembly GCF_018350195.1). Taxonomy (NCBI): domain Eukaryota; kingdom Metazoa; phylum Chordata; class Mammalia; order Carnivora; family Felidae; genus Panthera; species Panthera tigris. Next base: position 120,915,661 of record NC_056677.1, on the reverse strand, counting down.
CCTTGAGTTCAGGTTTCTGGGATTCCCCTGCTACAATTGATGAAACCACTAACACCTAAAGCAGTATAAGGAATGCAAGTGATGTCATTAACTATAACAAATGATACACAGAAGCCTGAACGCAGGACTTTCACTGTAGGACTTCTAAACCCATTTCTAAACAGTTAGGTTAGTTCAAATATTGAAAACCAGTTTCTAAAATATGGCTCTAAGTAGTAACTAATGCATCTAACAGAAGGTACATTTTGAGCTACCACAACCTGTAAAATCTCAAGAGATACAGCATGAAAAAATGAAAGACCACCCTCAAAAGAAAAATGTGATCACTAAATGTAACCCCATATTTTATGTTTATAGCATCACATTTGTCACTGTGAATAAACTGAGAAGTAGGTAACACTTTGGTTTGTAATCTCTCATATAAGCTGGCACTTGGATTTCAAAAACAAAACAAAAAACAAAAAACAAAAAAACAAAAAACAGACGTAGCCTTATAAGCCTAACCAGAGAAAACACCTAAAACACCAATTGTGACATCTGGGTCAAAGAAATTACTTTGAGTATAATTCAAAGTGATAAATATTTCTTACCCTCTGGACTTTTGTACTGTTAGGCTGAGAAAAATGAGTGCTGTTTTCCTTTATATCTATATGTTTTTTTTCTTCTGAGGGAGTAGGTCCAACCCTTGAGTTACTGGAAGGTAGGGAATTTGGTGGCATAATTTCCTTGGTAAAAAACACAAAAGGAAAAAATGACCAATTTAAAAGACTGTATTTAGCTCCATTTTTGTATCAATGACCATGTTTTACAAATATAAATTATCATAAACACTTTTGGCAGAAAAAATTACAGAATGCAAGTATTATGCAGTAAAACGCCCAAAAGATTTAGCATCAGGTAAAAGAACCTTTCACAAAAGAAGATTCGACAATATGCGAAAATTATGGCAATCTGGGGGGATTTCAAACAGTATTGTTGTACAGAAGAGTATGTCCTTGCCTCCCCCAACCCACACAAGTACTTTTACCAAAAAGCATATATTCATGAAGGTAAAAGTGAGGATTATAACATTTAAAGACTGGGAAGAGATGCTACGCCCAGATAAAAATTTAAAGCACACAAAATAAACACACATACACACAAACTCAAAAAGCCAAAGGATGAAAGCCAGAAAACCTAACCAGTGTCCCAGCTTGGTCTCTGTCAGCAACATTAAGTAATATTTGAAAAGTGCCTCATATTCTTTTTTTTTTTTTCATATTTTATGACCATCCATTTTAAAGATTAAGAAGATTTCAAGGGATTCAAGTAACTAGTCCCAAGTCACTCTCCAACTATGACAATGACTGGCATAGTTAATTGTCAGAATTCTTACATTCCCAGTACGTGCATATTACAGAGGCCTCAAATTTACATGTTGAATAAAACATTAAGAAACTTTTATCAGACAGCGCTCCTAGGTGGCTCAGTCAGTTAAGCATCCTGCTTTTGGCTCAGGTCATAGTCTTGTGGTTTGTGAGATTGAGTCCCCGAGTCGATCTCCGTACTGACAGTGAGAAGCCTGCTTGGGATTCTCTCTCTCACTCTCACTCTCTCTCTACCCCTCCCCCGATCATTCTCTCTCTCTCTCTCTCTCTCTCTCTCTCTCTCAAAGTAAATGCACTTAAAAAGAAACCTTTTATCAGACAGACTAGAAACACATGCACTACAACATACCTCTTCTTGGGGAACACTTTTCTCATTTTCAGCCTCAATTCTCACCCTCACGACTCCTGACTTGTCCACAATTTCCTGAATCAGTTTTCCATTTTTTCCTATTACTTTGCCTAAGTGAAGAAGTGAATAATTCATGTTTGGTTTTACAATCGATCTCAAACCAGTAAGCACTCTCCGCCTGTAAACTATCACATTATATATAAAACTGTAAGATTTCAGGGCGCCTGGGTGGCTCAGTCAGTTGAACATCCAACTCTGGATTTCGGTTCAGGTCACGATCTCCCGGCTCGTGGGTCCAAGCCCCATGTCGGCTCTCTCTAAATAAATAAACTTAAAAAAGTGTAAGATTTCAAAAGCGAACCAAAACAGAAACTCTTTTCAAAAAGAGTTCAACTGGTTTGTTTCGTTAACTTGTCACTGTTTAAACTATTTTGGTAAAGTGTCAGAGGTATTTACATCTCATGAACTGATGGGGTAATTTTGAATCTTTAAGGAAGTTCAAAGATAGGGTCCTATTTTGCATAAAAGGGTATACTTGAAACTTGCTACAGTGGCATGTATCACTCTGCAAAATTCTGTGAAAGGAATTAAGGGAAAGGACCCATACTAGAAAATACATTTGCTTATTCATTCAACAATTTCAGTTCTATCTGTACCTGATTTAAACCTGCTTTTCTGCCCATGGTAAATATTTTTAGAGTTTCATATGGCACATTTATAAAAGATACTCCAAGTCTCAAAGTGATTTAAGCAGCTATACAAACACCTAAAAGAAGTGCACATTCTTGAGGCCAATGTGTTAACATGATATTACTTCTGTGCATCGCTCATAGATTTTATCAGTATATTAAAAGGTGAGGTACGATTTCTTAATCTTTTATTAGTCACAGAATGAAAGATTAGGAAGTCGCACTTTAAGATAACTCAAAATCACAATGAGAAAACTTAAACCAGTTTGAGATTAACTATTGTTCAATAACATCTGTTAAAACTCCAAAGACGTCAAATATCAGTAATTAACAGGCACTCTTCCCCTCATTTTGTAAAACTGAATCAATCATAGCCTTAACCGGGAAATGACTGCTTTCATAGCCATCAGCATGCATTAGTGTAAAGCAAGACACTACAAATAAAAGAAGTACTGGTTTTAGAATTTGACATGTGAATTACCTGGGATTCTAAGAGCCGGCCCTCCCAAGGCACCTAAGGCACCCCTACACTGGCCAGGTCCATCACGTGCTTGCTCTACCACCTTAGCAAAGGCAGGAATAGGGGAAAAACTGGAAGCCCAAATTTGCTTGGAGTTAATCCTAGATATCAGAACCTAGGGAAAAGGCCTCACAGTAGGATCTTGTGGTTCATCTGATCAGCATAACCTTGGCCCTCTAGCCGTATCTTGCAGCCTCACTCACCCTCATAACCTCTTTTGATTGGTCAGTGGTCAGGGAACAAAACTGACACTAAATCAGGATTCCTGACATAGGTAGGTCCTTTCATCAATTATTTCTGCTTCTCTTCTCTTCAAATGAAAGAGGTGGGGGGGGGGGGCGGGGAGAGAGAAGTTGTATGGAGTCATCCCACAGTTCATTTTTAATCTAGAAAATTTGGATTTTCGTGAATGAATGCTGATTTTAATAAATATCTAAACGAGTTAGGAAAGAAAAATGAGTTTGTCACATGTTGCTATTAATATCTTAACCATCCTGAGTATTGTGTGTTAACTATAGCTAACAAAATAATTAAACGAATTCACTGTCAAAGTGGGGTGAAAAACAAGCAAATTTTCAGAAAAGAATTGACAATCCGTGTACATACTAGAGTTTGTGAAAAATAGAGATCATAAATCATATACAGTGTGACCCCAAGAAAACTCATTCAATACTAATTAGACATCTCCCTAAAGATCTGCCTGGCCAAATCTTTTACAAAAATGCTTTCTGAAAACTCTCAACATTCCCAGTATTGTAGTAGACAATCTCTAAAACAGAACTGTCTTATTGTACTCACTAGAAACTAAACAAAACCCAGGCTGATCATACTTCAGCAGGCTTTCTTTCTGTTGAAAGGTCAGTTCTGGGACCCTCTTCTCTTTAGGTAAGACCACAGGTAGAACCTACTTTTAATAGCAGATAATGCAATTCTGCATCACACAGTTATTTCCAAATACCAACTGACAGCTTACTACAATTCTGCTCTACTGAACTGGATGGAATTGTTCTCAATGAGAGGTAATATTTACAGAGTTCCCTACTACGTGCAGACCTTATAAGGTAATGTATATCTATCTCTAGCTTTCTTCCTACAACTTCCTGTTTAGTTATCAAAGCAACCCTGTGAGGTGGACACTATTATGACATTTTTAGAGGTAAGGAAAATAAGAGTCAAGGGGCTGAATTAGTTATAAGGTTAAATAGGTACCAAAAAGTGAAGGAGGGACCGAAATCTAAATCCAACACCTGAGAACTTTCCCCTACAGGCATCATGCCATTCCCCAAATGAACTTCAATGAATCTGACACCTAAGTTTTTGTTTGGTAATTATTGAAAAAGCAGTCTATTGGCTATATTTTATAAGAATTCCTAAATTTAAGAGAACTTTTCTAATTACAAAAGGTATGCAATTGCTTGAAAAACTGTAAACAAAAGGAAAAGAAGTATCATTAAAAACCCTACTTATTCTTAGGAAATCAGGACAGTGCTATCCATAAAACTGGTGTCCAAGTTATCTCAATAACATCACATTCTTTAGCTGTCTGTCCAACACAGTTGAATTAATAATTCTGCATTAACTTTACCAGTCTTTATCCTTTAACAAATTTTCTTCAGGAGAAGAATATTATTCCCAGTGGTTTTAATGGCATAGGAAGATGTTTATAATTCTATGCTGACAAAAAATAAAAGCAGGCTAAGCAGGACTGAAACTATGAGAACAAAATACATAGGAAATCCTTATTTTCTACTTTTTTAAACTTTCCAAAGACCTGGCATTGCTTTTTATAATCGGTTGTGATATCAAGTTCAGAAAATAAAAAATGTATAGGCAGTATGTCCCAATTTTACGTATAAATTAAAAACGTAGGTAGTGCTCTAGATAAAAACTGCACCTTATTTTGATTATGTTCTGCTAAAGACATCTGCAGCATTTGAGAGCACTGGTGAAGAGTTTCTGGTATTTGCTGGTACTTGTGATGGTGATAGTAATCAAACAATAGCACTCAAACCCCAAATGGAGAATTACTGTTAATGTTGCAAAAAGCCCCGGAGACCTTCGGAGTTACTTTTAGCTTTGCAACTTACTAGATTTAAGTAACCTACATTCAGATCTTCAACCCAGAGATAATTAAGAATGCCATCATTTCATAGCCCATCAGAGATCAAATACCAATCTCCTCCAAATTGTAAAGTCCTCAAATATCATTTGTTTTAAGGAAATATATTTAAGATATAGAAGATACACACCGAAGAGGCTGTGCAAAATTTATCCTTCCAGGCACTAGTAGGTTTGAATTAGCAAAGCAGTATCTTTTGTACACCTTCTCAGTTTTGAGCATATTTATCAAATGTTTTCTGTACACTGTAACAACAGATCATACTTCAAAGATAAAGCTTCAATTAAATGACTCTCCAAGTGGGTGAACATGGAATTCTATCGGTATAACTAAATTGTTTAACTGTTGCTTTTGTAGTGTATGTCAACGTAATTTCTGACTCACCAACTAAGTTCCTTGGAACCTGTATTACATCTTCAGCAAATTCCAGAAAGCTTCTAGCCTTTTTCACTGCATCCTGATCCTAACAGCAAAGGGGAACAGATTTAAGACAAAAGATGAGCCACATGAAATATTGTTTATTTTAGAAAAAAACTACTTAGTAAAATTTTACCTCTCCATAAATGTGAAATGTGCAGGTATCTTCATCTAAATCGATAGCAGTGACCCCGGGTACCTTTCTAGCTTGCTGAATATTAGCACCATGAGTACCAATAGCCAGACCCATCAAATCTTCTCGTACGATAAACTGCTCATGAAACCTCGAGGCAAGTTGCCTTGAACTCTGAAGAGAAATGCACATTTGATTAATATGCTTTATCAACTATTAAGACAACTGTATTTAGGTCAGCCATGTAAATTATCTTGACTCTACGTATCAGGGGCCTATAAATTACTTTCAGTTGTAAACTTTCAAGGTTTGAGAACCACCCCGCCCTCCCCGCAACAGCATAAATACTTTTTGGGTTACTGAAGGTCAATGCCATCTGAGAGATTTTTGTTAATAGCAAAGGGCTTGTTGACAAGTTTCCAAGGTAACTTTTGAAAACCTTTTGCAGGGCTGCCTTAGTTAACCAATGACATCAACCATGTTATACTTAAGAAGCAGATCAAATGTTCCCAAATAAAAACCAGCTCACTGGATCTGACAGACTCAATGTTATTTAAGTAAAAAAAGATGTTTTAACATCTTTTCAGAAAATTGTATTCACTTCATTTTTATTGAAGGATATCAGTACATATACATATTTTTTTGTTCTTTTTTTTCCCTGGCAACTGCACCATTTCTGTAACTTATCATTAAATACTGTGGTCTAGATATCCCTCTGATGAAGCGATGACATTAAAACAATACTCTCCTACCCCCACCTCCCCAACCTGAGGAAAAGAATCATAAAAAATTGTATCAAATGATTGTAGAATGTCAAAGATTTACAACTTATCTTGCAATATGCACGTGCAACCTAAAAAGAGATCAGAGTCTGTAAGACCTTGTGATCTGGATCCACAAGTATGATGAATTCTTTCAAATCTTCAGTCATGACTGAACTTACACGGAGACCCCAAACTTGTGGATAATTGCTCTCTTTAAACAGCATTATCAAAATTTAATGTTTATTTCTAGCATGCCATTAATGAAAACCAAACATATTAGTGGCTCATGTTGAAAAATGGAAATTTCGTATCTGAATATGTGGATCTCTTTAATATTAGTAGTGAGGAAAGATAGGCATGCACACGAATTTCTCAGGATTCAACGTACCTGCTAACTTGAATGTATGAGTGTAACTACTGTAAACAATTTTAAAAGTATAATATCCATTTTGTAGATTAAAAGTAACAAAATGTATCAAATATTCCTAGGGCTTTTCAAGAAGTCTTGTTTCTGAGTCCTGGTTCATTCACCTGGTTCATTCTTTTCACTGATAATTTTCTGATAAATGGTAAGCCAAAGGTATCGTAACAGATCATTTAAGAAGAATTAGATGTTTAAGAAGAGGCAGGAGTATGTTTTCCATAATACTCACAATGAAAATAAGGAGGCTTTTCTTGCCTAAAAGTTATGAGAGAATTGCTAAAGAAACCACAAATGGGTGAACACAGGGACATTAATAAAGAATGAGAGTAAAAACCAATTAAACAGACCTCCATGGCCGTAAGGACAACAAAGTAGCAAGAGGAGACAGGAACGTCTCCTCTCCTGTAAGAGTTCAGCAATCACGCATCAAGTGGGAAGGTGGCAAGTTTCACAGGCTATTTACAAGAATACAGCCTTAACTACCTTCTCTCTTAAAATGCAATTTGGAACTCTTTTTCTTTATTGTTTTAACTGCATGGTGTTTTCCCTCTAATGAAATGAATAATGATGAGGAACTCTGGAATCTGACAATACCTCGAATTGGGACATTAAAATCCATTTAGTTTCTATGGTAATGAATGGAAATACTAGATAGTTATCAATGAAAATAAATGTATGGTGATGGAAATTACTGGAGGATTAATAAAAGTAGATAAAATGCACCTGAAGAGACGCAATAGTAAGTTAGGGAAATAGCCTCTGGCAGGAATCTGAAGACAGGAGTTTTAAAGAGTGACAACCAATTAGAATGAAGAAGTTCTATACCCTTTTAAACAGAGATAAACATACATAATGAAAGGAATATGATTAGATATTTAAATACTCTCTAGTACTTATATGATAACATGTTATATGGAAGAAGCATTGCCTCATTTTATTAGCAGCTTTGATGAACTTCTAGACAAAGCGAGTTGACCAGAAGTTCCTTAATATACATCAACTGCTACTTAACTCTGAAGCCTCAGGCATGAAAAACTTTAGTATGATTAGGCTTTGTAGAATTTAATTTTTCCAAATATAAAATATAGGGAATTGCTAAGAAACAGTAAATAAAGGACAACCTGCCCATATTCAAGTTTTATGACTCCACAGTTATCATTTCTAGATAGCCTTACAAGCAGTGCTAGGGAAAGCCACATACCTCTAGCTGCTTACTGGCTTCTTCATTCCTCAGTATCAGAGACAGCTTAGTGCGCAGACTCCGAAAGTGCATGTCAATTAGCATGTGTGCTCGTTTTGAGGTGACTTCATTGATAGACTAACGGATATAAATCAATACCATTATTATCAAAGCAAATACTCCAAATGAAATATACCAAAATAGCCAAGTCAAAAACACTCACCAAAATGACAAGCTGATAATTCTCTGGATCGTAAGTTACAGAAAAGGCACCAACTGCCTTTTTAAAGTCCTTATGTGCCGATTCTTTGGCACACCTAGAAATAAAAAGAATATCCACTGTGAAGCTAAGATGTAGGATTAGCAACTACTAGCATAAATACGAGCAGAGATTTGCACCTAGTACAACTGTGAAATCATGGGAAACATAATGCATGCAAAATATGCTGTATCCATTTAAAAGTTTAGCCCCTTTGTCGTACATCTCTGAAATACTTAGTCCACTCCAATAATTGAGATTAAAGAGAAAGGTTCCTTTGCTGTACATCTCTGTAATACTCAGCCCAATCAAGCATTTGAGATTAGAGAAAGGAAAACACCAGTTATGCTCTTAAGAGATTAATTGTGGTCTTAGATTACCAAAGGTGACATTATTTAGGGGAGTTACTCTCCTCTGCCAAGCTTTCTTATTTCAGTTATGTAGGATTAGTCAGTAATTTTCTTGAGTTAACTGTTGAAAACTTTTGAGGATAGCTGCAGGGTACCCAATTTTGTTTGGTTGCTTCTTTTCTGTAAGAAAAACTGCTGACCAACTTACAGGCGAGAAGGAAATGTATATGAATCGGAAAGCACAAAAATTTACACACAAATGCAAGCCATTTTTTCCCCAAGTTCACTGAATTTAAAACTTGAATTCTATTATTTTAAACTTTATATTCTTTTAAATTAATTGCATATCACCTGTAAGTCCTCAGCATTTCTTGCATACCAACTTACATTTGTCGTAAGTCTTCTGGCACGTCCAGTTTGATTTTATGAAAAGTATCTTTTGTGGCAGGTTTGTTGGGATTAACTGATCGTAGACGTTCGATTGTGACAATTTCATTGTATGTAGCATCACATGCTGCATATTCTATTACATAAAACTGAGAGAAATAGATAAAGTCATGCTTGGTCATAATGTCTGAAGTAAGAACAATAGGCTATACCTAATTCAGTTATCTTTAAGCTCTCTAGAGGGAAAAAATTGTATTTGATCAACTAACACACATGAAACATACTGAACATGTGGAGAAAACATTTTAATGAAATGACAAGTTACATATCACTTTAAAATAGAAATCCACACTGAAATAGAATACATGAGTTGAGAAAAGGAAAATAGTATAAAAAATTTTAAATATGCATTTTCCTACCTCACCCTTTATCATCCTCACTTTAGCTAACCACCAACAGCAAGGCTCTTTTTCATTTGCTCTGGAATAAACCTACACAAAAATTACAACATAGATTATTTCATAATTAACATTCAGAAATCTACAGATTATCAGACAATGAAAAAAATTATTAAAATGAGCCCGGTGTCTTTCAAACCCGTATGTTTTATGCCTCAAAGTAGACTGCAACCTTACATCTAGACATAGATACATAATCAGAAACTACTTGATTAACTGGGGAAAGCCCTGTACAAAGCGCCTTCCTATTTTCTTTGTTCTATGGCAGTAATCATCAGTTCTCTGCATATGAATACTCAAGAAAAGCTGGCTGTTCATAAACCCGGGCATGCTTTCCTTGGATACTTTGTGAGCTACAAAAACGTATCTAAAAATGTACAAACTTGTTTGTGTTTTACTCTAATAAGTACCTAAGTGATTGGAAGTTATTGGCCCTGGCCTGCTGCCGGCTGCATGGTCACTAAATGAGTGAGGCCTCTGACCACTCAGCCCGCTAAGGATACCACCCTGGCAGTCATGTCTCCTGAGGCCGAAGCAAACAGAACCTGGGTCACTCTCTGGTCTCCTGTCCCCTCCCTCTCCCTGAACTCCAAAAATTGGACAACTCCATGCTGGCAATCCTCTGGATACCATTTTCCTGCTCTCACATACCGGATAGCTCTTCTAACCCATCTCTCTAGTGATCTCAAAGTTCACTTACAATGTGCAGCATGAAAGCTTTGGTGATGACACTAGCAAATCAAGGTTAACAGGAAAAGAGACAGCACAGTATACATGAAAAGAGAGAAAGACAAATACTCAGAGGCAGAAGGAACAAACAGGGAGGACGAGGGGGATAGGAAGGAGAGGACAGGTGAGGAGAGGTATAGAGCCTAAGGTTAATGAGTAACTCAAGGCTCCAACTCGTCTCCCTTTTGCAACTGAATTTAACAGTGACACAATGCAGTGACAAGTTAACTCAACCTACCTTTCTCTTTTGCCCCCATCACTTCTTCACAGTTCTGCTCTAGCCAGAGGAATAACCTCAGTTAATTGTTATATAATGCAGTGAGGTCATCCTGAGAACAGCACCTCATTGGTCCCCACGAGCCATGTGACTAAGTTGGGGAGAAAAGTTCCCTTAATCCATCACTATTTCAAGCATTCCTTATACACACACATGAAAAGACCCAGTGGTCTTGTGTCCCTTTTACAACCTAAGTTAATGGTTATACAATATAGTCAGGTATGTATCAGTGTTGGGCAACACAATGAGGCTACAGTATCTTATTGGTCACCACCTGTCATGTGACTCAGTTGGAAAAAAAAAAGTCTCCTTTGTCCCTCTAAACTTTATTAGAGCACTTCTGATACAGAGATACCAAATGTCCTAGCCTTCAGGAAGCTTGTAATCTCCTGGGGAAGTGGACAGCTAAAGGTCCTCAGGTACTGATGGTGTTAGTGTTTCCTACTAGGACACCTCACAAAACCAAGCTCAGCTCCTTATACCTGGTAGATACTGAGTACATTTTTGGCAAATAAATAGTACTTGATTCTATTTCCACTTTAGAAGGAGAAAAGAACACGGGCCTAGACATCCAGAGACCTTCCCTGAATATTCTGTAAAATTACTGCCCCATATCACCTTCCATCCTCTTAATTTTTTCTCTAGAACTTAATCTGCCATAATTATTAGCTACTCTGACTAGAATGCAACCTCAAAGGCAGGAGACTCTTCAGTTTTCGTGTACCACCTGTACCTGGCACAGGAAATAAGAATTCAAGGACCTAGTACACTTTACCTTACCTGTATATAAATGTCTATTTAGCCGCTGCCTTCATACCACAAATATTCACGAAGTTGCAAGTATTAACAAGGCATGGTAGAGAACGAAGAGAAGCAGCTTAAAATGGTGTGAGAGGGAGGAAGGAAACAACACAGACTAACTACAACATAAAGCAGACTCCAAGTGCTGTTAAGTCCCAAAAGCATTTTCAGTGGCTAGAGAAATTATAAACACAATGTTTTTGTTAATGTGGTATATCTCCAGAGCACATTTTAGTCAAAGACATGAATGGCACATGAACACAAGGTTCACAGCATGCTCAGTGAAAAGATTTTTTCCCTATATGTGTTTATACTAAAACTCATAGATGGGCTTTTAATAATACACTGGGAGGATTCGCTGCTACTTAAAGAAATTCTAGAATGCTGCTCTACTACAAGGCAAGGCATGACTTTTTTTCCTTTGTACTACTAATTTTCCTAATCCATTTTGCTTAAAACGGAGACAAAGTTGTCAGCTAACAATGTATTATTTTAATAAAGATTCAGAGATTGAAGGAAGGGACAAAAGAAGTACCAGCAGGCAAAGGAAATTAGTGGTGACTTCTAAAGATGCGCCCCGAATGCTGCTCAAGCAGCCAGTTAAGCAGCACATAGTGTTTCAACTCGGCTGTCAAAAGCACATGTCCATCGCAGCTGTAATTTTCAAGGTAGTTTTAAACAGTGTTAAAGAGAAGGGGTGCAAAAGGCTCCGGCAAATTAAACGCTCCCACTCCTCAAAGGCAGGGAAAACTTACCTCAACTTCGTCACTTTCATTTATATCTTTATTATAACCTATGGGTGGTGGGAATCTCACATCATGGAATGGAATCTGCCTCTCTGGCTGCCAGCTGCAAATAAGCAAACACATAATTATTTTACACGCTTTCTGGTTTAATGGAAACAATGACCACCACACTGCCATCAACTCTCGGCCAAACGTGAACCTCCGTTTTTCTAGTGTAAAGAAGCAAATGCTTTTAAAATAGTCAGTATTTTGCTGAGTAGGGCCTAATGGCAACGTAGAGACATTTCAACAAAGTCTGCATGCAGCACAGCAGCCTCGTAGTTCTACTTGGAATACTCCTCTAAACACAACAGATCAACATTACAATTTTCCAAACAAGTCTTTCTTCCAGTAATTTCAACCTCTAAGAGTGCTAAATGCAAGGCCACAACAGCAATTTCTTTTGATGCTTAAATTAAATGTTAGTATACGTAAGTGTTAATAACATCATCACCATACTTCTACTTGCAAAGGAATTTTAACCACATTCTAAGGACCACAGGAACTGGTCCTAAATGCCCTCTAATTCCCAAGCAAAATGGGGAAGTCAGCACATTAGCAATTCACAACTCACTTTTCCCCCTTTAAATTTTAGATCCCACGAGGTGGTCAATTCTTGCCATGGATAGCTGGCTGCTGATCAGCATGGCCTGGTAAGGTCTGCTAAACCACAGAAACCCGATGAAGACAGCCTACAGGAGTTTGGTAACTTGCCTATGTCTTTAAATTTAAGATGATATGGAACAATTTGGAAAAACACCAGGTTATTCTTTTATATCCAAAATGATATAAAATATTAAAAGACAAACTTTGCAGAAACACTGGAGGGATTCAACTGCTGCAGTCATTTCTGGTTTTTTTGTTGTTGTTGTTAAGCTTTCTTAGTAAAATCCTACTGAGAAAAGTGCTAATTAAAAAAAAAAAAAAAAAAAAGAAGAGCCATATAGAAGATAGGAGGGTAGGTAATTAAGTTAGAATTTATGGAAATCTGATTAGGTCTATATTAGACTGAACCCTTTCTCTGAATCATACACATTTGAAAATTATGACACTTTAGAAAACGCTGTCTTTACTTCAGAAAAGCCTTTTTATATATACTGAAAATTAATGACTTTTAACATGTCACAAATTCATTGCTAAGTGTGTTTTCAAAAACATATAATACAAAATATAGTTTTCTTGGTTCCAAAGAAGGAAGAATTATCTTAAATCCTAAATGTACCGAGATAAAAATTCAAATTCTTTATCCAAAAATGTGAAATACGGAAAGTAAAAACATAACATCTAAAATAAGCTGGTATTATGGCAATAGGACTTTCTTTATGATTGAAAGGAAAAGAAAGAGTAGATATAGTCTGAAGTTCTATAAAACATTAGTTTTTCTTAAACAGAAAAACAAAAAGGAAACACCCAAGGATGGGCAGAGACTACTTTGGTAGGGACCTATCAAACCCTAGTGATGTGCTCAAACCCAGCGGTGAATCTCAAACATATTCCACGAACACAAAGAATACAGCTGATTTATTTCAAATCCCCAGAATGACAGTTTGAAGAAAAACTTTTATGCAGCTATATAGTATAGAAGAAAATAAGGAGGTCCAAATGTAGAGTAACTTTAGATTTATAATAGAAATCTGATTAAAAACAAAAGAGAACTGATCTAATAAGACAGTGCATTAACCAGACACATTCTTGAATGCAGAGAGGAAACGAGTGTTTGTTTAACACTTAGATTAAAGACTACAGGAGAAATTAAAAGAGTGGCAAATAAAGATAACTCTTCCTTTATGGGAAACAGTGTTTGTCTAGTGATTGGAGCAAGCAGATAAGAGTATAATTACAAAAAAATTACTCTCATGTTATCAAAGATTCTTCTGTTAAAAGTGTGATGCTGCTGTCTAGTGTATAACCATGCAAATCCATGGATACTTGAAGCAGCAGAGGCAAATTCTGGAGCTTTTGGCTCTATGCCTTCAGAAAAAGTTACTCTGTTATTCAAATTTATATTCTGGACTGAGGTTAGTGTCTAGAGCTGAGAATAGGGTTCAATATTCTAAATCCTTTTATCCCTGTCCCCCTAAATGTGTTGCAGGCATCTGAGACTACTACTACTTTGTCCTGTTGGTAGCTCAAAGAATCTGCTAACGATAAAATTGCAGTATGTCTGGGTCAGATACATTTTAACAGATTTACCGATATAACTCACATACCAAATTATCCATCCACTTAAGTGTATGTACAATTCAACGGTTTTCAGTATATTCACATGTATGTGCAACCATTACCAGTCAATATTACAGTATTTTCTTCACGTCAAAAGGTAATCCCATGCCCTTTAGTTAGGACTCCCCATCCCCTCCAGCCCTAAGCAACCACTCATCTTTTTCTCTATGGATCTACAAACTGCTTTTGAGATGCTATCAATTCTCTTGGCACACAGAAGCCAAAATGTTGTAATTGTGGACCATTCTTCAGAGTGCAACAAAATCCTAAAATCATGACCACATCTACACTCTGGCTACAGAGTTCATATGTACTTTAGAATCTTGAATGGCTACTCTGAAAATACGCTTTATTAGTATTAAAAAAAAACTCAGTCAAGAGACTTGTCTCTTCCTATAAAATGCCAACATCTATACCACAGTTACCTTCGTACAGCTAATGTTCCTAGGCCCCTAAGTATTTCTGTTTACTCTTCTAGCAGAAAAGATTGGTCACTGCTATTATTGATTATAAATGAAACAGATATAAGTTCATGAGTAAACATGATTATTCCTCATAACATATACTAGACAATTAGACCATCGATTTTACATTTAACTTTATAAAACCCTCATCAATTTTACCAATACCCATGAATCCATTTTCATGTTGTAACAATCACAAATATTTCTATCCAAACTCAAAGTTACTAATACAGAAGAATCTGGTTTCTTTCCTTACATTCAAGGGGACCGGGATGTAGGGATCAAGGTTAAACAAAAGGGATCTTTGAGGTTAACAGCAGGAACAGTCATTCCATTGGTTTTAATATTGAGTTGTTCAGGATCTTCCTGGTGAGTAACATGAAGATCCATTCCTGAAAAACACTCAAACTAGACTCAAATTTTTTAAAATGAGGAGCAAAAAGAATAATTAGTATGAAATATTAAGGAACCTGAACCTTAAAATAAGACACTTACTTGTTTTCAAATGCAACTGTTATTGAATCTTCATGAACATCCTTTACAAAAGCCTGTAAGAAAGACACCAGTTACATTAACTTATAAGCTTAAAGATCATTTGTTTTTAGTTAAATTTTATAGAGACACCAAACATTTTCTGTTTAAGAATAAAATGGAACTTCAAATGAAAGCTTCAGTTTGTGAGGATGACTCATTCATGGATCACATCTATTAGTTGGCCACCTACTATGTGCTAGGTCCTAGGAATATGGATTAGTTAAAACATGAAAACAAAACTGCTTCTTCCAGAGGTCAGCATCTAAGGAGTGAAGTAATTGGAAATTACAATGCAGGTACTGAGTACGTACCTCGAGGTGCACTTCAGGCTAAAATTATTGAAAACTAAGAAATTTGATCCAGCACCACATGCCAGCCAGTATAGATCTCTTGTAACCTATCTTCTTCTCTTTAATACAATTTTAGGAGACTACAATAGCAAATGACTAAGTATAATCTCAAATCTAGGTATATACAAGCACACTAAATTTTCCTGAACGGCAATATGCTGCTAATGCCACTAAAAAGTCCAATTACCAGAGTTTAATTAAATTCTCAATCTCATAGGCACTTGGAGGGAAACACAGTAATATAAAGCAGAGGTTTAAATCTTTTAAATCTGATGACGCAATTGCTAGTAATCTGCAGAAAGACATAACAAAAGTAATAGCTAACTAATTATCAAGAATTCTTTAATCAGCATGCCTGTTCTTTAATTCTATAAAATGACATAACTAAAGTAATAGCTAACTAATTATCAAGAATTCTTTAAGCAGCATGCTGTCCATAATTCTATAAAATTAAGTTTTTAATAGGTGCAGGAAAGGTTTTTGTTTTTGTTTTGACCATTAGAGGAGTAGGATAAAGCATAAAGAAACCCAAAGGGGCTTTATATCTTAATTCATTTTATAATGGCTTGAGAGATTTAAGCTTCTTACTCAAATTTGTTCCGTACACGTTTCTCTCCTTCCATGCTTTCTCCCTGCCTGTGGGATTATGGCCAAACTCCTTTTTTGGCTGTAAAAGGCCCTGCGTGACCTGGCCCCACCCCTCACCTCTCCAAGCTTCATCTTTCACATCCCTGGAGGCTGCGGATCCAGCAGTGCGAAACTAGTTGGGCTTCTCAGTAAATGCTGTTCCTTCTTACCCACTGTCCTTCCCCTCTTTTCATCTAGCTACCTCTATTAGTCTCTTAGGTCTTGGTTCAGATGCCACCGCTTATGCGCAAACCCAGACTAGGTTACATTCCGTCCTTGCATTCTTACAGCATATCCTATGCTCACCCCTACTATAAACTCACCCCACTATATTACTATTGCTCGTCTCCCCACTAACGGTAAGCTTCCTAAGGTCTTACTTTATTTACTCTCAGACTTCAGAGGACCTACTAAGAACTCAATGAAATGGATCATTGCCCAAGGTGTTCCTATCCTACCCATAGAGAAAAGACTGTGTGTGTGTGTGTGTGTGTGTGTGTGTGTGTGTGTGTGTGTTGTGTTCATCAGGGAAGACAAAGTAAAGGTGAGTTTTCTTATCAAACTTGGAAGACTGAGGAAGACTCCGCAACACAAAAGGGAGCGGAAGATGGAAAAAGCATGCCAGGCCTAACGGAAAATAGGAACAAAGACTCTGAGCTGGAGAAACAGCGTGGGGTGTGATAGAAAGAAATCCTCTGTGGACATGGAAGCAAACACAACTTAATAGGGAAAAAGAATAGCGTTTTCAACAAACGCTGCCAGGACAACTGGATATCCATGTGCAGAACAAGAAGTTTTTGACTCTTAGACCACATACAAAAAACTAAAAATGTATGAGACCAAAATGTAAGACCTAAAACTATAAACAAACAAGTGATCCAAGGCAAATGTCTTGGTAAAAGTCTTCCAAGGCTTGAAGCTAAAGGCTTAATCAAAAACTTACACTTCTCCAGATACAAAACTAAAATGTATCAGTCAAGTATCAATTAGTTGCTCTTAAGAAAAACAATGGCAGGTGAAGCAGGGCCCTAAAAAACTTTTATATGGAAGCTACATAAACAGAGACACCAGTCTTCTGCAATTATGTTGAAAAGAATAAAAGCGAAGCTATGCTAAAAAAAAGTTCCCTTATAAGATCAAAAGGGACTATAAAATGGAATCCAAGTGTTCTGCTATACCCAACATGGCTAAGTTATTATTTCTAAATTCAGCATGCACATATATTTCTATAGATGCTGATTTAAAGGTGGGGAGGAAGCCATATTTTCTTCCCATCATGTTTCCTCAGCTATATTTAAATCATGAGCACTTTCTACAGCATCTTTTGAAAACTCTAGTTTAATACTAACCATGATGTTTTAGTTTAGAATGGGAATAGCAGACCCCCCCCCCATTCCTGCTTTCTCTTTACCTGATAGTCAATACAATCCACTTTTGAGGGGAGGGAATCCATCAAAGACTCAAATCAAGATTCTTATTACGAGGTGATCCCTTATTCACCAAGAAGGGGCATGATTTGTTTTCATTTACAAAAAATGTTTTTTTTATTTGTGACAGAATGTGCAAGCGAGCATGAGCACACATGAGCTGGGGGAGAGGGGCAAAGGGACAGTAAGAGATTCTTAAACAGGCTCGATGCTCCATGCGGAGCCCGATATGGGGCTCAATTCCATGACCCTGGGATCATAAGCTGAGCCGAAAGTAGGAGTCGGACGCTCCAGGCACCTGGGTGGCTCAGTCAGTTAAGCCTATGACTACTGATTTCGTTTCAGGTCATGATCCTGTGGTTCGTGGGATCAAGCCCCGATTCCGGCTCTGCGCAGACAGCACGGGGCCTGCTTGGGATTCCTCTTTCCCTCTCTCTGCTCCTCTCCTGCTCGCTCATTCTCTCAAATAAATAAACTTACAAAAAGAAAAAAGACTCAGACATTCAACTGACTGAGCCACCCAGGTGTCCTGCTTCTGTTTTCATTCTTGTCTCAAGTTTTATGTTTGCATGTCGCCGCAGCAGTAATTAACATTAGTTCCTTACTGTATACTATGCAGAAAATGTTAAGTCCTTTAGTCAGGCAAGAGAACCTTGTTACAGCTGAATGAAAAACTGTTCTCAATTAGGCATCTTTCCAATACCATTGCTCTATTCTAAAACTATGCTGTCTACCATAGCAGCCACAGGCCATATGTGACTATTTATATTTAAATTAATTACAATTAAATAAAATAAAAAATCAGTCTCCCAGTCATACTTGCCACATTTCAAATGCTCAATTGCCACACATGCCTTAGTGTCTGTTGTAGTGAGCGGCACAGGTAGACATCAGTTCCGACATCGCAGAAAATTCCACTGGATGGCACTGATTTAAAAGCATTTTTTTACAAATGTTGGGGACTGTTTTCAAATCCACCTTACTGACTCTAAAGGTCAGTCTCATTGCTTTATTGCTGTTATTTTTATTTTTCTCTTTGCCAAAAAGTTATTGCACAGTTTAATCATACTCATTCACCACATGTGCCTAGTTCCTAAAAATCAAACGTTCCCTCAAAGCAGGAAGATCTGCAACTGTTGTGACTATTAACAACCAAAAGCTTTCAAAGGCTTTGAAAGCAATTCTGGATGTAGAGTGTCAGAAATGATTTGAATAATCATCACAGCCTACTAGCCCTTGGCTTTCTAGTTAATGAGGCTTATTTGTATGTGGATGTTTGTAGGATTATTCCAAAATCAGTCATTTTTAGTCATTGTTTGCATATTAATACAGAAGGCACGGAATACCTTCTTGTTGCTGCTGTAACAAGCTGAATAGAAGAAACTATTGGTTGCATCTGGCCTGCTCTCACACCCAGGAGAAACATCTCCTTGACTTCTGAGGCCTTTTACTAACCTGTTCACGTCCAACCAGGGTCCCATCTTCCTGCGGCTCAACATTCTCCAGTAACCGTTTTTTTGGCCACCCTTCCCTTACCCCAACACTCATACACCCTCGTTCCGTGGACACATCCGGAGCATTACCACCCTACCCACCACCAACCTGGAAAACTAGTAATCCCCACCTATCTACACCAAACAAAGTTGGTATCAGGGGAGAAGATACGTTCAGGGGGATCCCTGAGGTTACAAAGACGACAGACGGAAGGGGTTTGAATAGAATGCATAAAGGGAGCTGCACTGTACTGAGAGCCAGGGCTCTTACGGGACTCAGGAAACTTAGTGGTTAAGAGTTTTGCCGTGAAGGGGGCGCGCCTGGGTAGCTCAGTGGGTTGAGCATCCGACTTCGGCTCAGGTCATGATCTCACAGTCACAGCTCACGAGTTCGAGCCCCGCATCGGGCTCTGTGCTGACAGCTTGGAGCCTGGAGCCTGCTTCGGATTCTGTGTCTCCCTCTCTCTCTCTCTGTCCCTCCTGTGTGTTCTCTCTCTCTCTCTCAAAATTAAATAAAACATAAAAAAAAAAATTTAAAAAAAAGTTTTGCTGTGAAGGAGACCTAGGCTCCAAATTTTGGTTCTACCAGATAAGCTGTGAAAGTCTCCAAGTGGTCTCTGTGCCTCAGACTCCTCAACTGCTAGTAACAAATGGATACAGGGGAACTGGATCTGCCTTATAAGGGTGTTGTCATGAAATCGCACATGTCTAGTGCCTACCACAATGCCTGCCTGGACAGTTGGCACTAAATAAATGAGAGGTAAAGCAGAGAGGGGTGTATTTTATGAAAGATGCAGAACCACAGGGGCGCCTGGGTAGCTCAGTCGGTTAAGCGTCCGACTTCGGCTCTGGTCATGATCTCACGGTTTGTGGGTTCAAGCCCCACGTCGGGCTCTGTGCTGACAGCTCGGAGCCTAGAGCCTGCTTTGAATTCTGTGTCTCCCTCTCTCTCTGCCCCTCCCCTGCTCGTGCTCTCTCAAAAAAAAATAATAAATAAAACGTTAAAAAAATTAAAAAAAAAGATGCAGAACCATAAATACTCTTGCAGTTCAGAAAGTTACATCTCAACAAAAGCACACTAAAGAAAAAAGATTTAAAAATTGGGATACAGAAAGAAAAGACTATTTCCTCAAAGATACTAAATACTGAAAGGTTATTTAGACTCTGAGAAGACAAGATGTAATGAAAACCTTTAGGGTTTGAGAAAGATGCTAAAGTGCAGTGCTAAAGACAGACACAGGCTCCTCATCAGGAGAAGAAACAAGAAATCAAAAAGTCATTATGGGATCCCCAACTTAACTGGCAACTAGATCAAAGAAGCAGTAACAGAAATCATACTTACCAAAAGTGTGCAATGACAATTCAAACATTACACTACCAGGACTGATGAAGCTAAGAAGTCCATCCCTATTTGGGTGAACTCTTACCTTCCAACTCACACGTCTTCGCTTGGTAAACTCACTAGTCACTAGTCAGAAGAGTGGTTATCATATAGACAACCTGTATGTACTTCAGTGCTAGCCCCTGACCCCCACAGAAGACAGCTACTACACCATCACTGAAGACAACACATGTAGTGCGATGGTAATTCTCGTTAGAGAAAATGTAGAGCACGGCAAAATGTCCCTCCTAAAGAAAGCCCACAGGACCAGAGCATAGGGATATAGAATTCAAACCCAAGGCTTCACATATAGAGTGGGGTTATCATTTTGTCACCCTTTGAATGTGGGCCCTAACAACATAAAGGAATGAACAGAAAGGGAAAAGCACAATTAACCTCATCAACAACCCTTCTCCAACCACAGCACATGTCCAGGATTACTTGACTTTACTTGGGCACTTACCACAAATTCTGAGAAAAATGCACTCTTTCTGATTCATCTTGACTCTAAGATAGCACACAGGTAGAGAGAATAGTATTAACTTTCCTGTGTGCGTATGTATTCAAACTTTTTAATGCTTCAGTTCTTATATGCTCCATACGACAAAAGCAATTTCATAGTGAGGTCAAAGATTTCCAACTTTCTCTTTCCTTAGTAGGAATTCACAGGAAGAATTACATAGTAAAATATCAAGATGCAAGAGGTAATTTAATAAAAAGCTGATACAGAAGCTGCATATGTCATGGCATCTTTGTATGAACAGTAAAAAGTGGTAACATCACCTTGCAACTCTTACAATGGTACTAAGGAGGTGTTACACTAACAAGATACAATCGGAAGGTTATAATGAAATTTTAAAAAGGGCAGGAAATCAAGTCCAGTTCATTTCTTCAAGCTAAATTTCATCATTTCAGAAATGATGCTATCTGATCTCAGATCACGAACCTGAGAACCCTTACTAGCTATGAGGCTCAGTAGTAAATCACTTACCTAACCTCTTTGTACATCTCTGTCCTCATCTACAAAATGGGAATAACAATAGCACCTCAGGATTGTGGGAGAGGATTAAATAAATTATTCACAGATGTAAAGTGTCTAGAATAGTGCCTGGCACCTAGAAAGCTCTCAGTACCTCTCAACAGTCATGATCATGATCACAGCCATCTCAGAAAACACATTCCCACAGTGGACAGGAACCAGAAACCCAATTATTATACTACTGAGTTTTGTATTTAAGTAATAATTTGGAGGTTTCTAGAATGTGTGAGCATGAAGTTGGAAAATGCACACTTCGAAAGGGGAAAAATGGTGCTTCCACAAAGACATCAAACCCTAAAAAGGCTAGACTCGGGGAAGAAAAAAAATGTGGTTGACCTGAAAAACCCACTTCCTTGAAGTATAGAACACCTATAATGCAAAGTTAGATGTAGAGACTTCAGAATAAACATGAATAATGCCTTCTGCAAGTTTATTTGTAGTAAAACACTGATTTCTAGCAGGCTATGTATGTAGCTAACATGACATGTTGGGCCACTAATGTCTTCATTAAAAATACCTCTTCCTGATTGTACATTTTGTCATAAGATAGCTGCTAGTTCAACAGTATTACTTACCACATTAAAGTCTGTCCTCAGATACCAAACTTAAAAACATAAGATGTATTAAATTAAAATCTAAAAATAAGAATACAATTTAGCATATTCACACCGTATTACAATATTGAATCAGATGTCACTATAGTTTCAGAAAACTATCTTATGTTTCGAACACATGATTTATCCATCTTTAGTAATATTCATACTAGTACCCAAAACCTAAGAACTTTAGGATATACTAGTACATTCATATCAGAATGACATACGTTCTATATTCTCAATACATTAGAACTCTCATCCCCCCCCCCCCCCAAAGAAACCCTTAACATCAAAACAAAACAAAAGCCACCACTACACTATTTTAGGTAGATGCCCCTAGAATAAAGAACCTATTTCAAAATTATTTGTTTAGGAGATGCTTTGGAAAGATTTTGTGACATTTGTTCATGTGTCCTCATGTCTTAAATAACATAAGACTCTAAGTTGTACATGAGACTTTTTCCAAGTCAAAGGAATAAGTAAGCATAAAAGTAGTGGCTCTGACAACTACTAAATGTAACTTTCAAGTTCTTAAGAATAAACACTAGAGGGAAAAATAGAAATGAATTCTCCAATCTTAGAGTTTTGGTTTCATGATACTGTTAATTCTGAATCTTGAACTTTAGTTGTTTTGCAGAGAAAAGAATCCAAATATTTGCAGCTATACTCTATCCAGTTTATATTGTAAACTTGGACCATGTGCTCAGAAGATAGAGAATCATCCCTTGCAATATGGTGGTTGTGTTAGGCAAATAGAAGTGTGAATTCACTTATACTGAAGTTGTTGGAGTTGTTCAGTTTTTAAAGGCTGTTCTTGATGAACCAGGTTCCTATCTTTTTCATAAATGTAACGTTTCTCCGTAATAGTTCATTTTTTATTGGTCTTTTATTTCCCATCTTTTCTGTCCATCTCACTGGACAAGCAACTCGATTTACTTTTTGCTTTACAATTCTTGACAATATTTTGAGTCCTATGAAAAGTTAAACCTCTTCATTATAGAAACTATTTTTGTACCAGCACAGACCATTTGAAGTTTTCTTAAAAATAAACTTTAATTAAGTAAACGTAATAGCAATTTCTCTACACGTATTTGATGTTTCACATTTCCCTTCAAGAAACTAAGGGACAATCCATTCTTTTTATTTACCTTCATATTAAGCAAATTCGTTAAAAAAAAAAAAACAACACACAACTAAAACGGAGGATTAAGAGCAAAGATAGAGGGCATTTCTTATTATAGTCCAATCAGCTTGCAAGCAAAATCACCGCAGCAAATGATAGGTTGCTGGAAGGGAACAATAAATCCTTCAAGACCAGGATGTGCTACTTGCCTTCTCATAGCAGGCAAACTCCACTGAAAGACGGTAAAGAGTGGTGTCCAATCTAAGCTAATATCAGAGATCTATTAGAACACTGCCCAACCATTAACCCCTGGCTTATATTGACTACAGTCGGCACCACAAATCTGGTGAGCAAAACTACCCATCTAGGAACCAGACTGATTCCACACTAACTAGCAGAAATTATTATGGATCACTAAAATAAATGCAGACCAACATTTTGACTACAGAGTCAACATAAACAATTTTATATTGGTGAGACTAACAATATAAATGTTGGGTTTTTCCTTTCCTTTCATAGTTGGGCTTTATCTTTTGGCTAAAAGTGTCTACATACTTTATGCACTTATGAAATACGTTGATCCCAAATATCTCCACAGAATTGGTAAATACACACGTATGAAGTCACTTGTTAATTTTCCCATAGACAACTGAGTCTTCTCTGAAATGTTTCAGTTATGCTATAATAAATTTAAGAAATGTGTTGGACAATGACAATAGCTAATTTCCACACTTCCTTCCATATGTACCTTCTATTGCCAAAATACTAAAGTGGAATTTTACTTATAGGAGTTATAGAGAAACATTCAAGAGAAAACAAGAATTTATAGATCTACAGTGACTACTACCAACAGATGCCCTACTGATACATTAAGAATGTTTTAAATCCTCCTTTTGAAAACGTAAGATATTAGATCTGCAATGATGTAACTTAAAAGAGAAAACCCCACATTACTACTATGCATGCCTATTTAAAACCTCAACAATACTGTCCACTGCAACATTACACATTGAGAAAAGATAGTCAAGTATTTGGAGCACAAAACAATTATTTCTATTCGCGAATTGAAATTCTCTAGTAATAATGTACTCTCAGTTAATTTCCTGAAGTTTCATGGCATATATTCAGGCCTTTGGAGGGTTAAAAATTGTTTCCTTAAGTAGCAGAGTTGCTAATAATGTTTTCAGACGCTGAAGCATCTGTATTCCTGAATCTGGCCGCATTTATAACAAGGGAGGGGGCCGCCAATATTCAAGATTACAAACTTCTCTAATGCATTACTCGGATATGTCAGGGTCTTCCTGAAACTTTTGGATCTCAAAAATCTCTTCTGAAATCCACAAAGCGAGGCCACTAAAAATCAGTTGCCATTGTGATTCGGTACCGACTACAGCTTCTTACTCCTCTTTCTTCACACCCCTTGCCCAGAACAGTGGAGCTCTCCGAAGTCCCAACGCTGGACCACCGGAAAAGACAAGCCAAAAGAGATCTCAAACCCTCAGTGAGAGGCAGGAGGCGGCTCGACGGAAGCGCCCCCAGCTACTCAGCAACTACCCACACGTCAGGCCCGGATCCCACGGTGAGAGGAGATTTAGGAAAGGGAAATAAGCCGTCGCCGTCACTTCGCGCGGATACCGGCCCTTCCCGCCGGGATCTTGTACCTGCCGCCGGCCCTGGCCCATCCCCAGCTCTCCCTCGGCCCCCGAGAGGACACGCTCTTCTCCTTGCCCGCTCTCATTCCGATAGGCGCCGGGGCCTCTTATAGGAGAGGCAGCGGGGCTCGAGGGGCTTCCTACAGGCCCCAAGTCCGGTTCTTCTCTCCCAAACATCCCAACGAGCGCACCGTGACCCCCGGGCGCCGCGCTCGGGAAGAGGGCCCCAGGCCTGCCTCCCGCCGAGGCCGAGAAGAAAAGGGAGGGAAAGAAGGACGAAGATGGGGCCTGCCCTGGAGCCAAGTACCTTGTAGAAAGCGCCATTGGAGCCCCGCACTTCCACCACCAGCTCCTCCATCTTCTCGAAAGCCCTGCTCGCGCCGGGAGCCCGCCCCCGAGAGGTGGGCTGCGGGCGCAAGAGGCCCAGCCGCCGCCGCCGCCGCCGCCGCCGCCGCCGCGCTCCCGCACGCCCCCCGGCAGCGGCGCCGCCGTCACCGCCGCCACCCGCGCTCGCCGTCGGCTCACCGCCCGCTCGGAGGCGGCCCCTCACCGGAAGTGAAACCGAAACGGAGCCGAGCGCCTGACTGAGGCCGAAAGCTCCGGCCGCTCCGCGTGTAAACAGTGAAACAGCGTCACGTGACCGACACCGCCCCTCCCCCCGCGGGCTTGGCCCCCCTCGGCCCCGCCCTCTTTCTCCCCGCGGGCCCAGGAGCGCGCGCATGCGCGCTGCTTGGAAACAGGCTGGGGGCCGGGCCACACGTACTGCGCGCGGGCTAGGCGTGCGCGGGCTCGTTGGAGGCGGGAAGGCGGGAAGGGCGGTGACAGGTCGCACCGCGGGCTGAGGTCGCGCCGCTTCGTGGCGCCTGGCGAGGGCCAGAGCGCCTATTCCTGTAGAGGGTCAGGTGGAGGCGTGGGAAAGAGCCTCCTGTAGTGATCAAGTGTATTCACTTATTCGAAGTCTCGGCTGGCTTGGGTTGGAGGCTTTTTTTTTTTTTTTTTTTAAGTGGGGCACAGTCTGAGCTGGAGGTGGAGTACGGGTCAAGCTTAAAGGTGAAGAATTAGATCGAAGACGACTTTGAACTAGTTACAGTGGCAACCACGGTGACCCAGGCTTGTGTGGCCCTTAGAGGCGCAAGGTGAGAATAACGCCGCCCCCTCCCCCAAGAGATTTTGGTCTGTCCTGTGGAGACATCCTGTGTCCTCTGAGACACAGCGGATTGTGTCAGGACCTCTGCAAATGTTAGCCCTCCCTCAGACCCGGCACTGACCCACGTGCTTCCCTTCCGTCAATTCACTTTCATACTTTTACTTGACATACGTTTAAAAAAGAAAAAAAAAAAGAATGTCTTAAGCACTTGTTAATTCCTTTACAGTTTATTTTCCTATTATTTTGCCCCTACTGTATACCCACCCTGTACAGGGCGGCGGGGTGGGCGTTTGTACAGCAGTCAAGTGACCTGTCTACCAGGGACAGCGCACCTGTTTCCTTGCAGCTCTCCCCTTTTACCCGCCCCCCCACCCCACAGTACAACAAACCCCAGCTTTTTCTCATTTCTGTTTCTGCACTGTCCTTGTATCCACTTTGACCTAGGTTTCTTTTGGAAGGCTTTTATCCAACTGAGAAGTTTATTGAGCCCCTACCACATACCGGGCATTGTGATAAGTACTAGTGAGAAATTGGTGAAGAGAAAAACAAAAAAAGATTGCCAGCATTTAACTGGGAACCCAGAGGCATAGGTGGACATAACTAAATTATCAGAAAAGTAAATGTCGAGTTGCAACTGTGATAAGGGCTATGAAGAACTAGATACCCCTAGAATAGTGGGACAGGACCCAGTCTGGGGTCGGGGAGGGGTAGTCAGAGCTGGGAAATGACTCCAGCTAGAATGTGACCAGAGAGAGTTAACTGGCAGCCCTGAGCTGGTGGAGGTGGGGTGAACGGACCCCAGGCAGATGCCCCAGAATTAGAGGCACGCCTGGGCCTCCGGTTCCCTTCGCACCCCACTCCTAGCCAGAGCAGCAGTGTCACTGGGGTGGAGCTCCAGTTTTACAGCAGCGGATCAAGGGCCACATTCCTTGAGGCCACAGTACACAGGAGTGACCCATTGGAATAGTCACAAGATGTGAAGACCGCAGGACGGCTGGACGGGGGCAGAGCATATGCTCTTTCACCCCGATGTAGTGAAAGGGGACAGATTGATTAGAATGGTCATACCCTGCACGTGTAGGGTGTTATTCAGTTCACCCAGGAGTTTCAAATGCTACCGGCTCTTCACAACCTCTACCAGCCATGCTAAACCTGGTGCTGTTCCCTGAACCTATGATTCACTTTCATGCCTCCATGTCTCTACTCACACACTTCTGCTTTTCCAGAACCACCCTTCTCCTTAGGGTTTTCAGATGGATTCCTATTAGCCAGTTATTTTACCTCAGGTGCAGGGAATTCAGTTAACTTTGCTCCTCAATTCGCAGCACATTATCATCATCAGTCCCTGCCAGGCCCCTGTCCCATTTACATTATTTTATATTATTATTTTCCCTCATCTTAATACCCACTTTCATTCTTCCTCTAGATACCAACTGCAATGTGTTGGTATAGTTCCTTGATAGTTTAAGACCTGCAGTGTTTTGTGAATGCTTTTACATTTACAGAGATGGTATTGGACTGGAAATGTTTTTCTCACTGCTTTCGCTCAACCCTGTGTTCTCGAATTATATCCACATTGCTGTGTGTACACCTAGTTTTTTGCTTCTTCCTGCTGCTGAGTATTCGATAGATTTTACTGATACATCTCCCTAGTGCCGGGCATCTTGGTTACTGCCGACTCCCTGCTGTCACACTGTGGTGAAAACCCTTGTGAATGTGTGTACGAACCTTTGCAAGAATTTGTGTGTGTCTGTGCTCTCGCAGAACTTTGTACATATCTCCTGCTTCCTCACCACACTGCTTGGCACATTGCAGGCATTCGGTAAATGTTGAAATACCTCTCCTGGGATGCTTGATGTACTATGATCACCTATTTGTATTTCAGTTTCCCTCACCGGACTGTGAGTTCCTTCCAGGAAGGGAAGATGTCTTAGTTTTCTTTGTATTCCTGACACGAAGTGGTTGATTTTAGGAAATGTTTGATGCCTGAATACCTGCCTAGCCTCACTTCCTGTACGTGCTCTTAGTCTTGCCCGCTTAACTCCGTCTCAGCCTGTTCTGATCTCTAGCTCTTGAAACGCCCCGTTTCAAGACAGCTTAGCTGAATTCAGACACGGACTCAGTTCTGTTTGTGAGCCTGCTCCTCTCATATCCTCTCTCTCTCTCAGTCACTGGCAACCCTTTCTTCAAGTTAGTTTCCCAGGCCTAAAGCCAAATCATTTTGTCCCTTTCTCACACACACCTAGTCCCATCAGCAAATCCTTTCGGAGTCTACAATCCATTTGTCACCACTTGTGCCACTAAGACCATGTTCCAAGCCCCCATCTTCTCTTACCTGGATGAGGGTAACAGCTTCTCTGGTCTCCGTGCAGCCACTCTTACCCTCTTGTCTATTCTGAACACAGAAGAGACCGTGACCCTATTCAGGTGTCTGTCAAGCCACTCTGCCACTTAAGACCCCTCCAAGTTCTTCCCTAAGTGTCTCAGGGTAAAAGCTAAAGTGCTTATTTATTCTGGACTCAGTGCGTTACATACTCTGGCGTCTTATCTGTCTCACCTTCTACCTCCTCCTTCACTCCATTCCAGCCATACTGGCTTCTTTGCTGTTTCTTCAAAACACCAGGTGAGTTCTGTCTCCTCTCACTAGAATGTAAGCTCGGTGAGAACAGAGATTTTTGTTTCTTTTATTCACGGCTTGTCCCCAGTGCCTAAACACTACAGTGTTTGGAACATAGGAGGTGCTTACTAAATATTGACTGCATGAATGAATGCATATGAATGCATGAATGAGTGAATGAATGAATGAATGAATACGTGTTGAGGACTCAGCTCAGATCAAGTCTGCTCCCATGCCCGTGTTTATCTGATATTGGAATTGATGCTTCAGCACTTCTAGCCTTGCCTTAGCCCCTAGTTTCCATTAAATTGCTGCCTGTTGTCTTTGCATTGATTTATTCTGTGTTATTTCCTGCTCCTTCGCAATTTGAGCCCTCTGAGTCTTTTTCATGCCTCAATCCCAGCTGAAATGCCCTTTGTCCTTTCTAATTCTAGAAATCCTATGTATCCTCTAGGACCCAGCTAAAGCTTCCCTTCTTTCATGACGCATTCTCTGACAATTTCACCTCACTTTGACCTCTCCTTCAAACTAGACATTAGAAACAAAATGTTTTTTTTAATTAATAATCTTTGTGTTTTAGAATTACAGGAAAATTGAGGCAATAGGAGAGAGTTCCCATATCAGTTTCCTGACACCCCCTCTCAGTTTCCTCTGTTATTAATATCTTGTATTATTGTGATACATTTGTTGTCACTGATGAGCCAATACTGACACATGGTTGTTAACTGAAGTCCATAGTTGACATTAAGGTTCACTCTTTGTGTTGTACGGTGTATGAGTTTTGACAAATGCGTGATGTCATGCCTCCACCATTACAGTATCATATAAAATAATTCCACCACCCTAAAAATCCCTGTGCTCCACTTGTTTATTCATCAGCTCAACCCCCTAACCCTTGGCAACTACTGATCTTTTTACTGTGTCCACAGATTTGCCTTTTCCAGAATGTCACGTGCTTGGAGTCATACAGTACGGGGCCTTTTCAGATTGGCTTCTTTCACTTGGCAACATGCAGTTAAGATTGCTGCACCTCGTCTCATGACTTCATAGCATGTTTCATTTTATTGAGAAATAATATTCTATCCTCTGATGTACATGCTTGTTTATCCACCTGTCGAAGGACATTTTGGTTTCTTCCGGTTTTTGCTGATGATGAAAAACACGGCCTTAAACATTCATGTGCAGGTTTGTGTGGATGTAAGTGTTCAACTCATTCTGGTAAATACCTACGTGTGCAATAGCTGGATTGTATGGTGACTATGTTGGGCTTTGTGAGAAACTGCTAAGTGTCTTCTAAAAACACTGTGTCATTTTGTATTGCCACCAGAAACGAAGGAGAGTTTCTGTTGCTACACAACCTCACAGGCTTTTGGTATTATCGGTGTTTTGAATTTTGTCCGTTCTGATAGGTGTCTAGAGGAATCTTGTTTTATTGCAATTCCCTAATGACGTATGATGTTGAGCAACTTTTTATATCTGTATTTGCCATCTGTATATCTTCACTGATAAGATCTCTGTTCAGATCTTTTGCCCATTTTTTAATTGGCTTGTTTTCTTATGGATGAGTTTTAATAGTTCTTTGTATATTTTCGATACCAGCCCTTTATCAGATTGTGTTTTGCAAATATTTTCTCCCAGTCTGAGGCTTCTCTTCGTTCACTTAACAGTGTCTTTCACAGAGCAGAGGTTTTTAATTTTAAAAACAACTAACTTAGCAGTTTTTTTCTTCATGGATCATGCTTTTGGCATTGTATCCTAAAAGTCATCGCCAAAGCTCAGTTCACCTACATTTTTTCCCATGTTATCTTTTAGATGTTTATAGTGTTACAGTTTCCATTTAGGCCTATGATATATTTTGACTTAATTTTTGTGAAAGGTGTTAGGTCTGTGTGTAGATTTTTTTTTTTTTTGCATATGGATGTTCAATTCTTCTAGTACCATTTTTTGAAAAGACTACTGTTTCTCCGTTGAATTGCCTTTGCTCCATTGGAAAAGATCAGTTGGCTATATTTGTATGGGTCTAATTCTGGTCTCTCTCTTGCATTCATTGATTTGTCTATTTTTTCATTAACAATGCCATACTCACTGTATGGTATTACTATAGCTTTAAAGTAAGTCTCACAGTTGGGTGTTGTCAGTCCAGCGACTTTGTTCTCCTTCAATATTCTGTTTGCTAGTATGAGTCTTTTGCCTTTCCATATAAATTCTAGAATCAATCTATCAATATCCACAAAATAACTTGCTGGGATTTAAAAAAATTTTTTTAATGTTTTTAAATTTATTTTTGAGACAGAGGGAGACAGAGCACAAGCAGGGGAGGGGCAGAAAGAGAGAGAGGGAGACTCAGAATCTGAAGCAGGCTCCAGGCTCTGAGCTGTCAGCACAGAGCCCGACTCAGGGCTTGAACCCACAGACTATGAGATCATGACCTGAGCTGAAGTCAGATGCCCAACCCACTGAGCCACCCAGGTGCCCCACTTGCTGGGATTTTGATAGCAATTGTGTTATTTATAGATCGAGTTGGAAAGCAATGATAACAATATTGAGTCTTCCTATCCATGAACATGGAATATCTCTCCATTTAGATCTTCTTTGACTTCTTTCGTCAAGGTTTTGTAGTGTTTCTCATATAGATACTATATATATTTTGTGACATTTATGCCTAAGTGTCTCATTTTTTGGTGCTGAAGTAAATAGTATTGTGTTTTCAAATTTCAGTTGTCCATTGCTCATATATAAATCTTCCTCCAATCACTGCTTTTGCCACAACCCATAAATCTTGATAAGTCCTGTATTTTTATTTAGCTCAAAATATTTTTAAATTTCTCTTAAACTTCTCCTTTTACGCATGTGTTATTTAGAAGTGTGTTGTTTAATTTCCAAATATTTGGGGATTTTCCAGTTATCTTTCTGTTATTGATTGCTATTTTAATTGCATTGTGATCTGAGAGCAGACATTGTATGATTTCTATTCTTTCAAATCTGTCAAGGTATGTTTTATGGACCAGAAGGTGGACTGTCATGGTAAATGTTCCATGTGAACCTGAGAAGAAAGTGTATCCTCCTGCTGTTGGATAAAGTAGTCTGTCGATGTCAATTACATTGAGTTGATTGATGGAGCTGTTCAGTTCAGGTATATCCTTACTGATTTTCTGCCTGCTCAATCTATCAATTACTGACAGAAGGGTGTTAAAGTCTTCAAATATAACAATACATTGGTCTATTTCTCCTTGTAGTTCTATCAGCTTTTGCCTCATATATTTTGACACTCTGTTGTTGGCTGCACAGACCTTGAGAAATTTCATGTCTTCTCAGAGAATTGACCTCTTTATCATTATATAATACCCTTCTTTATCCTTGATAGTGTTCCTTGCTCTGAAGTCTACTTTATCTGAAATTAATATAGCTACTCCACGTTTCTTTTGATTAGTGTTAGTCTAGTATATCTCTCTCCATCCCTTTACTTTTAATTGATTTGTGTTTATATTTAAAGTGGATGTTGTGTAGAAAACATGAGGTTATATCTTTGATGGTCTCCATTCTTTATTTATTTAAAAAATGTTTATTTATTTTGAGGAAGAGCACGTGCATATGCAAGATGGGGAGGGGTAGAGAGAGAGGAAGAGAGAATCCCATGCAGGGGATCCTATGCGGGGCTCCATCCCATGACCATGAGATCATGACCTGAGCTGCAATTAAGAGTGAGACGTTTAACTGAGTCATGCAGGTGGCCTGACAGTCTCCATCTTTTAATTCATTTTTGTAGATTATTCACATTTAAGGTGATTATTGATATAATTTGGTTAAATTTTTTTAAATGTTTATTTATTTTTGAGAGAGACAGAGACAGAATGCAAGTGGGTTAGGGGCAGAGAGAGAGGGAGACACAGAATCCAAAGCAGGCTCCAGGCTCTGAGCTGTCAGCACAGAGCCCGACGTGGGGCTCGAACCCATGAGCTGTGAGATCATGACCTGAACCGAAGTCAGACACTCAACTGACTGAGCCACCCAGGTGCCCCTGATATAATTTGGTTAATTACCATGTTTGTAACTGTTTTCTATCCATTGTACTTGTTTTTTGTTTCTTTTTTTATCTTCCTCTTTTTCCACCTTCTCTGAGTTTAATTCAGCATTTTATATGATTCTATGTTCTCTCCTCTCTTAGTATATCAATTATGCTTATTTAACATTTTTTAGTGGTTTCCCTAGAATTTGCAATATATATTTACAGCTAATTTAAGTTTACTTTCGAATGACACCAAATAGCTTCATGGGTAGTTCAGGTACCTTGTTATACAGTATTTCCAATTCGTTTCTTCTCTCTGCCTTGTCATTTAATTTCACTTATTCATATACTAAAATCAGTAGTGCACTGTTGCTATTATTGGTTTGAAAAAACAGTTACATGTATTAGATCAATTAAGACTAAGAAAAACAAGAGTTTCTTTTTTTACTTTCATTTTTTCCTTCTCAAAAGCTCTTCCTGTCTTTATGTAGGTTTGAGTTTCTGACCTGCATCACTTTCCTTTTCTCCAAAGAAGTTTTAATGTTTTTTGCAGGGTAAACCTACTGGTTACAAATTCTCTGTCTTTAGCTGAGAACGTTTTTATTTCTTCTTCACTTTTGAAGGATAATTTCACTGTATGCAGAATTCTAGGTTTTTTTTCCCCTTTCAACAATTTAAGTATTTTGCTGCACTGTATTTTTGTTTGCATGGCTTCTGATGAGGAATCTGAGGTAACTCTCCTTACACCTCCATAGGTAACCCCCCACTGACTTCTTCCAAGTATTGTCTTTAGTTTTCTTCAGTTTGAACAGGATGTGCCTACATGTGGATTTTGTTGGTATTTATTAAGCTTGATGTCCTCTGAGCTTTCCAGGGCTGTGGTTTATTGTCTGTCATTGATTTTGGAAAATTCTCAGCCTTTATTACTTCAAATATTTTTTTCTCCTTTTTGTCCTGTTATTCACATTATGCTAGTGTTACACCTTTTGCAGTTGTTCCCCATTCTTGGATATTCTCTTTTGGTTTTTTTTCCTTCTTCCAGAAGTTTTTTTTCTTTTTGCATTTCTTTTTGGGAAGTTTTTGTTTACATATCTTCAAGCTCACTGACTGTTTCCTCAGCCACGCCCAGTCTGCCAATGAGCCGATCAAAGGCATTCTTCATTTCTGTGACAATATGTTTTTATTCATTTCTATCATTTTTTTGGTTCTTTCTTTTGCTTAGAGATTTCATCCCTCTGCACTACTGATTCATTCTTTTTCATACTTCATACATATACATTTTTAGTTATTTCTATTATCAAGCAGTATCAAACTTACAGAAAAATTCTGAGTACAATACAGAGTCCTTTTTTCCCTGAGCTATTAGGAGGTAAGCTGCTGAGCTGATGCCCATTACTTCCAAATACTTACATAGAGAATACCACCATCAAAATCAGGAATTAGCATTGATAATAAAATATGAATAAAATGCTACAATAAAAATACTACTGTCTAATCCTGGTATTCTTTTCAAGTTTGGCCAGTTATCTCAGTAAAGCTATTTATAGCCAAAGGGTCCAGTTCTACAATAATATTTTTACGTTCAATTGCTGTGTATCTACAATAGTTACTTGGTTTTGCCTTGATTTTCATGCCTTTAACACATTTCAAGATTATAGGATACTTGTTTTGTACAGTGTTACTCAAATTGAGTTTATGTTATATGTTGCCAATATTAGATTTAGTTTTATACATCTTTGGTAGTAATATTGAAGTGATTGCAATATTTTCTTCCTTTAAAAAATGTTTTTTTGAGAAAGAGTGTGCTCACACTGAGCAGGGGCAGGAGCAGGGGCAGAGGGAGAGAGAGAAGGGGAGGGAGAGGGAGAGGGAGAGAGAGAGAATCTTAAGCAGACTCCATGCCCAGCACAGAGCCCAATATGGGGCTCAATCTCAACCGTGAGACCATGGCCTGATCCAAAATCAAGAGTCAGATGCTTAATTGACTGAGCCACCCAGGCCCCCCTGATGCTGTGTTTTTCTTACTGCATTCCGTTCCTGCTTGTTACATTACTGTTGATGTTCATGAAAATATTTTTGCTCCTCAAATTTACACTAAAACTGTAATGCTGGAACTTTTAAAGTATAAGGGCAGGAAAAACAGGATTAGAGACAATTGCAATAATTGTAAGCTGGAAACCAGTTGAGCATATGGTATCTGATTTTGACCACTGATTTGTTCTTGCATGTTGTCTCCTTTTTCCCATTAAATATTTAACATACTAATCATAGTTACTTTAAATTTCCTATCTGATAATTGTAAAACCAGTGTCATATTTAAGTCTTACTCCTGTGTTTGCTTTAACTGTTCACACCGTGACTTTTTCTTGCCTTTTAGCATGCCTCTCAACTTTTCGTTGGAATTCAGGCCTGATATATTGGGTAATAGGAACTGAGTTAATTAGGATTTTAGGTTGAGGTTTTATGTTAATTCGGGTAGGAGCTGAGCTGTGCTTACTATTTGTTCCAGCTGTGGGTGGCAGATGCTTTAGTTTCCTCTAGTGTCCTTGTTTTTTGTATGTGTGACCTTTGTTATCTTTGGGTTTCCCTAAGAACTCCTTCTTACATAGTCTGTCTCTCAGCTCTCTCAGTTCTACTGCACTGTTACACTGGAGCCCTGTTGGTGTGGTGGCAAGGTGTTAGGGAGGGGAAGCATTATATCATCTTATCATTACCTCCCAATATTTTAGTAGGGCCTGAGTCCCTGGGGTGTCTTCTTCAGAAGCACTTCTTAGTTTTTTTCTCCCTTTAGGTGATACAGGAAGGCTAGAGGGGACCGGTACTGGCATATAGCCCCTCTCTCAGGTCAGGACAGGCTCTGGTAAGTAATTTCCTTCGGAGGGCAGGCTTTTGTCATGGAGAACACAGACTGTATTTTAGAATGATTGCTTTTCCCCACCTTCTGCAGGAAACAGGAGGGAATTTTTCTCTGATCTTCACTGTGAGAACCTGGTGGGTTCCTGGAGGCAAAGCCCATGAAAATATAGGCGTCCCCCCAAGATTGGTGCCTCAGGAGTTTTTAACTCTCAACCAAGTCTACACCCAGCCTCAAGCAATTCATCTAAACCACCTTTTCAGTGCTCCTACCGATAATTGGCTCCAGCAGCTTCTGCCTTAGGTAATCTCTGCTGTGATTCTCCGTATTCACCTGCCTCTCCACATTTTGGGCTGGTGGTTTGCCCTGTGACCTGAGTTCTCTGGGTCTAATAACAGTCAATGCTTCTCTTTTTGCTTAGCATCTTTCTTGCTGTCAGGCTGGGAGTGACAACTTATAAGCTCTGTATATGTCAGAGCTCAATATTAGACATTTGAGTTGGGATTTCTCTTGCACCTTGAGGCTGAATGTCAGGAGCCCTCTTCATAGCCCAAACATCACCAATAAGCCTGCACAAGTACAACTATTAGTTTTCAAGGTCAGTTCAGTATCTACTTCATTATGAGATAATTATATTATTTTCTTTTTATCCATTAAGAACAAATAAGCGTGCAATGTGTGGCGGGCACCGGGTTGGCTAACTCCACTTCCATTCCCAGCCTTATTCTCCCTTGTCTGCCCCACCTCAGAGGCCAGAAAACCTACGTATGCATGTTTCCAGCCACCCCAAGACTGAAATGGCCACATGACATATTTCTTTTTTTTTAGTAAGATGCAAACATGAGACTATTGGGAAGTTTCTGAGAAAGTATTAGCTTTTTTGAGAAAAGGGGACACATTTGGCTGGTGTGGACTCTTCCATAATATCGGCCTTGATTGTGGATTTGCTACCTAAAGCTAGGGAAACCATGAGGGGAGGGCCAGATAGCATCAGTGAACCAATGCCAGGAGCCACCTACCACCAGATTTCTTGTGTTAGGAAAATAAACCTCTATTTGGTTGGGCCTTCTTAAGGTGGCTTTTCTATAACCTATAGACATATGAACTTCTAACTCATGGAGCACCTAACCTATATGAAGTCTGAGGTACAAAACTAAGAAATGAGCCATTTAATAGATAAGCACTAGGAAGAGCATGAGTAAGTTTGGCTACAATGAAAGAGTAATGCTGACACCCACGTATTCAAAGAACTAAAGCAAGGATTAGTGTTTTTTTTTTTTAATGTCTATTTGAGAGAGAGAGGGAGAACGTGAGTGGGGGGGGGGCAGAGAGAGAGGAGAGAGAATCTCAACCAGGCTCCATGCTGTCAGCGCAGAGCCTGACACAGGGCTTGAACTCATAAACCATGAGATCGTGACCTGAGCCAAAATCAAGAGTTGGGTGCTTAACTGACTGAGCCACCCAGGCATCCCAAGCAAGGATTAGTCTTAATGTTGAAATAGCGATTGTCATTTGTTATACATATACGTTGTGGGAGATGTGGAGGGAATGTTGATTCTGTGTAAGTTCAAAGTGCCAGTGACCAGTAGCATGAGAAAAGGGTAACTTTCAAGGAGGTGGGGCTATGGTAGTGTCCCAGTGATGCACAGATGAAATTAACCAAAAGATAGATTTCTCAAACTATCTGAATTAGGGGTAAGAGAACTTTCCTTAGCCAGTCTTCTTGGGCAAGTTATTTGATCTCTCTGTGCTTCAGTTTCCTTATCTGTAAAATGGGGATAATAATAGTGTGTACCTCACTGGGGGCACTGTGAGCATTAAATGAGATAACCTATGTGAAAAGCTTAACTAGGGGCACCTGGGTGGCTCGGTTGGTTAAGTGTCTGACTTCAGCTCAGGTCATGATCTCGCAGTCCGTGAGTTCGAGCCCCGCGTCGGGCTCTGTGCTGACGGCTCAGAGCCTGCAGCCTGTTTCGGATTCTGTGTCTCCCTCTCTCTCTGCCCCTCCCCTGTTCATGCTCTGTCTCTCTCTGTCTCAAAAATAAATAAACATTAAAAAAAAAAAAAAGAAAAGCTTAACTAGTGTGTGCATACCATGAGTATTGTATCAACAATGTTAGGACTAGGCTGTGGACGTAGTCCTCTGCCTATATTGCCATCACCAGTCACAAACTCACACAGAACGTTGTCTCACTCTGGAGAGCAACACACATAACCGGCTTGTTCTTCACACGTCAAGGAGTATTCCAAAAAGGGCTGTTAATGCCAGGGAAATGTTTCTAAATTACAGTAGACCTTGATTTGATCATTTAGTTGGGCTCACTGAGCTGGCAAAATTAAGTGAACTTTAACCTGGAGACCAGTAAGTAAAGTCCTTCAGAAGCATACGATTGTTTAGTAAGAATCGTGTTTAGAGTTCCTTCAGGAATTGACTAAGCTTGGAGGTCTGTACATCCTTACTGAAGTGTGAAATATCGTCCATCTTCTATCTCCTGGTATTTTTCTCATGCCTGTGATTCCTAAGAGGTTATTTGAAGAGGTTACCAGCTGTCACCGTCTACAGTAGTACTGGCACGGTACATGTCGCACGTGTGGCTCCATTTATCAATACGATTACATTTGATTACATATCGCTTAAACCTGACAAATATTGACTTAATGAAAGGGTTTTAAAAATATTATTTGACGTATTATTCTCATGTAATGAGAAGCCTGGAGGCAGGCACTGTGGACTTGGTATGGGGCCTCCTTCTGCTTTCCACTTACTGTTTGTGATGTCCCCATGCTTGCAGGGTGGCTGCTTCTTCTCCAGGCCTTGAGTTTACATTTTATGCACATGCCAGCTGCTCCTTTTAAAAACAAAACTCAGGCAAATACTAGATTTTCCAAAGCTCCTCCAATAGACGTCTGCTTACCTCTCAGTGGCCAGGTTGATGTTACATGGCCACACATAGCTGCAAGGAAGCCTGAGGATTGCCGTCTTTTAGCCAGACACATTGCGGCCCTAAACAAAACTGGAGGGGTTTTTTTTGGAAGAAGATGAGAATGGTCTTGGGTATGCAGCTGGCTGTGAGTGCCACACTCTGCATCCACTGTGTCAACTGTGGAACAATAATAGCTGAGGAGCTGACAATTGCAAACTAGTTGACAGAGCAGAGGGTATCAGTGAAATGTAGAGATGTTTGTGCTTGGCCTCTATGAAAAGGTTGCCTGTTTTTTTGAAGGAGTAAAGGAAAGCCCAACCTCAGAAATGTGTAATTATTATATTGCAAAGCTGCGTGCTAGAGCTTTCTTGGTTCTCTCTTAATTGGAAAACCTGCCTTTTCAGAATTAATGGGAAAAAGTATTTTCCATAATCTTTAGAATCCAGGCAGAGCAGGGCTCAGACTCTTCCTGGAGAACTGACATAAAAATATTTCAACCATTTAAAAATTAACGGGACAAGGAGGGGCGGCTGGATGGCTCAGTTGGTTAAGCGTCTGACTTCAGCTCAGGTCATGATCTCACAGCTTGTGAGTTCAAGCCCCGCATCGGACTCTGTGCTGACAGCTAGGAGCCTGGAGCCTGTTTCGGATTGTGTGTCTCCCTCTTTTTCTGCCCCTCCCCCCCCTCTCTCTCTCTCAAAATAAACAAACGTTAAATTTTTTTTTTTTAAATTAACGGCACAAGGACAGACTGAGGAATAGTAATAGACCAAAGGTGACTAAAAAGACATGATGACAAAATGCAGTTTGATATCCAAGATTGGATCCTGGAAGAGATGAAAGAAAGTAGCAGAAAAACTAGTGAAATCCAAATAAAATCTATAGTTTAGTTAGTAGTGCACAGAAGTTGGTTTCTTGCTTGCAACAAATGTAACAAAGTAATGTGTATGTTAACACTAGGGGAAACTGAGTGAGGGCTTATAGGAACTCTGTATTGTCCTTTGTAACTTTTCTATAAGCTGAAACTGATTCCAACGTAAAAATTTTATTAAAAAATTAAGTCAGTGTTGGAGGAAAAACTGTTAACATGGCAAACTGTTTCCATTTAATTACCAGCAACTGTAATTAGAGTGAATGGGATCCATGTGTACTAGTATGAGCGTAAGGTATTTTCACAGCTGGAATTTGGACATGTCCAGAAAATTGATGAGACAAAGGCCCACCGTGAGTCTGGTTTTCATGAGGGATGAAAAGCCTATTATGACAGAACTTACGTTTGGAGTGGAGAGATCAAGCAAACGTGGTTCAAGAACTGAGACCACCACCGGACAGGATGACCAATTTTAAGCATAGTGTGCTATCAGTCATTCAGATTGTATCCTAGTTCTAGAACCCCTGGCATCATGTCCGAATTCTAGATGTAAGAGAAGCAGTGAAAGAGCTCATAAAGCTTGCCTCCAGAGGATGTAAGGTGTCAACTGCATCAGGCCCATGATTTTCTCCAAGCAATAGACACGACACCGGCTGTTTTTGCAGTAATGGGCGTGTGCATCATTAATGTTTCCATTGCAGGACCTTTAGCAATGGACCCAAGCATCAGTGGTCTCATGGGCGGGCAGAGGTATCAGGAGGGATGCTTCTCGTTGGCAGTGGTAGCATAGTTTTAGTGATAAGACATATCAGTATCGGGAAAGAGAGAAATATAAAATGCCACAGGAGCCAAGAAGGCTGGTTCTAGGAGGACCAGGGTACTCACCAGAAGTATGCTTGAGAAACTGAAGAGGCCAACATTTCCTTGGCACTGTACAGGAGCAGGGGCAGAGAAATACTAACACGTAACTGCCGTTGTGACTTTCCTTTTACATCGAGGTTGATATGACCTGAGAATCACAGTTTATATGAGAATGCATTTTGCAAGACGTCACTTTAGAACTGATTGCTACTTGCTGGGTTCTTTTAGTACATGAAATCTGACTCATGGATGCTGACCAAAATACAGAATGATAAAAAAGGAAATGAAAATCAGTTTGGCTTAAAAGATGTGTATTTGAAAATGCTACTTTCCTCAAGATCTTGTCTTGTAAGAAAGAAAATAAGCTACATTTCAAACAGATTAACTAATTGGTCAGTTTCAATGAATAATAATATTCAGGAAAAATTAATTCTTAATTCAGGGTTTGGGGCTGGTGTCAGTCTAATCACTGGCGGTTAAGTCTTCTCATAAGAACACTGTATGAAGACCACCAAAAAAATGTTACAAATGTATTTTTTTAAATCGGAAACTTCTTTACCATGATGAATTTCTGAAAATGCTTGCAATAAACCTAGAGGAAAATCAGGTAGAGGTTTAAAATTGAAACTCAACTTATAGCTTGGAATAAAAGATTTCCTCATTTTAGTCGAGTTACAATGTCTCGTAACTGGAGAGGGAGACACTGAGCATATAGATTCCAACTCCAACCTCTCTCCCTCTCTTGAGACAGATCCTGACACTTCCGGCTATTGAGTATAGGTAAAGTCTTGGACTCTGCATGAGCTCCAGTGGAGAGAACTGCTATGGTACTGTCTCTTCCATGGGCTACAGCAACACCTGGTGACCAGCATTCAGGAGCCCTGGGCTTAGGGGGAGAATGCTAAATATCCCAGGAAAAGCTTGGTGGTCGGAGCAAAACGGAGACACTTTCAGTGCCTTCTTGCCAGGGACTGGCACTCTATCTGCTTCCATATTCTTGACCTGTCAAGACATGAGAGAAGAAAGACCAGCGTCTATGGGTTGAAGGAGGTCACCAGGTTCCCAACCGGGGTTGTGGGAAAAGTTGCTGAAGAGAAATGGGCTTTCTAGGACACTGCAAAGTAGGGGGTGGGGGGGAGATGAAGTACTGCCCAGGAGCACTGCAGCACAGAGTCTGCTCCCTGCCCTGGCTGAGGTCAAGTCCCAGTTGAGAATCAGGAGAGCTCAGTGTCCGTAAACCTTGCCTTAAAGGAAAGCACCTAGATTATTCAGATTGTCCAGAATGTGATGTGAGTTGGAGAATAAAGGGGCAGCAGTGTGCAGTAATTTGGCTACTTTCTCTGATCTGGGGGTACCCTGCCTGCATGGAAAGTGCCACTGGAAGCTGCACCCCCAGGTTGAACTTAGAAGCCAAAGAAAAGCCATGGAAAATTATACTGCATATACTCCCGTACTATGGGAGCCATTAGTGCTGTTTACCCAAAATTTCTAGTTCTCTCCCATTCGACGAAACTGGTAGTAGCTTAAGGGTTCTGTGGTCTTTTTTGTTTTGTTTTAGCCTATTTTACTT
Organism: Panthera tigris; assembly: GCF_018350195.1. Taxonomy (NCBI): domain Eukaryota; kingdom Metazoa; phylum Chordata; class Mammalia; order Carnivora; family Felidae; genus Panthera; species Panthera tigris. The sequence continues at coordinate 120,873,894 of NC_056677.1, read as the reverse complement.
CTTGTTTGTATTTTTTAATAACAAGGGAGTTGGAACCCTGAATGGGGGGGATTAGACCTTCAAGCAGGGGCCTGATGAAGTATATCAAATGGATGCTCCAGGTCCTTTTACTACAGATGGTTAACATAGGAAATTAGGGGTGTCTTGAAGACCAGCTTGAGACCCCAACAGATGAGCAGTGGCTAACTTTTCAGGCAGGGATTTGATAGTACCCAGGGCTTTCAGAAGTGGGAAGTGGTGACAGCAGTGATGAAAACACTTTAACTTTCCTGGACTTTGCTCTCCTTGTAGAAATGGCCTGAAATTCAGAGAGTACAAAACCAGGGGATTTAAATAAATGTGGGAATGGATAATCGTGATACCAGTGAAGTTGAAAAAGCCCTGTTTTTATTAACCTTCCCTGAAAACTGCCTAAGGAGGAAATGGGCTTCAAGTGAAAAAAAACTTTTTGTTGTTGTCAAAAGTAACTCTTGTAAAATGTGTACCAAACCCTTCCCCTTAAAAGGCAGCTGGAATCTTTGACCTCTGTGATTTATGTAAGTGAATTCTTTTGCTCTTAAGTGATGGTCAAAGGACCAGGATTCAGAAATCATTTTCTACACGGAATTTGACCCTCCTCCCAGAAATGTATAAGTAAATATGACATAAAATGTCCATTGGTTAATAGCCCAAAAAACAATGTTCTATCTGACATTTCGTTCAAAAGATGAGTATATGCGTGCATTTTGGGCAGGTAAATCAGAAAATGTTGCAACTTTTAATGGATCTGAGCAATTGGTGCCTTAAGTTTTGACATTTCCATGATGTTCTGTGCTAAGAGTACTGCACTGAAATGGCCTTGAGGTACTTTATGTAAAGGATTAAAATGACTGTAATTTTAACAAATTAAGCACCTTACTTTACTTCAGACATAATTTTCTGTATGAGGGAAGATGATCTTGCTGGACTGTGATAGAGCTGAGATTGGGGACAAGGGAGCAGATATCAATAAATGCAGACTGTTGTTATTGAATAGTCCCCCTCCACGGCGATAAGACTTGGGGAAAGACTAGTTTGTTTGCTTTTGTTTTCTTCCCCTTAGAATGTTTTAAAATATCAGGTTGAGCCTGAGGTATCAGAGCTGACACATACAGAATTTGTATGATCCCTTTAATAAAAGCTGGGGAAGTGTAGGTTTGAAAGATGACAGGGGTATTTAAATGGGCACTATCAGACAAAATGGAAATCTGTTGTATTCGCAGTACAATAATAGTTCTGCATTGAGCACACAAGAAAAGAGAGAGTAGGAGGAGATCCAGCAAGACATCTTAGAACTCCCATTCCCCACCTTCCCAGGTCACAGTGAGCTTCTCCTACAGGTACAGCCAGAGTCAGCCAAGGTGAAAGATGTCAGAGTCTCATTTTAGACCTAAAGACACCTGCAGATCAAAAGTGAGGGGTGGAGAAACATCTGTCATGCAAATGGATGTCAAAAGAAAGCCAGAGTAGCGATATTTATATTGGACAAACTAGACTTTAAAACAAAGAGTGTATTAAGAGACACAGAAGTGCGCTATTTTATAATAAAGGGGACAGTCCAACAACAAGATATAACAATTGTAAATATTTATGCACGAAACAGAGAAGCACCCAGATACATAAAACAGTTAATAACAAACATAAAGGAACTAATCCATAATAATATGATACTAGGGGACTTTAATACCCCTCTTTCATTGATGGACAGATGCTCTAAACAAAATATCAACAAATAAACCATGGCTTTGAAGGACACACTGGACCAGATGGATTTAACAGATATATTCAGAACATTCCATCTTAAAACAGCAGAATACACATTCAAGTGCACATGGAACATTCTTCAGAATACATCACGTATTAGTCCATAAAACAAGCCTCAACAAATTCAAGAAGATGGAAATCATGCATTTTTTCTGACCACAATGCTATGACAGAAGTCAACCATGAGAAAAAATATGGAAAAGAACACAAATACATGCAGTTTAAAGAATATGCTACTAGGGGGCACCTGGGTGGCTCAGTTGGTTGTGTCCAACTTCAGCTCAGGTCATGATCTCACGGCTTGTGAGTTCGAGCCCCATGTCAGACTCTGTGCTGACAGCTCGGAGCCTGGAGCCCACGTTGGATCCTGTGTCTCCCTCTTTCTCTTTCTCCTCCCCTGCTCATGCTCTGTCTCTCTTCTCAAAAATAAATAAAAACATTAAAAAATTTTAAAAAAAGAACATGCTACTAAATAATGAATGGTTCAACCAGGAAATAAAAGAAGAAGTGCAAAAGTATATGGAAACAAATGAAAATGAAAATGCAATGGTCCAAAACCTTTGGGATGCAGCAAAAGTGGTTCTAAGAGGGAAGTTTATACCAATACAAGCCTACAGCAAGAAGCAAAAAAAATCTGAAACAAAATAACCCTACACCTGAAGGTGCTAGAAAAAGAGCAACAAATGGTACATAAAGCCAGTAGAAGTAAGGAAAAAAATAAAGATTAGAGCAGAAATGAATGATATAGAAACTTAAAAAACAAACAAACATTACAATAGACCAATGAAACCAGGAGCCGGTTCTTTGAAAAGATCAATGAAATTGATAAACCTCTAGCAAGACTTATCAAGAAAAAGAGAAATGAGTCAAATAAATGAAATCACAAGTGAGAGAGGAGAAATAACCAACACCACAGAAGTATGAACAATTATGAGAGAATATTATGAAAAGCTATATGACAACAAATTGGACAACCTGAAAAAAATGGATAAATTCCTAGAAATATATAAACTACCAAAACCGAAACAGGAAGAAATAGAAAATTTGAACATACCCACAACCAGCAATGAAATTGAATCAGTAACCACAAAACTCCCAACAAACAAAAAGTCCAGCATCACATGGCTTCCCAGGGGAATTCTACCATTTAAAGAGGAATCGATACCTATTCTTCTTAAACTATTCCAAAAAATAGAAAAGGGAGGAAAAAAATCCAAATTCATTCTGTGAGGCCAACATTATCCTGATAGCAGAACCAAATAAAGATAGCACTAAAAAAGAGAAAAATAGGCCAATATCCCTGATAAACATAGATGCAAAAGGCCTCAACAAATTACTAGCAAACCAAATTCAACAATACATTTAAAAAAAATCATTCTCCATGATAAAATAGAATTTATTCCTGAGTTGCCAGGATGGTTCAATATTTGCAAATCAATCTATGTTATATATCACATAAATAAGAGAAAGGATAAGAACCATATGATCCTTTCAATAGATACAAAAAGAAAAAAGAAAGCATTTAACAAAGTATGACATCCATTCATGATAAAAACCCTCAACAAAGTAGGTTTACAGGGTACATCCCTGAACATAATAAGGGCCATATATGAAAAACCCACAGGTCATGTCATCCTAAATGAGGAAAAACTGAGAGCTTTTCCCCTAAGGTCAGGAATAAAACAAGGATTTCCACTCTCAAATTTTATTCAACATTGTACTGGAAGTCGTAGCCACAACAATCAGACAATAAAAACAATAGGCATGCAGATCAGTAAGGAAAATAAAACTTCACCTATTTGCAGAGGACATGATACTATTTCTAGAAGATCTGACAGATTCCCCCAGAAAACTGCCAAAACTCATAAATTCAGTAAAGTAGCACAATACAAGACCAATGTCCAGAAATTTGTTGCATTTCTATACACTAACAGTGAAGCAGTAGAAAAATTAAGAAAATAATCCCACTTAGAATTGCACCAAAAATAATATGATACCTAAGAATACACCTAACCAAAGAGGTTCAAGACCTGTACTCTGAAATTTAAACACTGATGAAAGTAACTGAAGATGACACAAATAAATGGAAAGACATTCCATGCTCAGTGATTGGGAGAACAAATATTATTAAAATGTCTATAGTATGCAAAGCAATCTACACATTTAATGCAATCCCTATCGAAATACCAATAGCATTTTTCACAGAACTGGAACAAACAATCCTAAAATTTGTATAGAACCACAAAAGACCCCAAATAGCCAAAGTGATCTTGAAAAAGAAAAGCAAAGCTGGAGGCATCACAATTCAGAGCTTCAAATTACATTGCAAAGCTGTAGTCATCAATACAGTATGGTACTGGCACAAAAACAGACGCATAGAATAATGGAATGAATAGAAAACCCAGAAATGAACCCACAACCATATGGTCAACTAATCTTCAACAAAGCCAGAAATAATATCCAATGGAAAAAAGACAGTCTCTTCAACAAATGGTGTTGGGAAAACGGGACCACTTTCTTACAGCATACACAAAACAAATTCAAAATGGGATGAAAGACCTAAATGTGAGACCTGAGACCATAAAAATCTTAGGAGAGAACACAGACAGTAACTATCTTGACACCGGCCATAGCAACTTCTTTCAAGATAGGTCTCCTGAGGCAAGTGAAACAAAAGCAAAAATAAGCTATTGGGACTCCATCAAAATAAAAAGCTTCTGCACAGCAAAGGAAACAATAAAACCAAAAAGATAAGCTATGGAATGAGGGAAACTATTTGCAAATGACTATCCAATAAAGCTCTAGTATCCAAAATATATCAAGAACTTCTACAACTCAACCCCCAAAAAACAATCCAATTTAAGAATGGGCAGAAGACATAAACAGATCTTCTTCTCCAAAGAAGGTATACAGATAGCTAACAGACACCTGAAAAGATGCTCATCATCACTTTTCAGGGAAATGCAAATCAAAGCTACGGTAAATCAATAACTCGAGAAACAACAAGTTTGGGTGAGGATGTGGAAAATAAAAGAACCCTTGTGCATTGTTGGTGTAAATGAAAAGTGGTAAGGCCACTGTGGAAAACAGTATGGAGGTTCCTCAAAAAGTTAAAAATAGGACTGTGTTCTGATCCAGCAATCACACTACTGGGTATTTACCTAAAGAATACAAGAACACTAATTCAAAGGGATACATGCTCCCCTATATTTACAGCAACATTATTTACAAGAGCCAGGATATCTTTATATTTATATCTATAGAAATCTTGCCATTTGTACCGACATGGATGGAGCTAGAGAGTATAATGCTACTAAGTCAAAGAAAGACAAGTCAGAGAAAGACAAATACCATACAATTTCACTCATGTGTGGTATTTAAGAAAGAAAACAAGCAAGGGGAAAAAACGAGAGTGAGAGAGAAATCATGAAACAGATTCTTAACTATAGAGAACAAACTGATGGTTACCAGAGGGGAGGTGGATGGGGGGATGGGTTAAATAGGTGATGGGGATTAAGGAGGGCATTTGTCATGATGAGCACGGGGTGATGTATGGAAGTGATGAATCGCATTGTATTGTACACCTGAAACTAATATAACAGTATGTTAACTGACTGGAATTAAATAAAAAACTTAGTAAACCATAAGAGACTCTTAACTATAGAGAACAAACTGACGGTTGCTGGAGTGGAGGTGGGTAGGGGATGGGCTAAATGGCTGATGGGCATTAAGGAGGGCACTTACTGTGATGAGCACTGGGTGTTGTATGTAAGTGACGAATCAATAAATTCTACCCCTAAACCAACTTTACCGTGTATGTTAACTGACTAGAAATTAAAAAAAAAAAAAAACACATTGAAATCTAAAACAAAATAAAAACTTGAGGATGTCACTCAAACAGGCAAAGGAAGTCAGACAGGACCTGGTGGAACAGAAGCTGCTGTCCTCACCTCCAGATCTCCGAGAGGAATCTGAGCACAGGCACAGGGAAGATGTAGAATTAGAAAAACGAAAAACTGTTCAGAAAACTGAACTCTGGGGAGAGAAGCTTGACTGAGCCCTAGCCCCAAGCCAGATTGCTGCGGAAAGCAGGTGCTGATTGGACATGCAAAATGAGAACTGCTAGTATTACTGGCCGTGGTCCCACCCAAGTATGAGTAGGAATTTCAACCCCTACTTGGCCTGCTATGGGTCTGGTAAAACCATATTCTATACTTGAATCTTCTGTGGTTTGTATTCACTAGATTGCTTGGAAGGGATGGACTTTGCAATTTATCACTATGTTGATCATGAGGTAAACCACAGAGTGCAAAACTGGGCTATTTTGTTTCTTTGGGTTGTTTTTATTATTGGGGTGTAATTTACATAAAGCATAATGTGCTGTTTTCAGTGTACAGTTCTGTGAGCTTTGACAAACGGTTACCGTTGTATAACTACAACCTGACGCTCTCACACCCAGCCCCTGGCAAACACTCTACTGTTTTCTTTCCCTACGTTCTTGCCCTTCTAGAATGTCATATTAATGCATTCATACATATGTAGCCTTTTGATCCTGAATTTTTGCACTTAGAAAAATGCATTTGAAATTCATCCATGTACTGGTGGTTCATTACTTTGTATTGCTGAGAAGCATTGCATTTTGTGTATATGTACATGTACCACAGTTTGTTCATCCATTTGCTATTTGGAGGCCATTTGTGTTGTTTCCTGCTTAGGGAGATGATGAATAAACTTGGTATAAACATTTGCGTGGAGATACTTGTGTGAATACAAGTTTTTGTTTCTCTCAAGTAAATACCCAGGAGTGGGGTTTCTAGGTCATGTGGTAAGTGTGTAATCAACTATATAAGAAATTACCAACTTCTTTTCAAAAGTGGCTGTACTATTTTACATTTTGACCAGCAATGTATACATGTTGCTCAGAAATTTTGCCAGCACTTGGTATTGTTAATTTTAAAAAGAGTCATTCTAGGGGTGCGTGGGTGGCTCAGTCGGTTAGGTGTCTGACTTCAGCTCAGGTCATGATCTCACAGCTCATGAGTTCAAGCCCCACATTTGGCTCTGTGCTGACAGCTCAGAGCCTGGAGCCTGTTTCAGATTCAGGTCCCTCTCTGTGCCCCTCCCCTGCTCATGCTCTGCTTCTCTGTCTCTGAAAAATAAAATAATAAAAAAAGACTCATTCTAATAGGTGTGTAGTGATAACACAGTTGGTTTTTAATCTGTATTTCCCTTATGAGTAGTCAGGTTGATTTCATGTGATTATCCATTTGTATATCTTAAACTTTTTTTTAATGTTTATTTATTTTGAGAGAGAGCAGGGGAGGGGCAGAGAGAGGGAGAGAGAGAATCGCAAGTAGGCTCCACACTCAGTGCGGAGATCAGCATGGGCCTCGATCTTACGACCGTGAGATCATGACCTGAGCTGAAATCAAGACTCAGATGCTTAACTGACAGAGCCATCCAGGCGCCCCTATCTTTTTTGATAAATTACCCAAAAATCTTTTTAACAGTACATTTAAAAAGTACATTTGTTTCTTTTATTACTCTGGATCCATGTCCTTTGCTACATATAGTGTTTTGCAAATATTTTTTCCCAGTCTGTAGCTCGTCTTTTCATTATTTTAATGTGTCTTTTGAAGAGCAGTAATTTTTAATTTTGATGAAGTCCAACTTATTTATTTACTCTTTATAGATTGTGCTTTGTGTGTTCTACCTTAAAAAATCCTTTCTTAGGCCAAGGTGGTAAAGCTTTATTCCTATGTTATCTTCTAGTTTTATAGTTTTAGCTTTTAGATTTAAGTCTGTCATCCACTTCAGTTGAACTTTTGTATAAGGTGGGAGGTATGGGTTGTGCTTCAGTTTCTTTTCAAATGGATATCAGATTGTTTTAGCACCATATGTAGATCTTAGGCTGGAAGACTGAGGTGAGTATAAAGGCCTTTTAAAAAAAAAAATTAATGTTTTATTTATTTTTGAGACAGAAAGAGACAGAGCATGAGCAGGGAATGGGCAAAGAGACAGGAAGACACAAAATCAGAAGCAGGCTCCAGGCCCCAGGTTCTGAGCTGTCAGCACAGAGCCCTACATGGGGCTCAAACTCATCAATTATGAGATGGTGACCTGAGACGAAGTCAGACACTTAACCGACTGAGCCACCCAGGCGCCCTGAAATAAAGGTATTTTAAAAGAAAGGCCCTTTTGGGGCACCTGGGTGGCTCAGTCGGTTAAGTGTCCCACTTCGGCTCAAGTCATGATCTCACGGTTCGTGGGTTCGAGCCCCACGTCGGGCTCTGTGCTGACAGCTCAGAGCCTGGAGCCTGTTTCTGATTCTGTGTCTCCCTCTCTTTCTGCCCCTCCCCTGTTCATGCTCTGTCTCTGTCTCAAGAATAAATAAACATTAAAAAAAGAGTGTAATTTAAAAAATAAAAGAAAGGCCCTTTTAAAAGGGTAGGGTAGAGTGAAATTATTCTAAATGTTTCATCTTACTGGCATGATGAAAATGGAGGAGGAAATGGAACATTTTGATACCTTATTTTAAATAAATAGTAATGAAATATGTGTATTAGAGGAAAGGAAAAATAGCATCAGCAATAAAAAATAAATAACAATTAGAGTGCCTGGGTGGCTCCGTGGGTTAAGCGTCCGACTTTGGCTCAGGTCATGATCTCGCGGTTCCTGAGTTTGAGCCCCGCGTTGGGCTGTGTGCTGACAGCTGAGAGCCTGGAGCCTGCTTCAGATTCTGTGTCTCCCTCTCTCTCTGCCCCTCCCTTGCTCATGCTCTTTCTCTTTCTCTCAATAAATAAACACTTAAAAAAGATTTTAAAAAAAGCAAATATAAAGCAAGATGCAATACACAAAACCAAACACATAAGAATTTACATGGTATTTGTTTTTATTTTTATTTTTTAAATTTTTATTTAAATTCTAGTTAGTTAGCATACAGTGCAATATTGGTTTCGGGAGTAGAATTTACTGATTCATCACTTACATACAACACCCAGTGTTCATCATAACAAGTGCCCTCCTTAATACCCATCACCCATCTAGCCCATCTCCCACCCACCTCCCTCTATCAACACTCAGTTTCTTCTCTGTGGTTAAAAGTCTCTTATGTTTTGTTTCCCTCTCTTTTTTTCTCCCTTCCCATATATTCATCTGTTTTGTTTCTTAAATTCCACATGAGTGAAACCATATGGTATTTGTCGTTCTCTGACTTATTTTGCTTAGCATAATACTCTCTAGCTCCATCCTCATCATTGCAAATGGCAAGATTTCATTCTTTTTTATAGCTTATATTCCATTGGATGGATATATATATATATATATATATACCACCTTTTCTTTATGCATTCATCAGTTGATGTACTTTTTGGCTCTCTCCATGGTTTGACTATTGTTGATAATGCTGCTATAAGCATCAGGGTTCTCATACCCCTTTGAATCTGTATTTTTTAATCTTTTAGGTAAATACCTAGTAGTGCATTTGCTGGATCTTAGGGTAGTTCTATTTTTAACGTTTTGAGGAATCTCCATACTGTTCTCCAGAGTGGCTCCACCAGTTTTCATTCCCACCAACAGTGCAAAAGAGTTTTTCTTTCTCCTCATCCTTGCCAAATCTGTTGTTACTTGTGTTGTTAATTTTTGGCATTCTGACAGGTGTGAGATAGTGTATCATCATGGTTTTGATTTGTATTTCCCTGATTACATTACATTTGAATAGACTGATTTCTCTCAGTAAAATATAGAGACTATCAAGTAAATTAAAAATACACTCTTTTTAAGTTTACTTATTTATTTTGAGAGAGAGAGAGAGAGAGAGAGAGAGAGAGAAGGCACATGAGTGGGGAGGGGCATAGAAAGAGGGAGAGAGAATCCCAAGCAGGCTTCACACTGTCAGCACAGAGCCTACCTCAGGGTTTGATCTTACGAACCATGAAATCATGACCTGAGCCAAAATTAAGAGTCAGATGCTTAATCGACTGAACCACCCAGGCACCCCCAAAATACACTTAAATAAAGTGATAAAGTTTGACATTAGGGAATAGGCAAAAAATATTAGTCCAATACAAATAAAAAGAAAATTGGGCAGAATATAAAGTTAAAAGCACCAAAGAGGACAAAGAAGGACATTATGTAATTATAAAAGGCAAGGTAAACATAAGCATAAACCTATATACAGTAATTGTGCTCGCTTCGGCAGCACATATACTAAAACCTATATACAGTAAATAACATAATGGCCAAACACATAAAGTAGGAGTGGTCATTGATCTATAAACAGAAATCATTGGGTGGGGGGGTTCTAGGAAAGCTCTTTAAGGAAGGCTGCCTCAAATATAAGATTTCTTTTACCCCTCCCCATTCTTCTTCCTGCCTAGAATGTTGGATGTGATGGCTAGAACAGCAACAGGTATTGTTTGGCCATGAAGCAACTTTGAGCATGGAAGATAGCACTCAAAACTGCAAAGCAGAGAGATAAAAGGAACCCAGAATGTTAATGACGTAGAGCTGCCATGTCAGTCCTGGGCTATCTATGCCAAATTTGCTTGTGTGTGTGTGTGTGTGTGTGTGTGTGTGTGTGTGTGTGTGTGTGAGAGAGAGAGAGAGAGAGAGAGAGAGAGAGAGAATCTCTACCGTGTATAAGCTATTGTCATATTGGTTCTTTAACAGCTGAACACAATTCCTGTCTGATACATAGAGGACTTGCATAACATAATAAATAGACTTGAGTTAATAGCTGTGTTTGGGTTGGTAAGCATGCTATTTTGTGGGGGTAAGGAAAGAAGTAATGGAATATTTACACTATAAATCATGAGTTGGTCCAAAAAGAGAGTTGAAACACAATTTTAAAAGTAGTTTCTTTACAGATTACATTCACTGATCCAATTTAAATAAAATGTGTAGTATATAATATAAAAACTCTTACCAAGTTAGATATTTAAAAACACATTTTAAAATAGTCTCTAGATCAAAGAAAAAAAAGAAAATTGAAAACTATTTAGAAAGGAATGGGAGTAATTCATATATAGTTTCAGAGGAAAATTCATGGCTTTAAATATTTTCATTTTAAGAAAGAATGATGAAAAATTAAGTACTCATGTAAAATTTGTTAGAAAAAGAACAACCTGGGGCGCCTGGGTGGCTCGGTCAGTTGAGTGTCCGACTTCGGCCCAGGTCACGATCTCATGGTCCGTGAGTCGAGCCCCGCATCGGGCTCTGTGCTGACAGCTCGGAGCCTGGAGCCTGCTTCAGATTCTGTGTCTCCCTCTCTCTCTCTGCCCCTCCCTCGCTCATGCTGTGCCTCTCTCTCTCTCTCAAAAATATATAAACATTAAAAAAAAAAAGAAAAAGAAAAAGAACAACCAAAGAAACTAGGGAAACTATGAAAAATCAGTTAAGAAAAGCAAAAGGTAGAATTAATAAGGAAACAAAAATTGTAGTATATATGATAAAAATCCAAAAATGTGTTCTTTGAAAATACGTGTAAATTAGATAAACCCTTTTGTTAGATGGATTAAGAAAAAAAAAGTGGAAAAAACAAAATCCAGTAAAATTTGTATGCAGGAAGGAGACATAAACTCATAAGTAACATGGTGATAGAATTATAAATATTACATACAGGAGTTTGACAGTAGAGCTAAAAACATAGAGGGATTTTACTGATTTTTTTTTGTAGTATATGATGACCAAAATTGACCAAAGTAGCAGTAGAAAACCGGAAAAGATCAATTGCATAGAAGAGATTGGAAAAGTGATTTAAGGTGTACCATGGCAAAATCCACCAGAGAATGTTGGATAAACTATTACAAAAATCCTTTGAAAAGCATATCTGGGGGTGCCCGGGTGGCTCAGTTGGTTAAGCATCGGACTGTGGCTCAGGTCATGATCTCACCGTTCATGGGGTTCGAGCCCCACATCCTACTCTGTGCTGACAGCTCAAAGTCTGGAGCCTGTTTCAGATTGTGTCTCCCTCTCTCTCTGCTCCTCCCCACTCACGCTGTGTCTCTCTCTCTCTCTCTCTCAAAAATAAATGCGAAATTTTTTTTTTAAAGGAAAGCATATCTGAAGTCCAAAGAAAGTCAGGGCAATTCCTGGGGAACAGACCAAATGGAGCTGAAAAACAGAGGGGTGGGCTGGAGCTGGAGCTGAATCTCTCACTGTTCTGCACGCCGGTCTCCATAAGGAAGGCTTCAGGCAGGACAGGAGACAAGCCTATGGGATTGCATAACCTGCAGAATTGAACTGAGACCCTCATGTAAAGCTGAGTGAGGCACTTTAAGTGAAAAGTGAAAGTGAACTAGAAAAATTTCATGTCCCGGGAAATGGGGAGAACCAGAAAGCTTAACTGTCTCAGCCAGGGCTCTGGGTGGTACATCTACCTGCGTACTCCTTCCCTCTTCCAGCTTCAGGCCTTCCCCCAGAGGTGGCTATTACCCTGAAGTTCGTGTTTGGGTTTATCCAAATCTCTGCTTATTTTTGAGCTTTATAAAAATGCAATGTTGAAGTAGTCTTGTTACTTGCTATTTTCACTCTATATTGTCTTCATGAGATTCATTCATGTTGTTGCATGTGGTTATAAGGGAATTCATTTCCTCTGCTGTATAATATTTCACTGTGAATTTACCACCATTTGTCTATATTCGCCTATTGTTGGACATTTTTCTCCTTTTTTAAATGTTTTATTTATTTCTGAGAGAGAGGGAGAGAGAGCGCGAGCACATGCGCACAGGGGAGGGGCAGAGAGAAAGGGGAACAGAGGATCCTAAGTGGGCTGTCTACTGACAGCAGAGAGCCCAATGTGGGGCTCAAACTCAAACTGTCAGATTGTGACCTGAGCTGCGGTTGGATGCTTGGATGCTTGGCCAACTGAGCCACACAGACGCCCCTGATTTTTCCCCTTTTTATTTTTTGCTATTATAAACTGTATGGGTATGAGGTTGGCATATATAACTGTAGAATTGGTAGAATTCTCAGAGTAGAATTGCTGTTTGCAATTTTTGAATTTCAGTTTATAGCATAGTGTCAAATCGTTTTCCTGTGTGTGTTTCACCTGTTTGTACTTCTACGAGCAGTTCCCGGTTATCTGCATCCTGACAAACATTTGATGTCAGATTTCTTAAGTTTTGACAGCCTAGTGGATATGAAATGATATCTAGTTGTGGTATAATTTATATTTATGTGATTATTGATGAAGTGGGACATCTTTTTAAATGGTCATGTGCCATTCATGTTTCTTCTGTGAAGTGTTGGGTCATGTCTTTTGCCCAATTTTGTTTGGCTGTTTTTTCTTTGCTTCCTGACTTGTAAGGGTTTTTATGTATTCTAGATGTTAATATTTTGTTAGGCATATTTGTGGCATATACCTTCTCCTCGTTTACCACTTACCTTCTTTGTTGATGAGCAAAAGTGAATAATGTTAATGGAGTCATATTTATCAATAGTTTCTCTGACATTGCTTTATGTGTATTACTTAAGAAATATTTCCTTACTTTGAGTTTATAAATATACCTTCCTCTACTGGGTCAAATTTTTTACAATTTTATGTTTTCATATTAGAGTTGTAATCCATGAGCAGCTGATTTTTGAGCATGGCATATGGTAGCCTATTCAGTTGTCTCAGCCTCATTTGCTGAATAATCTGTCCTGTCTTTGTAATATCACTCCTGGCATGTATCATTTCTATATATTCGTGGGTCTCTTTCTCCACAGTCTATTCTGTTTTCCTTTTCAGTTCTCTATCCCTATGCCAATATCACATTAACATTGCTTTATAATCATTTTTGACATATGCTGTAGCAAAGGCAAGCCTTGGATATTCTAAAGCATACACATCTCAGAATGCACCCATTGAGTACTTTTAAAAAATGTTGAGATTTTCCGTTGCAGTTATACCACATTATAGATCACTTGACCATGAACAAGGCATCCCTTTCTGTTTTTAAGATTTTCATTAATAACTTAAGGATTTCAAGGCAGTGACAGCAGACCATTAAATGAAGCACTTAGCGCTTTTAGGCTCTGTGTGATTGCACAGATTGCATACCGGGGAAGCCAGGCCTGTCCACATTCCTCCTTCTATACTGTCAATATTGCCTGTATTTACATTCTGTCCAAGAGATACTATCAAAAGTTGATGGAACTAGAAATGGAGCTTTAAGTTCAGTATTTAAAGTTACCAAGGTAACCAGAGAGAGACTAAAAATAACAAAGATCAACAATCAGGGAGATGAGAAAAGGCCAGAGGAACCTTGTGAATTAAGTGCTCCTTTCCTTTCAGGGCTATCAGGGACTCAACAGATACAAGTTAAGAAATAGATGTCTAAACATATTCCCCATACTTCCAGAGAGCTACAAGCAGAAACAGGAAAAATGGATTGCTTTTGAGAAGTGGGTTTAGGGCCGGGAAGGGTGTGGTGGGAGGGGATCTGCAGCCTTTTGTCCTAGGATTTTCTGTACCCTTTGGTTTGTTACCATTTACATTCATTACTTTGACAAAATAAAAACAAAGACAAGGAAAGCTGCTTTTTGTTATGTGTTGTGATAAGCTAATATGCATGAATTACCATAATTCACTCTTAGCTGATTATGGACAGAGCATATTTGATTGCTTTTTGAATATGAAAATGCAAAGTTTATAATGATTAATTAGACCCAGATGTTTTCTTATTCTCATGAATTGGATATTTATAACAATGAGAATTCCTTATATTTTACATTCTTAAAAATGGTTTGATCCGAGTATTTACCGAAGAGAAGGAGATTTTATCTTATTAGGTGGCTGGTATTTCAACTTCCATATTAAATGAGGCTTTCTGTAAGGATGAAATAAGATTTTTTTTCTGAGTCATCAGCTCTTTCCAGGGGACATTTTCAAACCAGTTATGAGTTGTAGGCACTAGAGAGAAGTGGTTAAGATTGTGGGGCCATGGTGCTGAAGGTTCAAATCCTGGACTTTCTATTTACTAGCTGTCAGACCTCTGACAAGTTAGTAACTCTCTTCCTCTGTTTCCTCCATTCGAAAATGCAGACAGTAATAGTACTCACCACATAGGATTTTGTCACAATAAAATGTGATAAAGGGGCTCCTTGGTGGCCCAGTCAGTTAAGTGTCCAGCTTTGGCTCAGGTCATGATCTCACAGTTCATGGGCTCGGGCCCCACGTCAGGCTCTGTGCTGACAGCTCAGAGCCTGGACCCTGCTTCCGATTCTGTGTCTCCCTCTTTCTCTCTCTCTGCCCCTCCCCCACTCACACTTGTCTCTGTATCTCTCTCAAGAATAAATAAACATTAAACAAATTTTTTTCAATGTGATAAAATATGTAAAATACTTAAGCAAAAATATGTAAAATACTTAAGCAGTGTCTGAGACAAAACAACTGTCTAGTTTCTATAGGTCACAGGAAAAATGTGCTTTCAAGTATCTTCGTTTTTATCCAAGAAATGGTGACAGAACCAGTAATTTCATGTATTTTACCTCTTTTTGAAAGTCAGTTGCAAAGAATCATAGTCTGGTGATTCGAATATTTTTTGGTTTTTAAATTTCCTGAAAAATCATAGTTAACTCTATATCCTCCATGGTGAATATCAGATAGTCAAAACCAAAAATCTGGATTAATTGTTTGAATGTCTCTAAATCCACTTAAACTGACCTCAGATATGTCTAGGAATACAGGGTTTGATTCTTCATTCTGGAAACAGTATTGCCTTAAACTGCAAAGGTAAGGCTAACTGATTTTGAAAACTTACTTTCCTCTGATTTACTATAGTGGGGAAATATATACTTAGTTATTAATTGTTTATACCAAGCTTAGAAGACCTCTATTTGGAAACCTGTCTTGTAGAATTATAATTATGCAAAAATCTTCTGCCTTGTAGTTTTACACCTGAGAATTTGAAATTATGTTTATAATTAACAGTTAATCCAAGGTCTCCCTATCCTTTCCTTTTCCTTTCCGACCCTGTTCCTTCCTCCTTCTCTCTATCCTTCTTCCTTCTATCCCTTTTCTACACCAAAGTAGAACCTCACACTAATCTGAGTACCACATAAGCTCATTGTTTACCAACAGTCTTTGAAAACATTTTTCTCTTTTAATTTTGAAAATATACCTTGAAGGGAATGTGTGTGTGTGTGTGTGTGTGTGTGTGTGTGTGTGTGTGTGTACAGACTATGAATAGTAAATTGTAACAGTTATAAAATAACATTTGGAAGATTTAAGAGATTCCAAAGGATTTGTGATACTTAGCAGATCAGAATTATAATCTTCTTTTATCATGCCTTCATCTGTACTGTATATCTTAGAGTTCACATTTAGGATATATGTCGTTTCTGAAAATAACACTGCCTTTAAAAAATTAACTTATACACACACATCACTAATATTGAAGTACAAGTACAGAATTACTTGATAGACTAATAGGACTTTTCTGTATTCACTTGAAAGATCTTATTGAAATGTGAATAAATCCTGGGGGCAAAAGCTTTGATAGCTGTTACTTGAATTTCTTGAATGTCCTAGGAATGCTTGCTACTATTGGAATCTACCCTTGGGAAACAAAGTTAACATATTCTGGAGATTACCCTCTCATATGGTTATTCTCTGAAATACTGATGCAATGAGTTATTAAATTGGTCAGGATTCTTGGTTTGAAGTGACAGAAACATGTCAAAAAAGGGGATTTGTTGGCTTACATAACCTTGGACGGCCAATAGTAGAGCTAGTTCTAGGCATTCAAACAATATCATGTAATTTCTGTTTTCTCTTTCCGTCTCTTGGCTCTACTTCCCTTAGTGTTGGCTTCATTCTTAAGCAGGCCTCTCACACTTAGCTGCAAAGATAGCCCTTGGCAGCTATAGGCTTATATTGTTTCTGGTCCTTACAATCTCAGAAGAGGCCCTTTCATAACCAATGTCTGTATCAGTCCCTGAAACAGGGCCGGACTTGACTTTGTGAAATGTGTCCATCCCTGAACCAACCAGCATGCTCAGGAGTATGAGGTTTATTGATTAACCTAGGGCAAGTGCATTCTCCTGAAGTAAGGGAAGCAGAGTTGTGTGCTGATGGATAATCTCCCCGGTGGGGTGGTGGAAGTTTTCAAAGAGAAAAGATGTAGGGCAGTCAAAAATTGAACAGAAGCTTTAGGATCTTTTCTTTGACTTCAATGTTCTGAAATTTCTCAATGAGAGGACTTAGTGTGGTTCTATTTTCATCTATTGGATTGGGCACCTAATGACCCCTTTTGAGTTGGAAAGTCATATCCTTCAGTTCTGGAAATTTTTCTCATATTTTGATATTTCTTTGAAGTTTTTCTCCTGTGGCTGATTGTATTTCCCCAAAATGGTGATGCCTGTATAGCCTCCATCCTACATACTCTACTTACGATGTGACCTTGGTATTCCTCCAAGGAATGGTAGAGTCCCTATTCCCTCCCCTTGAGCATGGGTAGACCTTTGTAACTGCCTCAGCCAATCGAATGTGGCAGAAGTAACACTGTGCAACTTCCAAGGCTAGGTCATAAAAGGAGATATGATTTCTGCCTGGGTCTGTCTGTCTGTCTGTCTGTCTCTCTCTTCTCTCTCAGAACACTTATTCTTGGAATCTATCCACCACAAGTGAGAAAGCCCAGCCCACATGGGTGTACCAGTTGACAGCCCCAGCTAGAACTTCAGTCAACAGCCAGCATCAACCACTAGACATGAATGAACCTTCAGATGCTTCCACTCTCCAGCCTTGGAGCTTTCCAGCTGAGGCCCAGACATTGTGGAGCACAAACAGTCCACGTTCTGCCTTGTATGAATTCCTGTTCTGTAGAAACCACAAGAGATAGTAAGTGATTATTGTTGTTTAAGCCACCAAGTTTTGGGAGAATTTGTTATGCAGCAATAGGTAACTAATACATTTTCCCTCTTCTCTCTATTGTCTCTACTGCCCTACCATTATAATTGTGGGCTGTAGCTCTTAAACTGCTCCTCTAATTTTCTTAACTTTTTTTCTTGTCATTTTGTTTCTTTATCTTTTTGCTGCTCTTTGTAGGAGATTTTCTCAATTTTATATTCTAATCCTTATATTGAATTAAAAAATTTTTACTATAATTTACTTTCCAGGAACTGTTTTTGTATTGGTTATTTTTTTTTGAGTGTTTTGTTTATAGCACCCTGTTTGCATTACGTGTGTGTGCTATCTTTTCATACATCTCTGAGGATATTGTTATATAGGTTATCTATCTACCAGCTTAGTGAGACATCATTTACATACCATAAAACGCACCCTTTCAAAGTATAAAATTCCGTGGTTTCTAGTATATTCACAGAGTTGTGTAACTGTCATCATTATCTAATTCCAGAACATTTTTATGACTCCCTCCCAAAACTCCATACCCATCGGCAGTCTCTCCTTACGCCCTCCTCCCATCTACTGGCAACTACTAATCTACTCTGTCTCTGAGTTTGCCCATTTTGGATATTTCATACAAACAAAACCCCACACTATGTGCCCTTTGTGTCTGGCTCCTTTCACTTAGCATAACATTTTCAAAGTTTATCCATGTGGTAGTATGGGTCAGTACCTTAGAAGCGGTTTTTCCCCCCATTCATGAGTAGTCCGTGCTTTCTCTAAATCTTTTTTGTTTCTTTTCTGTTTGCTTTGGATTATATCTTTCGTGTCGGAAGTGTTCCACAGGTGTCTGATAACCCTTGGATGTCTGCTAAGGTTTAAGAGTGGGGGGCCAAAAGTTGATTGGAAACCCTGAGGCTATGGGTCAGCCTTGACAACTTAGAGTTTCACTGTGCCGCGCTACGGCTGGGCCACTGGGGTGGGGGGAGCTCTGCTAGAGTACTGCATTACTTTGCTGCTGTAACAAAGTACCGCAGACTGGCGATGGCATAAACGACAGAAATGTTTTTGCACCCGATTCTTGAAGGCTGGAAGTTGAAGAAAAGCTGTCGGTAGGATTGGTTTCTCAGGCCTCCCTCCTTAGCTTGTAGATGGGCACTTTCTCCCTGTGTCTTCACATTCTTCACACTCACTTCACTCCCTCTGTATGTGTCTGTGTTCAAGTTTACTGGTGAGCACGTCGCTCAGATTGGACGAGGGCCTGCCCTAATGACCGCATTTTAACCTAATTACCTCTTGAGACCTGTCTCCAAATACAGTCACATTCTGAGGTACTAGAGGTAGGACTTCAACATAGGGGCTGAGTAGAAGAAAGCTGGAGACCTGGCATTCACTGAAGACTTCTGCTTTCAGTTATAGTGCCCTCAGCCCGCCACCGGGTCTGATGCCCCCACCTAGACACCTGCTGTCTTACACTCTTCACAAAATAAAACCTTCAGCTCCAGCTGGGGTTGGGGAAGGGACCTGGAGTTTTAACTGCATTCTAAGTACACTTGCAAGTGACCTTTCCTTTCATCCTGCCAGAGGTACCTGCTTCCCCTAATCATGTTATCATTAGGGGTAAGAGTTCTGCATTGTAAATTGGGTTACTTTTGAGCTTTCTCTACTGTCAGTTCAGGATTTGGCCTTCTTGGTTCTACTAAGTCACCACTCAAATGCTTTCTAGCTTCCAAAATTGTGTTGCTGTTTTCTCTTCTCCCATTATTTTTTCCTTGTCAGTTTGGACCTCTTAAAAATCTTTTATTGTTGTTTTAGTGGCATTTTAGGAAGAAGTAAAAGCAAATGTGGGTGTTTAATCCATCATCTTTACTCAGAAGTCCCACACATTTATATTTTTAAATGAGCTCACGCTATACAGACTGTTCTATAATCTACTTTTATCATGAAAGAAATTCTAGTGAATATTTATGTTGTATCCATGTCAATAAATAGAATTCTGCATCAGTGGTTCTTAAGCTTGGCTGCACTTTGGAATATCAGGGAGGGGTCAGGGTGGGGGGGACCTTTAAAGAGTACTGATGTCTGGGTCCCACCTCCAAAAGTCCTAATTGAATGGATATGAGGTATGATGGCCCTGGGAATTATAAGATCTCCCCCAGGCAGTTCAAAAATGCAGCCAAGTTTAAGAGCCACTGACCTACACTATTGTTCATCATGCCAATACAGTATGCCATGGAAGGGATGGATAGCAATGTGTTTAAACAAACCTCTTTCTCAACGCATAGGTCATTTCAAATAGTTCAATATTATAAAAAATGCTATTATGAACATCTTTGGACTTCAGACATTATATTTGTGATTATTTTATTGGCTAAATTCCTAGAAGTTGGATCACTGTGCCAAAGGATATGAATATTTATAGGATTTTTGGGTACAGTTTACCATAGTTTCTCCACACTCAGAAATACTGTATACCATCATTAATGAAATTTAAAAAAAAAATGAATTTAGTCAGTTTTTAAAACTGAAAAATTGTATTATTGCATGGCTATTTTATTTTTTTCTTATATTTTTACTAGGTAAGATATGTATCACATAAAATTTACCATTTTAGTCATTTTCAAGTGTATATTCAGTGGCATTAAGTACATTCACGTTGTTGGGCAACTGTCACCAGCATCCGGCTCCAGAACTTTTTTATCTTCCCCATCTGAAACTGTGTCCATTAAACACTAACTCTCCACTCTCCCCTCCCTCTCTCCCCATCCCTGGAAACCACCATTTTATTTTCTGTCTCTATGAATTTCACTTTTCTAGGTATCTTATATAAATAGATTCACAAGATATGTGTCCTTTTGTGACTGGCTGATTTCACTTACCATAATGTCTTTGACATTGCTCCTTTATTTTTAATATGTTTTATTATTTGTGAGGTGAAACAATGTTTATGCTATTGTCTATCCCACCTGTTATGTATGAATTCCTGAATCAAATGAAGAACATCCATGAGGAATGTTTTTGGCTTGGAGTGTCTGAAGCCCTAACAGTGGCTAACACTCATAAGGGTTCATTTTTTCTTGACACACACAGGAGTCTGGAAGTAACCAGCTGCTGGTGGTATTTGGTCAGTAGCTCAGTGATATCACATTTGCAAGATGACCTCCCCAGCTCCACAGCCATACCGTCCTTGTCCAAAGCAGGAAAGAATGAGGTAAGGAATATGGGTGACATCCATACTTGTAATCAACAGCACACAAAATTTCCTAGAAATGCCCGTCTTTCGATAGATACTTGCTTGCAAGATTGTGTCACATTACTACCCCTAGTTGCCAGTGACACAGGCAAGAGGGGGTGGTGGTGCCAGGAATGCTTGCTGAGTTAGACCATCAACAGTGCATGGTCCTTGGCCTATTTATCTGTTAGAATGCTTGTCTCTTCTTTGTGATTTATAAAAGTTCTTTGGATATTAACACTCTCAACTCTTTTTTGGTGTATGTATGTCACATTTGTTTGGAAAATATAGTTCCCCAGCTTCTTGTTTGCGGTTTAATTTTGTTTCAACATACAGAAGGTTGATGTTATCGGTTAGGTCCGTACGTCTTTTTTATTTTCTTTTTTTGTTCTTGTGCTTACAAAAGCCTGGTCCATTTGGAGAAAAGATGAATATTCTTTCATAATTTCTTCTTGATCTTTCATGGTTTCACTTGAATTTTAAAAAGCTGGAGTGGTACCCTTTTTGATTTCTTAGGAGGAAACACATTTAATCTACTACCACTGAAGATGGACAGTACCACGCAGTCCTGTCAACTGTGGAAGAAAGTACCTTCTGTCACAGTGTTTAGTGGTGGCCACTGGTGGCAGCTGGGGAAGGTAGACTCTTGGGGACATATTTAAAGGCAAGAAGTGTTTTGTGGTAAACAAACCTCAAGTGCTGGCTGGAGAGAATATAGAGAAAGACACTGGTTTAATTTCAGAAATAAGAAGTGTGAATATACAAATGGAAAGACCACACAGAGATCAGGTTTGCAAGCGGTTGTGCCATGAAATAAATGCCCCATGAACCTGATGTACAGTCTGAAGTTTGCTGAGAGAGAATATAGCTGAGACTGCTTTAGCACAGTGGTCAAAAGTAGCTTTTATGAAGGGCAGAGAAAAGCCCAGCCTACTTTATAAAGCTGTTTCTTGTATTCTTCATTAACCTAGGGCTGGACACTCTTGTGTCCCAGATGAAATTACTTTAAGGTGACAGCCAAGTGACAGCGCAGCCCTGTATAATAATGAGAAAATATACAAATATCCAAGACATTTTCGGCTTAGAAAAAAATATCTTCCCATATGTTTGTGTCCAATCCCATCTGTCTTTGATATAGAAAGATGACAAACTGAAATTGACAATGAACTTCCCAAATCATTTTTCCCGGCTCCAAATGGAAACTACAGAATGGCTTAAAGAATAACCTGTAAATTCCCACCCCCAGCATGAAACACAGTGACATCGTGGTGTTTTCTAGTTATCGTGACACTGCAAGACTGAATTTGAGAAAAAATATTATATGATGATGCCATGTTTTTCCATGTTTCTTTGTCTTTTCTTTGTTGGATAGATTATTGGGTATTTAGACTCATGGCTCCGTTGATGCATATTAGCCTTGGAAGACCTTCGAGTTTAGCCACTTGTTTACTGACCTTCAGATATCATATGTCACATATAACACCTGTTCTTTAGGACTTTAGTTCACTTTAGAAGTGCTTTTTCATCAACACAAAGGTAGAAAATTACAACAACATCCATTTAACTAATTATTCCTCCTGAGATGGTCTTTCAGTGACAGTATTTCCTCAAGAGTTGACTTGTGCTTCTTCCCATGTTTTAATCAAATATTTTCCTGTCTACTCCACTGTCTTCTTCAACTTCAGGTCATTTTAGGAGACGAATTGAGAGCTTTGTTCATAACATTCAACCTTTGGATTTACAAGTACACACATTTTCACTTTGCCTTTGTTAGTACAATAGTCCTTGAAAAAAAAAATAGGTTAATTTGACATCATACCATGTACCCATCTTTTTACATTTGGTTCTCCCACAGGATGCTATTAGTGACTAATGTTACAGGCTTTGCATAATCTGTTTCTTTCTGCTTTTGTCCTAATAGTTCTTTTGATCACAGTTAGATCCAAACAACTAATTTAAGGTGACTTATTCCTTAAAAAGAAAAAAAAAACAACACACATATTATTTCCATCTGTATAAAAGAAAGGCTAAGGCACTTTAATAATGAGCACATAATAGAGAAATTGGGCCTTATGATTCATAGGATATTAGCAACAGGTCTCTTTTTGTCTGGTGTCTACCAAACACCTCAACAACTTCTTTAGGTGCTGCCTTGTTAAATCTTGCAGTGCACATGTGGGTCTTACCTTCACAAAGCATTTTCAATTGTAGGTCTTTGGGCTTTGTTGGATCCAACTGCACTTCCCCCAACACAGTATATGTGCACTGTAAGTGTGCATTTACCATCACAGTATCTTTATGAACCTTGTATCTACAAGCTCTTGACTTCCCTGTATTTTGCTGGCTGGGAACTTTGGAATAGATGGAGCTTCTGTTTCCTGATGCCTTAGGCAGGCTCTCCACTGCTTAGAGATACGATTTGTATCATTGGCTTTTAGAGTACAATGTTTGGCCTGGAATGATCCTACAGTTTAAATGATCGTGCCGTAACAATGGAGAAATAGCCTTACATTTTCTGGAGAACAGGTCACTGTGGATGGTGTTCTAACAACGTTAAAGAGGTCCTCTATCGAGGAGATGGCCACATCATGGCAGATCTCCTGTAAAGTTGGTGAGGGGGCCAAGTACTTGATTACAAGAAAACTAAGTCTCTGTAGAGTTTCCATTTCTATACATGACCTCCTTTATAAAGATGAAATTGAACTGTTGCTGTGGTATTGATTCATTATATGTAAGCCTGGGAGAGACAACAGTAAGCTTCATGATGATGGACGGGCACTTCAAGATGATGGGCACTTCAAGCTTTGTTTGGTAGCTTTTCTTCTTAATGGCTTCATTGTCTTCAGGTTTGGGCGGTGGCGTTATTGAGCTCCAGGAAAAAGAAGGTAAGTGGGGCTGGCAGCGGGGAGGAGAAGCTTGAGAGACAGATCAGTGCTCTGGTCCAAGTTTTACTAGATTTGTTCCACAAGGCTCTTGTGAAAGCAGACGACAGATAAATGGTGAAGAATACCATGTGATCACAAATATGTGAAAAAAGCATGCATTGCGAAACAAGGGCAAAAAAATAAACCAAATGTTAACAGTTGTTATCTTGTGGGTGGGAATAGCGTTGACTGGCTTTTTTTCTTATGTTTTCTGCATTTTTCCATATTTTCCATGCTGATTATGCATTGTTTTATAATAGAGCAATAAGTTTATCAATTAAAAGTGTGATGAAAAAAGATGCCATATGCCAAGATAGATTTACCTCAATGCCTTAGTCTAAATATATTATACCATGAAATAGAATTACTAAATATTTTTTTTCCTGTTGCTGGGAATAAATAACAACATGAAATCTTGGCTTTACTCATCATCTTTGAAAGAACACACACTTAAAGAAGCACAAGTGCATCATCGAGTGTTACTCGAAAACCAACAGTGTTGCAGAAGCAATTTTAAAACCTCAGTAGCAAATAAACTCTGCGTTAACGATCCCTCAGATATACTACTGGAGGCAAAAATCGTATCTTCAGATATATCAGCTTTATTGAGGTATAATTCACATACCGTGTAATTCACCTATTTAAGGTGTACAATTCAGGCATTTTAGTGTATTCACAGAATTGTGAAACCATTACTACAATCAATTTGAGAACATTTTCATCACCCCTAAAAGACACCCCATATCACTTAGCCATTTACTCTCCACTTCCCTCCACCTGACTCCCCCAGCTTCTGGCAACCCCTAATCTATGTTCTGTTTCCACAAATTTGCCTGTTGAGGTATCTTAAAATATCTTGTGTGACTAGCTTCCTTTACTTAGCATGATGTTTTTGAGGTTCACCTATATTGTAGTATGGATCAGTACTTCATACCTTCTTCTGGCTGAGCACTGTATGGATATACTGTATTTTATTTGTCCATTTAGCAGTTGATGGATGTTTAGATTGCTTCCATTTTTAGGCTATTATGAATAATGCTGCTATGAACATTCACGTACAAGTTCTCGTATGGATATTTGTTATTCTTCCTCTCACGCTTATGCCTAGGAGTGTAATTGCTAAGTCAAGTGGTGATTCTATGTTTAACTGTTTGTGGAACTGCCAGCCTGTTCTACAACGCAGCTGCACCGGTTTACGGTCCCACTAGCAGTGTATAGAGTTTCTGTTTCTCTGCATAATCATCAACGCTTTTTATTACCTATCTTTTTGATTATAGCCCCACTAGTGAGTGTAAAGTGGTGTCTCATTGTGGTTTTGGTTTGTGTTCCTATTAGGGCTGTTCATGTTAAGCATCTTCTCATGTGCCCATTGGCCATTTTTATATCTTCTTTGGAGAAATGTCTGTTCAAATCCTTTGCCCATTTTCAATTGGACATTCTTTTTATCATTGAGTTGTTGAATAAAGGAAAGGACTTGGAGCCTGAGAATCCTGGATTTGAACCGGAGAACAGACACTGAGTGAAGGTGCTCAATAGGGGAAAACCAGCCTTCCTGTTTCTCATAGAGCTCTACAAGGGCTGGAGTGTTCTCTGTGAAGGAATGGGGTATTCTCTGCGACTGAATTTTTCACATGAAGTTTATTCCTTTCTTTTCTTGATTAAAGTTGAAAACCCTCTGAGCTGCCTTATGTACGTACTGTGTTTTGTTCAACAGAGAGCACTGAACCTGATTTAACCCTTTCTTGATGACTACTTGGAATATCCTGGATTGTACTGTATCTGTAGCCCTGTCAGGGCACTCGGGGATCACTCAGGTGCAGAGGGTTGTTTGCTGAGGCTCTTGTGGCTTCTAGTGACTTCTTTCCTCTGTTTGGGGTTCATTTATCAGCGAGTCTGTTTGTCACAGTGTTCTTCCTTCGCCCGCTCATTGTGTCTAATTTGACTGTAATTTTAGAAGGAAAGGAGGGTTACCAGGGGAAACCAGATAAGGAAATTGGTTAAATATCATATAAAATCCAAATATAATAGTTTCCATTTCAAAAGCCAGAGGGTGGCTTTTTTGGTCTACTCCACAGTAAAGTCCATGCCCTTTATTACAGCTGTTCAGGTACTCTCATTTAGCTGTTCAGGTCCTGTTTGAGCTTCAGTTGGTTAAAGTTGCTGGAAGTTATCTTATTAGGCAAGTGGAATATTGTACTCATTCCATATTTAGTAAGGGCTTTTGCTCCATTGTCGGTATTCTTTCAGGTATATGTGTAAAATTTCAAAATTCAGAACGTCCTAGGATCAAAGTTTAAGTAACATTTAATTTAAAAAATCAACCCGAAACAGACCCAAACCTTTCATTAAGCAGGGGAGGGTTTTTTTTTTTTTTTAATCAGACTCATATTCAACTTTAATTATCTGGAGGGAAAACATCTGTATTTGGGATTTCCATAGGGAAATGTTATCTTCAAAGTACTCCATTTGGGAACTTGGGTCAAACTGACAATTCTCTGTTGAAAATTAACACCTATTCCAGACGAACTTATTCTTTTTTGCGTGTAACCTGCACCCTACTGGGAAAGGTTTAAAATCATTACCCAGGTTCCAAGGGAGGGAGGGTTAGGATGATGACTGGCACGAAAGGGTTAACTGCACTGGCTGGGGCCCACTAACCAGAACCACTTTGAGGAGGCTCCTGCTCTGGAGGATGGCTGGCTTGCAGGTGCCTGGCTGTGTCAGATAGTACACTGTACTGTTTATCTGTGCAAAATATTTTTTGAGGATTATAGGATTATGTTTTTGGTCATGAGAAACCAGCTTGAAAATTTTCTGACAGTTTTCGTAGACGTGGGGCTTAATAAGCAAGCCAATGGAATGCAGGGGAACTCAGCCTGGGATGTTGCTAAAACTGCAGAACCAGGTGTCACATCCCTCGAGGGAAACCGTGACCTACAGGGTTAATTGCTGGCACCAGCTTGCCTGGAATGAGTTCAGCTGCAGGCTGGAGGTGGCTGAAGTGGCTGGAAGCTGAAATCGTGACCTAGCAAAGAGCCAGCTGGGGTGGGGCTGCTTTGAGGGAGCGGTCAGTATCTATCTGTCTATCTGTTGGGAGGGAGTTCTCACTGGGAAGGTCGTTTGGCAACCTGTTTTTACCAGAATGCCATGCCCACCATTGCAGGCACACCTTGTTCTAGGTCCTGGTTCTGTCTATCCTACGTGACCCCACTGGACTTCATTCTCTCATGCTCAGCCACATCAGGAAACATTAAAGTGGTAGGCTAGGTCTCCATTCTGATTTTATTATTGTTTTTCTTGGTCTTCTTCTTTTCCTTTTGGTGGCACGTATCATGCCTATTTTGGATACCTCATTAATACTTACTTGCTAGTGGACATCCAGGGCTCTCAGATTCCCTCTGCATTTCCCAGTGTCTGTGATTGTGATGCAAAATCGTATGTTTTATCTGCCAGTTCTCTGCTGCTGTTGTTACCACTGTACTCATGACTACTGTCATTTATAGGGTTTTCTCCTGGCCTCTGCACGTCTGTGCCTTGTGTTGTCTTTTGGGTGCAGGCTTCCTTGTGTTCCTATCTTTTGTCTGATATAATCTCTCAATGCTGCTCTGTTCCCCCAAAGGTGGGCCGTAGGTCTCAGGATCCTCCCGAGAAACTCCACCCTTGGTGGCGTGACCATGGGGTCGCACCTCCCTTCGAACACTGCTTTCTGGTCTGTGTGACATCCCTGACCCCCGTGAGCAGTGGAGCCTCCTGGCTCGCCTTGCTCTCACACCAGACACCCCAGCTTTGCAAACTGCTGACTTCCATGGAGCTCTGTTCCCCACCATCCTTCGGCTCTGTTTGTCAGACTCCGCTTTTCATCTTCCCTGTGGCTTTAGCCAGGAAGGAATAGCAGCTTCTGGGCAGCATGCCATGAGAAAGACTATTCCCTCAGGAGCAGCACTTTTTCTGCTTCTCATTTTCAAATGTTCCTGCTTTAAATCTCCCTTCCCTTCCCCACCACGGCATGCAGGTTCCTTTTCAATCTATACAATCTATGACAGAAACTAATAGTTCCTTACAGTCTATAACAGAAACTGGTCCTGGTATTGCATGTATACCACAAAAAGAAAAAATTCCAAGAGATGTCAAGATAATCATGACTGCCACGTTGGAAAAACAAACAAAAACAAAACACTAATGGAGAGCAAAGAGGAATTTCCAAGGGTTTCTGATAACCCTGACCTAGAAGGAGTTCTACTGAAATGTACTCATGGAAAATCTCACCCAGAAGGTAATGTGCAACTGTGAAATCAAATGCAATGCTTCTACCGTGAGACAACCAAGTATTGAATTAAACTGAATTTAGGTTCCCCCAGTAATGGGAACTTTCTGTCGTGTGTTTACTAGAAAGCTTCGAGTGGGGAGATGGTACTTTTCACTTCTCCAAAGTGAGCTTTTAGTCCAAATTAATGTTAAAATTCATGAATGTGCAGTGACAGCTTAAAATTGATAAATGTTGGATAGAGAGTAGCCTCGTTTTATAAAACATGTATTCCTCAAAAGCTTTGTGTAGATACAATTTTGGAAAGCCCAGTCACATTGAAGGGCACTGAGGGAGCATGTTGTTTAAAGGAACTCTGTTTGCAGTGAATCTTTTTTTTTTCTGGGGGTGGGGTAACATGAATAATCTCTTAATATATCTATTTTGTGAGTTTCGGTTTCATAAGGTATGGGGCCCCTACGTTTTTCTTTTACCTCAATCATTTCATAAGAGAACATTGAAGGGATGGAGATTCCAGTTTTAATTATTTGTTGGTTGATCAAAAGCAAACATACCTAAGAATGCTTTAACAAACCCATGCAGGGCCTGAAGGAACAGCCATTTCATTGATTCAGTCAACAACAGAGCTTGACGTGCAGCTTTCTCTTAGGGTTGAGACTATGTAGTCAACTTTCTTAAGAGCCTCGAGTTGCTTCTGACTACTCCCACAAATCTTTTCGTTTAATGTTTGACCTTGATTTTTTTGCTGCAGAAAAATTCTTTACTGAAAGCTTTGAAATGGTTACAACAATCTTTTTCATGAATATAAAGAATCCAGACAGGAATGCAGTTGGCTTTTGAAACACACACGTGGGTATGTGCCTATACACACATATCCTTAGCTAAGATTTCAGCACTCTCTGGATGGAGAAGTGTCATAGCAGGGTCTCTAAGAAATGGGGGCTAGGATAATTTAATTTTTCACCCATTAATTTAACCAACAAGTATTTGTGAAACATCCATTGAAAGCCAGGCATTATAGTTTTAAACATTTACTGCCTTCTGTAGGGAGAATGCCAGAATAAAGGTAATAGGACTCTAAGCTGGGGGAAGAAAAAAAGGGGGAAAGTCAGTATTTACGCCCCCCCCCCCCCCACATACCATGTTGGGTCAGTGCTGATTTATCACCACCACAGCTCATAGAATGTTAAAGTTGTAAAGAAGTTCTGAAATCCCCAGTCCAAAAGCTTTCCTGGTGCAGAGAAGCAAACTGAAGCTCAGCACCGAGAAATGACTCCATCACTGTCACATGGTGAGAAAGTAATAGATCCAGAGCAAAAACTCATAATAATAGTGATGAGGGAGCCTGGGGCAGGCTGAGGGCCAAAACACAAGCTAGCACGCTGCACTCCCCCCACCTCCCCCCCCCCCCCCCCCCCCCCCCGCCCCCAGGTGGTACATGGATGATATTCTTTGGACACTCCCGGCTACCCAAAAACAAGGAAGGACAAAAAACAATTGGTTACACTGATAAAAGTCTCCACCAGTTTACCAGAAAAAGACAATCCTATCATAGCCCAAAGTCCAGGAACTCCCTACTGTCTCAATGTTAATGTCTTGCTAGAGGGAAAAACAATTTTAGTTTAACAATAGCTAGGCCTTCAGTAAATCTTTAGCTTGTGAAAGTCTCTTTGAAAACTCCCTCCCCCCTGACTCCATAAAATGGTCACTCCCCCCACCCCCACCCATATTTACAGTGCAGCTCTTCTTGCCCTGCCCAATGGTCCTGTCCCCTTGCTTTCATAAGATCACCTTTTTTGCACCAAAGAGGTCTTCAAGAATTCTTTCTTGGCTGTCGGCTCCGGACCCCACGAACCCCCCATCACCCTAAAAGTTCATCAATAGTGTCCATGTTATAGGGCTGTTAAGAGGATTAAAGTAAGTTTATAAAGTGCTTAGAATAGTGCTTGGTACTAAGTAAACATGATATTAATATGTTAAATGCCAGCAGCGACAGCAATAATATGCCACGCTACAACTCGAGCAGATCTGATCTTCCCTACTTTACTCTTTCCTGATGTCTTCAGAGACTTCCACAGGCCTTTCGAAACTTGGAGGCTCAGGGAAGGAGCTCACCTCATTTTGATGGAGTCAGACTTGTCCATGGGGAGGGGATAAGATGAATGGGGTCTGGTTAGATTCCGGAAGCTTGGAAGGCCGCCAGTAAAAGAACCACACCCACACATCCTGCATTATGCAAG
Organism: Panthera tigris; assembly: GCF_018350195.1. NCBI lineage: Eukaryota > Metazoa > Chordata > Mammalia > Carnivora > Felidae > Panthera > Panthera tigris. The sequence continues at coordinate 120,843,623 of NC_056677.1, read as the reverse complement.
TCATTCTGGTTTTTACCTTCTATTGTATTGTAAGCACATTTGCCCTTTTCAAACTACAGGTAATGTTTTTTTAATCAACTCTCCTCAAGTATTGCTCAGTGAGGTGGATACTTCACAATTCTTATTTTATTTGACCTCGGCAACGTTTGACTGTTTTGATTATCCCCTCCTGCTTAAAGAAGGTTTCTTTGGCTCCACATTCTTTATCTTTTACTGCCATCTCTTTGCCAGCCTTTGTCTCTTCCCCTCCCCTCTCCTCTCCTCCCTTCTCTTCTCTTCCTTCCCTTCCCCTCTTCTCTTCCCCTCTCTCTCCCCTCCCTCCCTCCCAGGGAAAATTTCAAATGTACACAGAAACAGAATAGTACAGTTTCGCTCTGCCAGGTTTGGCCATGGACTCAGTATACAGTTAGCTTCATTTCTTTGTTTTGCTTTCAGTTTTTATGGGTTGTTTTTAAAATTATTTTTGTCTTATAATTAGGTAAAATATTTCTGTAGTTTTGAAATGAAATGTACAAATCAAGGCATATTCGGAGAAGTATAGCTTCTATCTTTGTCCCTTCCACCATGTTTCCTGTCTCTCTATAGGTAGCCATTTAACTTTTTGTTTTTAGTTCCTTCGTCTATTTAAAAAATACATTATATATTATTCAGTTTTTATCCTCATCTCCACACCTGTGCTTACATCTGTTTTCCTGCTCTCCTTTATACACACACATTGCTGTCAAGTCATATTGAATGAATTATTTGAAGTTGCGGAGGGTGGGGAGGGAGTGTGTGTGTGCCTAAACCTCTCCTGCCTAATTTCTTGCCTTTAACCCCATGGTTACACCTGGGTTGACATCTGTCCCCCAGCCCCACCCCCAACCCCCAACACTGTACTTCAATCACACTGAATTATTTGAAGGGCTTCAATATATTATGCTTCCTACTGCCTCTGAGCTTTCTTAAATGCTGTCATTTCACACGAAATCGTGCCTGGAAAGAGTTCAAGGGAGAACGAGAGAAAAGGGTGTAGGGAAACAGGCAGTGGCACATGTTGCCAATGTGGTGCACATAGTACAGCCTCTATAATGGGCGAGCCTACACATTTCAGCTGATTCTGGGACCTTAGGTATCAGTTATACTTTCACATGTACAGAATTTGTATATGTATGAATTTATGTGTATATCTCTATCTGTTGGCATTGTTGGTAATAGTAAGAGCCCAAGTGTTCTGCCACTTGTAAGCTATTTACAGAAACTATGGAACGCCCACAAGATAGAATAGGATGCAGCAGAAAAAAATAATGAGGTTGATCTCCATGCAGTGATATTGGAAGATCTCTAGGATATGTTGCTAAGTGTATAAAACCATCTACGGAACCAGTGCATACTACCTCTGGCATAAGAGCAGGTTGGGGAGGATAAGACTCTGTGTTCATAAATGCTTTCTTTTTATAAAGACACACCGAAGGATAAGAAAGAAAATAATACACATAGTTGCCTATGGGGAGGAAAAGGGTGGATGGGGCAGGGAGAGTTAATAAAACAAACTTATGAAAGAAGGAAAAGGAATTCGAATTGAAAGAAGGATTGGAGAGAGTATACACAGCTCTTTTGAGGAATTTCGCTGCAAAACTTTGCTGCAAAGCAGATGGAAAATTGTATTTATAAAAGGAAACTGAAAATTGTCATTATTTTCATCAAATTCAGTATTTAATTTCTTTCCTAGTGCTTGCTATTTTAGTTTTCTTAATATATTTTCTAATTATATAATGTCAAGAAAGGGTAGTATTTTTTTAAACAACCCCCTCTTAGAGACACCCGCCATGTGGTCCACTTTACCCCACTGCACTGTGCAAATATCACTTCCTATGTGTGCCCTAGTTTCAAAAAGGTGGGAAGCACTGCCTTACAGAAAGGTGCTTGAGGGGGGTTCTCCATGTGTGGGTAACATAACTCACTGCAGGGTCTTCGGATGCTCAGGGCAAGCCCTGGATAGCATCTGAGTAAGGATCCCTGGACTGCTTACAAAGAGTTACGGAGAAGACTGTAGAAGCTGACATTGGTCCCAGGGGTATTCTGACCCTCAACAGCAAATAGGGGAGATGAGGACAGTGCAACGTTTAGAAAAGGGTGCCCCAGGAAGACAGACCTCGCCATTATGACTTGGGGGTTGTGAGATTTTATTAAAAGGTCTTCTATAAATAGGCACAGTTCAATATTGTTTTTTCATGAGAATATGCTGTTTCAGCCAAATTGACAATTTGTCATGGCATCCTGTGTTGCGTTCCTGCAACCCAGTTGGGATACAAAGCTGATAGAGCTGCTGCTGGGACTATGATGAAGATCAGGCCTGACTGTGACCCTTGCTGCAGGTGTAATACCCCAGACATAGATTCTCTCTGCAAAACAGGGTGTGTGTTGGAAGTCCTTAATATTGCAACGTTCTACAAATATAAAATGAGCCACGTATATTGTTTAAACAACCTACTAGTCACATCACCCAAGTACGAAGAAACAGGTGAAACTAATTTTAATGTGATTATTTTATTTAAAGCAATATACTTATACATGAATATATAGTCAATATAAAATTATGAATAAGAATTCCACATTCTTTTTTTTTCATATTAAGTACTTGAAACCTGGTATATATTTTACATTTGCGGCACATCTCAATTCCGATGCTCAATTCCGAGGTGAAATGTAGTCCTATCAAAATAGAGGAAATAAAATAATGCAAATGTAGCAAAAATATTTTACATTGCTTCAGTCTATTTTTATTTTTTTAATTTTTTTTTTTGAGAGAGAGAGAGGCAGACGGACAGAGCACAAGCAAGAGAGGGGAAGAGAGAAAGGGAGACACAGAATCAGAAGCAGCCTCCAGGCTCCGAGCTGTCAGCACAGAGCCCAACCTGGGGCTCGAACCCACAAGCTGTGAGACCGTGACCTGAGCCGAACTCAAATGCTTAACCAACCAAGCCACCCAGGCGCCCCACGTTGCTTCAGTTTTTAAATTCAAATTTATTAAAATCAAATACAGTGAAATAAAACACAAAATTTAGTTTGTCAGTTGGACTAGCCACATCTCAGGTGCTCACTAGCCACGTGTGGCTAGTGACTAGTGGACAGCACAGATCTACAACATTTCCCTCATGTTGGACAGTGTAGCTCTAGCGGTATCATACCTGGAACTGAGAATCTGGCACAAACAGCATCCGAAAGACAGATATATTATGAATTACTTCTTAGCTATTAACATAATAACTTAAAAAAGTGAATTTGAAAAATTGTCAGAAACATATTTCTTAGAAAAAAATTTCCAGGCCTGTAAATGCTGACTTTGCTCTTTTATCTTTTACAATTCACTTTTGGAAAATCTCCAGGAGTATAAGATAGCTGAAGGATCCAAACTGTAGTAGTTGAGTTGTACCACAAGAGGACCTGCAAAGACAAGTTGAGCTCAAATTTCAGCCACGCTGATATTATTAAACTGAAGTGTAATTAGGAAAACATCTCACTGTCAGAATTAATATTCTCATATCTGCCTTCATTAAAATCGAAAAAAGTAATCCATTTTAATCTAATTTGAAAATAGCACATGGTATGGGGGCTCTAAATGGTGAAGTGAAGCTACCAGAGGTACCGTTTTAGCAGGACGTAGGAGACAGTATGTTATGGTTAAGAATATATATGCAGTATGAAGTCATTCAGGCCAGGGTCAAGTCACAGTTTGACCCCACAGCAGCTTCATGACCTCAGGCAAATCTCTTCATCCTAAAATAGAACTAATTATACTACTTATGTCCTAGAATTTTTTGAAGATTAAATATAATAACACCTGTAAAATGCTTATCACAATGTACATAGGAAGTGCCCCCAAATTTTCATTATTATTATGCTTAGTAGTTGTTATTAGCTCTTAATCCTCTCAGGATTTCAAATGATTTTTTTTTTTTTTTGATAGAGAAGGAGCATTGCTTTAATCCTACCATAGTTTGTCATGCAACTCTGTATAAGTAGTGACAGGAAGACTTAAATACAGTAATGTATCAAGACAGGAAGTGACTATGTTATTTATGTAAGGGGTCCAGCCCTGCCTGGCTCTAGCCCACACTGGCTTTCCCCAGACTTATATTGGAATCAAGTTCCTTGACCCCTTCCAAGCACCTGTTTCAGTCCTAGGGATCAGTTTCCCTGGCTATGCACTACACGGTTCGTGCTCTCACTTCCATCAGAGCTGCACCTTTTGAAGATTGATATTTGGCACCGTTTTCCCTGCTGTGACCTTGACCTCACCCCTTGGCTTTTCCCTCCTAGCCTGCTTCAGATAAACATCTTTCTTTGTTTGATCTGGCACCTTCCTGTTGAATCTTATTTCAATCGGCCGTGCTCCCATTCCTCATATATGAGCAAGAATTTGCTGTGACAGAACAAGAGAGCTCTGACTACAGAATGCCCATTTAGTCACTTTATCTCCTTTACAAAAATATTTGTTTAATTGAATAATAGTATGTGCCTTCAGAATTGGTCATGTGTGCATTTTGATTTGCAATATTCTGTTAAATGTTTAATATTCGATGTAAATATGCACATCTTTATACTGCCACCCCACTACCCAAGCAGGCACTCTGTCCCTTTATTCTTTGCCAAATTTGCCCCAGAGCACTTATCACCATCTGATAAACTGAGCATTTTAGTGATATATTTGTTCTCTGTCTTCCTCTACTAGAAGGTAAGCTTCATGAGAGCTGAGGATTTTGTCTTTCTTATTTGCCGTTATATCCCTGGTACCTAAAACAGTGACTGGTATAGTATAGGAGCACCATAAATATTTGTTGTATGAGTAACAATGCCTATAAACAAGAGAGTGTAGCACTGGCAGACCAGAAATTTTGAGGGATTCCTAGAAGATAGAAAGCAGACAGGATCACATAGATGAGAAGAAAGGAGACTACATCCCAAGACACATACAGGAGTAAGAACAAACCCAAAGCAAGTCTCAATTCATTCAGTAAATGCTGGGAGGCAGAAGGGATCCTTGGGGTAACCACCAGTAAAATTCACTAAAGAACTACGTTAGAATAATAGGACTAGTTGCTCTTCTTCTTCAACCCCTTTCCGCAATACTCTCTCATTCTTGCAGAGCTGAAGGCTGCCACACACTTAATCACAAGGGGAAAACAAGAAGGAAACTGCACTTTACCAAACTGAATGAGCCACCTGGGAATTGCTCTTAGTATGGATATAGCAGTCACAAGAAGTAGAACAGAACTTGAGCTAGCTGTGGCCTCTGTGACAGGCCCAGGAGAGTCAGATGGGAAGGAAAGATAGTTCTGCTCAAAAGAGAAATTCTTTAATGTGTTGGCAATTGCAGTAACAGTGCTCTACTTCAAGCACAGGTGTCCAAAGACATGCTTTATGCCCTGTCCAATTATATAGAGCTGAGCTCACACAAGTTACCTCCCATTCACCAGAGCAGCCGGTTGTGGAAACATACCTACACAAATGCAGAGAAAAACCATGCTAACTACCTGTATTTATAGCCTAGTCCTTCATTTATAAACATGAACCGACAGCCAAGTACCACTGGAAAGACAAAGACTGATCCCAGAAGAAATAGGAGTAATGGACGCAACACACAAAGAATAAAACAATAACAACAATACAACTTTTTCAGAGACATCTGAAAAGGTATTGCACCCGATAAACAAAATAGAATTTACCGCAAAAGAAAAGCTTGGAGAACAAAAAAGAGTTCTTGGAAATTACACTTTTACAAAATAAGGAAAGCATAATAAAAGGGTTAAATGCAGAATATACATGACCAAAGACCAAATTAGTGTTCTGGACAATAAAATCAAAGATTAAAAAGTGAAACAAGTGAAAAAATCTTATAAACCAAAGACATGAAAATTTTAGAGAAAGGTTAAGCAATACGGTCAATTACTCTAGGAAGTTTACTCTCCATTTAATAAGAGATAACATGGTGAGGTGGAAGAAACAATAATAGAAATAATGAAACAGAAAAATTGTTCCTGAGCTGAAAAAGAACAGGAATCTTCAGAATAAATGTGTCATTCAATGCTGAGCAGAAAGAATAATAAAAGACCCGCATGTGGGCACATTCTTATGGATTTCATAACTCCAAAGATAAAATTTCAAAGGCTTCCATCAAGAGAGAGAGAAAGAAAAGTTTATCTAAAGGAGAAAATTTGTTTAATAAGACAATGGAGGGGTGCCTGGGTGGCTCAGTTGGTTGAGCATTCAACTTTGGCTCAAGTCATGGTCTTGCAGTTCGTGAGTTCAAGCCTTGCATTGGGCTCTGTGCTGACAGCTCAGAGCCTGAGGCCTGCTTAGGATTCTGTGTCTCCCTCTCTCTCTGCCCCTCGTCAACTCGTGCTCTGTCTCTCTCAAAAATAAATAAACATTAAAAAAATTAAAAAGAGGCAATGTAGTAGTATCTTCAAAGTTCTGAAGGAAATAATTAACTTATAATTCTATATTTAGTCAAACCAGGAATCTAGTGAGTCAAAATAAAGACATTCTCAGACATGCAGAAAGTCAGAAAGTTATTACCTACAACCTTCACTGACAAAAATACTCGAGGATGTACTGGAGTAAAAAGAGAAATGAATCCAAAGCAGAAAATTAGAATACAAGAGCCAGAAGTATGTAAAGAGACCAGTAATACTTATATTTAAGTTTAACAGTTGACAACTAATTTAAAAATATTCAGAACTAAATCCTAGATTACTACAATTTGAGACATGGACAAGGAAGGGGAAAGGAAGATAGGGTGCTAAGAATTTTATCTTTTTTTTAAATTAAAAAAAAATTAATGTTTATTTTTGAGAGAGACAGAGTGCAAACAGGGGAGGGGCAGAGAGAGAGGGAGACAGAATCCAAAGCAGGCTCCAGGATTCGAGCTGTCAGCACAGAGCCTGATGTGGGGCTTGAACTCACAAACCATGAGATCATGAACTGAGCTGAAGTTGGATGCCCAACCGACTGAGCCACCCAGGTGCCCCAAGAATTTTATTTATTTATTTATTTTTAACGGGAAGTGTATGGATACTGATAAGTTCTATAAGATGAAGGAAGAATGTAAGTTTTAAAAAATGTTTTAGTTTATTTTTGAGAGAGAGAGAGAGAGAGAGAGAGAGAGAGAGAGAGAGAGGCACAGAGAGGGAGACACAGAATCGGAAGCAGGCTCCAGGCTCTGAGCTGTCAGCATAGAGCCTGATGCAGGGCTCGAACTCATGAACCGTGAGATCATGACCTGAGCCGAAGTCAGACATTAACCGATTGAGCCATAAGGTGCCCCAAGAAGATGTAATTTTTAATGTTTAAAATTTTAAGGGTAACCACTAAAAGAACAGAAAGAAGCTATATAACAAATCCCTACAGGAGGAAGAAAGGAACAAGGAAACCTAATCAAGTCAACAAAGAGTGGTAAAGTTAGAAAGGGAAAAGAGGGAGAGGAAGAAAGGTAGGAAGAGAAAGAGAGAACATGGAAAATATAAAATATGAAATAGAACATTAAAATAACATAAATATGTATAGATTACATTCCCCTATTCAGAGAAAAGACAGACATTTAAATTGGGTTTCATTCATGGTATAGTCATCATAAAAACACTCAACAAAGTAGGTTTAGAGGGAACATACCTCAACATAATAAAGGCCACATACTAAAAGCCCACAGTGAACATCATACTACATGAGGAAAAACAGCCTTTTCTCTCAGATCAGGAGCAAGACAATGATGTCCACTCTGACCACTTTTTTTTGAGGTGTATTTATTTATTTTGAGAGAGAGAGAGAGAGGGAGAAAGAGAATGAGAGGGGGAGTGGCAGAGAGAGAGGGAGAGAGAGAATCCCAAGCAAGCTCTGCACTGAGCCTGACACAGAACTCACTCTCACAACCGTGAGATCATGACCTGAGCTAAAATCAAGAGTTGGACACTTAACTAACTGAACCACCCAGGCACCCCCAATCTCACTACTTTTATTCAACACTGTACTAGAATTCCTAGCCACAGTAATCAGAAAACGAAAAGAAATAAAAGGCATCCAATATGTAAGGAAGAAGTTAAACTTTTACTATTTGCAGATGACATGACACTATATTATAGAAAAACCACCACAAAAGACTCCACCAAAAAAACTACTAGAACTGATAAACGAATTCAGTGAAGGCACAGGATACAAAATCAATGTATAGAAATCTGTTGCATTTCTAGAGACTAATAATGAAGCAGTAGAAAGACAAAATAAGAAAAAAAATCCCATTTACAACTGCGTCAAAAATAACAAAATACCTAGGAATAACCTTAACCAAAGAGGTGAAAGACCTGTACTCTGAAAACTATAAAACACTGATGAAAGAAATTGAAGATGACACAAAAAAGGGAAAGATATTCCATGCTCATGGATTGGAAAAACAAATGTTAAAATGTCCATACTACCCAAAGCAATCTGTACATTTAAGGCTATCCCTATTGAATAACCGACAGCATTTTTCACAGAAGTAGAAAAAAACACTCCTAAAATTTGTATGGACCCAAGAAAGACTCCCAATTGGCCAAAGCAAAAAGAAAAGCAATACCGGAGACATCACAATTCCAGACATCAAGTTATATTACAAAGCTGTAGTAATCAAAACAGTATGTTACTGGCACAAAAATAGACACATAGGTCAATGGAACAGAATAGAAAGCCCAGAAATCAACCCACAATTATATGGTCAATTAATTTGCATCAAAGCAGGAAATAATATCCAAAGGGAGAAAGACAGTTGTTTTAACAAATGGCATTGGGAAAAATGGACAGCAACACGCCAAAGAATGAAACTGGACCACTTCCTTACACCATACACAAAAATAAGTTCAAAATGGATTAAGGACCTAAATGTGAAACCTGAAACCATAAAAATCTTAGAAGAGAGCACAGGCAGTAATTTCTCTGACATTGGAAATATATAGAGAGCATCCTTCTATATATGTCTCCTGAGGCAAGAGAAACAACAGCAATAATAAACTAGGGGGACTACATCAACATTAGAAGCAAAGGAAACAGCCAACAAAACTAACAACCTACTGAATGGGAGAAGATATTTGCAAATGACATATCTGATAAAGGATTAGTATCCAAAATATATAAAGAATTTATATAACTCAACACAAAAACCCAAATAATCCAATTCAAAAATGGTCAGAAGACATAAACAGGCATTTTTCCGAAGAAGACATACATACAGATAGACAACAGATGCATGAAAAGATGCTCAACATCACTTATCGTCAGGGAAATGAAAATCAAGACTACAATGAGATATTACCTCACACCTGTCAAAATGGCTAAAATAAAAAACTCAAGAAACAACAAGTGTTGGTAAGGATGTGGAGAAGGAACCCCTGTGCACTGTTGGTGGGAATACAAACTGATGCAACCACTGTGGAAGACAGCATGGGGATTTCTCAAAATTAAAAAGAGAACTACCCTAATTGCACTAGTGGATATTTACCCAAAGAATATAAGAACACTAATTTTAAGGGATATATGCACCCCTATTTTTATTGCAGCATTATTTCATTATTTACAATAGCCAAACATGGAAGCAGTCCAAGGGTCCATGGATAAAGAAATATATATGCTTCCTACCACTTCTTCATCTTTTTGATGGCTGAGTAATAGTCATATATATATATATGTATATGTGTGTGTGTGTGTATATATATATATATGTATATATATATATATATATATATATATATATATATATGTCATCTAAAGGAATGAAATCTTGCCATTTGCAACAACACGATTGAATCCAGAGACTTTAACTCCAAGTGAAATAAGGCATTCAGAGAAAGACAAATAACATATAATTTCACTCATATGTAGAATTTAAGAAATAAAACAAATGAGGGGCACCTGGGTGGCTCAGTCGGTTAAGTGTCCAACTTCAGCTCAGGTCATGATCTCACGATTCATGGGTTCCAGTCCTGCATCGGGCTCTGTGCTGACAGCTCAGAGCCTGGAGCCTGCTTCTGATTCTGTGTCTCCCTCTCTCTCTGCCCCTCCCCCATTCACACTCTGTCTCTCTCCTTCAAAAATAAATAAACTTTAGAAAAATTTTAAAAAAGAAATAAAAGAAGAAGGAACAAAAGAGGCAAACCAAGAAAAAGACTGTTAACTGTAGAGAACAAACTGATGGTTACCAGAGGGGAGGTGGGTTTGGGGAAGGGTAAAATAGGTGAAAGGGATTAAGAATACACTGATCTTGATGAACACTGAGTAATATATGGAAATATATGGAACTGTTGAATCACCATATTGTACAACTAAAACTAATATAACACTATATATTAAGTACACTGGAATTAAAGTTAAAAAAACCCAAAACAACCCTTTTGACAAAGTCTAGTTATGTATCATAAAGAGAGACATCTAGAAAAAAGCCAAATGAATAAACTGACACTGAGAAGTTGAAAATAAAGAGATAGAAATAAATACCAGGAAAATGTTTTTTTTTTTTTTTTTACTTTTTCAGGAAAGTGGCATATGGCTGTATTGATACAAAGTATAATTTAAGGCCAAATGCCAAATGTGGGATACAAAAAAAACCAATCAAATGAGACATGGTGATCTGTCTTGTATTGATACAAGCTATTATCCTCCCAGAAGATGCAACATAATAAACTTTTCTGTACCTACCAGTATCATTCTGAAATGTATAGAGCAAATACCATTACACATATAGTAAACTTTAACATTTCTTTCCCAGAAACTAATAGATCAAGTAGACAAAACATAATTAAGATTAGAGAAGATTGACCAGAATTATGAAATATATGTACATTGATTCTTACATGTATGAATTATATATAATATATGAATGATATATGTATCATATATACATATACATGAATTTATATTCTTATATATAATGATTCATTCTTATATATATTCATTCTTAATATGTAATATATATATGTAATACATATTTATTAAATACAGATTTATTAAAGAAAGACTTCACATTCTTTTCAAGCAAGTATAAAACTTTAATGAGGGTTAGTGATGATTTGGCTACAATGGAAAAGACAATAAATTCTTCCAAGGAGAAACTAAGCAAGTCATTTTCTCTTACCACAGTATAGCAACATAAAGAATTTAATAAGACAGTAAAAAAATTCATATGTGTATGAGTTTCTTGTTGAGGCTGTAACCAATTGCCATACAATTAGTAGCTTAATTATTACTGTGCTGGAGGTCAAAAATCCCAAATAGGTAATATGGGGCTAAAATCAAGAGCTCCATTCCTTGGAGGCTCTAGGGAAGAATCCTTGCCTTGCCTTTTCCACCTACCTCTGCTTTTGTCATTTCATCTTCCTCTCTGACTTTTCTGTCTCCCTCTTTTTTTCTAATGTTTATTTATTTTTGAGAGACAGAGTGCAAGAGGGGGAGGGGCAGAGAGCGAGGGAGACACAGAACCGGAAGCAGGCTCCAGGCTCTGAGCTGTCCGCACAGAGCCCAATGCAGGGCTGGAACCCACAAACCATGAGTTCATGAACTGAACCCAAGTCAGACGCTTATCCGACTGAGCCATCCAGGTGCCCCTCCTATCTTTTTTGTTAAGTTTATTTATTTTGAGAGAGAGAGAGAGAGAGAGCATGTGTGCATGAGCATGTGCACCCCAGGGAGGGGCAGAGAGAGAGGGACAGATAGAATCCGAAGCAAGCTCTGTACTGTCAGCCCAGAGACTGATGTGGGGCTCAAACCCCCAAACCGCGGGATCATCACCTGAGCCGAAACCAAGAGCCAGATGTTTAACTGACTGAGCCACTCAGGCACCTCCATATCCTATCTTTTAAATGAGATTATGGGCCCCTATTTTGTGGCTTTTTGGCACCATTCATTGAATACCTCCTAAATGAAGAAGGCTGTCCAAAAAAGAATCATTAATAAAGATGGGGGAATGTGCCTTTAAATAGGTCATGTAAAGATGGTGGGAAAATATTTTTGAGATACTAAGCTGTGTTTTTCTCCCTTCGGGTATTTACCTCTTTCTCATTTCTCTTTTCAAACACACAGTTGCCTTTATGCTTATTAGCGGTGGTTATGACAGGGCAGAAAGAAAAAGTATGCGAGTCCTCTCTACTTTGTGCTTCAAAAGGCTCAGCCCTTAGGGTTACTTAGAAGATTCTGGGGGGGGGGCAGCAAATGGTGGGAGAAGGAAATAAATGGGGGGATGGGAGTCTCCCTTACTGAACCAGAAAGAGATTCTTCCAGGCTGGAGGGAAGAAACAACGGAGGGAATTTGATTAGAGTAAAGATGTCGGTGGGGCCTCAAAAGAGGGGCGCGTACCCCGTTTCCCATTCCCAGGCAGAGTCCTAGAGTGGCAGTAGGAATGATTGTGAGAGGGATCTGCACGGTGTCAGCGGGTTTCGTGTCCTGTTAGCATACAAGCAGCCGGATGACCCCTCGTGTGTGACGCAGAAGCTGCAGAAAAAGTCAAGACCATAAGGTAACAACAGACATCCCTGGGGAAATAGGGAGACCTCAAATTGACTGAGATTATATTTTTGCCAAAAGTGATATTTCTGGTGCATTTGACATTGTGGACTGAGATTCATATAATTATGAATAAGGCCAGTTATCAATTAACAGTCTACTTGTGCAGGTGAGAGAGAGTTGAGCACACCTTCCTCAGGAGGAAAAGACCAAAGAGACAACAGCATGTATGTATGTGTGTGTGTATAAGTCTTTTAGGAAAAGGTAGAATAATGCTTTTCTTTAGATGCTTTAAATTATCACATGCAAATTCAATCGCTTTTGAACTCTAGTCCAGCATCACTCACTTGAATTAATTGGGAACAGACTTGTGAGAATTAATGAAGCATCGGAATTAGAGACAATTCTCCAATACCTGCAGTAACTCGGGGTTGGTTGTAAAGCCCATCAATTACAAAGACTGTGACCTTGAATAAATTATTTAAAGGCTTTGAGCTCATTTCCTCAGCCCTGGAGTTGATATAATGATCCCTGTATTACAAGGTTGTTGTGCGGATTAAATGAGAGAATGCTTATAGAAGAACCCAGCAAGAAGCAATCATGAAATAAACTATAGTTTCCTTTTCACCTTTTCCTGTATGTGGAATTTATGGAAATGCATTAGTTTCTGTGAAAGCCCAAACTAAGCCTCAGAACGTGATCATGACATAAGTCCTAGGAATATGGGCTCCATACTAAGAATGGGAAATTAGAAACCAAGGTCATATCTTTTGAGTTCTGAACCCATCAGTTAGCTTGCTGGCATTTTTCTTTTCTTTTTTTTTTTCTTTTAATGTTTATTTATTTTTGAGAGGGAGAGAGACAGAACATGAGCGGGAGAGGGGTGGAGAGAGAGAGGGAGACACAGAATCTAAAGCAGGCTCCAGGCTCTGAGCTGTCAGCAGAGCCCAGTGTGGGGCTCGAACTCATGAACTGTGAGATCATGACCTGAGCCGAAACTGGATACTCAACCGACTGAGCCACCCAGGCGCCCCTGGCAATTTTCTGATATTATAGCTAATATATCTGATATTTTTCATCCTGTAACTGAGCCTTTTAACCAATTTGGATGAAACTTATGTTTATTTTCATTAAAAATACATCATCAAAAAAACTTAAATGATATAGAGAAAAACAACAAACTAGCTTCAACTCTGTAAAGGTTTCACTTAAGAGGTTAAATAAATATCAGGGTTTCAGTTTCTTTGGCTTGACCTAATTATATCTTCTCTAAGCATAGCAGAATGTGAGTAACATTTAACAACTCATTTAAACAAAACCTTATTATAAAGAGAACAGGCACAGAGCAGCGTATTTGACAGTGATGCGTGTGGCTTGTATCCACAAGCCCCAAACAACCTATGAATAAGACACATTTTACAAAGGGAAAATAAAACCTTGATGGTGAAGTGTGGGAGGCTTATGTTTTTGTTAAGAGAATTAGGTTTTGGAAAGTACAGGGCTGTTAGAAAAGGTGAAGCTCGTATTTCTCAATTTGTGGGTGATACAGTTTGGGACAATGCAATGGTGATAGTTATTATTTATTGAATGTTTAGTGTGTGCCTTGTGCTACAGTAGCTCCTTCACATATTAATTGGAGGTGTATTTGGTCAGGAGGATCTTAAGTCCTTACTTTACTCCTCTTCATCTTAGAGAAAAGAGCTTGGTGACACTTAGGAATGTGACACCTAGGTACGAGAAAGAGGTCATTTCAAAGGTTGTGCAGGTTGTTTGTGGAGACATTGCCAGGTGGATAATAGCTCTGCAATTGTTCCCCTTTCCCTTGTCCTGTCCTGTGTCTCCCACTGCCTCTTCCTACTGTGGGCAGAGATCTGTGTAGACCATGTTTAATTTAGGGAAATTTTCTTCTTACTCAGATTGGAGCTAGATTGTGTGTGTGTGTGTGTGTGTGTGTGTGTGTGTGTGTGTGTATAAAATGTATGAATTTGTGTATAGATAGGTATTGTGTATGTGTGTATAGTGTGTGTAATTCTGTACATGTGAAAGTATAACTGATACCTAAGGTCCCAGAATCAGCTGAAATGTGTAGGCTCGCCCATTATAGAGGCTGTACTATGTGCACCACATTGGCAACATGTGCCACTGTCTGTTTCCCTACACCCTTTTCTCTCGTTCTCCCTTGAACTCTTTCCAGGCACGATTTCGTGTGAAATGACAGCATTTAAGAAAGCTCAGAGGCAGTAGGAAGCATAATATATTGAAGCCCTTCAAATAATTCAGTGTGATTGAAGTACAGTGTTGGGGGTTGGGGGTGGGGCTGGGGGACAGATGTCAACCCAGGTGTAGCCATGGGGTTAAAAGCAAGAAATTAGGCAGGAGAGGTTTAGGCACACACACACTCTCTCCCCACCCTCCGCAACTTCAAATAATTCATTCAATATGACTTGATGGCAGTGTGTGAGGGAGTTTTTTGGGAGGGAGGGGAGAAGCGTGTGTTTGGTTTTGTATTGCCTGCTGGATGGCCGAATGACTCCTCCTTGCTCTCTTTGTACCGGCATGAGGATCTTGGAGTGGGAGAGCAGGTTTAGAGGGCAAAAGGTCCCCCAGGTTATTGTGCCGACAGTCCAGGAGGATGGACCTACAGAATGAGCAGAAGGGCTGGTAGCTGGGAGTGTTCTAGGTGGGAACTCTGTAAAGAGTAACTTGTGGGGAGCTTGACTCCTGGGCCATGGGAACAGTCATATGGAGAACACAGTTTTTGGTCTTTTCCCTCCTGTGCTGCGGTCTCCTTTAGTTACTCTTGGTTCCTCAGGAAACACTCAGTTGCCACCACCTTGGGTGGAGGTGTGAGGACTGACGGGACAAAGCTGCACAAGGAAGTGTGAATTGCCCTGCAAAGGCCCTCCTGCTGATGCCCCTGTGCAGGGAGCAGCATGCTATGTAGTGGGCGACTGTGTTCCGGTGTTTCCGGAGGCGACCAGCATCTAAGAAAGAGGTGGCGCATGGCCGAGCTGAAAATAGCAAGGAGGAGCAGCTGCAAGGTGGGAGATTCAGGAGCAGATGTGAGATAAGCCCGTTTTCAGCGTATCCTAGAAGGTGATCCTTACAAAGGAAAAAGACTGACTTGGACTTTACACAGATCATCCTTTATTTTCCCAGGAAACCTGTGTGAGAGGTCCTCTTCTTCCTACTTTGCGTATTACAATATAACAGTGTTTTTTTTTTATCTCATGCTGTAAATAATGGTGATAATAACAGCTCTTGTTGTGTACCTCCTATGTGCTAGGCCCTCTGCAGGTTTCTTTACATGCAGCATTATTATGGAAAGATTGCTGCAAGGAAATAATTGTTTTCTTAGTTTTACAGATGAAAAACTGGGGACTCAGAGAGTCAAAAATATACACAGGGCCATGGAGTTTACAAGTGCCTAACTGGGACTAGAATCCAGGACTGTGGGGCCAGAGCCATGCTAATCCCCTTCATACATTGAAGAGATCAGAGATGAGAGAGACAACTAGGGATGAGCTTCCCCAACTCCACTCTCTTGCCTTTTCTAGACTTACTCATAGCCTTACCTTCTGATTTCTGTAGTTCCTTCTCTCTAGGTTATTTTATCCAAGTATCATTTGGACTCCATTTCTTTCTGCCCCCTTGAGACCTTTATCCAGCAATCACCTCCCTTCTCTCCTGAACTTATAACTGTGAGCATTCGAAGAAGAACTCCTTCGCTCCGTTCTTTCTCTCTTTCAAGCTACTCTTCTTCAAAGAAAAGTTTCCATTCATATGTTCTATTCATTTGTCAATTCATTTCAATGAAGCGCTCACTGAGGTTATCACGGACCTCCTGATTGCCAAACCCGGTGGCCTCCTTTCAGTCTTCATTCTTTTGAACCTTTCTGAAGCTTTTGACACCATACTATTGGCTATCTCATAGTTCTTAAAATTCTCTCCTTCTTCAGTATCCAGGACACCAGTCTCTTGTTCTCCCCCTACTTTTCTTGCTTTCTTCCTCAGTCTCATTCAGCCGCTCTTTCTTCTTCCCTGTCTACCTCTTTTTTTTTTTTTTAAGTTTATTTTGAGAGACAGAGCAGAGGAGGGGCAGAGAGAGAGGGAGAGAGAATCCCAGGCAGGCTCCATGCTGTCAGCACGGAGCCCGATGTGGGGCTTGCACTCACAAACTGTGAGATCATGGCCTGAGCCTAAACCAAGGGTCAGACACTTAACGGACGGAGACACTCGGGTGCCCCTTCCCTGCCTACCTCTTTACACACAGGCGTTACTCACAGTTTCCTCCTCTGTGTTAATCCCCTCTCTCCTGCGATGAATTTATTCTGTCCCATTGCTCTGACTTCCAAACCTGAACCAGGCTTTTTTTTTTTTTTTTTTTTTTTGAGATTTGGAAATGTATTGGCAGTTGGAATTGTTCTAAAGCTTTGTTTAAAAAGAACCCTCATCTGTGGAACATTTTGACTCCTCAAGTGGATGCACTTTCTCATTCTTTTGAACCTCCATGGGATTTGGCTCTCACCTCTTAGCTGATACTCATCATATCAAACTTGGTCTGGTAGTTATTTGTGAGCTTATCTTACTCCTTCTGGTGGATTATAAGCTCCTTTACAGCCAGAACTTCGGTTTTCTTATCATTGCATTTTTTTTTTTTTTTTTTTTTTTTACAATACAGTGCCTTGTCCATGATAGGGGACTGATGCTTGTTGAATTTCACTTTATCAATTTTTACTATTAAATGGACTCTGATTATATCTTCTAGAATTTCTCTGAGTTGAGGCCCTTTGAACCAGACCTCCTCACCAAGCCGCTGGAGTTTGAGGGTTGCAGGTGGATTGCTGAAGAGGATGTCATGAAACGTTTATTCCTCCTCAGTTTGGGGAGAGCAGATCCACACGCCCCCTGACACTATGTCCATATTTACAGTAAAGGAGCTTTAGTTCCAGAAGGAGGCCAGCCTGACATCGGCAGGCCAGCTTTCCACACGGTGGACACTGAGTTCTACAGCCATAGATCTAGGCCCAAGCAAGCAGTGGCTGAACAGATTCCACACCCCTCACCTTACAGGGAAGCCCCCGACTGTATCCCCCTTGTGTGTTGCCTGCCTGTCTGCCTGACCCATGCTGACCTGCTCACATGGCCTCTGCTGCCTGCCAGACACCTGACCATTGGCTTGTCTGCTGGATGGTAACAGAGCCCTCATCACTTCTTAAAGGAAAAAATGTAAGTTGGTGGTTGCTTGTCCTCCCATACAAAAATCTCATAATGCTTGTTTTCCTTGTCGCTGCTCCCTATTTCTTCTGTATGAACATATGTACATATATAATTTTAGTTTTTTCTGTTTAATGGCTACTCTTAATATGTGTGTCTTGGTCTAGATTGATTATATTATGTTGCAGGTTCCTAAAGGATAGGGATGAGTCTGGTTGGCTAATTTGATGTATTCTTAGCATCATTTGAAATGTGCACTTAATAAGCAAAAATGTCTTTGATGATGATTTAACACCATCTACTGGTCTTTGATCGAATACATCAGTCTTTAAAATCTATGGTGATTTATCAGCATTGTGATTTACCAGCTTGTATTCTTGTGATCTCATCCAAATTGGTATGACTTTGAGACAATAACTGATAGACATCTTTCATCATATTGAAAAATTAGAATGTAGCGGGGGGATTTACACTGAGTCAAATGTAGATAACTGTGATGTAACAAGGCAAAATATATGTGCCTCCATGATGGCAGTGACAAGTTGCTCTCTCAAAGCAAGCAGGAGTTGCATCCGTCAAGGGGTTTAGGAAAACACTTCATGAAGGAGTTTAGATGTGATACAATCAGATTTGCAGTTTCGATGGCATTCTTGTGGCTGAAGTGTGGAAGATGAATCAGAAGAAGACAAAAATTAATATAGGCACACTAATGGGATAGAAAGACCAAAGAGAAACCATTGATAATCTGGAAGCTGGCCTGGCCTTCACAACCTGTTGGACAGAAACAATTTTACAGAATACTAACATCAGGCAAAGTTACTCTGAGACCATGATAAAGTGAAACAAAACATGGCTACTTCATTATTTTGTTTAAATACAGACAAAAATAAGCTTGCTGTGCCACCTATAGAATACCAAACTTGGTCTTGTTTCTGTTAAAATGAGTGACTGATACTTCTTTACCAATTACAACTTTATTTCTGCTCTAGTCTGTTCATATAGATACCTAACTATAAAATTGAGATACCTAACTATAAAATTGCCCCTATTTTCTGACAGCATCCATTCCAGAGTGAAGCCCTACTTCCTTAGACCATCCAAACCCAAATCCTATAATTTGGTTCTTTTAACACCCTCTTACTGAGATAACCCATGGTTATCCCACCATAGGTTAGCTTTGGTGTTCTCTCCTTCACTGCAATGAGTAAGAAACCCAACTTGTTCAACTACAGGTATATTCCTGATGGTCTTTGGCTAGAGGACATGGGCACTAATAAGAGAACAATTACAGAAGTATATGTAAGCTATGCTGAGGGCATGAAATAAGCAGTGATATCAAGGATGGTGAAGAGTGTGCAGAGTCTAGAAACATTTAAACTGTAACATCAGTAGCACTTGATTGATTAGATTTGGAGGTTGAGAGCATGGGAAGGTCCTCGACAATGTCAAAGTCTCCAGCATAGGTAACTAGGTGGGTAATGATGCTGTATTCATGAATAAGGGGAAAACAGAAAGAG
The DNA here is from genome assembly GCF_018350195.1 of Panthera tigris. NCBI lineage: Eukaryota > Metazoa > Chordata > Mammalia > Carnivora > Felidae > Panthera > Panthera tigris. The sequence goes on along the minus strand of NC_056677.1, from coordinate 120,824,384 downwards.
AGGAACTTTTATGGGGGAAGATTCTGACTACTTATAATGGAAGCACCTATGAGATATCCAGGTACAGAGGTCCAGCAGGCAGTTGAGTGTATGGGTTTGAAGCTAGGAAAGATCTTATCTAGTAGTTAAACCCCAAAGAGGGGATGAAATTACCCTGCAAAAAATTATATGTATATATATATGTGTGTGTGTGTGTGTGTGTGTGTGTGTGTGTATATATATATATATATAGAGAGAGAGAGAGAGAGAGAGAATGAATTTGGCTGAGATCAGAAGAACTCTGAGATTTGTTAACATTTAAAGAATAGGCAGAAGAAAACAGAGAGCCGGGAGAGATGAATGTTATAGAAGCAAGGGACTTTGGAGGCTTAAAAAAGGGAGGAGTCATGGGTAGCATCAAATGCAGTTGAGAAATCAAGTCTGTTAGGTGTGGAAATTACAAAATCATTGATGACCAGAGGGAGAGCAGTTTAAGTGGAATGGTGGGTGTGTATGAAGACAGCAGTGGGTTGGAGAGTGAATGGTGAGTGAGAAAGTGGAGGCACTAATTGTGAACAAGTCTTCTGAGACATTTGGATGAGGAGAAAAGTAGAGGTTCGGGGTAGAAGCTAGGTAGAAATGTGGGATCAACAAGCAAAGAAGGATAAGATAAAAATACCACAAGAATGTCTGTTTTGTTCTCTGATACATTACCAGTGACTCCAACAGTGTTTGGCACTTATGAAGGCATTCAATAAATATGTGTTGAATGACTGAATGGCAGAGGAAAATTGGTAGAGATCTTTCCAGAAGATGTAGGAGTTGGAGTCAATAGAGCAAATGGTAAGGCTGTTGTTAACCAGAGAAGTGCAGACCTTCCTCTGTAGTGAATTCAGAGACATCATCCCATTTAATCCTAGGGTCTTTTTCTAGAACCATTTGGTCTTTTCTGTTATCCCATTGTGCATAGTTTCATGTAGTTCAAAACCTTGAATAATATCACCATAGATTTCTTTTGGTAATAGGAAGCAACATCATTTAGAGAAAGTTTGTGAATTGATTTATTTCCAATGTTAATAACTGTCTTTAATATTCTACTTGTGCAACATTTCCTCTTTATGAAGCTGTCATGATTTTGTAATTTTGTAGAACTTTATGCAATCCAAACTGGCCACCAATAGACTGGTGGTCTGGTTTGCCCCAGAATGTGCTGATTTCCCCAACACTGGAGAGGCAGTCATGCACAGGCTAGCTGACCCCTTGCTGGGGATAAAGTAATTGCTATACAGACATCATGTAAGAATTGAATTAGATAGCTTTGCAAGGTCTGTTGTAATGCAGAGCTTCTAAGATTCTGCAACTGTGTGTCTAACCAATCTAATACCATTTCCCATTTTAAAAGCAATCCTGTTACCAAAATTGTCATCTGATATGCTGTTTGTGTTAAACCTTTTGATATTGGAGAACAAATTTTGGACATTGATAATTATATCATAGGTAAGGGAGTTTACCTAATGACAAATAATCTAAGTAGTTTTTTCTAAGAATGTGTGTGTGTGAGAGAGAGAAGATGAGAATGAAAACAAACTACTGAACTTCATTTGCTTTCCACTGACAAGTTAGGATTTTCTCTCTACCAATACTCAGAAGCTCTAGACTGAGATTAGGGTTTTTTTTTTTTTTTTAAACAAAGAAAGAGTTACTGTCAGGAAGCTATATTATATTATATTATATTATATTATATTATATTATATTATATTATATTATATATATTTTTTTCCAATGGAGCATAAAGCTGTGGTTCTCTTGAGGTCCCTGACAGATTTTTTGTTTCAGGGGCCTGCTTTGTCAGTTCCACTGGATAGTTTTACCAGTGCAAACTGGCCTTTCGGAAAAGCCTGTTGTCTGCTAGCTGCCTGGTATCTACTGATGAGAACAGTATGAGGCTGGTATGGCAGAAAAAATAAAGTGCACACATGACTGAGGGCAGATGGTGACAAGGGGTAGACTATAGAGACCCTCCCTCCTCCAAATCTGACAGTCTCCATGTAGCCCTAGTCCAGAATACAATCTTTTTCAAAAGCCATAATCTTGGCCTCTGGGTAAAATAACAGAAGAAGGCCTTGATGGAAAATCAGGAGCCTTGTGATGTGATCTGTGTCTCAAATAGGAGGTCAGTGTGATGAGGCTTCACCGACCCAGTGCTCTCCTTAACGTTGCTGCCGTCTTCCTCCCGCATCCTTCAAAGCTCCTTGGACAAGTTCAGAGCTGATAATTACTGAACTCCTAACACCTTTTCCTCTCTAGTGACCTGAAACTTTGTGACTCTTGCTCCAGCATAAAGTCATATAGAATAAGTCATGTTTATTCACTGCCTATACACAGCACCCACTCTATGGACTGTCCTCATACTAACTGTGCCAAGCTGGTATCATTGTACAGCTGAGGAAACTGATGTGTAGGTCAAAGTGACTGTGACACGGCCACACAGATATTAAATAGAAGATCTAAGATTTCGGTTCTGATCTGTTTGGCTCCAAAACCAGTCTTTTCACTATATTATTTGTTTATGAATCAATTAATGATGGTTCTAATGAATTTTAACATTTAAGTCATCAAATTTGATTTTCTTCAATGGTTAAATTGAAAAAGATAATGTCCAATGTAGTATACACCTACTGAATAGGAGATACACATACACTTTCTTTCTCTCAGTTGAAAGATAGTTTCACAGTAAAGATAGTTTTTCAAACTAACATTGCCTTTTAGCCACTGGTGAAATTTTAAACTTATGATAAAATATAATTAAAATTAGTGTTGGCTGGTTGGTCTCAGGTTGTCAGCATCTCCGCAGCTGAACTTGAGGTCCTGAGCATATTTTCACCTGTCCTATCACTCCATCCCCTCAGGGCCACCTCATATGGGTTGCAGGTTGGACGTTGAACAACTCTAGGAAGCCCCATTCACATTATAGTCTATATGAATGGCATCTGAACTCCTCTCTCCTCCACGTCTATTTCTGAACACACATGAAGATCATCTAACAGGGAAACTAATTAAGGGATGACTGGTGATAGTTATAGCATTAATTAAGAATTATATTGTCAAAGCAGGAAGAATGGCACCTGACAGTTTAAACTCTGACAATCTATCTCAGAACTAGAAACCAACAGAGTGGCAAAACAAATTATGAATTCTCTGGGATATTTTGTTCCTGAAAACTCAGACACAGATACATCCAGTCAGGTCAGCAGCTTGTTTCTAGTGTTGAGTGACATGTTTTGAGATGTTAACTGTGTCAGAAGAGAGGGAAGGATAAGAAACAGCTGACTAAAGGGTTCCCCTTGACCTAAATTCCAAAAAGATTCCCAGTAACAAAAATGGCTTCCTGATCTGAAGGGCTGCAAGCTTTCTTTATGGGAGACATTTTAGATTAGGTCAATAGGACAGAATCTAGAAGTTGATTAACCATATACCTAACTAGTTGCCACAATTGGAGTCTTTGTAAGGAAGTAATTGGATATCCTCAAGGTACACTGTTGTCGGTCTAAAAGGGAGGACAATGTCAATGGTAAAGGCCAAGTGGAGGCAGCTGAGCAGAGAAAATGGCAATCCTTGAAATTTCAGATAATATAGAAGAAGAAAATTATGCTATGTTGGGATGAGACAGGTTTTCTCCATGTGGGGACATGGAGACATAAATGTCAGGACACTGAAGACTTCCATTTTGAATATCTTCCTTTAAGAGCCTTGTATTAGTTGGTAAAGGTTGCCATAACTAAGTATCCCAAACTATCAGCCCATGACAGAGCCCTTACAAATTTCTTGGATGCGAAGGTATATCACAAATACAAAAGAGATTCAAGAAAAGAAATATTGCATCTACAGTTAAAATCATATTTAGATATCATTTTTGGAGAGTTAAGATGGTGGAGTAGTAGGGGGAGCCTATGCTTGCCTCATCCCTCGAACACAGCTAGATAAATATCAAATCATATCGAACACCCAAGAAATGAATCTGATGACTGAGAGAACTAACTGTACAACTAGAAGTACACAGGAGGCCACGTTGAAGAAGGTAGGAGGCATGGAGACATAATTTGGGAGAGGAAAGGGTGGTGGGTGCTGCAGACAGGAGGGAGCCCTAATCATGGAGAGAGGAGAGAGAGAGAGCGAGTGAGCAAAAAAATGCACAGGGGATTGCACAAGAAAAACTCTTCCCCAAAACCACTGATCAGGAAAATGAGATAGGCTGATTATTGTGAGTTTTTAAAACCAGTGGAGGTCAAAGACTAGAGTTTTAGAAGTCCATGCCATGGCCAGTGTGGAGCCTGGCAGATGCAGTGGTGCTCCTGTGGAGGAGGGCAGAGACCCAGGATTGGGTGGTGAAATCTGAGGATCCCTTGGGATCCGCGGGGAGAGACATTTCCCCCTTCTTACAGTGTATCTGGGAGAGATGGCATTGCTTCTAAGGGGACAGAAGAGCCAGTAGGCACCACTGTGCTTCCCTGTTCCTTAGCATAGGGGCAGAGATACCTGCTGAGGGCAGTTAACCTGGACACTGGATTTTTGCTGCACTTTACTCTAAAATCCAAGCTCCTGTGTGTTGATGTGACTGCCCTTCTGGGACAAACTGGAGGGGTGAGACCCTCCTCCAGACGACCAGGAGAGTTCCACACCATCCTGAGTTTTGAAACTCACCTGACATGCCTGAGATAAACCACAGGGGTACTGTGCAGCCAGGCAGGCAAATGGCCTGGACATGGTGAAGACAGGGATCTGAAGGATGCCTGGGACACATAAGGCGAGATTGTTCCTTCTTCTGTGAGGGCTTCCCCGACAGTGGCATGTGTGAACTCCCCTCTCCAGGGATGAGGGAGAGGGCTGACACCATTTTTATCTCCTTCCCGTCAGCAGAGACTAACTTTAGTGAGCAGAACAGCACCAAAAGTGGAAGCCTGAGCTGCTTACACCAAGCCCCACATCCCTGCACCCTTCAGGTGCTCCTTTACTAGGGTAATGTGCCTGAGAACAAGTGCGATGGGCCCCTTCCCCAAAAGACCAGCATAGACTCCCTGGCATACACAAAGTCTACTTACTATAGAGTGCTGCAAAACTTCAGCTCTAGTGGAAAGAGGATCAGGCCTCTTTTAACAAGCAGACCAGAGCACACCTAGTTAAAACTTGCCATACTCTCATCAAGGTCCAAACACTCCCCACTGCAGGCAAGGAGAAACTCTGTAGATGATTGACCTGAGGGAGAGAGCATCCAAAACACAGCAGCAGAGTGCACACAACATACATCAGAAACATTTCCTGAAGCACCAGGCCCTAAACAGCATATGACCTCTTCTTCATAAAGCCATTGCTCTCAGGAAACCTAACAGGCTTTCCTAATACAAAGAAGACAGAAGCTTAGACAAAATGCCAAGGTGGAGGAATTCATCCCAAAAGAAAGAACAAGGAAAGGTCACAGCCATGGAGCTAATAGAAACAGATATGAGTAATATATATGATCCAGGCTTTAAAGCAACAATCATAAGGATGCTAGCTGGGCTTGAGAAAAGCATACAAGATATCAAGGAGATGCTTTCTGCAGGGATAAAAGATCTAAAAGCTAGTCAGGCTGAAATAAAAAATGCTATAACCAAGATGTGAAAACAACTGGATGTAATGACCACCAGGATGGAAGAAGCAGAGAAAATAATAAGTGATAAAGAAGATAAAATTATGGAAAATAATGAAGCTGAAAAGAAGGAAAGATAAATACTAGATCACAAATGTAGACTTAGGGAACTCAGCAACCCATAAAGCAAACATTTGTATCATAGGACTCCCAGAAGAAGAAGAGAGGGAAAAAGTGGCAGAAGGTTGTTTTTTTAAGGTTTATTTATTTATTTTGAGGGCGAGGGGTGGCACACAAGTGGGGGAGGGGCAGGGAGAGAGAGGGAGAGAGAGAATCCAAGCAGGCTCTGTAGTGTCAGCACAGAGCCCAATGCAGGGCTCCAACCCACCAACTGTGAGATCATGACCTGAGCTGAGATAAAGAGTCAGTCACTAAACTGAGCCACCCAGGCACCCCCAGAAGGTTTATTTGAGGAAATTATAGTTGAAAACTTCCCTAATCTGGGAAAGACACCGACATCCAAATCCAGGAGACATGGAGAACTCTCATCAAAACCAACAAATGCTGGTGAACACCAAGACATGTTGTAGTAAATTTTTCAAAATACAGAGATAAGGAAAAATCCTAAAAGCAGCAAGGGAAAAGAAATCCCTAACTTACAAGTGAAGACCAATAAGGTTAGTAGCAGAACTATCCACAGAAACTTGGAAGGCCAGAAGAGAGTGGCATGATATATTCAACATGCTGAATGGGAAAAATATGCAGCCAATAATACTTTCCAGAAGTTCTGTCATTCAGAATAGAAGGAGAGATAAAGAGTTTCCCAACAAGCAAAAACTAAAATAGTTCATGTCCACTAAACTGGCCCTGCAAGAAATATTAAAGGGGGCTCTTTGAGTGAGAAAGATCAAAGGCAACAAAGACTAGAAGGGAGCAGAGTAAATATCTAGAAACAACCACTTTACAGGTAATAAAATGGCACAAAATTCATATCTATCAATAATCACTCTGAATGTAAATGGACTAAATGCTCCAATCAAAAGACATAAGGTATCAGAATGGATAAAAAACAAAAAACCCAAGACTCATCTATATGCTGCCTACAAGAGACTTATTTTAGACCTAAAGACACTCAACCTTGAAAGTGAGGGGATGGAGAACCATCTGTCATGCTAGTGGATGTCAAAAGAAAGCTGGAGTAGCCATACTTACATCAGACACACTAGATTTTAAACCAAAGACTGTAACAAGAGATGAATAAGGGCACTATATCATAATAAGGGAGTCTATAATAAAGATCTACCAATGATAAATATTTATGCCCCCAACTTTGGAAAACCCAAATATATAAAACAATTAAAAACAAACAAAAAGAAACTCACTGACAATAGTACAATAATAGTAGGAGACTTTAACACCCCATTTACAACAATGGACAGATTATCTAAGCAGAAAAATCAAGGAAACAATGGCTTTGAATGACACACGACCTGATGGACTTAACAGATATATTCAGAACATTTTATCCTAAAGCAACAAAATACACATTCTTTTAAAGTGTACATGGGACATTCTCCAGAATAGATCACGTATGGGGTCACAAATCAGGCCTCTACACGTACAAAAAGATTGAGATCATGCCGTGCATATTTTCTGACCACAATGCTATGAAACTTGCACAACCAAAAGAAAAAATGTGGAAAGACCACAAATACATGGAGGTTAAAGAACATCCTACTATAGAATGGATGGTTAACCAGGAAATTAAAGAAGAAATAAAGAAATACATGGAAACAAATGAAAATGAAAACATGATGGTCCAAAACCTTTGCAATACAGCAAAAGTGGTCATAAGAGGGAAGTATATAGCAATACAGGCCTAACTCAAGAAGCAAGAAAAGTCTCAAATACACAACCTAACCTTACACCTAAAGGAGTTAGAAAAAGAACAGCAAATGCCAGTAGAAGGGAAATAAGATTAGAGCAGAAATGAATGATACAGAAACAAACAAACAAACAAAAAATAGTGCAACAGATAAATGAAAATAGGAGCTGATTCTTTGAAAGAATCACAGCCATACTTCTTAAAAAAAGAGAGAAAGGACCCAAATAAACAACACCATGAATGAGAGAGGAGAGATCACAACCAACACCACAGAAATACAATTATAAGAGATTATTATGCAAAATTATATATCAACAAATTGGGCAGTCTAGAAGAAATTAATAAATTTCTAGAAACATAGAAACTACCAAAACTGAAACAGGAAGAAATAGAAAATTTGAACAGACTGATAACCAGAAAAGGAATTGAATCAGTAATCAAAAATCTCCCAACAAACAAAAGTCCAGGGCCAGATGGCTTCCCAGCAGAATTCTACCAAACATTAAAAGAAGAATTAATACCTATTATTTTCACACTGTTCCAAACATAGAAATGGAAGGAAAACTTCTAAACTCATGCTACAAGTCCAGCATACCTTGATTCCCAAACCCGACAAAGACCCCACTAAAAAGGAGAATTAGAGGCCAATATCCCTGATGAACATAGATGCAAAAATTCTCAACAAGATACTAGGAAATCGAATCTGACAGTATATTAAAAGAATTATTCACCATGATCGAGTGGGATATATTACTAGGCTGCAAAGGTGGTTTAGTATTTACAAATCAATCAATGTGATATTCCACATTAATAAAAGAAAGGATAATAACCATATGAGCATTTCAATAGACATAGAAAAATCATTTCTCAAAGTAAACATCCATTCATGATAAAACCTTAAATGAAGTTGGTTTAGAGGGAACATAATAAAGGCCATATATGAAAAACCCATAGCTCACATCATCCTCAATAGGGAAAAACAGAGAGCTTTTCCTTTATGGTTATGGAAAACCACAGGGATGTCCACTCTCACCATTGTTATTTAACATAGCACTGTAATTCCTACCCTCGGCAATCAGACAATAAAAAGCATCAAAACTGGTAAGGAAGAAGTCAAACTGACTCTTCACAGAAGACATGAAACTGTATGTGGAAAACCTGAAAGACTCCACCAAAAAAACACTAGAACTGATGAACAAATTCAGTAAAGTCTCAGGATACAAAATCAATGTACAGAAATGTGTTGCATTTCTATATATCAATAATGCAGTGGAAAGAGAAATCAAGGAATTGATACCATTTACAATTGCACCAAACCCTGAAAGATACCCGGGAATAAACCTAACCAAAGAGGTAAAAGATTTGTACTCTGAAAACTATCAAACACTTATGAAAGAAATTGAAGATGACACAAAGAAATGGAAAGACATTCCATGCTCATAGATTGGAAGAACAAATATTGTCAAAATGTCTATACTGCCCAGAAAAATCTTCACATTTAAAGCAATCCCTATCAAAATACTACTAGCATTTTCACAGAGCTAGACAAAACAATCCTAACATTTGTATGGGACCACAAAAGACCCCAAATAGCCAAAGCAATCTTGAGAAAGAAAAGCAAAGCCGGAGGCATCACAATTCCAGATTTAAAGCTGCATTACAAAGCTGCAATCATCAAGACAGTATGGTACTGGCACAACAACAGATAAATAGATCAATGGAACAGAATAGAAAACCCAGAAATGGACCTACATCTATATGGTCAACTAATCTTTGACAAAGCAAGAGAGAATATCTAATTGAAAAAAGTCTCTTCAACAAATGGTGTTGGGGAAACTGGACAGCAACATGCAGAAGAATGAAACTGGACCACTTTCTTACACTATACACAAAAATAAATTCAAAATGGATGGAAGATCTAAATGTGAGACAGGAAACCATCAAAGTCCTAGAGGAGAACACAGACAGCAGCTTCTTTGACACTCGCTATAGCAACTTCTTACTAGACACCTCTCTGGAGATAGGGGAAACAAAAGCAAAATGAACTATTGGGATTTCATCAAGATAAAAAGGTTCTGCAGTGAAAGAAACAATCAGGAAAACTAAAAAGCAACCTGTGGAATGGGAGAAGATATTTGCAAATGACATATCTGATAAAGGGTTAGTATCCAAAATCTATAAAGAACTTATCAAACTCAACACCCAAAAAACAAATAATCCAGTTAAAAATGGGCAGAAGACACGAATAGACATTTTTCCAAAGCAGACATACACATGGCTAACAGACCCATGAAATGATGCTCAGTATCTCTCCTCATCAGGGAGATTCAGATCAAAGCTACAATGAGATACTACTTCACACCTGTCAGAATGGCTAAAATTAACAACACAGGAAGTAATAGATGTTGGTGAGGATTCAGAGAAAGAGGTACCTTCTTACATTGTTGTTGGGAATGTAAACTGGTGAAGCCACTCTGGAGAACAGTATGGAGGCTCCTCAAAAATTTTAAAATAGAACTACCATATGACAGAGCAATTACACTACTGGGTATTTACCCAAAGGATACAAAAGTACTGATTTGAAGGGGCATGTGCACCCCAATGTTTATAGCATCATTATCAACAATAGCCAAATTATGGAAAGAGCCAAAATGTCCATTGACTGATGAATAGATAAAAAAGAAGTGGTATATATATACAATGAAATATTACTTAGCATCAAAAAGAATGAAATCTTGCCATCTGTAGTGACGTGGATGGAGCTGGAATATATTATGCTAAGCGAAATAAGTTAGAGAAAGACAAATACCATATGATTTCACTCATGTGGAATTTAAGAAACAAGACAGGGGCATCTGGGTGGTTCAGTCAGTTGAGCATCCGACTTTGGCTCAGATGATGATCTCATGGTTCATGAGTTCGAGCCCCGCATGGGCTCTGTGCTAACAGCTCAGAGCCTGGAGCCTGCCTCAGATTCTGTGTCTTCCTCTCTCTGCCCCTCCCCTGCTCACGTTCTTTCTTTCTGTCTCTCTCTCCCCTTGCCCCCCCTAACCCCCGTCTCTCAAAAACTGAATAAAACATTAAAAAAAAGAAAACAGATGAACATGGGGAAAGAAAAAAAAGAGAGGCAAACAGATTCAACTATAGAGAACAAAGTGAGGGTTGTTGGAGGGGAGAAGGGTGGGGGGATGGGCTAAATGGGTGATGGGCATTAAGGAAGGCACATGTGATGAGCACTGGGTGTTATATGTAAGTGATGAATCGCTAAATTCTATTCCTGAAACTAATTTTACATTGTATATTCACTAAAATTTAAATAGGAATTTGAAACATTAAAAACAATAGACATCATTTTTGGCAAGTCACTTATACTCAACATATTCGGGCAGGCCCACTCCTAACAGTTGCAAAGCCTGGGACAAGAGTACAAATGGAGGTCTGCATATCATTTTATCTAAATATTTAAATGTTATAAATCACACTAATAGGCTATTGAATGCAATATGTTCGATCCTTCCACCTTGACAAATCTACCTTCATAATAATCTTGAGGGCAGGATCCAATTTTGAATTCTTGGGCAGCTCAGAGCTCTGTGCCTGAGGGTGATGGTGCACTTTTCTTCCCAACCCATCTCAGCCCCACATCAGGAAGGATCTCCTGCACAAGCATGTGGATGCCCCAGGCCATGTATTCAGGTCCCTCTAAATGGCCATCCCTTGGTAACCCTCAGACGTAGGGTGTATGTGCCTTGGTGTGGGTGGCCCCAGAAGGACAGACCAGAAGAAGACACCTGAGCAGGCCTAGGAAGCAGGCTGAGGTCATTTGGGAAGGGAATTCTTGGGTCCTGGGTGCTCTAACTGGTAGCTGAAAGAGCACAGCATGGGCTCCAGGGAGGTGCATCCTCCTAGCTCTGTGCACTCTTCACCCCTGCAGAAGGGTTGTAGCCAGAGGAAGGCCAAAGCAGAATTTGTTGTGTAAACCAGGGTAGTGTCACAGGCAAGCCACTGTGGACAGAAGGCAGAGCTCTGCTACTATTCAGTGGTAGGACCTAGGGCCTTCCTTCCGTGGGGGAAACATGGCTTAAGGACATTTCAGTGAAGTAGAATGCAATGCCCATACTAGGCAGGGATCACGGACATTGAAGTCACCTTCTGATGAGGAAACCAAGTGAAATGAAGCAAGAACGGATGCAGAAAGAGTCTGCTAGCAGGAAGCCACCTGACAGAAGGCTGAGCTTTGCTCCTGCTGGGGCTGGGTGGGTAGAAGGGGACCCCTGGTCATTCCTAAGGTCTCCCTCTATGAGACTGGAGCAATCCCTGACTTCAACCAGGGACGCCCGCTGGAGCTTATGCCACGTAGTACTGCCTTGTCATATCAGAAGGGTGGGGCCTGGGTGCAGCTGGAAAAAGGAGCGAGTGCTAAAGAGAGAGCATTTGGCTGGGTGGCTCCAGCCAGCTCTGGCCAAGGGAGCCAGGTACTGTGTCTTGCAGACAACTGTGCTGCTCCCGAAGTGTGCTTGGGAGTGGAGTGGGGTGATTAATTCTGCAGCCCTTATCGCAGCCTGAAGACAATGATCCTGCAAGTAGGCCAGTCCCTTTGCTCTCATTCCATACTGGAAAAGTAACCTTCAGAACCTTGGGTTTCCCAGCTACCTCATTACTAGCGAGGCCTCGCACACCAGTCACACGGCACAGAACTCTTTCTTCCACACAACTTGAACCTGTGGGTTTCTGCTTTATCAATTAAGTTCGTTGGCATGAAGCAGGTCCTTAAGAGGATGACTGACTTTGACAAAAGAAAGCATCCCAGTGAGCAAAGCCTAGCTGCTGGCTGTGGCTTTTCTCTCTCTCTGTCTCCCTCTGTTTTCTCTGGTCTTCTCCTGTCTCTGTCTTCCTTCTCTCCTGTCCTCATTTTGTCTCTCTCTGCCTCCCTCCCCTTTTACTTGCTCCCTCTCATCTCTCTGCTTTCTCTCTGTCTCTAGCTCCTTCCCTCTTCCCTCTTGTTCTTTCTTTTCTTCTCCGCCCCTTATCCCCCATCCTTGTACTCCCTTCTTCCCTTTCTAACTCCCTTTAGAAACCTTTGAGAAAGTCAACGATCATGTACATTTTCAGTTGTTCCAGTCTACAGTTTATTACTATTTCACCAGAATCCAGCTTTCTTTTCAACCAGAGAGTTTAATGTAGTGAAACAGAAGAGAGAACAGGATATTTCCAAAGGAGCATTAGATCAAAGCCCCCACCCTCCCCACACTAAAGGCCACCCTGAGATTCAAGGGACAAACTCAAGGTGAGGTCTTACACTGGAAATTCTCCTTCTATCTTTCGGTTTTCTTCTCTCAGTTCTGGATGAGGCCTCATGGGGGAGCTGCTATCTCACTGTAGATAAGTATACTGTTGTTTCCAACAGGGACTGACCTTTACAGGTTGGAATGAAGCATGACTTTTGCTACAGAGAAAAGGGTTCTCGATTGTTATTTTCCTGCAGGTGTCTTTATTTCCTTCCCTACAAGAGCCCATAAACACGTCTTAATCAAGTTTAGAGCTCCATGTTGCCTTAGCAAAATAAAATCTCAAAATACAAAAATAAGATGTTCATTGTGGAAAGATTTTAATTGTTGAACATTCAAATCAAAGGTAATTTTAAGCATTTTTTTTCTTCCACAGAGGGGTTTCACATGTAACGTCCTCAATAGAAAGAGTTCATTGTATATTAATTTTGTTGTTGTAGCTACATCAGATACATAAATCTTAAAAAAAATATCCAGGATAAGAAAATGAAAATGAATTATATGGGCATACCTTGCAAATTAATTTACAAATACAAATCTTGTCAATTTATTTTTTAAAAAACAAGTTCCAGGATAAAGTAAATGAAAGTGATTGCTGCAAAACATTTATTTGATGTATTTGATGTTCAGTCACTTGGGAATTCCTACAAATCCACATTTTCATGCAGCTCCAGTACATGAGCGTTGATGTTCCTATTGATGATCCACAGGCACTGGAGATCCTCTCCTGAAGCATCAGAGAAGAAACAGTTTCATCTGGCAGAGCTTCATTGTTAAGCAGTGTTTTTTTTCCCCTGTGTCTGTATTTTTAAAATTTTTGATTAACCAGAACATTTGACAAGATTGGAGATTATTTAGTTCATGTTCCTCATTTTGTGTTTGAGGAAACTGAAGTCCAGGAAGGGAAAGGGACCTCCTCAGGGTTGCACAGTTGCTGTCCTTTTCCAACTGTGTTCCATGGAGTCCTTGTAAGTCCTGGACATACATTCAGGACCACCAGTGAGAGAGAGGTACTGATTGGCCGTCCCCTGGGTCTATTCTTCTGTTTTGTACCAGAGCATCTCTGTTTTTATCTGTGAGGTAGCCAATAAACTTGCCTCCTTGCTAATCTCTAGTTCGCAGCCATCCCAAGATTTCTGAATCAAGAGCCATGCCTGGCCAACACGGATCATGGGGTTTCTGCCATAATATGTGTAGGTTGTTTCTTCCACCATTAAGGCTTAGTCATTAGCCTTAGTGCCCACTGAAAAGGGAGTTGGCTATGACCTAAGGGAAATCTCTACCACAAAAGGAAAGGGAAAAGAAAGCCCAATCCTTCTGCCTAAGTAGACTTTGGGAAGAGAAAGAAGGCTGATGTAGAAGGTGGTGTGAGACAAACAAGTCCTGACCACCCTCTATAGGATCAAGTACTGGAGTTGGGAGGTTATTACACAGGGAAAACTAAAAGCAAAGAGGCTTTTTCCTCACACCCCCTTTAGAGCCCTAGTGAGTGATGGAGAAAGGTGGCTAGATAGATGATTTTGGCTCTCCATGGCCTGCACATGGTAGGCAGCAGATTCAGAGATTTCCAGGTGCCTCACCCATGAGAAGATCAATAGAAGCCTGGGGTCAGGCCAAGGAAATGGTTGTAGGTAGGGACTTCTCAGATTGTGACAAATGGGCTCCAGGGGTGAGTATATAAACCCCAAAGGCTAGACGGGACTGGTTACATCTTAGTGATCACCAGTTCAAGGACCAGACCAGTGCAGCCATTCTCCTGCAGAGGCTAAAAAAGCATGAGAAGAGCCCAGGGAGATCTGAGGTCCCACTTCTCTCCCTTCACTGTTGACATGAAGTAAGACACCCCTTCTCAACAGGAGGAGGATCAAAGGTGTAAGGAAAAAATACGAAAGAACAAGAATTTACCCAGAAGAGACTGTTATCCCAAACAGATTCCTTATCCTTAAATTGACCCTGTTTCAGGGGTTGGAAAAAGGCCCAGGGCTTGCAGGCCCTCACGGTTACTTCTTTCTTCTTTGCTCTCTCTCAACTGTGTTCAGGGTTCCGTCACTCAGAGCAGCTGTGCACAGGAGGCAGTGTGATGAGGTGGAGAACCAGGAGAGTTTTGTTTCTGTTGTTTGTTTTAAAGTAAGCTGTACACTCAACATGGGGCTTGAACTGACAACCCCAGATCAAGAGTTGCATACTCTACTGACTGAGCCAGTGAGGCACCCCAGAGCTGAGTTTAAGTACTGGCTCTGCAGTTAGGTCCCTGTGACTCTGGGGAAGTCACATCACTTTTGTAGGCTGCAAATTGGGTATCTATAAAATTGGGATGAATCGTCCTGTGAAATTCCTTCTAGCATTTGCATTCAATATTATAGAAATCCCAATGTTTCCTTTGGTGGAGCCCAAGAGCCCCTTCTAACTTCCTCCTCTGGTAGGTAAGAATAAAGTTCAAGAGAGAGTTAGCCTCATGGGTGGCATTCCATGACAGGGTCACGATAGCTCTGGTCTGGTTCCTAGCCTTACCTGTTCAGTACTTTGATGGGGTCAGTGAATGTGGAAGGAATTGAGCTGTGGGGACTGACTGACAGTTAACCAAATTCACAAGAGACTGATGGGGTTCTCAGTCTTTTCAGTGATCTTGACCCTTGGGGTCTAGAGGAAGCTTAAAAGAAAATAAATAACTGCCTGCTTTCCCAGTCTCTTCAGAAAGTCTGTGGATGTCACAGTGCCTTTAGCACCAGAGGAGTTTGGGTATTAATGCTTCCTACCTAACTCCAGAGTGATGTTTAATAATTGAAAGACATTTTTGTTGGGTGCTTTGTCATCTTGTGATGCTCTGCAGGTAGGGAACTGAGAGGAATAGGGCTTTCTCAGTCACCCTGGTGATCCATGTGGTCCCTTCCCCTTTATCCAGCATCAATCAATTAGCCAAATTCCCAGAATTTTGGAATTCTTACATATCAAATGGAAGGGAAACTATTTTAGGACAAAAAAGCCACGGATAGTCACCCAGTGGCAATTGATTAGACAAAGAAATGCAAGAGTCCAGGAACAACAGGCAAGAAATAGTAACTAGGCTGGCTTTGAGTCAAGATTGTCAAGAATTAAGTGTGGAGCCTGAAGCAGAAATCTAATTCTCACTGAAGAGACCCAACAGTATAGATCACAGTGCGACAGTGTCATTTAAATGGAAATACAACTGCGTCCTGTGCCCTTTAGGAAACCATACATGAGGAAGCAAAGCTTCTATCAGGAGATGTCTTGGTGGGCATGGACTCAGAGTAGAGGAAACCTGCCGACCTCCATGGTCAGTGTCATTAGCTATCATGTCCTGATGACACTAGGACTGAGATGAGAATTGGTTTTTCAATGATCAGAACCCTGGGCTCGGGCAAAGCTGCAGACCTGGGAGTCAGTCCAACTCTGGCTTCTTTGGCTGGACTCCAAGCAGGCCTCACCCATCTGCTGCCACATGGTTGCTTCAGACAGTCCAGTTACCATGCAGTTGAGTCAATTACATCTTCACATCAGTTACATTCTAGTTCCCAGGAAATAGTCTGTGCTTTTATGGATGCTTTAGAAATCCCCCAAGCTTTAAGCAAGATATGTCTTCTCCTTGTGTCTTATCTCCTCTACCACATGCCAATTTGTAGTAGCTTCAGCCTCAAAGGGTGGGGCTTGTTTTGTGGCTCCCTGTTCATAGAACTGTAGCTACCACTGCCTTTCTCCCTACCAGCAGCAGCCAGCTCCTAGATTCCCTTTCTTTACCGCATGCCAAAAGAACACCTCTTGTCAGGTAGTTGGCATGTGTTTGAGGTAGAAAATAGTCCACTTGGCTCTGCTGGGAATATGACTAAGTCTGAGATGTGACTGTAAAGGGCACATCCTAGATAGAATCCCCTTTAGCCCTCTTTTCATTGAGTATTCTTCTTATGTAAATAGGAAAGCAAGGTTCAGAGAGGTTAAGTAGCCATCTAAGGGTAATGTCCAGTGTTGACTGATGAATAGTCCTTTCCTGTCTGGGAGAATTGTTTTCTTTGAGCTCTTGATGGAGCTTCCAGTAGGATGCAAATGGTGTGGAAAAGGAGGAAGGCAGTATTTGGCCAGTCGGATATGACTCCTCTACCCTCATGGCCAGTGGCGTGAAAGAAAGAATAGCCAGCACTAGTGCACTAGCAGGTGGCAGAATGCGAACTAGAACCCCAGTCAGCCCGACTCTGAAGCCCAAGCTTTCCATACCATCCCATACTGCTAGTTACGCTCATTCTCAGGTCTAAGCATTCACTGCTTTTCCCTAGAGGCATCCATTTATTCTTGTGAGGATCGTTGCCAGCTGGCAACCACGTGACTAGGTCTTTGCTTTGCTGCAGAGGAATCCACTCCTAGCATTGCCTTTTTATCCTTTTCCACTCCATTTGGATCCCACTGGAAACTTCAAGGATAGGTTAGTGAAGGTATTTATTCCAGATACAGGGGAACCATTCATCAGTGAAGATCAGGGCAGCAGAAGTCATGCCTGTGATACGACCCCAGCCTTCAAGGGGAATCCTGAGCAAATTTATCTCCAGCACTGGTCTGATTCTGCCACATGGCATCATTAATCTCTTGTCCTCTGAATCTCCACTTGTGAAATAGAGGTTTTGGACATGATTGCAAGCTTTACTTTCCTCTTGAATCCCTCTGTCCCTTTACATTGTTCTTGAGGGACTATGCTTGTAAGCAGGATGGGAGACGTCAGCTGCTTAAGGAAGGTGAAGTGCAGTGAGAGTCTCCTGCACCCCCTTAGCAGCTTTGTGTGGTCGAAGGGGTTTGCAGTGCTCAGCTGCAGAGAGAAACTTCCTCACTGATCATTCATAAACAATAACCAGGCCACAGACTAATTGAAACCTTCCCTGGCTGCCCTGTGTCTGAATGTGGGAAATAGACCTTCTTCCTTCTAGTGCCAGAAAGAAACACAGGGTGAGCAGTAGCTAATTATATCAGTTACCAGTTCAGGCATAGTCAGGCATGAGAACTCCCAAATTCATTCCCACAGAAGCATGGAGTTGAACTGGGGGACTTGGAGGGACAGGTCAGAATGTAGTCAGCAGACAGATCAGGTAACTAACGTGTGGCCTCTTGGAGGTTTTTGGTCACCTTGACACTCTGTCCCTAGCCAACTAGTAGGTCTCAGTGGTATGTTCAAAGCAGAGGACCCATGCAAGCCCTGTCACCAAGCTAGACAGGGAGACTCATGGTGCCTTGTCTAGGCAAGGTGACTAAGAAGAAGAATCTAGGTCAGGAACCAGCACACACAGACTGTTTCTGACTTCTCCCTGTATGTGCACTTGTAATTTCTTTGAAAATTAAAAACGAACATCCTTAATGGTATTTACATATAACCAACAAAAGATAGGAATGTTAATCATGGTTCCTAAGAAAGTGACAAGACAATGGCAACTGATGGAATAGAATGAAGGCAATGAGATTTCAGGCTTCCTTTTTTTTTTTTTTTTTTCTGGTCCCTTGAAAATTTCCCCCATTGAACAGACACTGGTGGGATGTGTGGTATACCACATATCTACCAGTTCCTTAGAGGGAAAAATTTTTGTTAGGGAGTTGCATTTATTCCTTTAAAATAGGAGGCACTATGGCAACTGAAAACATGATTTGCAATAACCTTCTGCCTATGACTATTCAGATAAAAGCACCAGGCAATAAAAATAGAGTAGAAAATATGGGGAGTGCTATAACACATTTGGACCCTAATATGTATCCACCTCAACATTTTGTGAGAGTATCTCTTCAGTTTGAGTCGCATTTCTGTACATTTCTTGACAGTGTGAAGTTGAAGGATAAACTCAGCAACTTGGTCAAGGCCTTAGGTTGAGCAGTGAACAATCACGAACAGTTTTCTCTATAATCTCATAATAACCCTTTGCCTTTACCCATATCAGGCACATTGTAAACTCTCTACAGAAAACAGTCTGTTTGCAAATTCTAGCGATTGTGGGTAATAGCAACAGTTTAGTAACAGTAACAGCTACTTTGAGAGTCAGTAAAATGTTATTTTAAAAAATCCCATCCTGTGCCTTCTTCAAAACCTATAGTTGCTGTCTACAAGTGTTTCTGAATTAGTATTGGGATTATATTGTTGCAGCAAAATAAGTCCGCTCTGTTCTTCCTGGGCACTGATTTCTTTCTTGGTTAGAGTCCTGCTTGATGAACTGTCTCTTCAGGCCACAAAGGTATAGTTTAGGGTGAAGGCTTCCAGAGTGTGAATATGGACTATTGGGGAGGGGGAGTCCCTGTTTCTGTTGATGGGGCTTCCAGTCTGGCACTGACAGGTTTAAGGCTCCTGAGAGACCAAAAACATGTGAGACATTCTCACTAAGCATGTTTTCATTCCTAAGCCATGTTTTTTCCACGAAACCCCATTTTCTTTTCTTTGATGGGTTGGGATGGGCAACCTAGAGGGAAAACTTGTATTTCTCTCCTCTGTCTTCTTTAGAACCTGTACTCAGTCTGAGGGATCCAGCTCCCCACCATCTGCTATCTGGGCCCTGACTTGTTCTCTCTCGGCCGAAGACACCTCTCAGAAGATGACTTCCAAACAAAGCTCAGAAACACAAAGGGGAAAAAGACCCTTCACAACATCCTTTTGGCTTTTAAAAAGTCTTTGCTTTAGTCTTCCCTGGAGAGGCTCCATCTAATCAAGCACTGTGATACCCTGTACTAGTGGGACTGTGAGAGCACGACAGAGCCCTTTTTTAAAAAATTTATGTAAAAATTTTTTTTTACACTTATTTATTTTTGAGAGAGCACATGCGGGGGAGGGGCAGAGAGAGAAGGAGACACAGAGTCTGAAGCAGGCTCCAGGCTCTGAGCTGTCAGCAGAGAGCCCGACGTGGGGCTTGAACCCACAAACTGCGAGATCGTGACCTGAGCTGAAGTCGGACGCTCAACCGACTAAGCCACCCAGGCGCCCTGACAGAGCCCTTTACTCTACCCAGGGTGGGGCTATCCACAACCCCGGCCCAAGTGTTACCATTCTCTAGTTGTAGGACCATGGTGCCCGCTCTCGAAAGAAGCTGGGATGGGACATGGGATTTGCCAAGGGCTCTTCTAATCATTCCTGGTCATTCTTATTTGACTATCCTCTGCATAGACTTTCTGAACTTCCAAACGGAGAGGAGATTGCCCAGTCTGGATTTTAATGTGACAGTTGATTCTTGCCCTATCCTTGGGAGATGAAGAGCAGCTTCTCATGCATTTCTTGAAGGGACTGAAATAAGTATTTTGAAAAATATCATCTTTTAATTAATTTTCCCATAATTCTGCTCAGCATTGGAAAATAGAGAGTGTTACTTAAAGCATTTAATAAAGATAACTATGGAAACATCCAGTTGAGAAGCTGCCTTAATGCAGGAAAAAAAAATGTCTGTATTAGCACAATCTACTGCCTTCAAGAGGTTGAAGCAAAACCAATATTATTGGCTCTATATATCAGTTCCACTCAATAATGGCCAAGGCCTGCCCAAGATACACAGTAATGTTTGCCTATGAAAGCATATCACTACGTACAAAATTTCCTCATCACTGTAGCATGGGGTGGAGTTGAGACTTGGATGGAAGACTAAGCTGGAGGCAGGTCAACAGAATGTCATTGCCAGGAGTGGTGTTGGTGGGTCTTATCCTTTAGAGTTTTTAAGATATAGCAGCAGGCTTTGGGGGTGCTTTTTGCCAAATAAACTGTGAAGTGCAGCTTATTTTAATGTGTGGATGCTTGATAAAGGTCTCATGGATTTTCTACCCTAATTTCTAGCCTAGGCCATCCTATTCTTCCTCCTTGAAGGTTATGCTTAGAGTGTTAATTGGAAACATTGGATCAGAGAAACCTTCAGATAGCAGGGCTGTTTTGCTACCAGACAGTCCTGTATTCTCTCCTAAAGTTTGTCCATAATAGTTGTGGCTCTAGGCCCCATATCTAAGTTCTTTCCACCTTTTCTTTTTACCCTGAGAAAGAAAGCCTTGCTGATGTTCTCCTGGGTTTTATATAATTTGAATCAATTTAACAGGCATGATATTTTCCTTGCTGTGCCATTTCAATTAGTTCAATTTAAGAGAATTAGGTCCACTCTGGTGTTTGTTATGCAGCCCTAAAAACATGTCACTGAAATGCTTAAAATCAAAATCTATTTTGTGTTCTATGGCACTGTCCTAAGGGATATATCTTTCCTTGTGGTGCAAGTGATTATTAGAATCAAACTAATACTTGATGTTGATATCTAACTTTCCATTGAGAATTAGATATTAAGAGCTATGGCGGTTCTTTCTGTTTGATGAAGAGAGAAACATTCAGAGAATCCAGTGCTGAGTACACTTTGTGAACTTGACCACTTGAGGACTTCTAGCCAAATGTGGATGCCATGGTTGTTTGCTCTCCAAATAGATTATAGTGAGCTGGAAATCTTTTCAAACTGGTATATCTTGAATGGATCTTTTACTCAGTGAGTAATATAGTTTCACACTCAATTTGTTTAGCTTCTGGAAGTCCTGTGGAAGTAAGTCTGCTATTGTTTACAGGTACTAATTATGAAAATTTATCAGGTAAAATTACACATGAAAGTATTTAAGGAATAACTTATTGCTTTTCATGTAATTCACAATCATGTTTGCTTATTTTCTCTACATTTGTGGTATTCCTAGAATAAATAATAATATGTTCATGTTTAAAAGAAAGTGCGTTGGGGGCACCTGGGGGCTCAGTCAGTTGTGTCCAACTCTTGATTTTGGCTCAGGTCATGATCTCATGGTTCGTGAGCCCGAGCCCCACATCAGGCTGTGCACTGACAGTGCAGAGCCTGCTTGGGATTCTTTCTCTTGGATTCTCTGTCTCTCCCTCTGTCTCTGCCTTTACCCTGCTCTGTCTCTCTCCCTCTCTCTCTCTCTCTCTCTCTCAAAATAAATAAAGAAATAAAAAGAAAAGAAAGCACATTGGAAACATAAGCAGGTAGGAGAAAAGGAATTCACAATGTAGACAAAATTGTACAGTCATTACATTCACCTGAAAACAAAATGTCTCTCCTTTGCCCGTTACATTCTATAGGCTCGCTGTCAATATTGGGGAACCTAGTGCTGGGTATGATATTTAGTTCCATGATGTATGGGATAAATCAGGTGAAATATTTTGGGCTCATCAACGATGCCACGTATGTGTTTTACTGTGAGCGCCCTCTAGAGTCCTGGCTTATGAACTTCACAAATCATGTCTTTTAGTGTGCTTTGATTTTTGGTCCTTGAAAACTGACAGCACATTTAATGTCCCACATTTCAAAGCCTGTTGAGATAGTGACTGCAGGGCAGAGCATTGCAGGTAGAGGGACCAGTATCAAAAAAGGCATGGGGTTGAGAAAGTATGTTCAGGGAGCTATAATATACATATAGCTTGTTTAGAAAATAAGGTTTATGTTGGTAAGGCTATAGATTTATGGTAGAGTTTTAATGCCAAACTTCTGGAAAGTGAATTTAACAGTTTCTCATTAAAATTTTTTTTAATGTTTATTTATTTTTGAGAGAGAGAGAGAGAGAGAGAGAGAGAGAATGAGAATGAGTTGGGGAGGGGCAGAGAGAGAAGGAGACACAGAATCTGCAGCAGGCTCCAGGCTCTGAGCTGTCAGCACAGAGCCCGACGCGGGGCTAGAACTCACGGACCATGAGATCATGACCTGAGCTGAAGTAGGATGCTTAACCGACTGAGCCACCCAGGTGCCCCTTTTTTTCATTTTTTAAAATGTTTATTCATTTTTGACAGAGAGGGAGAGAGAGAGTGAGCGAGCATGAGTATGGGAAGGGCAGAGACAGGAAGACAGAGAATCCGAAGCAGGCCCCAACCTCTGAGATGGCAGCACAGAGCTACATGTGTAGCTTGAACCCATGAACTGTGAGATCATGACCTGAGCCAAAGTTGGATGTCTAGCCAACTAAGCCACCTAGGCACCCCTGGAAAGTGAATTTATTCAGTCTAGGCTGGGGGTAGGCAAATTATGGCCCTTGAGTCAAATCTAGTTGGCTGCTTGTCTTTGCAAATAAAATTGTATGAGAACACTATAAGGCTCATTTGTTTGTGAATTGTTTATAGCTGCTTTCATGCTACAAGAACATAGTTGAGTGGTTGCAACATGTACCTGTATTGAGGCAGAAACTTCAACTTCATAATGTACCTTATGAACATAGCTTTTGCTACACAGATCAAGTGCAGAAGGCACTGGAAAATGAGCTTGTGCAAAAGAGCGCCAGTCCCTACAAGCATCCCCCTCTTTCCCAAGTGACTGCTGCATTTTGGGAATCTGAAACCTTGCTCACTTTGCAGTTTTGGAAAGTGTTGCTTGTGGGCTCCGTGTGTATTGTACCTACTGGAAAGAAGTGATTTTCTAGTCTGCCTTGCCCAAAGGCCAACTGGGTCAGATTGCATTACACTGGTCACTTGAGACCAGGAAAGTATCCGTTGGGCCATAGCAAAGCAGACAGCACAAACTGTCATTATGCAGCATAAATTAAAGTTGCAGAAGTTATGAGGAAATGAGCACATGGGAGGCATAAGACAGCTAAATTTATATCCCAAACTCAGATATTTTCCTGGCTTTAAAATTGGAATGTCTGAAGAATGTCTGAATATGTCTCCAGAGAGTCAAACCAGGACTGATGGGGAGGGAGTTTGAGGGAAGCAGAATTCCACGTCGACATATGGAAGAGCTTTTAGACTCCTAGGATGCACGATTCCAGGAATTGTTGTTTAAGCATACAATTGGAAATCTAGTGGCAACTTACCTTTTGGCGTGCACCCGGAAAACATGCACAGGAAGAGCACTGCCCTGGGACTGGGGTTTATTCACCATGCGGGATCATCCACCCTTCTCTAGGCCTGTTTCCCTGTTTGTGAATTGAAAATGGACTAATAACCCTAGAGAGCCTTTTAGCTCTACTATTCCTAAATTCAGTGTTCTGGGTAAGACGCAGAGGTACGGTGCCTTTTTCCTCTTTTTTCTTTTCTTTTTTGCTGGGGGAGGAATCTGATATTCCAATAACTTTTGTTTTTAAGGGTAGCCTTCATGAGGCAGACCTTGTAACCCTGTCTTTTCCCATTAAAGCTTAAAAAAAAAAAACCCAGGGATCTGAGATACTGTAGTTTAATTAAGACTCCTTTTCATGTCTGTGAAGAACAAAGAACGACTAAAACCATGTCAGATGGTTAAGAGCATAGACTCGGAAGTAGAAATGGGTTAGAATCCTAACTCTGATTCCTAATAGCTGTGGAGCCTTGGGAAACCTGCCTACTCTTCATGAGCCTCAGTTTACTTGTCTGAAAAACTGGGACGGGAATAGTAACTATATCTTAGAGTATTGTTGGAAGAATCAGACAAGGCCGCATCGTTTTTAGGAGGGCTGTGGAGTGTGGGCAAAGACCATACAAGTCCATTTGTTCCCAGTGAGGTCATTTCCTGAAGGATCCAAAATCTCACAGGATGTGCAGTGGGTACACAGAGAAGGAGAGGAGCCCAAAGCCTGCTGCTATATCTTAAAAACTCTAAAGGATAAGACCCACCAACACCACTCCTGGCAATGACATTCTGTTGACCTGCCTCCAGCTTAGTCTTCCATCCAAGTCTCAACTCCACCCCATGCTACAGTGATGAGGAAATTTTGTACGTAGTGATACGCTTTCATAGGCAAACATTATTTGCATGTTGTGACCTTGCTGAATTTGTTAGTTTTAGAAGGTATTTTTTTTTCTAGATTCCTTGGGATTTTCTATATAAGACTATCATGTCATTTGCTAATAGTGATGTTTTTAAGTTTATTTCAGCCTTTAAGATCTGTGTGACTATTATTTTCTTTCCTTATTACACTGGCTGGAGCCTTCAGCATTATGTTGAATCAGAGTCCTTTTATATTTGGGAGTCATTCCTAAAGAACTGCCTCAAATAGTCTACCTACTAAATTTGCCCATTTCAAGGAAGGTTTGGAGACTTCTGGCCTTTCCTGGTCCTCAGGCCAAAACCAGGTAACAGCTTTTCAAACCTGGCTTAAAACACAGAAATAGGCTCTCTGAGCTTCCTGAGCATTGTGTCCACGTCTAGCTCTCTTAGCATTCAGGAAAGCCCATTTCACCACAGGAAAATGTGTGGGGACCACTTAGCACAGAGCCCGGCAAGACTAAGCACTAAATAAATGTTGGTTGCTAGTATTACTACTATTAGACCAGGGCTTCTCAGACTTTAATGCGCATACAGATCACCAGGGGATCTTGATAAAATGCAGGTCTGGGGAGCATTTTGCGTTTCTTTTCTTTTTTTTTTAAAGGTTTTTAAAAAATGTTTTTTATTTACTTTGAGAGAGAGAGAGAGCGCACGCGCAAGCAAGTGGGGGAGGGACAGAGAGAGAGGGAGAGAGAGAATCAAGCAGGCTCTGCACCATCAGCAGCACAGATCCTGACATGGGGCTCCATCCCCCCCCAACGGTGAGATCATGACCTGAGCCAAAATCAAGGATTGTGTTTTCAACTGACTGACTCAGCCACCTAGGCGCCCCTCATTTTGCACTTCTTACAAGCTCCCAGGTGATACCAAGTCTTCTAGCCTGAGGACCAGACTGGGAGTAACAGGATATCAATTATTCAGCACCCTCCTTCTTGGGGAAACTACTTCTCACTTGGTGGCTATGACTCAGAACTCTGACAGGGTCCATGTCACCTGAGCTAGTGAAGCAAGAGACAAGAAGGGACCTATTTCTTATTGCCCTATTTATGCCTAAGACCTGCTCAGAGAAGTTATCTCAGCCACGTTATCTTGCACAGGGAGACCAAGTTAACTAATATGATGAAGCCAAGCTTTGGTGGCCAGACCTTATTGACCAGGACATTTGAAACTGAGATGTGGTCGGTACGATTTGTTTTCCCCATTGTCAGGGTAAAATAAACACCAGTATAATTTGAAGAAGTGTCTCATGGACCATTACTGAAATCAGAACAAAGCAATAAACAAGCTACTGTAGAGTTCTCATTTTCTAAGTTTACCCTTGGATGCGCACATCTGTCTGATGAACACAGCCACAGCATCTGACGAGACAGGCATTGCGTGTGGCCTACTTGCCTCCTTTAAGCGCCACCGTCTGCGCTAGGACACAAACTAACCACTGACAGGAGGACAGTTTCAGACCATGCCCACCCTCCCAGGCTTAGCTCTGAACCACTTCCTAAATCCGCTGGATTTTATCTAGCTTCGGATCTTCTGGGGCTATTGACTTTTCAAGTTTCCTTTCCCATTTACACCTTTGTTTTGCTCCTGGACTTGTGGGTTGAAATGCCCTGCAAGGCAGGCACTTACGGGAGTAGGGAGTACGTCGTCGAGTGTGTGAGTGTCCGGGAGCTTGGTTGGGAGGCAGGGCTCAGCCCCGGGGCAGCATATTCCAGGTGAGACTTGCAGAGATAGGCTTCCAAGAAGTATACAAAGGGGAGCGGGGAGCAGTAGTAAGTAATTTTCCTTCTAACGACCTTGAGAATAATTGCAGGCATGTATTCACCACGTCTTTTTGTGTTGGCTGGGCCTTAAGCTCCAAATGGAGTTAAAAAGAGCAAACTGGGTGTCTGGAGTTCTGGGCTGGAGTCCCAACCCTTGCACGTAGCTCAAGGACCTGGAGTCTGCTAGTTTCCTTTCTCTGGGTCTTATTCCCCCATCTCCAAAATGAGACGAAGTGCTTGTGGACTCTGTCTCTGTGGGCTTGTTCAGCAGTGATAGTCTAGGATTTTATGTGCTACCTGGCCACAGAGCCTAAACCCAGTCAGCTCAGTACTTAAACTGCTAATCTGTTTTTCTTTTTTTTCTTTTTATCACATTTCCTTAGGTGGCTTGACTTTTAAGTGAGTAATGGTGCTTGGGCTTACCCCAGGTCTATTAGCTTTGGTAATCTGCCAGAGCACCCACCAGGCAATAGATAGATTGATTTTTCTTTCTGAACTTTGGTGAAGACTGTTTTAAAGGCAAGTGCTCTGTGGGTCTCTGTATCATCATTTACCAACCACTTTCTTGTTGAAACTTGTTAAATTCAAAAACTATTTCTGCAACCATTTAATTTCTTCCATTAATTCAAATATTGATTTTGCTTTTCCTAGACACATGAAATAGATGACATGTGTTTTTATCTGAGAGATTTAGAATGCTTTACACTTTCTCAATTAGAGCCCTCTCTATTAATTAAAAAGTACTTACACTAAGTTGGGTAGGGTAGATTTATGGAGCTAAACTCCTTCCCTCCCTCCCTCTTTCCTTCCAAGTATAGAGAACAGACATATATATTGAGCACCTACTATGAATCAGCCCTTGTGCTAGAAGATGGCTTTCACATGCATTTAGTCATCACAAAATATTTTTAGGTAGGACTTATCACTGTGTTGCAGATGATAAGACTGAGGATCCCTGAGGTTAAGTGATCCACTCAAGGTTATATGACTAGTGTGTCTGCTCCCCACATGCCTGCTCTCTCTCGTGTGCCAAACCCAAATCAGTTTCCCTACCCCAAAACTATTTTGCTGGATTCCCTAATCCAATTTATTAAATAGAAGCAATGTCTACTATTTGCATTGTATTTTATAAGAGCATGTTCTTTTCCTCTCTAGCTTTCTGTGGAAATCTTGGAAGTCTACATGAGCGTAGTGAAGAACGTAAAAAAAAAAAAAAAAAAGAAATTATAGTCCCATTATGCAGAAATAACCTCTGCTATTATTACAATGTCCTTCCGATGTAAAACACATTCACACACATCATTTGTGCTTCTCAGCAACCCCATGCAACATCATCCCCACTAAACAGCAGAGGAAGCTGAAGCTCAGAGAAATAAGGAGCTTGCCCAAGGTGTACAGCTGGAATGTGCTTGAGCCCACAATCACCCCGACGGTTGACATGAGACCAGGGCTGGTTTTTACCACATAAACGATTAATGTTAAGGGAGAAGAAAGGAGAGTGTTTCAGGAATCACTTATCCTTCTCGTTTGAGCAGATGTCAATATTTGGTAAAATGCAAATTCTGGCAGAGCCCCACTAGTGATTATTTACTAAGCACTCAAATGAAGCCAGTCGTACTCATTTGAAGTTCTAGCAGGAGATCGAAGGATGGCCTCTGATAAAGGTGCTTCATTAGTGGTTACCAACAGACAGGACTCTAATGCCTTGTTTGTTCTGTAGCCTTTTGTCATACCTTGGCTGGCCACCAACTTGGAAGATGTCTGCCCTCATAAGAGTTTGGAAAACCCACTGGAGATCTGAATCCAAGCTGTGGTTTCCTCTAGGCATATGTACACACTCATTTGAATACTTATGAGTAGCAGGTACTTGAAGGTACCACCACAGTCTGACGGCTGTGAACAGAAGTCCTTTAAAAATGGGTATTTCGGCATCAGAGACTACCATTTACATGTGCCTCAAGCCAAGGCAGAAGGAGGGGCCTTATAAGCCCATGCACCTCCTCCACCTAGCTAAGGATTTTGCTCTTTGGGGAAAGTATCTGACGGCAGGTGCTCTCTGAATTAAGTTCGAATAGAATTCAGGATTTTTTGGTAATGTTTATTTATTTTTGAGAGAGAGAGACAGCGAGCGCATGAATAGGGGAGGGGCAGAGAGAAGGAGACAAAGAATACAAAGTGGACTCCAGGCTCTGAGCTGTCAGCACAGAGCCTGACATGGAGCTCGAACTCACGGACCACGAGATCATGACCTGAGCCAAAGTCAGACGCTTAACCAACTAAGCCACCCAGCCGCCCCTGATCCCTGGCTACTTTTAAAGATCTTTTTAAGAAAGTAATGGAAGATATATATGTTAATTTGAAAAATTAAAAATGATGTTGAGGCATAGAAAAGTATAAGAAAGCCCCTTTTCATTCTACCCCCTCTCCAGTCTAACTCCCCAAGGGTAACCTCTGTTGACGGTTTGATGTGTATACTTAAAAACTTTTATCATTGCACAGACTAAGTATAAATATACATATATATATATATTACTTTTTATTGAGATATATAAAGAAAAGTGCACAGGTATTAAGTATATATTCCCTTTTTTTTCTATATTTGTATACACCTATGTAACCATTATCTAGATTAAGAGAGAAATCACTGGTGTAGTTTTAAAAAAATACTAAAATAGGATAGTAGCATGCATGCAACTTTGTGACGTTATTTTATCACTTGTAATATCACTATATGCAAAACTACCAACTCAGTGGACATGGCGTTCCATAGTATGCGTGTATCACAATTTATTTAATCATTTGCCTGTTGATAAGCACTTAGATTGTCTCCCTAGATTTTGCTATTAGTAGCAATGTTTTGGTGACTGTCCTTATGTATACATGTTTGTGCACATGGCTCCAGACTTTTGCATGAAAGAATTCGAGGCAGTGAATGTAATAATCCCTAACATATGCACAGTGTTTCCTACGTTCCAAGAATGGCCACAGTTATTATCCTTTTGGCTGCTATTAACAACTCTGAGAGGCGGTTCTGGTTATTTGTATCCCTTCATGGAGTCAGAGACTGAAGTCAGAGAAGTTACAAATCTTTGGCACCTGTAAGTCACATCGTCTTGAGTGGAGGCAAGAACAGAAGCCAAGCACAGATGTGTGATTCCAGATTCCATGATCCCTTCCATTGCTTCTCAAGTGCCTTCTAATAGAGCTCTCCATTTGTGTCTGGACTCACTCCCCAGATTGTGTTACCAAGTTGCCTCTCTGATCAGAATAGTTTACTCAGTTCAGTAAAGAGAGGAAGGGAAAGAGAGGACTCTGGTGCCAGGCTCACTGGGTTTGAGTCTGAGGTCCACTGCTGATTAGCCAGGTGATATGGGATCAGTTCTAAGCTACAACTTCCTTTAACTATAAAATGGAATAAAACACAGCATCTGCTTATAAGGTGATAGTCAGACTTAAGTGAGAAGATGGGTGTAAATAATTTAGCAAAGTTCCTGCCATTAGAAGAGTTCAAGAAGATATTTTAAATAATAGCTTTGTTTGAGATATAATTCACATATCACACAATTGACCATTGAAAAATGTATAATTCAGTGGTTTTTAGTATATTCACAGAGCTGTGCAACCATCACCCTGATACAACTTTAGAATATTTTCATCATTTCAAATGGAAACCCTCTATCTACTGTCACCCTCCAGTTCCCCCCAACAACCCCAGCCCTAGGCAGCCATTCATCTACTTTTGGTCTCTATAGATTTGTCTCTTTGGACTATTTCATATGAATGGAATCATACTCTACTTGTCCATTTGTGTGGGGCTTATTTCCCTGTGCATAACATTTTCAAGGTTTATCCATGTTGTAGCATGTATCAGGACTTTGTTCCTTTTTGTTGCAGAGTCATATTCATTATACGGCTCTACTACCTTTGTTTATCCATTCATCATTTGATGGATAAATAGATTGTTTCTACTTTTCAGCTATCATGAATAAGGCTACATTCATGTACAAGTTTTTGTTTGAATGTCTGTTTTTAATTCTTTGGGGATATATATATATATATATATATATACACACACACACACACACCTAGGAGTATATATATAGCATTACTGCATATACTCCATAATTCATGTACTTTATTAAATGAACTTTAATAAATTCCACCAGGACTGGAATTGCTAGGTCATCTGGTTAATCTTTTGAGGAAACTATATTCCAAAGTGGCTACATCATTTTATAATGCTGTCAACAATGTGTGAAGATTCTAGTTCCTCTACATTCTTACTAACACTTCTTGTTTTCCATTTTTTGAAATTATAGCCATTCTGGTGGGTGTGAGTGGTATCACACTGTCTTTTTTTTAAAAAAAATTATATGTTTTTATTTATTTTTGAGATATAGATAGAGTATGACCAGGGGAGGAGCAGAGAGAGGGGGAGACAGAATCTGAAGCAGGCTCCAGGCTCTGAGCTGTCAACACAGAGGGTTCAAACTCATGAACTGCGAGATCATGACCTAGTCAAAGTTGGATGCTTAACTGACTGAAGCCACTCAGGCACCCCTCACACTGTGGTTCTGATTTGCATTTCCATTATGACTAATGACGTTTAGCATCTTTTCACATGTTTCCATTGTGATTCTAACTATTGTTTATTCAACAGATATTTACTAATTCCTACTTTGGGCAACTCACCCTTATCCTCTTACATGGCTTAGAATTACCCAACTAGACCATGAGCTTTTTGAGAACAAAGACATGACATGCCTCCAATGTCTTGCTCAGGGATGGCCACTTGAAAATACCTAACATACATATTGAGTAAATAAATGAATAAATCATCATTGGATATGGGAATTCATTGGTGAAGTCGAAAGAGACACAGATCAGAGGCAGGCTCCAGGCTCTGAGCTGTTAGCACAGAGCCCGACACGGGGCTTGAACTCATGAACCACGAGATCATGACCTGAGCTGAAGTTGGACACCTAACCAACTGAGCCACCCAGGCGCCCCAAAGTGACACCATTTTAGGCCTGTGGTTTTCTTTTTAACAATTCCCTCCCTTTTGATCAGACTCAGCTTAACGGAGACAGGTGATCAAAATTTAAGATGTTAGAGTCAGTCTCAGCTACTGCTCTGAAGTTCCCACAGCTTTGCAAGCAAGCATTTCTTAATCACCTACTTTGTGTGTGTCCCTTGTCTGTGGTTGGGCTTTAGTGACAGGCACATTAACTTCAAAAGTGATTTGTCCTGGCCCCAGTCATCATTCTGCTCGACATTACAGTTTTAACTCTGATGAGGTTCTGCTAATATTTGGATCTACAGAAGTGTGGGTATTATAATCAAGTGCATGGTAAGAGGAAAAACAAACCCTGCTCCTACCAGGATGTCAGTGTGCGCCTTTCTGGGAAATACTGTGAGGGTTGGGTGACTCCTGACAATTGGAGGCAATGTGTGCCTAGTGTATCGAAACCCTTGTGCTATCTTCTGGTATTAGTGGATCTAAGAGAGTATTTTCTGTTTAAAGTGCTTTCAGTTCTGCCAGGAATAAGCATCTTCAGTCTTGGATGAATTTGCAGAATGATTCTGACAATTTCATCTACATTTGTTGTGAAAAGCATATGTATATTTAATATACACACTCACTATTCCTTCAGAATATGGAGTGAAACAGCATTGAATTATTTGAAACTTTGTTTTGAGTCCTTTATTCCAAAGGTATAAGTCATGTTGAAAATTGGGAACAGACTGTATTTACTAAATACATTTCTGCTTTAAGACAGTTTTCCTCCTTTGTTTTCCTATTTATTACATACTCTAACAAATTAAACATTAGAAAGGCAGGGTAGACACATGGGAAGAGCTTGAGCCTTAATGCCAAGTTGACCTGATTCGCATCAACTTCGGTCACTTGCTAAATGTGTGATCTGGGGAAAAGTGGTAGGTAGAATAAAGCCCTGCAATGGCATCCGTCCACATCCTAATCTTCAGAACCTGTGTATATGTTATCTTGCATAGCAAAATTGACTTTGCAGATGTGATTGAGGTTATGGACCTTGAGGTGGGGCATGTCCTGGGTTATGCAGATGGCCCCATCTAATCACGTGATCCCTTAAAAGCAGAAAACTTTCTAGCTGAATGAAGTCAGAGAGATGCAGGAAGTAGGAGGCAGAAGGGAAAGTCTGAGAGGTTCAAAGTGTTAGAGGGACTGGACCTGCCTTTGTTGGTTTGAAGAAGGAAGGGCAATGAGATAAGGAATGTAGGGGCCTGAAGGGGCTGAGTAAAACTCCTGGCTGACAGCCAGTAAAGAAATGGGAATCTCAGACCTACAACCACAGGGAACTGAATCCTGCCAAGAAGCTAAAGTAACTTGAAAGCCCATTCTCCTCAGACCCCCTGGTAAAGAGCACAGCCCTGCCCCTACCTTGACTTCAACCAGTGAGACCCTAAGTGGGAGACCCAGTTCAGCAATGCCATACCTGGATTCTGATCTGCAGAACTGTGAGATAATAAATGGGTGTTGTTTTAAGCAGTTAAGTTTGTGGTAATTTGTTATAGCAGCCATAGAAAGCTTATATAGTAAGTTACTGACTGTAAATTGGGAACAATACCTACCTTGAAGGGTTGTTGTTAAGATTAGAAATTACATTTGTGAATTGCCTGGCATATGATAGGTAGCTACTAAATGATAGCTTCATAGGTGGAAGGACCAGAATGAGAAATAGAGAAGAGATGTTAATAGAAAGAAAAAGGATCTTTGTTCATATGTGAAACTACATTTGCGTAAGGTCAAGTTTAGCTGACTTGTATTACACTGATTGGCCATTGGTTGGTAACAGCTTGAGAACATCTGCTTACCTGCTTCTACTGCTGAGTATTAAAAAAAAAAAATAGCATGTTCCAGTGACAAGTGATGCAAGGAAGTGTTGTGAGGCAGTAAATATTTAAATGAACTTTAATAAATCACTGGAGATATTGTGCTGGGTAACTGCATTGGTTTTCCACTACTGCTGAAACAAGTCAGCTCTGATTTCCTGTTTTTACAGTGAAGATGGTGGTAGTAGGAGGGAAAAAAATCAATTCGTACAGGGCTCTACTGGCATGAATTTCCTCATCCAGGGGACCCAAGGAACAGGGAATGACCCCAAGGAATTAATACTAGATCCCCCAGAGATGGTAAAGCTCCAGTCCTGGGAGCAACAGCAAAAGATGTCATGTCATTCTATGATACAAGGACATAGAATTTTCTCAAGTGGACCTGGGAATTGAGAAAAAAACTATTGCAGCATACTTGTCTCCCATGTCCACTCCTCTACCCTCCCACCTTGTCTCTGGACACAGCCTTGGCATCCCTTGCGTATTAGTCAACTCTGTTGCAGTAATAAACAACCACAAACTCTTGGTGACTTACAGCAGTGATTTCTTTCTTGTTCATGTTACATGCTGGTGGGTCTGGGTCTGCTCTTGGCTGTGAGGTGGCTTCATGCATTTTCTCATTCTAGGACCTAGGCTAAAGGAGCATGTTCATTCTGTTTGGGATATGTTACATTCATGGCCTAGGGAAAAAAGTAAGAATCACGGTCATACGATGCAATTTAGCTTAAGACTTCTGCTCAGATGTGACAGATGTCATGTCCACTCACATCCCATTGGCCATTTACATCAATGGACTGAGAAGGTGTACCTCTTAGCCCTCCCATATGAGACATTGCAAGTCACATGACACTATGGGTGTGGGTCCATAATCCTTTTATTGGGAATAGAAGGGAAAAACCTATTATCTAATCTACTAGAATTTATCCTTTTGTGTCAAGACTTCCTACCTTACTTCATGCTTCTCTTCCAT
The DNA here is from genome assembly GCF_018350195.1 of Panthera tigris. Classification (NCBI taxonomy): domain Eukaryota; kingdom Metazoa; phylum Chordata; class Mammalia; order Carnivora; family Felidae; genus Panthera; species Panthera tigris. The sequence goes on along the minus strand of NC_056677.1, from coordinate 120,790,277 downwards.
TAGACTTACTCAGAGTTCCTATCCTGCCTGCAAGGGACCTTGTCCTGGTGGTTTCTTTCCTTAGATAGGATACACTCTATTCCTACTGCCATGCAGAAAGGAATGCAAATTGTTTCAAGGGTATGGTGACTTATTGAGAAATACAAGTAAAAAAAAATTATCGTTTACTTTTGGGTGGGGTGAACTTGGCTGGGCAGATCCTCATGGCTTTAGATAGCTCAGGGGACCCAGGGATTGACCCTGCATATTTTGGACATAGGCCAGCCTCAAAGAGACTACTTCACTGAGATGCTATGCACTGAAAACTATTTTGACTCAAATTGAAAGAGCATCAAAGGAGCCTTGTGCATTAGAAAGCACTTTGTGGTGGAAAGAATCTTGCCATAATGAGCCTGTTTGTATTTTATGGGAAAGAGATAGGTTTATCTCACCAAATGGACACTTCGGAAAGGAGGAGGAAAATTCTTTATGGCAGTACTTGCTAAGGCATAATCAAAACTGAATTCTGACTTTCACCACAATTGGTCATAACCACACGTACACACACACACACACACACACACACACACATACACACCCCTTGCTGATTAAAGATCATGAACTAGAGTGACCCCTGTTAGCTAGACCTGTGCTAGATCTATACATGAAGGCTCTTTTCTTGATCCATGAAAATGAGACTTATTTTGAGTCCCATACAAAGACCTGTAGACTCAAGGCAAATTTTTACTGCCACATTAGCATAACCATCATGAGCCTCTTTTTTTTTCTACTGCTTAAAGTTTCCTGATTTTTATACCTCAGAGAATTCCTTAGGAAATCTCTTCACTGGTGTGTCAAATAAAAAAAAAAAAAAATCTCAGCTTTTTTTTTTTCCCTTATAAAAAATCTCTGGGAGAAGGTCTGTTTTTGATTCTTTGTAAGGTAGTTCCATATAGGCAAAATTTTCTTTATTAAATCTTTTGTTCCTTTATCTTTTTTCCCCATCAGTAGTTCTTTCAGTATAATCCCAGTACATTTAAAAATTATCATATACAAGACACACACATCCAAAATTATACAGATTCCTAAGAACTTGAGAAATTCCATTCAGAACGTGACCTAGGGCATTGGTCAAGGATCGTGAGTAGTCACCACACTCTTTCTTACCAAGTCTGGAAAGAACCCACACATGAAGGGAATCTCTTTTGGAACAGAGTTATGTCATCAAATGGAATTAAAAAAATTACCACGTTAAAGTTTTAGGGTGGGGTGAGGATGGAAACAGTAATGTTTTCCTGTAGCTCTGGTATTCTGTGATTTTGTTAACCAGTCTAAGGTCACTCAAGCCATATTTTCAGTTTTATAGATTTTGAACCTATCCCTTCTCAGTCTTCATCCTTCTCTGCAAAGAATCTGAACATATTTGAATCTGTTCTCATAAGTCAGCCCTCCTGCAAGCATACATCCTTTTGATCATTTATATTACCCTTTCCTGTAGCAAAACCAAGTATAGTACACTTTTTTAGGGTGTAGCCTGGCCACTGCACATAGTGTGCCAGGTGGGAGAATGCAAGTGAAAGGGTCTCTGAGGAAAGGCTTCTACCTTCCAGAGAAGTAAGATATCCAGAACAGTCATAGATGCCAGACCACATCTATGTCTGTGGTCCCTAGATAAGTGCACTTTGTGTTTTCTTTCCTATTTTGTCCTTAGATTACAGTGACCCGGAACCCTTACCCATACAAATGCTCAAGCAGTCTGATCTTTCTCTCCGGGACCCTTCTCTCTGGGACTTGGCCTCTTACAGTTCCCAAAGTTCCCAGGGTTCTTGGTCCAAAGGCTTAATCCCTAATGTTCTTATTTGTTGCTGAAGATTGAACAAACTGTGAAAAGAGGTGTTCTAGTTGCTGCTGCTATTCTACACTGAAGGTCTAGGATCTCCATGCAAGCTAAGCTCTCATTCCCACTGCTGGCACTGCTGTTGTCTCTGCCCCATTCAAACTTGGAAGAAAAGATAACATACTCCACCTCCTGGCCTTATGATCATCTCAGGATATGCTACATCTTAATTGGTAAGGGCCTTAAGAGTTACAACTTGTGATAATCTCTCTCAGACACGGACACACACACATACACACGAGGACACGTGTGCACAAGCTCACCCGCCCACGCCAGTTGTTTTCCCAAGGTCCAACCAGCAATAGAGTTAAGCCAGCAAAAGCTGGTAGAAACATCAACCCCCTCTAACCAGAACTAGCTTGACTTCTGGTGTTGCATTTGAGTCACTATTCCAGACTTTTTTTCTCTCTCTCTCAGGAATCCTTTTTGTCTTTCACCATCTGGCCTCATTAGGGGCCATCCCACCCATCAGATTGGCTTTACTACTGTATTTTTGAACTGCAGTGTAGTGGGAAGTGGAAATTCTACTCATTCTGCCATAATGATCCTTGGTTCCTACATAAACTTGCGGGTACAAATCGATATGCATGGGAATGATAAGAAAAACACTACTATCACTGAGTAAGATTATTGAAAAACGAAACCATTGTCTCGTTTACCTCTCCCACTCTATGGCAGTACCCAATTACATCCTTATTTAAGAACAATGGTAGAATACTGATTTCATTTATGTAATTTAAAGAGGATAGTTCATGATTTTTTTTCCAGAATGAAGGAAAACTGTTTTAGAAGTGAATTGCTCTCTGACTCTGGAAAAAGAAAAGTAACTGCTAGGAACTTGTTAAATGTTTATTTAACTTTCAGTTAGTTCACATACACTGTAATACTGGTTTCAGGTGTATAATATACTGGTTCAACACTTCCATATGTCACCTGGTGCTCATCACAAGTACACTCTTTAGTCCCCATCACCGATGTCCCCCATCCCCCACTCCCCTCCCCACTGGTAACTATGTTTGTTCTCTGTAGTTACGAGCCTGTTACTTGGTTTGTCTCTGCCTCTCATTTTTGTTCCTTTGCTCATTTGTTTTGTTTCTTAAATTCCACATGTGAGTGAAATCATGGGGTCTTTGTCTTTCTCTGACTGACTTAATTTTGCTTAGCATTATGCTCTCTAGCTGCATCCACTTTGTTGCAAATGGCAAGATTTCATTCTTTTTGTGGCTGTGTCATATTCCATTGTGTATGTATACCATGAGTCTGGTATCAATGTGTACATCTGTAGTTCCCATCTCCTTAATGGGAAATTTCCAGTTCTTTGAGTGCCCAAGGGGCATGCTTCTTGAAACCCATTCCACGGATGCAGTTGTGAATGTTGATTGTATATTCCCTGGTCATTACCTTGTCAATGGCAGAATAGCCCTCCTCGCTGTCCTTCTTTGCAGGAGCAATTCTGCAAGGCCCCAGTTGGAAAGGAAAAGCAGAAGTATTGTGGGAGAAGCTATTGGGAGATTTTGATTACTGACTCAATTTCTTTGCTGGTTATTGGTCTGTTCAAATTTTCTATTTCTTCCTTTTTCAGGTTTGGTAGTTTATATGTTTCTAGGAATTTATCCATTTCTTCCAGGTTGCACAATTTGTTGGCATATAGTTTTTCATAATATTCTCTTATGATTGTATTTCTGTGGTGTTTGTTGTTATATCTCCTCTCTCATTTGTAATTTTATTTATCTGAGTCCTCTCTCTTTTTTTCTTCATAAGTCTAGCTAAAGGTTTACCAATTTTATTGATTTTTTTCAAAGAACCAGTTCCTGGTTTCATAGGTCTGTTCTATGGCTTTTTTAGTTTCTATATCATTTATTTCTGCTCTAATCTTTATTATCTCCTTCCTTCTGCTTGTTTTAGGTTTTCTTAATTGTTCTTTTTCTAGCTCCTTTAGGTGCAAGATTAGGTTATTTGAGATTTTTCTTGCTTTTTGAGATAGGCCTGTATTGCTATAAATTTCCCTCTTAGAACCACTTTAGCTGCATCCCAGAGGTTTTGGACCATTATGTTTTCACTTTTATTCAAAATATATAAAGAAGTTATAAAACTTAACACCCCAAAAATCAAATAATCCAATTAAAAATGGGTAGAAGACATGAAAAGACATTTCTCCAAAGAAGACATCCAGATGGCCAACAGACACTTGAAAACATGCTCAACATCACTCATCATCAGGGAAATGCAAATCAACCCTACAATGAGATATCACGTCACACCTGTAAGAATGGCTAACATCAACAATGTAAGAAACAACAAGTACTGATGAGGATGTGGAAAAAAGGGAACCCTTGTGCACTGTTGATGGGAATGCAAACTGGTGCAGCCACTCTGGAAAACAGTATGCAGGTTCCTCAAAGCGTTCAATATAGAACTACCTTATGATCCAGTAATCACACTACTGGGTATTTACCCAAAGAATACAAAAACATTAACTCAAAGGAATACATAGGCCTATATGTTTTTAGCAGCATTATTTACAAAAGCCAAAATATGGAAGCAGCACAGGTATCCATCACAGAAGTGGTGTGTGTGTGTGTGTGTGTGTGTGTGTGTATACACACACACATGCGTACATACATATATGTATATACATACATACAATATATATATACAATACATACATTATACACACACACACACACACACACACAATGGACATTATTCAGCCATCAAAAAGAATGAAATCTTGTCGTTTGCAATGACGTGATGGAACTAGAGAATATTATGCTAAGTGAAATAAGTCAGTCAGAAAAAGACAAATACCATGATTTCACTCCTATGTGGAATTTAACAAACAAAACAAACATAAACAAAGGGGAAAGAAGACAGAGAAACCAAGAAGCAAGCTCTTAAGTGTAGAGAACAAACTGATGGTTACCAGAGGGGAGGTAGAGGGGATAAAGGAGAAATAGGTGATGGGGATTAAGGAACGCACTCGTGATGAGTACCAGATGTCATATGAAAGTGTTGAAACACTATATTGTACACATGAAACTAATATGACACTGTATTTAACTAAATAGAATTTAAATAAAAACTTTAAAATAATAAACCGATAAATAAATCCATAAACCAACAAACCAACAAACAGATGAACAAAGTCAAACTTCCTTAGGTCCTTTATGATCCGGTTCCTACTGGCCTTCCCACCTTCACCATGGTTCCTTCTTTCATCTGGACTCCCTACTACAGTAGCACAGAACTACTTTCCGTTCCAAGACAACTTCATGTTCTCCTTCTCACCTCTTAGGTTTTGTGCATGCTGCTTCCTCTTTCTGAGGCATTCAGTGCACTCCTTCACCTGGCTAACTCCAAATCAACTTGCAGGTTTCAGCCTAGATGTCATTTCTTCCAGGAAGGCTTCCCTGACTATCCTATCCAACTAGTCTGAGTTACATGGCTCTCCTATATGTTTTCTTAGCAACTGGAGTTTCCCCTATCATATTGCTTACCACCCTCTATGTTAATTCCCTATTTATTTTCCTGTATCTCCCCACCAGCTTGTAAGCTCCTGAGGGCTGGGGTCATGTGTGTCCATCTGGTTCCCAGCTATATCCCTACTATCTACCACAAAGTTTGGCTTATAAAAGCCAGTAAATAACTCCTTACTGATTGAGTGAATAACATGCATGAGATATTTTATAAGTTATGAAGCACCTTGTCTCATTTTAACTTCACTGCCCTGGGAGACAGTATCACCGCAAAACAAAGCACCATGTTACTGTTACATTTAAGCTGACATAGACTATATTTGTGAAGTTTTATGTAAGTAACAATTAACTGAAATATTAACAAATCACACTTTTGGACAACTTTAAAGGAAATCTGACTTATACAAATCCTTCAAAAACAGTGTAATAATAACTAACTGCTTACAAAGTATCACAAAGCAATCGTTACCCTGTTATGCCTTTTAATGAATATAGGACACTCTGCTATGCATAACAGAATATTTTTGCATTCATAAATGTGCTAAAGTCCCAAAAAATGCTTAATACTCTTAAGTGGATTAAGCATGCCTTCTGTGATCTGATTTATATGGTGAATGTGCCAAGTCAAACCTTTCTCCACAGAGCAATCAGACTGTAAACTTCAGCTGAACTCTGATAAAATTATCATATTTCCAAACTAGTGGAGCCCAAATTAATGAGATTTTGCTTTAAGCTCTTCCTATGAAAGGGCCATCCAATCTTTGTTGAACATTTTAAATGTATCAAAATGTTCTAAAATCATACTATTTAATATAGGAGTCACTAGACACATGTGGCAGAACGTGGCTAGTGTGAATGAGGAATTGCATCTTTAATTTTACATCATTTTAAGTAATTTGAAGTTAAAAACTAAAGCAGTATGATTTTTTTACATTGATTATATGTTAAAATTAAGATATTTTGGATATACTGCGTTAAATAAAATATTAAAATTATTAGAATTATTTTTGCCTATTTATTTTTACTTTCTGACATGGCCATTAGAAAATCTTAAATTCCATACCGTAGTTAACATTACATTTCTATTGGACTTCACTGTTTCTATTGGACTTTTACATGCTCCACTGTTCAACTCAGATAGGAAAAAGAAATGTACAGTTTAGGTAAAATGGTACTTGCAATTTATTTTTAAGTTAATTTTTTTTTAAAGATTCAGAGACAGCATGAGTAGGGGATGGGAAGAGAGAAAGAGAGAGAGAGAGAGACAGACAGACAGACAGACAGACAAGATCCTAAGCAGGCTCCACACTGTCACCGCAGAGCCCAATGTGGGGCTCAAACTCACAAAGCCGTGAGATCATGACCTGAGCCAAAACCAAGAGGTGGACGCTTAACCGACTGAGCCACCTAGGTGTCCTGGTACTTGCAATTTTTAAATGTTGTGTTATTTATCCTCAAAACTGAGTTAAACTCTTTGGACTAGATGACATCCTAATACCTAGAAAATGCTAAATGCCTTTCCAACCCATAATAACAGCAGGTTATAAAGCATGCTCTAGGAGAGTGTAACTGAGCATTTATTTACCTAATTATACTACCACATTAGTTATACCAATTTATCTTTTTTCTTTATGTTTATTTTTGAGAGAGATCATGTGAGTGGGAGATGTGCAGAGAGAGGGAGGGAGGGAGGGAGGGAGGGAGGGAGAGAGAGAGAGAGAGAGAGAAAGAGAGGATCCCAAGCAGGCTCCTCACTGTCAGCACAGGGCCCCATGTGGGGCTTGAACTCACAAAACCATGAGATCACGAGCCCAAACCAAGAGTCAGATGCTTAACCAACTGAGCCACCCAGGTGCCCCCCCTTTTTCAAGGAACATAAATTGTTTTATTTTTGTAATTGTTGCTTTTGTTTTGTTTTTTATCATCTGTATGTCTGTTGATGAATCTTACCTTCAATGTGCAAAATATGTAAAGGGATACTGCTCTGGTTAGAATGGACACAGAGTGTGATCAATGGCCTCCCTCTGCAATAAGCCACAACCCTAACACTGCAACCATCCCCCTACACATACACACACACCTCTCGTGCCTCTGGCACCTCAGCAGAATCCTAGGGCCCTGCCATAATAAACAATGTAAACAACACTCTCTACAACACAGCCTAGAATTGGGAAGGAAACAAAAAGAAACCTTGAGCATTTAAATGGGATGTGTCAAATTTCAGATGTTTCTGTTCCCACGCTTCCTTCTTATTAGTGCTCTCTGCAACCTTACAGAATCTGTTCATTCCCTCTGCCTGCATACACAATTCTAACATGCTTGGTTGTGGTTTCCCAGTGAACAGAATATCAGCTGCAGGAAACTGGAAGATGGACACAGTGTAGTTGGGAGGGGGAGGGGGAGGGGGAAATGCTGGGGGACCATGTAGCCAACGAGGAAAGAAGAGATTCTTGCAACTGGTAGCTCCGAGGAATGAAAGCAACATGGATAATTTCCCAAATCAGGAACCAGAATTTACAAACTCTAGTATGACAAGCTGGGGCCACTGAGTATAGGGAGTTGTCTCACACCCCTTAATAGTTCCTTTGGAAAGCACTGTCTCAGGACACAATAAAATCACTGATGCTCATATTCACCCTTAAGCTTTAACAACAGGATCAGTATGGTCTATTCTATTCAGTGTATAAGTCAGAGGAGTATACAATTCATTTAAGCAACCTGTCCATAAAAGAGATTAAAATAGGGGTGCCTGGATGGCTCAGTCGGTTAAGCATCTGACTCTTGATTTGGGCTCAAGTCACGATCCCATGGTTCGTGGATTCGAGCCCTGCATCAGGCTCTGCACTGACAATGTGGAGCCTGCTTGGGATTCTCTCTCTCCCTCTCTCTCTGACCCTCCCCAGCTTGTTCTCTCTCTCTCTCTCTCTCTCAAAAATATATAAATAGGGGCACCTGGGTGGCTCAGTCAGTTGAGCATCTGACTTCGGCTCAGGTCATGATCTCACGGTCTGTGAGTTCTAGCCCTGTGTCAGGCTCTGTGCTGACAGCTCAGAGCCTGGAGCCTACTTCAGATGCTATGTCTCCCTCTCTCTCTGCCCCTCCCCCACTCATGCTCTGTCTCTCTCTCTCTGTCAAAAATAAATAAACATTAAAAAAATTATATATATATATATATATATATATATATATGTATATATACACACATTTAAAAAGGAGAGAAACTAAAATAAGTCAAGCTTTAGTACTTAAAGAGTAACATCCTACCTGAATAACTCACATATGTGAAATAGCTCATTTCCTACCAAAGTTTGACAAATGAGGTGCTACAAGGAAGGAAGGATGCCTCAATGAATCACAACATATAACTAACATACATCTCCAGTCAACACATGCTTGAAAGCATTCTGTGCTTATGGACTGTGAACTTGGCAAAAGAACAGAAGACTTGCTCCTGTAATTCATTCATCCTAAATGGAGATAAGCTGAGTCTGCGTTCTGACAAGTATTTCCTGAATTAAAGTATCTGTCTGGGAGCTGGGTCCAAACTGCTGTAACACTGCAGACTTGTGTAATACAACAGATAGCTTTCAAGGGTGGAGGGGTGCAGGGAGTGGGGAGAGAAAGGGATGGGGGTAATCATAGGAGGCCCAAAAGGGAGACCATTTGGGAATGGAAAAGAGCATGCAAGGAAAGTAATAGCAACTTGTCTGCCAATAAGAAATCATTGTGGGTCTATGCGTTTAGCCCTGGAGCCCACCAGCCCACCACAGCTATTGGCATAAAAGGAATATGTTCAAGAAACAAAATGTCCTTCAGACAGCACTTATTATTCTTTCCCCTGGGAGTATGCTGAACATGTGGGCAATATTATGCAACCTTTGATATGATCCAGATTAGAAGCAACTGGCAATAGAACTTGACATTTCTCTTTTGCTGGACTTATATTTCAAGACCTCTCAGGTGGTGTGACATAAACAGGAAAGAATGTGTTTGGTAGAAGGGTGTTGGCACACAATGAGTCAAGATAATTGGTCTCCTTAATAAAGCTACTATTCTTTTGGATATGACCACCACAGCAGCCTAAGAAAAGTGCTATTATATGGCCACTGTGATGGCAATGATTTTCCTTCTGTATTGATTTTCCTTGTATATATTAAACATACAGTTTAAATGCCTTATGAGGTATGTTTAAGGAACATAAGCAAGAATCAAAATAAGTTATTTCTTATAGTAGGAAGATCATCAGACTAAGAAACAGGAGGTTTGTTGTGCATCTTTGGGTAAGACAGCTTGCCAATATCTCCTGCCATACAATGAAGAGACCTGATAAAATGAACTCTGTGTGTCTCCTGTTACAGTTCTGGTAACATCTAGGATACGGTGAACAGAAACCCTCATGACTGCCATAAGACAGAACTTGTGCCATGATCCCACTGACACACTACCATTGCTACATGGTGTTGGCTTAGGGTGTCTAGGACAGAATGTCCTTTGTGACTGATGGCAGTATACTCTCTGGATGTCTAGATGTGGCTGGTAACATGCCAAGTTTTAATGGACTGTCCAATTGTTCTGATGGATTTTATGAAAAGATTAAGAATATCCTATCTCATAATGCCTTCCACATTCCCCTCCCTGGGAGTCCCCTCAGTTACCTTGTTTGGGGACAGTCTTACTTCCCTTGTGACTCACATCTCAATCATTAATTCATACAGGGCAAGGACAAACTGCTGCTAGTATCTTCTGCCTCCATCCAAGCATCACTCACATATGAAGAGGGCTTGTTTTGCCATTCGTACATTTTAACTCTTTATCCCCTTCCTGAATTGAACAATTGCACTGTAAGACAACAAAACTACAACTAACAGTTAATGGAATGCTAATGCTTAGGCTTGTACATGACACCAATTTACATGAACACTTACTTCCAATTGAAAGTTTATTTTAATACAATAAATTAGAGAAATCCTTCCTTTGTCTCCCCCTAAACTGATTAGCACCAGCAATTCCCCAAACCCTAGTCAGTGAGGGTGAATTTCAAGAGAAATTCAATCCCTGGCAGCCAAAATTCATCTGAGAGCTTTGAGCTTCCTATGAATTGATACACCATGTTCTTATGATTGTTTTCAATATAAACCTGCATATATGTGAGTAGGTATAACATGGTTGACATTAGTCAAATAATTAGTGAGGGGGCACCTGGGTGGCTCTGTCAGTTAAGCATCCAACTTCAGCTCAGATTATGATCTCACAGTTTGTGAGTTCTAGCCCTGTGTCAGGCTCTGTACTGACAGCTCAGAGCCTGGAGCCTGCTTCAGATTCTGTGTCTCCCTCTCTCTCTGCCCCTGCCCCACTCATGTTCTGTCTCTGTCTCTCAAAAATGAATAAATGTTAAAAAATATTTTTTAAAATCAGTGAGGCTCTCATGCTGAATAAATGAGCTCCCAGGATGGGATTAATTATTTCAGGAACTGCCTTAACTCTTTCATTCCACTAAGTTTCCATGTCATAATTAGTAATGTTCAATAAATTATATATCTTTTTAATTAATTTATTTTTTAATTTACCTCCAAGTTAGTTAGCATATAGTACAACAATGATTTCAGGAGTAGATTCCTTAATGCCCCTTACCCATTTAGCCCATCCCCCCTCCACAACCTCTCCAGCAACCCTCTGTTTGTTCTCTATATTTAAGAGTCTCTTATGTGTTGTCCCCCTCCCTGTTTTTATATTATTTTTGCTTCCCTTCCCTTATGTTCAGCTGTTTTGTCTCTTAAAGTCCTCATATGAGTGAAGTCATATGATATTTGTCTTTCTCTGACTAATTTCACTTAGCATAATACCCTCTAATTCCATCCATGTAGTTGCAAATGGCAAGATTTCATTCTTTTTGATTGCCGCATAATACTCTATTGTATATATATATACCACATCTTCTTTATCCATTCATTTGTCAATGGACATTTGGGCTCTTTCCATACTTTGGCTATTGTTGATAGTGCTGCTATAAACATGGGGGTGCATGTGTCCCTTCGAAACAGTACACGTGTATCCCTTAGATAAATGCCTAGTAGTGCAGTTGCCGGGTCATAGAGTAGTTCTATTTTTAGTTTTTTGAGGAACCTCCATCCTGTTTTCCAGAGTGGCTGCCCCAGCTTGCATTGCCACCAACAATGCAAAAGAGATCCTCTTTCCCTGCATCCTTGCCAACATCTGTTGTTGCCTGAGTTGTTCATGTTAGCCATTCTGACAGGTGTGACGTGGAATCTCATTGTGGTTTTGATTTGTGTTTCCCTGATGATGAGTGATGTGGAGCATTTTTTCATGTGTCGGTTGGCCATCTGGATGTCTTCTTTGGAGAAGTGTCTATTCATGTCTTTTGCCCAGTTCTTCGCTGGATTCTGTGTTTTTTGGGTGTTGAGTTTGATAAGTTCTTTAGAGATTTTGGATACTAACCCTTTATCGGATATGTCATTTGCAAATATGTTCTCCCATTCTGTTGGTTGCCTTTTAGTTTTGTTGATTGTTCCCTTTGGTGTGCAGAAGATTTTTATTTTGATGAGGTCCCAATAGTTCATTTTTGCTTTTGTTTCCCTTCCCTCCAGAGATATCTTGAATAAGAAGTTGCTGCGGCCAAGATCCAAGAGGTTTTTGCCTGCTTTCTCCTCGAGGATTTTGATGGCTTCCTGTCTTACATTGAGGTCTTTCATTCATTTTGAGTTTATTTTTGTGAATGGGGTAAGAAAGTAGTCCAGGTTCATTTTTTTGCGTGTTTCTGTCCACTTTTCCCAGCACCACTTGCTGAAGAGACTGTCTTTATTCCATTTGATATTCTTTTCTGCTTTGTCAAAGATTAGTTGGCCATACGTTTGTGGTCCATTTCTGGGTTCTCTATTCTGTTCCATTGATCTGAGTGTCTGTTCTTGTGCCAGTACCATACTGTCTTGATGAGGACAGCTTTGTAGTACAGCTTGAAGTCTGGGATTGTGATGCCTCCTGCTTTGGTTTTCTTTTTCAAGATAGCTTTGGCTATTTGGGGTCTTTTCTGGTTCCATACAAATTTTAGGATTATTTGTTCTAGCTCTGTGAAGAATACTGGTGTTATTTTCATAGGGATTGCTATTCATATTTTTAAAGGCTTCATAATTTGCAAAATCAATTCCCATTTTACAGATGAGAAAATCAAGGTACAGAGAACTGGTGAAGTAATTTCTTCCATTTTTTAATGTTCTTAATATCTTTTGTACCTGGAGCAGTGCTGACTGCTATTATCAATAACTCAATACCTCACAGCGTGGAATGGCACCAGCTCATTTTAGATTCTTTTTTTTAGAGGTTTTCAGTTCCTCATCCCGCTTCAGTCAATTAATAAGCTCTACTGGAATAAAGCTCTCCTTATGACATTACCAGTATTAATACAACAAAGAAAACAGCCAAATCATATATTGGTATGAACTGTGCGACTCAATGGCAATGTTCCTACTATATTGCATGGCTCTGTGTCTTTACACAATGAAGCCATTTCCTCTGCAGCTTCTATCCATTTCCAAACAACAGACGGCACAAACAATCAGTCCTCAGTGCAAGTGTGACGACACCGGCAAGTCTTTCCATTGCCTCTCAGTGGCATTCCTCAACTTCTTTATGTTCCCTGCACTTCCTGTTCTAAACTTTCTTTCCATCAAAGCAGAAAAGGACCTGATATTGTTTTAGGAGACAATAGAGATGTTCTGGAAAGACCCTTTCAGCCTTGGCTTATGAGGAACCTCTCTCCAAATGTATAAGCCAGAATCCAAGGCCTACTGGCCAGCTCCTGTTCCCTAAGAATGTTAGCAATATTAGCATTTCTGTATAAAGGGCTAAGGAAAGGGAAAGTAAAAATTAGCATATCAACTATTTTTCTCTCCCTGGTCTGTGCGTGGATGCTTCACTGGCCCAAATTTTGCTTATCAGTCAGTGCTATGCTCCTCTTAGGGCAAAATATAGCCACAAGAATTTTCATAGTAAGGGGTTTAGAATAGAAATAGAAATTTTGAGCTAGAAATGATCGTAAAGATGTTCTAGTCCAGGCTCTTCATTTTAGAGATGAGAAAATGTGAGACTCCCAAGATAGAGAGTAGCCTGCCCACACACGGCCTAGTGAGTGGCAGGGAACAGACAGCATTTGGGTGACCCAGGTTTGGTCTCATACCCTACCTACTCTGACAAGTAAGAGTCTCTCTGGGGCTTGGTCACAAGCCAACTGAGGCTCTGGGGACTGCTGCAGATCCATCCTAGGGATGGAGGCCATCCTTAGGTTTGTCTTTTTTGGCAAAAGAATTATGTTTATTATTAAACAAGAAAACAGAAAATATAGAGAGGCAAAAATAAAAGTAATTCCTAATCCCACCACCTCTGGAATTGCCACTGCTAACATTTGCAAAGTTTTTCTGACAGTGATTTGAATCTCTATAAGGCTTTTCTCCAGTTAACAGTGGCAGGGCCATTAGGTCATTGCATCATATTCTATCCAAAAAATAACACTTAACCAATCATCTTTCCAACACCTTACAGCACTAAGTTTATTTCTGCCTCAGGTCCTTTGCACTAGCCATTCCCTTGGTCTGGAATACTTCTCTTACACCTTCTCAGGCTGGTTCCTTCTTGTTATTTCAGGTTTCTGTGCCTTCAGAAGAACCTTCCCTTACCAGCTTCCTCACATTATAGCTCAATCATTCCCAATCAGATTACCCTATCCTATTTTCAACATAATATTTATCATCACCTGATATTTTCTTCTTTATTTCTTTAGTCCTTTATCGTCTGTCACCTTAACTAAGCTGCATAAAGACAGAGATTGTATGTGTCTTGTTCATCATGAGACTGTCCAGCACCTAGCACAGTACCTGATACACATTATGTAGTCAGTAATGGTTTGAAAAATATGAGTGATAGTTTGAAGTAAAAGGTTTGAAATAAATGAGTAGACATGTACTTTGGGTTGTACTATAATTTAATTTAAATTAGCCATAGCATTGGAAACATCTTGAATTCATGGAATACCACACGATACAGGCAACCTGAATAAACACGAATGGTGAAGTTTGCCTTTTGTAGTACTTCTATATTCAACTGAAGCATTTTTGAACAAGCATGTTTCTCATAAATAGTTATAATTGCTACACCTTTTAATCAAAATTATTATGGTATGAGGTAAATATGAAATTCTATCCCTAAAAGTATACTGTAAGCCTAAACATTCATGGTCAAATTTGACCTGATCTCTAGCACAATAAGTACTCAAACAGTTTCTCTTCCTTCAGGAAGCAGGACTTTTTTGATATATAAAGCCCACTTGTCTAAATCCAATCTAATATGAGGGAAAGACAGGATAATTTTACCTTTGAGACCTATATTCAATTCGACTGTAATCTTTTAAAAAGTAACAAACATCAGAACTTTCTTTAAAGGCACAAAATTATCCCATTGTAGGTAGGTATTTGGGAGTCATGTCTAATCTAAACTTTAGAGAGTAAATGGCCAATAACCATTGGCAATAACTGAAGGCACGGGCTTTGTAATCAAGAGTCCTGGCTCAAGTCTAACATTCACCATTTACTGATACCTTGGGCAAGTGGCTTTAACTTCTTTTAAACTTAGTTCACTTATGTGTAAAATGAGTAATAGTGCCTACCTCCCAAATGGGCTGTAAAGATGAAATAACATATACATCACTCTGAAAGGTACCTACTACACAGCAAATACTCAACAAATAGTAGCTAGTATGACTCTATGGATAGAATATATAAATATATATACATGTGTATATATATATATATATATATATAATATGGTAAAGAAGTTATATATATGTGTGTGTGTATGTATATATATATATACACATGTATATATACACATACACACACACATATATATAACTTCTTCATTCCCAATCAGATTACCCTATCCTATTTTCAACATAATATTTATCACATAATATTTATGTGTATATATATATATATATATATGTATATATATAATTTGGTAAATTAAAATGCTTATTAAGACCCACTTGGTATGAAGTAGGAATCATCTAAGACATAGGAAGAGTCTGTCGTGATTCTATTTCTCAAGAAGTTCACACCTACGTGCAGGAGATAAGGTGAAAACACAAATAACTAGAATCCAAGGTAGATCATGGCTAAATGTTCTAAAAAGTAAAGTTGTATGGTTAGAATTCTTCTGGTTGCAGATGGCAAAAACCCAATCCAAACCAGCTTAAGCATAGAATGATAGATTGGCTCTCAGAACCAAAGAATCAAAGAATGGGCTTAGACTGGAGACCTCATGCTACTGAGTTACATAGGTTCTCTCCCTCTCCTATTCCTGCCAGAGATCACAGATTTTTGCTTGACTCCATTCTTTCCTAATACAGTAAGAATTGCTCTTTGTTATAGAAATTAGAGCTACAATTGGCCTTCAATTCTAATCCTTCTAACTTACCCCTGACAGATCAATATGGCCAGGATGATGGAATATTATGATTGGCTTGGTTTTGATTATCTATCCACCTGTAAACTGCAATGAGGGCAGAAAAAAATTCCCCAGAGGAAGGTGGGACAGGTTCCTGAAAAGAGATAAATAACAAATGCGTAAACAAAAGACAAGTATTGGTAAAAATGTGAAGCAATTGGATGCTAAATGGTGTAGCTGCTATGGAAAATAATGTGGATGTCCCTTAAAATTTTTTAAAGAGAACTAACATATGATCCAGAAAGCCCACTTCCAAATATTTATCCAAAAGTATTAAAATCAGAAACTCAAAAGGTAATAATAGCACTCTCATGTTCACTGCGGCATTATTCACAACAGCCAAGATGTGGAAACAATCTAAATGCCCATCATCAGATGAATGGATAAAGAAAATTTTGTGTATACATATAACAGAAAATTATTCAGCCTTAAAAAAAAGGATAAAACTTCAGGACATTATACTAAGTGAAATAAGCCAGTCACAGAAAGACAAATATTGCATGGTTCCAATTACATGAGATATCTAAAATAGTCAAATTCACTGAATCAAAGAGTGCAGTGGTGGTTGCCAGGGGCTGGGGAGGGGAGAAAGGTGGGAGTTACTAATCAACAGGCATAAAGTTTCAGTCAAAGAAGATGAATAAGCTCTAGAGATCTCCTGTCAAACATTTTACTTATAGTCAACAATAATGTGTTGTTATACTGTACACTTAACATGGGATCTATTCACTCAAATTTTTAAGTATTCTTAGCACAATAAAAGTTTATAAAAGAGGAAATGTCAACTGAAACAATGACCGGATAATACTAGTCATATTACATCATGCCAAACAGTCCTGCATTTTTAGTATGAATATATTTGTTATTATTATATCACTGGGAAAATGCTTAATATCAAAACAAGTGATATTTCTCTCATTTTCTTGTCCGTTATTTATCTGGGAGGAGCTGGAGAGAAATCCAAAATTTAAAAAAATATCCTGACTATAACAGACTCAATCTCTATCAGATTCTTGGTGATCTGGAAGTCCTGTGTAGTCAGTGGGTCAATTAAAAGGTAGAAATAGGTTACGTTTCTCTTAGAAGACTTTTAACCAAACAGAAAAACCAGTTAATTCTCTCCAAAATCAGTCATAAGCCAGCTAGCTGATCATGAAGAATACTGCTGAGAAATATTTATGCCCAGGATGTGAAACAAACTTCACGTGGCCATGAAAGGGGGGGGGGGGGGGAAAGTCCAATCACCCCAGAGGCATTGTTGGAATTCAGTAGAATCCATTGTAGCTCTGATGAAGATTAATGAAATCATCACGTAAAGGCAACATGAGGCACGCATTCTTTTCCCAGCAGTCCACTTGGATAAGGGACACAAAGGCCTTCCTTGGATAAGGGAAAGACCATTTGCCTTCCATTCTCTCCTTCTTTCTTAATAAAAGAATCCCAATTTTTAAGCTGGATACATTGTTGCTTAGCTAAGAAAACTACATTTCCAAGACCTCTTTGCAGTTTGGAATAGCATTGTGACTGACTTCAAGACAACCAGAGGTCTGCCATGATACTTCCAAGAAAAATGGAAGTGGTACCCTTCTTGTTCCCTCTTCCCCTTTTCTGCTATAGGTAATGTGGATGCAATGGCTGGAGCCAACTTGGTCTGTGAGGTGACATTGGGAATCTAAGTCAAGCATGGCTGAGCATCAGAATAAGAGGAGTTTGGGTCCCCAACACTATGCAGCTGCCATCCTAGCCCTGAAATGCCTCTGTCCAGACCGAAATAAATCCACATCTTGTTTAAGGCACTAATTTTCACATATTTGTTACTCATAGACAAGCCTAATCCTAATTGATGTAAAAGAT
The DNA here is from genome assembly GCF_018350195.1 of Panthera tigris. Classification (NCBI taxonomy): domain Eukaryota; kingdom Metazoa; phylum Chordata; class Mammalia; order Carnivora; family Felidae; genus Panthera; species Panthera tigris. The sequence continues at coordinate 120,772,559 of NC_056677.1, read as the reverse complement.
GTCCTTAATCAGTCTACTTTATTTCATCTGAATTAAAATTCCTAATAGCCTTTTCTCTGTGAATACACAGCCTTATACCATCTTGAAACCAGAAGACAAGTGCCTAATATTCTTTGTGCTATTACACATCTTTTGTAAGTTTAATGCTACTGTTACATGAATGAGAAACCTAAATTAATACAAATGTTTCTCATGAAGAATGTTTTCATTTTTTATTTTAATAATGTTAAAATGCAAAGGTAAATATAAAAATGAAGCTTATATTTTATGTCAGCTCTTTATAGATTCATTGTATAACTAAATCGTTTAACACCATTTTAGATGAGTCAGCTCCCAACAAGCTAGCCCTAAGAGCTGAATTAATCTAATTGTTCTGTCAATGCTTACACATTTTATGTTAATATTAAAAGGTTCTTCTATGGAAATATTATATTCTTATTTTTAATATGCTGGCAGCCCTCCCATGGAGGCAATATAGTTTGCACCCATGACAATGAATGAATGGAAAAGCTGGAGTTAGGGAGTTTTTGAATTATTTAAAAAGAGTGACAACGCTGAGGCTATAACCATGTTAAACTAGGAAAGTTACATTCCCTTCTTCATAGATGAAACTGTACAGGCCAGTATCAGTGAAGGATACAGCATGAATCCTTCAACAGTGTAGATGGATTTAACTTTTGTGTATACCACATGGTCAGGTGAAGTTGACAAAGCAATGACCTGACTGAATTTAATGAACATTTCTAGTACATCGGTGACTCGTTATTCATTCGCCAACCCATCCAAACTACTATGAGTACTTACTATATGACAGGCAAAATGCTAGGTGTTAAGGGTATAAGGATAAATAATACATGAAGAAAGGGAAATAACCCAGGGTGACTGGAGGAGAAGGCACATGGGAACATAAATCAGGAGATTTTTCTATTCATCCATTCAGCCAACTCCCTCAATCGACCAACAATGACTGAATATCCACTATGCATCTGGTTAGGAGCTACAGATACAGAATCAAATTCAAGCATAAATTTGTCCTACAAAGTATCTCATTGACTCTAAGGCTCAATTAGAACCCACTACTACCTGTGTAGTAGCTAAAATATTGTTTATATATGAAGAGGACTTTATCTGGGTCTTAATAAAAATATTAAGTCCTTATCACCAATCCCCAAAGGAAAAATCCTCCATCTAACTGGGAGCAGACAACCCTTGCTCAGAAAGTTTTTTGGCACCTATCATATGTTCAATAATGATGACAAATAATTATCATTTGTTGTGTAAGGCCTAACTCTTCCTACAAAAATGTGCCACAGACCTCGTTCTCAGGAATACAGGCCATTCCTTCATTCACTAAGTAAATACCAATTGAGCATCAGTTATGCAAGGGGCACAGTTTTAGACAGTTGGAATACAATGGTGGACAAAACAGACAAAGATCCCTGCACTCAAGGAGCTTATATTCTAGTGGGGAGAAGCAGGCATGCATAAACAACAAATTATATAGGATATTTTAAAAAGGATAAATACTATGGAAAAATAAATAGAGAAGATAAAGGGGGTGAGAAGTGTCAGATTGGGGGCCAATTGCATTATTTTTTTTTTTTAAATTTTTTTTTTCAACGTTTTTTATTTATTTTTGGGACAGAGAGAGACAGAGCATGAACGGGGGAGGGGCAGAGAGAGAGGGAGACACAGAATCGGAAACCAATTGCATTATTAAAAAGGATGGTCCAAGATGCCCCCACTGACAAGGTGACATTTGAGCAAAGATTTGAAAGAGGTAAGTAAAGTGAACTAGTTAAACAGAGAAATGGTAGGAGAATAGAACTGCCAAAGCAAAGGCAGGAGTATCTGAAGAGCACCACAAGTGGCTGGAGTAGAGTGACTGGGGGAGTGGGAAAGAATAAGATCCAACAGGTGATGAGAGATCAGATGACTTAAGGCTTTTAAGCCATTTTGAAGACTTTAGGTTTTACTGAGTGCACAGTGAGCCACTGGAGGGTTCTGAGTTAGAAGTATGGTATGGTAAAACTTAGGTTTTTAAAGGACCATACTGGTGTCAAAACATTTAGGATAAATTGAAGAAGAGAGGAAAAGCAGGGAGACCATTAATAGGCTATTATAGTAATCCAGGGAGATAATGATGACGGCTTGAACAAGTATAGAAGTAGAGGTTGTGAAAAATGGTGAGATTCTGTATATATTTTGAAATCAATAAAATTCGCTAAAAAATAAAAACTGGAGGCAGGATATAAGAGGAAATTCAGGAAGTGATCCTTAAATTTTTGGCTTGAGTGATTACAAAGATGGAATTGCTCTCAATAGAGAAAGGAAGGCTATATTGGAAGAACTGGTTTAGTGATGGAAACAATCAATTTAGGTCTGAACATGTTGAATTTCAGATGTTTATTAGCCAACAGTTTGAATATATTAATTAGAAAGTTGAGTCTGGAGTTTATGAGATGTACAGGCTGCAAGCATTCCTTCAGTCTTTGGTATTTTGTTATGGCAGCCCTCACAAACTAACAAAGAGCGACTACCAGTCTACCCCCTCCTGAAGGTAGTGGCTCACCCGGTGTTGTCTAGGTTACTTCCTTTGGTTGCCAGACGGTGGGGGCCAGTAAATGTTGGGTTTGTGTTGCCTATGTTGTTGGGTAAGGGAAAACGTGGGATGTTGGGGCCCAAACACCAATTTCTGTTCTTTTTACCAAATCTCCCTACTTTTCCAAGTTCCTGTTGGTTGCCTCTTACATTATTTCCAGAGATTAAAGCTGTACTTAGTAAAGAGAAGCAGGAAGAAACCTCCAGACTGAAGTCCAAATCCAATCATTTACTCAGTAACATATATATAGAAAAATAAAGACAAGCGCAATGTCTTCCAGTGCCCTAAACACCTAACCTAGTGTTGGACATCTAGTGGAGTCTCAATAAATACCCTTTCTTTGAAAATTGATGTCAGTTTTCAACTGAAAACTGAATTTCAATTGAACTCAATTGAAATTGAATGCCAGTAAATGACTCTTGTAACTTTCTGCAGCCCAATCCCCTAATAGCTAATACATGTTAATAGCTCTTCAGTTTATGAAGCTATGGTTACTTAATCCTAAACATACGCTCAGCCCCAGCCAAGGCTTTGGGACCATGTAATTAACAACCTATTCTGATCAGGAAATGTAAGGAGCTGTGTGCCAATAACTGGATATGAATAACTTTGTCTCTGATCTTGCTTTAACTTTGTACCCTGGTTGTAGTAGCTGAGACCTTATCATATATTCCCACTCTAAAAACTTGGCTCTGTTCAATTACTACCTAACTCCTGTGGGCTGCCTTAATCCAATGATGTATATCTCAGTTTCTTTCCCACTGAGGTCGTGTTTTGGTCTTAGGTCCTTAGACCTTGAGGCAGTATCCTTATTGCTGGATCACCATGGTCATGCCTGTCTACCTGCCTGAACACCCGTCTGTAATACTTACTGTCATATTTTCTACCTGCCACATGCTACCTAATGTCAAAATGTCTTCCTGCTGTTGGACCAGATTGGTACCAACTGCCTGCTAACTGCTTGCTCCTAAGACTTATACTAGCCACCTAGCCCAAGAGACCTAGCAAAGCTAGGAGTAGGTTTGCCAGATAAATACAGAATACCTAGTTAAATTTGAATTTCAGAAAAGTAATTTTTTTGGTAAACGTATGTTGCAAATATTACATGGAATATACTTATACTAAAAACTTATTTGTTTATTTGAAAATAAAATTTAACCGCATCCTGTGTTTTTATTTGCTAAATCTGGCAACCCTAGCTGGAACCATGAAAACCAGAGCTCCCGGGTGCTTAATAATATTTTTATTCAAAAGTGTTGTTCTCTTCAGGCTTTAAGATGAGGTTTTCATTTATTCCAATTGGTAATAAGAAACTGAATCACCGTGCAAGTGGATTTAAAATAATGTTTTCATTTTCCATTTAAGAAAACCCTGAAAAATAGACAACTGCTTGTATCCTTCTAGGCACTCCTCAATGAATTCATTATGGGTAACAGTGTAAGTAGAATTGCATTTGGTTCCAGACTGAAAACTGAAAATTAATGAAAGAGGATGAGGGGTGAAGCTTGACATCACCTTGGAGAGGGATGTTCTATTTAACTAGTCAGGTTCATTTCATTTTATACAGCAATCTGATTGACTGGAGGACCATTCAGGGTACATTAATGTCACCTCATCACTGTAGTCCTAAAAAGCTAGATGTGCACATATTTGGACAACACAAACTATACTTATACCTCAGATTCCAACTTGGGAAAGAGATCAAGAGTTATAGACTTTTCCCAAAGACAATGTTCCAGGAAGTTATATCATAAGGACCTTCATCAAAAATGCCTCAAACTATGATCCTTCTCTTTTATAACTGGTAGAAAGCACCTAGTAGAGAAAACATTTTACTCTTTTTTGAAGGATAATTAGCATACATTGTTAAATAGTTGCTGATGTACAATATAATGATTCAACAATTCTATACATTTCTCAGTGCTCATCAAGATAAGTGTGCTCTTATCTCTTTTATCTATGTTACCCATCCTCCCACCCACCACCCGTCTAGCAACTACCGGTTGGTTTTCTGTATTTAAGTGTCTACTTGTTTGTCTCTTTTTTCTTTGTTTGTTTGTTTGTTTTCCTTCTTAAATTCCACATATAAGTAAAATCATATGGTATTTGTCTTTCTCTGGCTGATTTCACTTAGCATTATACCCTCTAGCCCCTTCCATTTTGTTGCAAATGGCAAGGTTTCATTCTTTTTATGGCTGATGTGTATATATATGTATACATATACATACCATGCTTTCTTTATCCATTCATCTATAAATGGACACTTGGGGTACTTCCAAATCTTGGCTGTTATAAATAATGCCAAAATGAACATAGGAGTGAATTATGTTTTGGAATTATCGTTTTCATTTTCTTTGGGTAAATACCCAATAGTAGATTTACCGGATCACATAGTAATTCTATTTATAATTTTTTGAGGGAACTCCATACTATTTTCCACCATGGCTGCACCAGTTTGCATTCCCACTGACAGTGCTCAAGGGTTCCTTTTTCTCCACATCCTCACCAACATATGTTATTTCTTGTCTTTTTTATTTTACTCATTCTTACAGGTGGAAAGTGATATCTAATTGTGGTTTTGATTTGCATTTCCCTGATGATGAGTGATGCTGAACATCATTTCATGTGTCTGTTAGCCATCTGCATGTCTTCTTTGTAAAATGTCTATTCAGGTCCTTTGCCCATGTTTTAATCATGTAGAGTGTGTGTGTGTGTGTGTGTGTGTGTGTGTGTGTTGAATAGTACAAGATTTTTATATATTTTGGATATCAACCCATTATCAGATATATCATTTACAATTATCTTCTCCAATTCAGTCAACCCATTATCAGATATATCATTTACAAATATCTTCTCCAATTCAGTAGGTTACCTTTTTGTTTCCTTGATAGTTTCCTTTGCTGTGCAAAAGCATTTTATTGTGGTATAGTCCCAATAGTTTAATTCTTCTTCTGTTCCTCTTACCTGAGGAAACATATCAAGAAAACTGTATCTGTGACTAATATCAAAGAAGTTACTGCCTATGTAGTCTTCTAGGGGTTTTATGGTTTCATATCTCACATTTAGTTCTTGAATCCATTTTGAGTTTATTTTTGTGTATGGTGTAAGAAAGTTGTCCAGTTTCATCCTTTTGTACCTATCTGTCCAGTTTTCATAGCACCATTTGTTAAGGAGACTACCTTTTTTCCATTGTATATTCTTGCCTCCCTTGTCATAGATTTATTGAGCAATTAAGTATGGGTTTATTTCTGGGCCCTCTACTCTGTTCTACTGGTCTATGTGTCCATTTTTGTGCCAGTACCATACTGTTTTGATTACTACAGCTTTGTAGTATATCTTGAAATCTGGGATTGTGATATCTCCAGATTTATTCTTATTTTTCAAGATACCTTTAGCTATTCAAGGTCTTTTGTGGTTCCATACAAATCTTAGTATTATTTTTTATAATTCTATAAAAAATGTTGTTTATATTTTGATAGGGATTGCATTAAATCTATAGATTGCTTTGGGTAGTATGGACTTTTTTATGTATGTATGTATGCATGCATCTATGTATTTATTTGTTTACATATTTTGACGAAGTACAACATCCATTCATGATAAAATTCTCAACACAGCAGGTATAGAGAGAACATACGTCAACATAATAAAGGCCATATATAAAAAACCCATAGCTATCATACTCAATGCTGAAAAACTGGAGCTTTTGCACTAAGATCAGGAATAAGACAAGGATGTCTACTCTTACCACTTTCATTTAACATGTATAGTACTGCAAGTCCTAGCCACAGCAATCAGGTGAGGAGGAACAAAAGGTATGAAAATTGATAAGGAAGTAAAACTTTCACTATTAGCAGATGACAGGATACCATATACAGAAAACTCTACCAAAATACAAAAACTAATAAATAAATTCGGTAAAGTCACGGGATAAAAAATTAATGTACAGAAATCAGTTGCATTTCTGTACCCCAATAATGAAGTAGAAGAAAGAGAAATTAAGAAAAAAAATTCCATTTATAATTATACCCAAAATAATAAAATACTTAGGAATAAACCTAAACAAGGGGGTAAAAGACCTGTGCTCTGAAAACTATAAAACACTGATGAAAGAAATTAAAGATGACACAAAAAAATTGAAAGATATTCCATGCTGATGGATAGGAAAACATTTTACTTTTGTATGATGGAGGATTATCATTTAAAAATTCACAGCAGTTGGGGAGGCAGGAGAATGGCGGCAAAGTAGGAGGACCCTAGACTAGCCCCATCCCACAAACACAAGTAGATAATCATCCTAAATATCCCAGAAAGCAACCTGAAGACTGAAAGAAGAAACTCCACAACTAAAGGGACAGAAGAGGCCACATCAAAGAAGGTAGGAAATGTGGAGATGTAGTTTAGGGGAGATATAGATCACAGCTGCTACAGAGGGGAGGGAGCTGTGGTTGCAGAGAAGGGCGAGAGAGAGGAGAGCACACAGGGGAATGCACAAGGAGAACATTTTCCCAAAGGCACTTGCTTGGAAAATGAGAAGGACTAAATTTCCTGAGTTCTTGCAACCAGTGGGGATTAAAGCCTGGAGTGGGGCTTGGCTGGGATAGAGCCCAGAGGGCACTATCCTGATCCTAGAGAGAAGGCAGGCAAACAACCCGGGATCAGAGAGTATGGAAAGAATGATCTGAAGAGCACCTGAGGCACAGGGGGAAGAGTATTTGCTCTTCTTGAAGCATGTCCCCGAGACGCAGCATTCACAGAGACATCTCACTGAGAACAGAGGAGCTTACAGTGCCATTGTCCTCCCCCACCTCTTAGCATAAACACAGAGTCACATATTGGAACCAGCACAGCACCAGCACTGGCTGCCTAACTTGCTTACATTAATCCCACCACCCTGTGCTCCAGTGGGGCTGCCCTTCTCTGTACTGCTTGCTTCAGTCCCAGTTCAGTGGGCTCCTCTCCCAGAAGAACAGTACAAACCCCTGCCCACAACACATCTCCCAACCAGAGAGTTTTGCAAGGCCTCAGCTCTGGTGGAAGTGATGACAGGTCTCATTTCACAGGCAGACCAGAGAACGCCTAGTTAAAATTCCCCCACATTCAGGTCAGGTACCAAATACTGCCCATAGCAGGCAATTAGAGCCTCTGCAGATGACTGGCATGAAGGAGAGAGCAGCCAGAACACAACAGCAGAGCACATACAGCACACACCAGAGGCAATTCCTGAAGTGGTAGGCCCTGGGCACAATACGACATCTTCTTCATAAAGCCATTGCTTTCAGGAGCAGGAGACATAACTCGCTTCTCTAACAGAGAAGAATGCAAAACCTTAGACAAAATGCAAACATGGAGGAATTATCCCAAAGGAAAGGAAGAGATAAGGCCACAGCCAGAGAAACAGATTTAAGTAACATTCTTAAAAGAGAATTGAAGGCAACAATCCTAAGGATATTCACTGGGCTTGAGAAAAAAATAGAAGACATTAGTGAAATCCTTACCTCAGAGATAAAAGACATAAAAAAAATCAATCAGATATGAAGAATGCAATAAATGAGATTAAAAACACACTTGATGCAATGAACAGCAGGACTAAAGAAGGAGAGGAATGAACAACCAGAAGACAAAGTAATGAAACATAACGCAGCTGAACAAAAGAGAGAAAGAAGAATTATGCAACACAAGAATACACTTAGGGAACTCAATGACTCCATCAAATGAATAACATTCGTATTATAGGAGTCCTGGAAGAAGAAGAGACAGAAAGAGGGCAGAAAATTTATTTTAAGAAATAATAGCTGAAAACTTCCCTGATATGGGGAAGGAAACAGATATCTACATCCAGGAGGCACAGAGAACTCCCATCAAAATCAACAAAAGCAGGCCAACACCAAGACATATTATAATTAAATTTGCAAACCATGGTGATAAGGAAAACATCTCAAAAGTAGCAAGACAAAAGAAGTCTGTACCTTACAAGGAAAACCCATAAGGCTGGCTTGAGATTTCTCAACAGAAACTTGGCAAGCCAGAATGAAGTGGCATGATATGTTCAAAGTGCTCAGTGGGAAAACATCTACAGCCAAGAATACTCTATCCAGCAAGGTTATCATTCAAGATAGAAGGAGAGATAAAGAGTTTCCCAGACAAACAGAAACTAAAGGAGACCATGACCACTAAACCAGCCCTGCAAGAGATATTAAAGGGGAATCTTTGAGTGGAAAGGAGAGACCAAAAGTGACAGTATAAAGGCAAGAAACATGAAGTAGCAAAAATGAATATCTGTGTAAAAATCAATCAAGGAACTCACGGAAAATAAGGATATAAAACATAATAACATATACCTAAAATGTGGGGGGGAGAGGAGATAAGAATGGGTTCAAACATGAAGGGCCAACTTAATATAGACAGTCTATATTAAGGTTTATATACAAACTTAATGGTAACCATAAATAAAAACCGTTAATATACATGTAAGAATAAAGGGAAAGAAATCCAAATATATCACTAAAGAAAATCAGAAAAACAAGAAAGAGAGAAATACAAGAAAGGATCAGAGAAGGTCTTCAGAAACAACCACAAAAGAAGTTTAAAACTGGCAATAAATACATACCTATCAACAATTACATGGACTATAAATGGGCTAAATGCTCCAATCAAAACACATAGGGTGTCATAATAGATAAAAAAGACAAGACCTATCTACATGGCGCCTATAAGAGACTCATTTTAGACCTAAAAACACCTGCAGATTGAAAGTGAGGGGATGGAAAAACATCAATCATGTAAATGGATGTCAAAAGAAAGGTGGAGTAAGCAATACTTATATCAGACAATCTAAACTCTAAAACAAAGACTATAAGAAGAGACAGGGGTGCCTGGGTGGCTCAGTCAGTTGAAGATCTGACTCTTGATTTCAGCTTAGGTCATGATCCCAGTATTTGGGACTGAACCCCACTTCAGGATCCATGTTGAGCATGGAGCCTGCTTAAGATTCATTCTCTCTATCTCTCTCTCCCTTTGCCTCTCTTTGTCTCTCTCACTCAAATAAAAAAAAAACTTAGAGAAGAGACAAAGAACACTATATAATAATAAAAGTGACAATCCAACAGGAAGATATAACAATTATAAATCTTTATGAACCCAACATGAAAGCACCCAAATATATAAAACAATAACAAATGTAAACAAATTAATCAATAATAACACAATAATAGTAGGAGACTTTAACACACCACTCACATCAAGCCACAGGTCATCTAAACAGAAAATAAACAAGGAGACTATGGCTTTGAAAGACACACTGGATTAGATGGACTTAACAGATATATTCAGAATATTCCATCCTAAAACAGCACAACACACATTCTTTTCAAGTGCACATGGAACATTCTCCAGAATAGATCACATATTAGGTCACAGAACAAGTTTCAACAAATTCAAAAAGATTAAAGTCTACGATGCACTTTTTCTTACCACAATGCTATGAAACTAGAAGTCAATCATAAGAAAAAATCTGAAAAGACCACAAATACATGGAGGTTAAACAACATGCTACTAAACAATGAATGGGTCACTCAGGAATCAAAGAAGAAATTAGAAAGCACATGGAAACAAACAAAAATGAAAATGCAATGGTACAAAACTTTTGGGATGCAGCAAAAACAGTCCTAAGAGGGAAGCTTATAGCAGTAGGGGAATACCTCAAGAAGCAAGAAAAATCTCAAGTAAACAACCTAATTACACTTAAGGGAACCAGACAAATAGCAAGAAACAAAGCCTAAAGCCAATAGAAGAAAGGAAATAGTAGAGATTAGAGCAGAAATAAATGATATAAAAACTAAAAAAAACCCCAAAAAACAAAAGAATAGATTACTGAAACCACAAGCTGGCCCCTTGAAAAAATTAATAAAATTGATAAACCTCTAGTCAAATGTATCAAACAGAAAATAGAAAGTACCCATGAATAAATAAAATCACAAAGGAGAGAGAAATAACACCACAAAAATACCATTATGAGAGAATATTATAAAAAACTTTGTGCCAACAAATTGGGCAACCTAGAGGAAATGGATAAATTTCTAGAAACATATAATATGTCTAGAAACATATAAATTACCAAAACTGAAACAGGAAGAAATAGAAAACTGAACAGACTGATACCAGCAATGAAATTGAATCAGTAATCAAAAAACTCCTAACAAACAAAAGTCCAGGACCACATGACTTCACAGGCAAATTCTACCAAACATTTAAAGAAGAGGGAACAGTATGGTGGTTCTTCAAAAAACTAAAATTATAACTACCCTATGATTCAGCAATTGCACTAGTAGGTATTTACTCAAAGGATGCAAAAATACATTTTTTGAATTTAAGGGGTATGTGCACCCAGGTGTTATATAGCAGCATTATCAACAATAGCCAAACGATGGAGAGAGTCCAAATGTCCATCGACTGATGAATAGATAAGTGGTATATATATACAATAGAATATTACTCATCCGTCTAAAAGAATGAAATCTTGTCATTTTTAACAACACGGATGGAGCTAGAATGCATTATGCTAAGTGAAAAGGTCAATCAGAGAAAGACAAATACCATGTGATTTCACTCAAATGTGGAATTCAAGAAAAGAAATTCAGGTATATATGGGAAGGGGAGGGAGAGAAGAGAGGAAACCAAACCACAAGAGACTCTTTTTTAAATTTTTTTTTAATGTTTATTTCTGATAGAGTGAGAGAGACAGAGCACTAGTGGGGGAGGGGCAGAGAGAGAGGGAGACCGAATCCAAAGCAGGCTCCAGGCTCTGAGCTGTCAGCACAGAGCCCAATGCAGGGCTCAAACTCATGAACTGTGAGATCATGACCTGAGCCAAAGTTGGATGCCCAACCTACTGAGCCATCCAGGCACCCCAAAGCACAAGAGACTCTTAATGATAGAGAATAAACTGAGGGTTTATGGAGGTGGGTGGGGGATGGGCCAGATAGGTGATGTGTATTAAAGAAGGCACTTGTGATGAGCACTGGCTATTATATATAAGTGATGAATAACTTAATTCTATTCCTAAAACCAATATTTTACTATATGTTAACTAAAAGTTAAATGAAAAATTATTTTAAAAAATTTATCCAATGAAGGGTGCCTGGGCGGCTCAGTCAATTGAGCGTCTGACTTTGGCTCAGGTCATGATCTCATAGCTCCTGGGTTCAAGCCCCACATCGGGCTCTGTGCTGACAGCTCAGAGCCTGGAGCCTGCTTTGGATTTGAGTCTCCCTCTCTCTCTGCCCCTCCCCTGCTCATGCTCATTCTCTCTCTTTTAAAAATAAATATTTTTAAAAATTTTTAAAAATAAATATTTTTAAAAATTTTTAAAAATTCATAGGGAATCATAAAAAAAATATAAGGAAGAGTGATACCTATTCTTCTCAAACTATTCCAAAAATAGAAGAGGCAGGAAAACTTCCAAATTCATTCTGTGAAACCAGCATTACCATGATACCAAAACCAGGTAAAGACACCACTAAAAAAGAGAACTACAGGCCAGTATCCCTGATGAACATAGATACAAAAATCCTTGATAAAATACTAGCAAACCGAATCCAACAATACATTTAAAAAACTCATTCGCCACGATCAGGTGGAATTTATTCCTGGGTTACAAGGGTGGTTCACTAATCACAAATCAATCAATGTCATATATCACATCGATAAGAAAAAGGATAAGAACCATATGATCATTTCAACAGATACAGAAAAAGCATTTGACAAAGTACAACATCCATTCATGATAAAAATCCTCAACAAAGTAGGTTGTGAGGGAACATACCTCAACATAATAAAGGCCACATATGAAAAACCCACTGTTACCATCATCCTCAATGGGGAAAAACTGTGAGCCTTTCTCCTAAGGTCAGGAATCAGACAGGACGTCCAATCTCACCACTTTTATTCAACACAGTACTGGAAGTCCTGGCCAAAGCAATCAGACAACAAAAAGAAAGAAAAGGCATCCAAATCAGTAAGGAAGAAGTAAAACTTTCACTATTTGCACATGACATGATACTATATATAGAAAACCTGGAAGGCTCCACCAAAAACTGCTAGAACTGATAAATGAATTCAGTAAACTTGCAGGATGCAAAATCAGTGTGCAGAAACCTGTTGCACTTCTACACACCAATAATGAAGCCTCAGAAAGAGAAATTAAGGAATCAATCCCATTTACAATTGCACCAATAAACATGAGATATCTAGGAACATACTTAACCAAAGAGGTGAAAGACCTGTACTCTGAAAACTATAAAACACCGATGAAAGACACTGAAGATGACACAAAGAAATGGAAAGACATTCCGTGCTCATGGACTGGAAGACCAAATATTGTCAAAATGTATATACTACCCAAGGCAATCTACACATTAATGCAATCCCTGTCAAAATACCAACAGCATTTTTCACAGAACTAGGACAAACAATCCTAAAATTTGTATGGAACCATAAAAGACCCCAAATAGCCAAAGCAACCTCGAAAAAAGAAAGCAAAGCTGGAAGCATCACAATTCCAGACTTCAAGTTATATTACAAAGGTGTAGTAATCAACACAGTATGGTAGTGGCACAAAAGTAGCCACACAGATCATTGGAGCAGAATAGAAAACCCAGAAACGAACACACTTTTGTATAGTCAATTAATCTTTGACAAAGCAGAAAAGAATATACAATGGGAAAAAGACTATCTCTTCAGCAAATGCTGTTGGGAAAACTGGACAGCAACATGCCAAAGAATGGAACTGGACCACTTTCTTACACTATAAAAAAATAAATTCAAAGTGGATTAAAGACCTAAATGTGAGACCTAAAACCATTAAAATCCTAGAAGAGCACACAGGCAATAACTTCTTTTTCATTGGATGGAGCAACTTCTTTTAAGATATGCTTCCTGAGGCAATGGAAACAAAAGCAAAAATATTCGGACTACATCAAAATGAAAACCTTCTGCACAGCAAAGGAAACAACCAACAAAACTACAAGGTAACCTATGGAATGAGAGAAATTATTTGCAAATGACATCCGATAAAGAGGAAGTTGGACTTTATTTTATCCCCAGGACAATGAGTGATCATCCCAATATTTTATGCAGGGGGGTTTCATGATCTGGTTGCATTTTGGAATGAACACTTCAGTGACTTCAAGGTTAAGGGGCTGTGGTAGGGTGAGAATGGAAGCATTGAAATCAGTGAGGCCTTGGCTGGAGACACTGGGGGCTTGAACCAAGGGACTGAAGGGAGGGAGTCAGAATTTAATAGGTATTTATGGAGGTAAAAATAATAAAACTTAGTGTTTGATGAGATGTAAGGGGAGAGGGATACGGAGGAGTGACATGGAAAACTGGGTAAATGGTGGTAACTGCCATTCATTAAAATACAGAAAAGTGCAGGTGGAGCAGGTTTTAGAGAGGGTGATGAGAGCATGAGGTCACTTGTGGACACCTGCAGCTGGTGTCCCATGGGCAGGCTCCAAGTGTGTATGTCCTGCAGTTGGTTGGATTTCTGTGTAACTAGAGTCTGCTGAGATACACTGGCCTTTGAAATTCAAATGGAAATGATTCAAACCACATTCCACATGCAGTGGGAGCTCTACATCCTTCCCTAAGTCTCGGTAGATTCTTGAGGGGGTGATTGATGTTTTTCCTCCTTGCCTCTAGACTTCAATTCTTGCCTCTGCTGAGTTGGTTCAGTTGATGGATCATTTTTCTGCCCTGGTTTCGTGCCACATTACCCCAGCTGTTGAACTCAGCTACTTCGCCTTAATTTTCACAAAGCCCAGACCAAAAACTCAATCACACAAGGCCATTGTATATGCAGCGGGTTTGACTCAGTGATCTGTGGAGATGCAAGGGGGTTCGGTGGCAGCAATGCAGAGCAATTTTAAAATGAATAACTGTCATCCTTGTTCTTGAGAAGCCCTGGGCCAACCTGTCAACCTCGGTGGCAGCCTCCTCCTAAATTGCTTTGACCTCTCTACTTTGTCTCTCTCAGTGCCTCCTAGCAATGGAAACAAACAAACACAAGTAAAACAAAACCAAGCCTCCTATTTTATTATGCAAAATTTCTTTATAGTTGCTTTCTTCAAGCCATATTTGAACATCCAAAGATTCATAATGTCTTCTGCTAACAGTGGTCTGTATCTTCTGAGTTCTCCCCAATCGTTCCTCCTCTCTTCCTCCAGCCACCACATCTCTGTATGGAGAAGAAGGGGTAGGAGTTATTTCACCACTGATAGGAATAGTACTCCCTAGAAGAGAAATGGCCACAGCTCGTTTTTATTTTAAATATTCATTTGTTTCCCTTCGTTATATAACTCTGGCTCTTGACAGTGGGCTGGAGGTAGGGGTTTGACAGTCAACAACAGAGAGCTTCTATTTGAAGCAGTACAAATAGATGTGAGCACCCATCGAGAATGTGTAAAATGAGAAGAGCAGGTGGCCTAGGACGAAAACCTGTGGTCCAAAGACATTTAAGCCTTAAATTCTAAGGGAGCTACAGAAGAAAAGGGGCCATCCAAGTGAATTAAGGAGGGTCAAGAACCAGGAAGAAAAGCAGCAGAGTGTTTTGTCATGAGTACCAAGGCAGGGAGGTGCTATGTCTTCTTAGAAAGCAGGTGAAATCTGGATTTGTGTGTCTTTGTAACCTAGGGCCTGTCAGAGTGCCTGGGCTGTAACAAAGGCTCGAGGAATATTTGTTAAATTGAAACAGGCAACTTGCTAATCTGACTTCTACTTTCTCATAGTTGACCCAGCCGCTTTCTCAATTATTTTCCATATATTTTCAACATATTCCTCATACCCTCATCACATGACTTAGCTTGAGGTCCTTTGACAGTGTTTCTTTAACATCTTTTTTCTCATGCTTACAGCTTAAATTTGTCTCTGTGGGTGCCCTCTCTACCTCAACATTTTGTCTCTCTTTCCATTGTGTTTTAGAGAAGATGATTTTTTTTTTCCCCCTTTTGCCAGGGCTTAACTATACTGCTTACCAACTGTTCCCTTCAGGGGAACTCTGATTTGTGATAATGAGAAGCTCTAGTGAGCAACTAGCCTAGATTAAGAAAAATTATGAACTCCATTATCATTAAACACCATTTGATAAACAGTAACTTTGCAAACATTGCCTCCAGGGTAGTGGTGCTAGTAAGGGGAGAGAAATATGAAAAAGGCTCATGGTGTGGAAAAAAATGGGAACTCTGGTCCACGTAACTTCTTTACTTCCTTTCTACTGGAAACTTCTGGAGAGAGGACTATACTCAGTTCTAGTTCTTCACAACTCACTTGTACTTAACCCCTCGTAGTCTGACTTCCTGTGTTGCCAGAACTGCGGTCCACAGGATTTGGCTTACCAAGTGAATGGATTTTCCTTCAGACCTTATCCCCCTCATCTGATTTGCAATATTGGATACTGTCAGCGTCTTTTTTCCTTCCTTTGATTCACTAAAACTCCATTCAATAGCTTCTCATCTCTTTTCTCCCCTTTCTTATGGAAGCTCATCATTTTCTAATGTCCTTTCTAACTGGAGACTGCCTTTTGAATGAACTCCAGGCCTGCACTTTGAACTGTCTGCTGAACATCTAAATTTGAACAGTAATTCGAAACTACATATCTAAAAACAGATATTTTACTTGATTGGATCCTGGTTTAAAAACCAACTATAAAAGACATTATTTGTGAAATCAGGTACATTTGGATATGAACTAACTCTGATATTAGGGAATTATTAAATTTCAAGGTGTGATAGTAGTATTGTGGATTTATAAGAAAACAACCTTATTCTTAGGAGATGCATGCTGAAGTATTGAGGAGTAAATTGTCATGATATCTGCAACATACTTTTAAATAGTTGAGAAAAGATATACGTACACACAAACATGCATAGAGACAGGAAGCAAATATAACACAATGGTAACAATTGTGGAATCTAGATAGTTGCTATAGAGAGGTATTCATTGTACCATTGTGTGACTTTTTTTGGTATGTTTAAAAAATTTAATAATAATTAATTGGGCAAAATGTTTATAATCTCTTCACTGGTCCCACACCAGCTCTTCCTTCCTGATTTGCCAATAGGACCATAGTCTTCAGTGTAGTGGGCACCTATAAATTTCTCGCCTAGCACACTTTTCCAGAAACTACTTCTCTCAGCCCTTTACATGGCTGCGCAGTGACATTCTGTGTTGCGTGGCCCAAAGCACCTGACCAAATCTTCAATAAATCCATTCTCTTGGATTTTTGGATTTGGGACTTAGAGGGCCTCTTAATGGCTGAAGCTACAAGATGTAAAACATCTACAAGATGTAAAACATAGGAACATTGGTTGCTAGGTTTTCTGCCATATGAAAAAATAGAGTTTGCAGTGAGAGACGACAAAAGATGAGCAAAGAAGGCCAGAGGCAGGGAATAGAGAAGGTCCTGTTGATACCTTTAATGACCTCTTCTCTATGGGCCATAAAATTCTTAATTGAGAACATTCAATCTCCGTGGTTGCAGAGGTATCCGGTATATGGTAAATTCAGAGCAAATTCTGTTAAATAGAGGATAGTCTTCTTATGTTTTCATATTTAATTTTGTAAATATTTTCATCCAGACTTTTTCACAGGTACTGACTTTTTATCTCTTCTCAGAGATGCTTTCTTAAGCAAATATTTTATAAGACAAAACTTGTTAAGTAAGTTGTCTGAATTTATGATATTTTGGGAATTCTTTGCCAATTTTAAATGGTACAAGATCATAGGCCTTCTAGGTTTCATTCCATTATGGTACATAATGTATATTTATCCAATTAAAAAAGGAATTCCTTGAAAATAACTCTTCTTACAAATAAGAATAATCCAAAACCCAGTTATAGAATTTAAAAATCAAAATTTGCTCACCATATGCCCTGCCATTGTTTGATTTGTTTCAGTCACTTCCTTGCTTTTGTGGAAATATATTTTAGTATCTTTTGCAGACTTCATTTTCAGTAAATACAATTCACGAAAAGCTTCAAAAGGTAAAGTTTTTATCAGTCCCCTTAAAGACTCAGATAAAATTTTTAGATGATTTTGAACAAAATTCAACCAAACTCTAGATAACTAATTTATAAGAAAGTTCAATTTGTAGAGGATACTTAGGTTGATTTAAAATGTAGTTCTTTAAAGGCTCAAAAATGTCTAAAATGTAATAGATGAAGGTATTCAAAGTGAAAAAGCACATACCAATATAGTGGAGTAACTTTTGGTGTTACAGTTGGCTTCTTGATGAAAATGCTATAGTTGACTTGTATAACTGTGTATATGTAAAACTATTTATACATTTTGAGAAGTACAGCTTCTAGTTCAACTGGGAGACATCTGATTCCTTTGGGTGTACATATGAATGATGTGTGTACCACAAATAAATCAGAGTACATTTTATCCTCCATAGGTTTCTTTTTGAATTAGTGAAAACAACGTTTTTACAGTGACATTGTGCCTTGTGTATTGCCACTCAAAAACAAATATTTTATGTTCAATCTTGAAACTTCTTATGGATTTTACAAATTCACAATGAAGTCAGATGTTTCACCAGGATCACCTTCTATATCTTTAATGTGATTCTGTGAATTGAATGAAAGAAATCAAATAATTATTGGATATTCTATTTGAAGCATTTGGTGGCCCAGATACAACTAGCATCTTTTAACTCTTTGTGAAGTTTTTCTGCTAATGGAACCGATATATTGACAGCTGTACTTTCCCTCAAAGTATTAGGAAATTTGGAATGGAAAATGATTTATATGAATTAAGAGCAGTCATTGGATCGAAATGAAAATTACATTTCACAGTGTTATGTAAGTCTACCTTCTGCAGCTGCACGTTTTCTTTGGGCAGATTCTTCTTAAAATAACTACTCGTTTTTGAAGGAGATGCTGATGCTTCTTCAGCATATTTGTGTCTTCTGGTTGTCATTGTGGGCACAGTGATATCACTTTGGCTCCCATGGTGGAGAGTAAATGCTGTCAAGCATTTTGTGCAAGTTTCCCATTCATCATCATTTTTTTTGAGAAATAGAAATTTGGTACTTAATTTTTCATTAAATATGTACTTTGATATTTTGAGTTTATTGATTCCCAGAAGGATTCTTGCAAAATAAAAAAAAAGCATTGCCAAACAATATTACACCATACAATAAATAACAGATTCACTATAGCAGGAGCAATCAGGCTACTTTCCATACACTAGTGCAAGGCTACTGTCTCTATTCCCTGTTTATATACACCTAACATATGCTGCTTTGAGCCACTTGCTGGTCAAGGCCTGGGCCACAGCAGAACTTGCTTGTACATCAAGTTGTCTGGCTAGGCCGAAGGAGCTGTTACTAAGCCCTTATGTCAGAGAACACTTCATTTCATCAGTGATTGTGCTCCAGTTATGTCCTTGAATAGGAAATGTTGATCATGGATCGGCAGAGATGGTTATCTTTGAGATTTAACAGTTTTTAAATTTTTTTTAATGTTCATTTACTTTTGAGAGAGAGAGAGTGCGCGCGCGCGCGCGCACACACACACACACACACACACACACACACACACACACACACACGCATGAGTTGGGGAGGGGCAGAGAGAGACAGAGACATAGAATCCAAAGCAGGCTCCAGGCTCCGAGCTGTCAGCACAGAGCCTGACGTGGGGCTCAAACTCACGAGCCGTGAGATCATGACCTGAGCTGAAGTGGGATGCTTAACCAACTGAGCCACCCAGATGCCCCGAGATTTAACAGTTTTTTAAAGTGAGCACTCCGTGCATGGTACATGCCTCTCACACACTTCGAGAGGAAACCATGGCAGAAGCTGGATCCACAAAGTAGAGGGTACCAAACACATCCCAGCTTATTTTAATGCAACTACTACTACTAATGCTTCATTTAAAAATCACCAGAGCAAATGCTAAACTACATGGGGGTTCTGGAACAATAGGTATATACTATGACTGCCCTGGACAACCGGGCATCTTATGTTTGACTCAATTTAGGAAAACCCATTACGTTCACGGATAAAGTTCCTTTAAACTTGCATTGAACGTGGACTGTATTTGTTTCTGATTGGGGTCCCTGTAGCCTCTCACATCCAGTAAACGTGATCACTGGCTGGTCCTCTTTTTGAGAAAGACAGTTTGACAAAATAGGAAAAGACTGGTCTTAACTCTATTGCTTTCTAGCTGTGTGACCTTTGACATTTACTTAGTTTCCTCATCTGTCAATTGGGGTCAAGATGCCCATCTTATAAGTAGGTTGGATTGTTTGTTGTCAACCTAGCATCATCCTCGCCACTCTCTAAAATTTCTCTGGCTCACAGGGGAGACACTTAGAGCAACATTTCACAGAATGCCTTTCTGGTGTGAGTCTGGGTTTGTAATGTTCCACTGGGAGGGACTTGTGTGAGCTTTGAAAGGCGAAAGAGGAAGAGAAGCTGGATCCTTTGCAGATGCTTCCCTCGGTTTTCATTTCCTCCTGAGATTCCCACCACGAAGTGCTGTAGCAGCTGACATCGTCACAGTGGCCTTCGTGAGATTTCTGCGCTTTTGGATTTCTGGGAAGTGGCCTTCCTGACTTTCACTCCCTTAGCCCTGCCAAAGGTTGCAAAGGTTCTAATTCCCTGCATTCAACCTTTCTATTTAGCATACAGAGTTTCTGTTTTCCTGGTAAGCTCTAACAGATACCTGGAGTGGTTGTGAGGATGAAATCCATACTATGTGTACAGCACTCACCACAGAACCTGACAGGCATCAAGCAGATGGTCAATCCACAGTAGCTGCCTTATTGTTATAATCATCAGGAGAATGCCTTGATTTATTCTGTTTCTCATTTTGGTACTGGGCGAACTGGGGAGACCTCTGGACCCTCACAACTCTGCTAGTCTATCCCTGGGACTTTTCTGGAGGCTCTTAGTCTGATAGATGAGAAAAGAATTCAAGGATGGGCCAGACACAGCGTTTGAGTGGAACAAGTGAAGAGTTTATTAGAGAGAGTACACTCTCGAGATATGAGAGCACTGAGCTCAAGGGAGGGTTGTGCCTGGGGTTTGGCTCTTTATCTTTTATTGGGAGTTGCTAACTAAGGGGAGGAATATTTAGTATTTGGAAAGGAGATTTCTTTGCCAGCAGGGGTTCACACCTTTTCTCTTCTACTTGGTCAAGGATTCCGTGGCCTTCTTTGTCTTGGGCCTGTCTGGTTTGATCTGGCTTCTTGTGACTTTGTAGAGTACTGCCAGAACAGGCTGCTAACCTTCTCAATAATGGGGCTTGACCCTCCCTTTGTTGGCTCCATGCATCCTGTTAAAGCCTAACTAACGTGCATCCTGTTAAAGCCTAACTAACTACTTACTCTAACTGTTCTGTCTCAGAACAAAAGCCCGTGTTCTATCTTTGTACCTTTGAATCCTTTCTCTGTTCAGAAGCCTCTGAAGTATGGCCATTGGTTGGAAGATGGTTTGTGCTTTCCATGGCTCCAACCTGCTCCAGTTCTGACAGTTGGCCATGGTTCTCTGTCCTGACTGCTGGACCAGGCATAGTAGGTCCAGTTAAAGAAGCTTCATAAGGATGAAGTCTGAACTTCAGAGGAGGAATGTAGAATAAGGAGAGGACAGCCTAGGGCCTTCCGCTTCATGAGCAGCTGACATAGAGAGCCAGCTACCAAAGGGATGACTCCATCTTGTCCTGGTGCTAAAATCCACCTAGTTCCCCAGTACTGTTCCAGACTGATTTGTGGTAACAGTGCTCTGTCATTACAGACAGTGGATGGCACTGCCTCTACTTCTTCCCATGTACACAATTTGGGATTTAATTTTTCTCAATATTCTGATCTGTCCTCACCCATATGGAAACTGACAGGATAAAGAGAGAGAAGAATAGTATTTTCTCTAAACTCTAACATCTTCAGTTCTCCTTTCCCATCCACAAATCACCTCTTGGAAGTATAACTGTCTTCTTTGTCTCTTGAGAACATTAAGTGAACAATGGGGATTAAGGGAATTGGCTTCTTTTAACCTGCTTTTCTGTTTCTCAAATGATGCAAGACAAATTTCTCTTGCAAGACACCCCAGGTATGTAGCATGGTCCAGAGGGTGGTATCATGGTATAGTGGAGATAACATGATATAATGAATAGGAGAGCTGAGTTCTCAATCTAGCTATGATACCTTAATTCATTTCCCTTTTTTCTGGAACTTTGGCTTCTTCATGTGTGTAATAAATATGGAGTTATACAGATCTGTTGTCTTTTACCCAAAGCTCTTCCCAGATATGAAGAAGATTTCAAAGTTTTTCAGAATACTAAAAGGTAATACATCTTGTATCATGTAACACACTCAACAGGGTTAGGGACAACATCCTGTAATCAAATACATTAATATTTCTGCAGCAAAATGTATGAATATTCACAATGAGTGAGATAGACATTATAAATAGCCTAATGTGTGATCAGGTCACATCTTTGCTTTGTGGAGGAAGTAACACTTGAGCTGAGATCTGGATGACAAGATGGCACCTGCCATGTAAAGATCACGAGGAAGGTAAAGGATCAGGTAAAGGATCAAGCTAGGGCAGAAGTCAAGAGGTGAGAATGAGCTTGGCACACGTGGAACAAAGGGAAGGTCAGTGTTGCTGAAGACAGACAAGGATGAAAGGGGCAGAACGGAGTTAGTGAGGGAGTTAGGACTCAGATCACAGAAGGCCCTGCTGGCCTAGCTAAGGAGTCGGGATTGCGTTCTAAGTGGAGTAGGAAGATTTTTGAGGGCTTCAAGCAGGGAAATAACATAATCTAAATGAACTCTGAGCAAGTTTCCACTGACTGGCATGTGAAGAAGGGAGCTGAGCAAGGGAGCAGAGAAGCCAGGGACATTGGAGGGAAACCAGGAGCTGAAGAGGCCACAAAAAGAGTTTCAAAAAGAAGCATGTGGGCAACTGTGTTGATCGCTAGTGAGAGGTTACGTCCAATGATTGATTCTCAATCAGAAACTGGTATCGGACTTGGCAATGTGGAAAAAGTCATTGCTCTGGAAATGGTTTCAATGGCGAAATGGAGACAGAGAGCTTGACTGGAGCAGGTTGAGGAAAACATGGTCCTGCTGTTAAGGGGAGCAGAGAAGTGCAGCTGCAGTTGAAGAGAGATGTGGGATGAGGGACAGTGGGTGCCATACTCTGAATGTGGGGCTAGGATTGCGGGTTGGGACAAATGCTACGGATATAGAGTGAGGAGGGGGTGGAGGAAGTCACATAGCTTGACCCCCGTATCGCAAAATGTGACTAGCCACAGCTGATGGACTCCGGTCCCAACCGATGCTGCCAGGATTGCCAATAATATTTCCTCTTAGCTCCGGAGTCTGCTTGAGGCTTTCTCTTGCAAATGTACTGGGAATAACGATAATTAAAAGTGTTTGGGGAAAATGTCAATGCCTGAATACAAATGCTCCAAGCTCATCATTCCCACGAGATTACCTCTTTCCTTGGCCACTTTTTATCTGAGGTAATTTATCTGTTACTTAAGAATTTCCAAGCTTATCTTAAACCTGGCTGGTTTTCTGCTTTGCTCGTGGTTAAAAGCTCATTCTTATGAAACTGGAATAATCTGGCACCTCTCAAAATGAACAGCGGCTCACTGGAAGCCTTCACCGTTGTTTGTGAAATAGGAAGCGTCAAAGGCAGCCTGGTCTGCCTGGGTACAGTTGGAAAAGGGCAGTTCCATTTCTTACCAACTGTTTTGTCTAGCAGGGCATCCTGTAAATATTTGCCAAGTGTGTGCCCTATGCAAGACTCCGGAGAACATGCCAGTGAACCAGACTGCATGGTATTTCCTTTCAAGGATTTTTTTAGTTTACTTAGATGATTAATGATTTGTTATTATTTATGTGCCGGGCATTCTGCTGAGTACTTCACTTTTGTGACCTCACTGGATCCTTCTCTGTGAGTTTGCTTCTCCTCCTAGCTTTCTTCACAGACAAAACTGAGGCTCAGAGAGCTAAAATCATTTGCCCAAACACATAATTAAGAGGTGGCAGGGCTAGGATTTCAGATTCTGGAGCAGCACTGGCCGAAAGAACTTTCTGCAATGATGGGAGATGTTCTATCTTTACACTAACTCCTGTAGTGCTTATGCACTAGTTAGTGCAACTGAGGAACTTCGTTTAAAATTTGAATTGAATTTCTTTACATGTAAATAGCTCCTTGTGGCTCAGGAGGCTGTATGCTTTCTTCTAAACCATGCTGGGTCACCATAAGAAAGGTGGAACCAGGATGGCCATTCCTTTGTTCTGCCAGCTTTGGGGGCACTGGTGTTCTCCAGTCCATCCCTAGAGTGTGCAAGGTAAGCTCCAGCCCCCAGCACACATAGCGACTAAGGGAAACAGTGAACACGGCCACCTAAGTACAGGCACGGGGAGGTAGTGACTGCTGATGGGCTGGCTTTGTCTCCTGCAGCTGCCCTGGTTGAGGGTCATTATGGTGGTGGACTGCCTCGGCGGGCTATGACCCAGGCTGTGATATTGCTCAGCACTCAGCATAGGTCCCCTCCCCCAGGTGCTGGCATCTGTCTCTGGGGCCTCAGCCTACAGTGCAGGGCCAGATGCACTCAAATGCCCATCCTTTACTGTCCTGAGCAACGCCCTGCATTCTTGCCTCAGAATCCTATTATGTCTTCTTAAAAGATGGGACTCACATTTTCAGCATGTTTGGGTGAGGGAAGAAGGGCACGGTGGATTGTCTATCTCTATCCCTGTTTTGTTTGCTTACTGTGATTGTCTTTTGAGATATGACCAAGGTGACTTCTTGGTACCCTTCTCACTTAAAGCCCAGGTTAAAAATCTTTTTGTATTCATCTCCCTCCTTAGTTTGTCTTCAGGGAATGGAAAACATTTTTCCCAAGGTCTTCCTAGCTCTGTTTTCCATCCGGATCCTTAGAATGGAAATTTGCACATAGAAAGCAGTGCTCTGGTATGTGGGTGGTATTTTCCCCAGGCTTCCCAAGTGCTGTGTAGCTGAGCCTGGATGCTGGATGATTTTCTTGCTTTCCTTTGCCACTTGGGGCCAAATTTTAATTTACATGGTTCTCGGTTTACCTCTATAGCATTCCTATAATTCAAAGGTAGTTTTCCTACCCTAATCTCCTTACTGATTTATTAATTTCACTCCTCTTTCCCACACCCTCAGTCTGGAAGCATACCCTCAAGTTCTGCTTGGGTGGCTGCACCCAGATACCTCCCTGACTCTGATTCATCATATATGGGTGGGGGGCAATTTCCCCTACTAGTTCTCCTTGGGGCGTGAAGCAATTTCTGCGGCTGGCTCTCACCTTTCTCGCTCACTCCTTAGTATTTGAGCACAGGAAGGCTCCTGAGGCTACCTGAACACAGGAATTAGATGTGTTCTTTCAGAAGTTGGCCAACATGAGTCCTATAATTGGTCTCTAAGGTCCTACGTATTCTGAGTCAGGTTCCCAGAAGTCTCTCTAGCCTTACTTACTCCAAAGTAGAAATTGAATAGCAGCCACAGATTCCCCCCTACATATCAAGAAATATGAGGTAAATCCTGTGGTATCATTCCAGGTACTTATCAGTCATGTTCTAAAATGTCATGTTGGTTTCTTTTTGCTCAGTCTGGGATTGTGCCCACAATTTAATTTGCAGGTTTTTTTTTCTATTTTTTTTTTAACGTTTATTTATTTTTGAGACAGAGAGAGACAGAGCATGAATGGGGGAGGGTCAGAGAGAGGGAGACACAGAATCCAAAACAGGCTCCAGGCTCTGAGCTGTCAGCACAGAGCCCAACACGGGGCTCGAACTCACGGACTGTGAGATCATGACCTGAGCCGAAGTCGGCCGCTTAACCGACTGAGCCACCCAGGCACCCCTAATTTATAGGTTTTAAGAAAAACCTTTGTGTTTGGAGATTTCATGTATGTGGTAAATAGTGACCTTGGATTTCCATACCTTTTCTAGCCGAAGTATTTCTCACAGTGAATGACTCTCAGTGCCTTTCCCTTTGTCTTAGTGGCTGAGCAACCCATCTAAACTTTCAAATTTGGTATCTATGTGCACAGTACAGGACTTAGTAGAGCCATTAGTGCTAGAACGTATGCCTGTATACAACATCCTATCACTGTCTGAACCTCTGATCACAGACCTCTCTCTCCCTCTGAAGAAGTTGGAGAGAGCCTGAGGAGGCTGAGAACCTTGTCCTGGGGACTTCTTCCTTTATTGGTTTACTGGTCTCGCCCGGATAACTTTGTCTTAGATCTAGTCAGGAAAACCAATCCACTTTAGGTGTTTCAAATAGCAGGGATTTAATATGGGGAACTGGTTATAGCAATGTTGGGGTTCCCAAATAAGCAGGATGCTAGACCCAAAGCTGTTCTCTATTGTTGAAGCCATGCCAGTGGTAAGCACAAACAATAAAGAAGTGTGTTCTTCCCTCCTCCTACCTTCTAGTCTCTTGCTAGTTCTCCTCATCAGCAGAACCATCAAGGAACCAGCTGGCATGGAAATCTGGAAAATATGGTATGCAGACTCCCAGCCCCAGAATCATAGAACCAACTGTAGAAGGGTGGGCTTGGAGATCAAAGAAAATTGGGAAATAATGAATACGGTCATGAAATGGTTTGGCAAATCTGGATTGATTATTCATAATTATTTCTTAGAATACATTAAATTCAGGAAGATCTTTAGTTTTCTATGGTTAGTGGAATTCGACCAGTATCATGTTGAGGTCTGTGGCTTGCCATGTGCTGGGACTCTGTATATCTGATGTATTTTTTACTGAGGCTTTTGGAACTGCTATTTACCAAGGGACAGCTTCAGACATGCCTTTCCCAGATACTAGTATCTTAAGGGGGTGTATCACCTTCAAGGTCCACTGAAAGGTCATGTTATTTAAATAACCTAATACTTCAAAATACTTTTTGTCCCCATTCACTAGCAACTGAGACAACTTGAGGCATCATTTTCAGAACATATGAAAGCAGTTTTTTCTTTGTTTTTAGTTGCCATAAACATTTGATAGGGAACAGTGTGAGACGTTTGAACTCAGGGTACAGTATATATTTTTCATGCCTGTTCTGAATATGGCATTTTATACATACCCATACCTTGTGTGTTATGGGCTATATATGGGCCATAAGACTCTTTTAATACGTTCTAAAAGAATAGAAAGAGTAGTTGAAAAGGAAAACCGAAGTCAGGAGTAATATTTTCTCTTTCTATAAATTGGGCCTGAGTTGGGCTTATAGTACAAAGGTTAAGATAGATCTTCAAGACCCTCAACCATTTTGGGAAAGGTCTAGAAAACTGGATAGTAGAACTTACCCCTTGAAAGCCTAGATCTATGGAAAATAATAGGATTATTTAATATTTCTACAGTGATTTGTCCTTCCCAATGTGAGAATTTTCCATCACCTCTTCTTCTAGGAAAAGGAGAGATAAAATGCAAAACATTCTATTGCACTAGCTACTGTTTATGAAGAGACAACTATGTTCCAGGAACTGTGTGAGGTTTTAAATATATTTTGTATATAATCAACAACTGTGCAAGGTAAATGTTTTGCCCTATTGTAAAGATGAGAAAATCTCCTTACAGAACTTCCTCAGACACAGGGGAACTCTTCAGTGAAGAACCCAATAAGCAGTTCAGAGTTCTAAATCCTCACTACCCAAGGGGTGGTCTTTGGACTAGCAGCACGGATGTTATCTGAGAGCTTGTCAGAAATGTAGAATGTCTGCTCCCACTTCAGACCCACTGACTCAGAATCTACATTTCAACAATATTCCCTAGGTGAGTCATAGGCTCATGAAAGTCGGAGAAGCATGGCTCTGGGGCTGATGTCAGCAACTTTTTTTTTTTTTCTGTAAAAGGCTAGATAGTAAATATTTGAGGCTTTGCAGGCCATATGGTCTGTGTTGCAACCACTCAGCTCTGCCTTGTAGCATGAAAACAGCCACAGACAACGTGTAAATGAAGGGGTGTGGCCGTGTTTCAATAAAAGTGTATTACAAAAATAAGCAGTGCTGGGCTGTATGTTGCTTATAGGCTGTAGTTGGCCAAACTGTGTCCTAGATGGACTGTAGTTTATTTTTTCCTACTATGTTAGATTGTAAACTCCTTGAGGGCCATGACTATTTTCTCTAGCACGGTCTTTGACACATAGCAGTGCTCTATGCATCCTTGGTGCTAGGTGGCTTTGCCATGGGGATAAGATGCTTCATTCATTAAAAATTCAAATGAGAGGAAAATTATGTGTGCTGGAGGCAAGGCTGTTGTTCTAACACAGGAGGCTTTACAGTGTTTGGCATTAGTCCAGTGCCATCTGTCAATCTTGCAAGCACAGGAACATGCTTAGTTAACTCACTGAGAGCAAATTCAGTCCTCAGAGCTGAACTCATAGTAACCAAGTTCATAAGACTGATGTATAAAGCCAGAATGAGCAGTTACTAATATACAATGAGAAATAATCTTCACAGGAGTGAAAATATGGAATGGCATGACCAACATATTCTTTTCCCTTAGGTTGGCACTTCTTAATCTGGCGTCTTGGGGTTCAGATGATCATAGAACATCTGAAAATGGTATGCAAAATATATGTCTATTGCATTTTTCTTGAGGGAGGGTCTATAGTTCTAGTAGATTCCTAAAGAGGTCTATGAATGATGTAAAGGTTAAGAATCACTGTAGGTACACTGCCAGGAAAGTCCAAATTATAATTTAAATTCCTTTCTTTATTTTTTTAATATGAAATTCATTGTCAAATTGGTTTCCATACAACACCCAGTGCTCATCCCAACAGGCACCCTCCTCAATGCCCATCACCCACCCACCCCTCCCTCCAACCCCCCATCAGCCCTCAGTTTATTCTTAGTATTTAAGAATCTCTTATGGTTTGCCTCCTTCCCTCTCTGTAACTTTTTTCCCCCTTTTCCCCTCCCCTGTGGTCTTCTGTTAAGTTTCTCAGAATCCACATATGAGTGAAAACATATTGTATCTGTCTTTCTCTGCCTGACTTATTTCACTTAGCATAACACTCTCCAGTTCCACCCACATTGCTACAAAAGGCCATATTTCATTCTTTCTCATTTCCAAGTAGTATTCCATTGTGTATATAAACCACAATGTCTTTATCCATTCATCAGTTGATGGACATTTAGGCTCTGAACAAATCGGGAGACTATAGATGCTGGAGAGGATGTGGAGAAATGGGAACCCTCTTGCATTGTTGGTGGGAATGCAAACTGGTGCAGCCACTCTGGAAAACAGTGTGGAGGTTCCTCAAAAAATTAAAAATAGATCTACCCTATGACCCAGAAATAGTGCTGCTAGGAATTTACCCAAGGGATACAGGAGTGCTGATGCATAGGGGCACTTGTACCCCAATGTTTATAGCAGCACTCTCAACAATAGACAAATTATGGAAAGAGCCCAAATGTCCTTTCTTTATTTTTTAATGCTTATTTTTGGGAGAGACAGTGTACAAGTGGGGGAGGGGCAGAGAGAGAGGGAGACACAGAATCCAAAGCAGGTTCCAGGCTCTGAGCTGTCAGCACAGAGCCCAACGCAGGGCTCAAACTCATGAACCACGAGATCATGATCTGAGCTGAAGTGAGACGCTTAACCAACTGGGCCACCCAGGCGCCCCTGCTTTCTTTAATGAGAACTGTTAATGGTATGACAAGATAATATTTTTGAAAAATTAACCTTAGCTTATTTTTCTGGTATTTTCAACATTCCCTCTCCTCTTCATTTTGTTTGCTCCAGCTGTACCATTCTTTGCTTTAGGGGAAAGATGACAGACTAGGTTGGAGAAATTTATTCTTGGCTTTTGAGTTTCAAAAAGTCTAGCCCTGGGGAGGGTGGTGGGTGGGAAATAAGTACCAGAGCAGCAACAGTGAACACTAAATTTGGCTGTGATGAGAGTACTATTTGCCTCAGCTAAGGACTCTTCAGACTGAGGGACAGGAAGTCAGTGTGAAGCCAGAGTTTCGATTTTGGTGGGTTCTTTGAGTAAGTGGCCTTATGCTTGCCTCTTTAGGTTGAGTCCTCCAGGTAGAGGAGCACAGTTGTCATTGTAAATAATTTTGGGTTATTGGAGAGCAGAGAGGACCTGCACTTTCCACTCCCTTTTCCCAGATAGAGTCCAGTGAATCAATGACACGCCAAGATAGAAATGTCTGAATGGTATGGCTAGTGGGTGGGCTTGAGACAGCCTCATAGACTGTCCAGAGTCCAGAGTCCAGTGCAGTGCAGGAGCAGGAGAATGTTTATTGAGTACATGGGAGATACACAGACCTGGCACAGAGAAATGGTAAACCTGAAGAAGTCTTGTGGTCAGGGCAAGGAGGATGTGGCAGTGATCTGTGTGGACAGAGGGAGGACCAAAGGCCAGTTGGAAATGAAGATGGCTCAGTGGATGTGAGTGAGGAACATGAGACCAAGGACAAGACTGAACCAATCATGCTAT
Organism: Panthera tigris; assembly: GCF_018350195.1. Lineage (NCBI taxonomy): Eukaryota > Metazoa > Chordata > Mammalia > Carnivora > Felidae > Panthera > Panthera tigris. The sequence goes on along the minus strand of NC_056677.1, from coordinate 120,742,457 downwards.
TATGTTCTCACCAATTTAGCAACTCAGGAGAAAGGGATGCAACCAAGATTAAATACTCCCACCTGGGATTCAAAATAGCAATTAATCATAGCTATGGAAAAAAGTAAAGTCAATTATTTTTTTTACCATACTTCTGAGTTTGTGGATAGTAATTCATACCTGCCACCTGTCACAGCGTATACTTCGAGTACCTTAAGTCTGTAGAAGCACATATTCTTTTTTATTAACTCAGTGATTCACATCCCTGGTCGCATATTAGAATAACCTGGGGAGTTTTTAAAATCCTCATCCCAGGTCATTTTGCAGATTAAACTAGATCATTTTGCAAATTAAATTAGAATCTCTGGGGTAGGACCGAGACATCTGTATTTTTTTAAAGTTCCTAAGGCAATTCCAATTTGCAAACAAGGTTGAGAATGGCAGCTATAGTCCAGTCTCTAGGGGAAGTAGACCAGAATCAGAAAGTTACATGGTGAGAATGGAACCAAAACCTAGTGGATGAGTTATGTGAATTGAATGAATAATGCTTTCAGGCATTCATGTTCACAGCAAGGGTGGCCTGGATGGCCTTGTTGATGGGGTTAGAAAGTCTTAGCTTGTGACAGAGTTTGGATGATCCAGCTAACATTTGCCTCACCTACTCTTTTTTATTAATGTTTATTTTTATTTTATTTTTTGAGAGATACACAAAGAGAGAAACAAGTGGGGGAAGGGCAGAGAGAGAGGGAGAGAGAATCCCAATGCTTGTGGACAGCATGGAACCTGAAACAGGGCTTGATCTCATGAATCATGAGATCATGACCTGAGCTGAAATCAAGAGTCGGACACTCAACCTACTGAGCCACTCAGGCACCCCTGCCTCACCTACTCTTAATGTCTTCCTGATTTCCTAGGTAACCAAGTCCTCTTCTGACCAACACATTCTTTAGTCATGTTAACGGGTTCATTCCGGTTATTGTATAGTCCTGCAGGCTTGGGAGGTCTTCTGTATTGTAAAGGTGATTGCATATCCCTGCTGTGATTCATTATGTTTTGATTTTAAAGTTTAACTCAGAGGGTAGCCTTATTTTCCCCATTTCTAAGTTCTTAGGGGTGTTTTACTACAATTCTACCCTATCCCGGTCCTGACAGCAGTCACATCACAAACCATATTATCTCTTCACAAAGACTGTTAATAAATAATGTTGCCAAATGCACGTCTGTCACTGATTTAAAAGGAGATTCTCATGAACAATTTCTTTTTTTTTTTTTTTTTTTTTAACAATTTATTTGAAAACATTGTTCAAATATCATGGCAGACATTCTCCTGTTGTGTTAGATAACGGAGATGTAGAAATAGCTTGCAAGCATGACCATGTAATCTTACATCAAATCATTTGGAGCGGTGTTCTTAAATGCCAAGCAGTTGAATTTGCCAGCAAGCATTTATTGAGCACCCATTTTCTGTCAAAGACTGTACTTGTGAAAACAAAAATAAGAAACCTGGTCCCTTGCTGAAGAATGACTGGATCTAGTCTACAACCTATCTGGGCACCATGTTTATTTCAGCATGTGCATTGTAATCACTTATGAATCTGGCAAAATGCCTGCATTTTGAAAGAGCTAATGATGAGTTTTGATGATACCATAAGGTTTGTTACATCACACACACACAGCCATTCTTTTTGTCCAAGCCTGGCTAATATGACACAAAGTCATAGGTGATACTTTTTTCTATATATTCTTTTAACGTATATTATTGAGAAACAGAGCATGAGCATGGGAGGGGTAGAGAGAAGAGGAGACACAGAATCTGAAGCAGGCTCCTGGATCTGAGCTGTCAGCACAGAGCCCGACGCAGGCCTTGAACTCACAAACTGAGATCATGAACTGAGCCAAAGTCGGACGCTTAACCGACTGAGCCACCCAAGCGCCACGGTGATGCTTTTTTCTTAGCAGATTATAGAGAGAGGCCATTTTTGCTTAGTGGTTAATTGGAAGATAGAAATGTGCATTTTTTCCCCTTCAGAATATTCCTCAAGTATACTGTGCTTTTCCCTGTCAATCCACATAGTAGCTAGAATGATTTAAAAATCATTATGTCCTACCCCTATTTGAAAGTTTCAAGGTTTCCCATTGTCCTTAGAATAAAGTCTACATTTTAAAACATGATTAACAACTCCCCTCTCCCAGCTCTTGTAGGAAGCATTCCTTAATTTCCCATTCCATGCCTACCATCACTGGATTAAGATGTTTTTTTCTGGATTCTCCAATCATAGCACATATACTTCATTATCATTGCTTGCTAAATTGCTTGCTCTATTTTCCCAATAGACTCTAGGACCAAGTCTAGATATTTACAATGGTACCCCAGGTACCTATCCCAGTACTTGGCCCACAGTTGATGCTCAATATTTATCAAACGAATGGATGAATGTCTCAGTCCGTATGGGCTGCTACAACAAAAATACCATAGACCGGGTGGCATAAATAGCAAATACGTATTTCTTACAGTTCTGGAGACTGGGAAGTTCAAGGTCAAAGTGCTGGTATCTGATGAAAACACTCTTCCCTGTTCATAGATGGCTGTCTTCTTGCTGTGTCCTCACATGGCAGAAGAGACAAGGGAGGTCTCTGGAATCTCTTATAAGACCACGGATCCCGCTCATGAGAGCTTGACCTTCATGATGTATTCATCTTCCAAAGGCCCTACTTGCAAACACTATCACACTGGAGATGTGGTTTCAACATATGAATTTCGGGGAGAGACAAACATTCAGTCTGTAGTAGCCTCCATATAGGCTTGTGTTTTCTGTGTGTTTTCTCTACTAGCCTATAAATTCCTGGAGAGCAGGAGCTGTTTTTCATCTTTGGGTCCTCATAGTGTCTAGAACAAAGTAGGAGCTCAGTATCTGGTAAATGAATGTTTAAATGCTGTTCCCTCTTTGTAGAATGCCTCTCTATTCCCAGGGTCCTCTTCCTTTCTTTCTCTAGAGAAAGCCTCCTCTTCAAGATCCTGCTTAGTTACTACCTCCCTTGAGCAACCTTGCCTGAAACCCATGGACAGAGCCAAGTCAGTTTTCCTCACTCCCTCTCTATACTCTTACAGAACCCCAGTCCGAGTGTATGATCTTTACGGTCACACAGCATCCTACACATAGAGGAGTCTCTCACGAGGTTTAATGCTCTGCTGTCACCGTCTTCAAATTCATAATGATTTTGAAAAAGTGGCCCTTCATCTTCATTTTGCCCTGGGATCTGTAAATGATGTAGGCATTCCTGATCCCAGCACAGTGCATGGCACCTAGCATGGGGTTCAGTAAATGATTTTGAATTTGAATGTTGAATTGTCTATAGTTATTCCTGTCCAGAAGAGGAACCATAAATCTGTTCCTGTGAAATTCTTTTGCATTATTTCAACACATTTATCAGACTCTTACTACTCTTATAGATCCTTCTCTGTTCACGCTTGGCATTCCATTCGCTGAAACCACAAAGGAAATGTTCTCATCCTTGGAGAACAAACCCTATTCCTAACTTTGCAGTCATGCAAACTGTCTGATAGAAAACAGAAAGTACAATATGGCTTATCTTCAAGAGGATTCATTTTGACTTGCTGGGACACTCATGTGAGAAAGCAAGGGCAGGTGATCTAATTGCACACTTGGGAAGTGCATTTTACCATCTCCATTTTTCACACACTCAGAAGTACAGGATTTGGCTTCCAGGAATGGCAGAAGAGCGTTCACTATGATAGCACCCATAAGAGAGGGCTGTTATGAAATTGCTTTTTAGCTGAAATAGGAAAACATGTTGTGAAACAAATGAATGCCCTCTCAACCTGGTTTGATATAGAGGTATGATTTAGTAGTTCTGCTTGATAATTCTATTCATTTGTTGTGATTTGTACAGAACTTTGGTTTTAGGAGTGTATGTAAGTCATCGAGGTCAGTTACAAGAGTCAGACATTCTCAATTCTCAGGTTTGTATGCAGCTGACAGAGTGTAGCATACACTGTGTGATTAGAAACAGCGTGAGTGGTATATAGCAGTGTATTTTCACTGACTTGTTTAAAGTAGTATTGGTCCAATGGTTGTACTGCTTTGTTTTCAAAGCCTTAGTAAGGATGTGATGGACATTCAATGAAGGAAAGGTGGGGTTTTGCGATCAGCAATGATATCAGGACCGTGTTGCTGCCTTCATCATTATAATCATTGTCGTTGTAATAAGCACGTACATTATTTTGGGGCTTAACAGTTTCCAAAGCATGTTTCCATCCACTGCCAGTCTGTTATTGCCAAGAGCACAGGCACTTCTAGGAAGGTATGTTTGTTATTTTTGTCTTACATCCACTTACTGGAGATGTTTCTTTGAGAAATCAAAAGGAAAACTGGAAGAGGCAGAAAAAATTTGGAAACTCAGAACATAAATTCTGTAAGAGATATAATTGGTTTAGAAGGAAAAAGTCTAAAATAGCAAGAAAACATGAATTGGAAACATTAAAGGAAGTGATTTGGGCTCTATGCCTAAGAGGTTGCCACAGGTGTCCTTCATGGAGGTGCCCCACCACTCACAAGCCATGAGTTGGCTTTCATGGTTTGTAGCTGTCTCTGGGCTCTCAGGAGGAATGGGTTAACCCAATTAATTGCTCTTTATGCAGGCTTCCTGAGTAAATGATAAAGAGAAGTGGGGGGTAAAAGTCTGGCTAATTGCTGGCTGGAAGAAAGTGCGTTATGAAGATGAAAGTAGTCACCTAAAAAAAGGATTTCTCTCATTACAAAAGGGATGGCAGGTCCTTTAAAATAAGGACCTCTCAAATGTTTGCTTGTACGTCATTAATTACTCAACTGAGTAAGAAACCAAAAGCCCCTGCTGAAGGAATGTCAATCAGAAATTAAGACAAAGCAAATCTAAAATCATACTGGTAAATGGACTTTAGAAGTTAGGTTTTACATGTTTCATTTTATTGGAGAGCAAGTTAAAATACCAGAGTAGGGTTCAATACCAGACCCTTGGCAATCCTTGAGAGAAAGCAAGTGAAAAAGATCACAGCCTTGTAATAAAACCTATAAACTGCAGTTAATATTGATAAGGAAGCATACTTTCTAACCCTCATAGATTCCAAGTTCTGAAAGAGTAGGACTGTGTCTTGTTCATCTTGCACCACAGGCATAAAATAGGAATGCAGGAAATGCTTGACTGAAGATAAAATTTAGAGGGATTTCGAAGTGATGGGGGCAGCATATTTGCATATTTGGTATAGTAAGTCAAGAGAGTAAGTAGTTAAGTCTTGACCAGAGTTAGATAATTTGAGACACTAAAAAAATTTGCTTGTTATCCCGATGCGACGCGTTTTGCCTTGAGAAACATTATGGTCTGTGTTGTGAAGTATGTGTTTGGCTTTTTGGGGAGGGATCCAGTGGGGCATCATAGTCCCTTCTGCTACACAAATGATACCAGGCAGTTTGATAGACTTGATAGCAGAAAAACTCTGGACAGGCCCCTCTTTTCACTTCAGTACCTTGAAAAAGGAGAGGGGGGTGCTCCTGGGTGGCTCAGTCAGTTAAGCATCTGACTTGGGCTCAGGTCATGATCTCACGGTTCGTGAGTTCATGTCCCACATTGGGTGAGCACGAGTTCCACTTCTCTCTCTCTCTCTCTCTCTGCCCCTTGTGGGATTTTCTCTCTTTCTTTCCCTATCTTTCTGCCCCTCGCTCATTTGTGCCTTCTCTCAAAGAAAGAAAGAAGGAAAGAGAGAAAGAAAAAGGAGGAAAAGATTTTTCCTGCCTTCTCTGCCCACTACCCTTCACTAAGCCATTAAGCCTAGATTTGTGAGGAAGGCGTGCTGCTATAAGGGTAGATCCTAATATTCAGGAGATTCAACTCAATAAATATTTCTTGAATGCCTGCTAATTGCAAGGCTGCAAGTAGTGGATTGAAGCTAAGGTACTAGTTAAGATTGAGCAAGTATTTTCCTCTAGCATCAGTTGAGTGGATATTCGCTTGTCACTTCTTCCTGAAACTATCTTAAATCCATGCCACATCTTAACCTTCTTTCAACCTTATATTCTAAGCCATCATCATCTCTTTTACAGTTACTGCAATGGCCTCCTCACTAAACTTCTTTTTCCTCATTTGTGCCCCTTCAGTCTAACATGCATGGAGTAGCCAAGGGATTCTTTAGCAACTGCAGTCAGGATCGTGTTACTTCTCTTCTCAGATCTCTGCCATGGCTCTTGATTTCACTCAGTGTTTTTAAAAGCCAAAGTCCCTCAAAATCCCTACATAGTTATCCTGTGGTCATTTTAACTCCCATCCTCTCCTCCATGCCCTTTCTGGTCCATTTAAACTGGCTGCTTCTCAGTTCCTTCAAGGTGACCAGTTCCTGCCTCAGGAGTTTTGTGGAGAACATATTTTAGAAACGCTCTTTACTCACTGGCTCTTACCTATCTTTTAGGCCATAGCTTACTTGTCTATGCCTCCATTCAGTCAATTTATGTTTCATAGCATTCCATTGGCTTCCTTCGTGGCATTTACTATAGTTTCTTACTCTACATTGTGATTGATATAATGTCTAACTCACCCACTAGGATATAAATTTCATGATGGCAGAGGTCATGCAAATTCTTGCTCAATATTGTATGCTTAGAGCCTTATAAAACATCTGGTGCATAGTATGTACTGGGTAAATATAACCAATAACCCTTTACCTAGTGTGAGGTATAAATAATGTAGCTGAAAGTTTGCATGCCATTTACAGTGTGTACATTCTATGTAGTGTTTCTTTTATTTCCTAGGAGCTGTTATTGAATCAATTGTACATTTCAATCAGAGGTGCCTTTGAATAAAGGAGATATGGCATACAAAGTCACCTTAAAGTAATGCAGTGATTCACGGGTCAGCAGGACTTGAATGTAGCTTGATAGTAACACATCAAATGAAAGAATGTGTATGTACAAAAGCTGTTTGGGTTGTTAGTGGTAGAAGCTTAACAAAAGATGTACTAGCGATAATCATATTATTCCTTATAAATTAGTATATTGGCCTCTGGTTTTATAAGTCAGTATCTGTGGATTTGCTTAATGTGGCTTTGCCCTGGGGAGATGAATCCATTCCATTTCAGGTGGGCTAATACAAGATAAAATCAAATTTCAGAGTCTAGAACATTGAAGTCCAGACATTTGAACTACCTTGGTAATTCATCAAGATAATGTTAGTCTGATAGGGCTTTTCCTATCAGAGTATAGTGTAGGACTTTTCACATAGGGCTCATCCTGGTGCTGTGGGATTTCAATGCATGGATTATCGTCAATCTTTGAATTTTAACTGAAGCTGCTCTACTGTTTCAGATTTGTGGCAAACATGCAGTAGGCTACAGAGAAATGCTAAACAGGCTTAAAAGAGTTTCAACAGGAAAATTCCCTCAAAATTGAGCATACTTACTGGAAATTATTACACACTACAGAGAAATGTGTATGTCATACTCGGTTCAGATTACTATAACTCAGGCTGCACGGAGGTAAATAAAATACACTATTTCTCTTTCTTTTACTCTCCCATGTTGAACTACATAACATGACATTAAGTTTCTTTCATCTTCTTGACTCAATAGGTAGCTCTTTTCTTCTTTGGTTTTCGTTTTAATTTACTCAGCTACCTGTGAAGTAGTACTAGAAAATATCAATAGGACCCTCTCCTCCCAAAGAAAACTGCCTGACCCTCCAAAGAAGGACATTTTGGTGTGGCCGTTGGATGCCATGGGTATTTTGGTACTTTTGTGTGATACTGAAGCTTTACTCTGGGGAGGAAGAGTTTTTTTTTATTCTCTCTTGAGAAAAATATGGTCTTTGGTCTTTGTCAGGAAAAACGTTTCAAGTAAAGGACGGTCATTTGTCTGGAAATTGTAGCAAAGATAGCTTAGCTGTGTGTTTCAATTACCTATTGCTGTATAACAAACTACCCCTATTCAGTGACTTAGCACAATAGTCATATTATTTCACATGACTCTGTAGATTGATTAGGCTCAGTCTAGTGATTTTTCTGCTGGACTTTCTTGGCTTCTGTCACATGACTGCAGTCAGATGATGGTTGAGGCTAAATTATCCAAGCTGTTTTAACTTACATAATCTGATACCTTGATGGGTATTGCTGAAGGCTGGGCTTGGCTGGGCTGAGGGGACATCTAGGTCACCCATTCTCCACATGGCCTTTTCATGTGGTCTCATCATCATGGTTGCTGGACTTCTTACATGGTGGCTCAGTACATCCGAGAGCACAAAAGCAGAAGCAGTAAGGCATTCTTAAGGTTTTGTTTCAGAACAGGTACAGGGTCACTTCTGTATTCTGTTGACTAAAACAAGACACAGAGCATCCCAGATTTGCTATGGGTGGGGCCTACCCAAATTCATGAGTAATGTGAAGAATTGTTCATTTGGAGCCATCTCTGGATTAACCACCATGCTGGGCAGCACAATTTATATTCCTTCAGGTGTTGCTGAATGGTAGCTGACCAGTCAGAAACTGTATTTTCCAGAATTCATTGCTTCTTGTGGCCATTGACTAATTATTTGGAATGGGAATGAAAATTATGTATTTCACTTTAGAGTTAAGGCTTTTATGAAATGGATGACTTTTCTATCCTCTTTCCCTTTTTTCATTGGCTAGATGCAAATAGTAAGATCTTGAAGATGACAGAGACACAGATTAGCAGGGGCCTAAGTCCTTGCAATACTGCATGGAGGAAAGCTGTCAGTAAAAACAGATATGCTCACTTTTCACTATTATATGAACAAGAAATAAACTTATGATGTGTTAAGTACATGGAAATTTGGATTATATTTGATACCATAGCCTAGTGTTATTGCACTAATAAAGAAATCTGGTATTTGCACCACATCAACAAAAAATAGTATAAAAATCATATGTTCATCTCCATAGATGGAGAAAAGGCATTTGACAAGATCCAACATCCATTCATGATAAAAAAAAACTCTTAACAAAGTGGGTTTAGAGAGAACATACCTCAATGTAATAAAGGCCATACATGAAAAACCCACAGCTAGCATCATACTTAATGGTGAAAAACTGAGAGCTTTTCCTCTAAGATTGGGAATGAGGCAAGGATGTCCACTCTCACCAATTTTATTAAGCATCGTACTGGAAGTCATAGCCACAGCAATCACATAAGAAAAAGAAATGAGAGGTATCCATATTGGTAAAGAAGAAGCTAAACTGTCACTATTTGCAGATGACATGATACTATACATAGAAAGCCCTGAAGACTACACCAGAAAACTACTACAAGAAATAAATGAATTAACTGAAGTTGCAGGATACAAAATTAATACCCAGAAATCTGTTGTATTTTTATACACTAATAATAAAATAGCAAAAAGATAAATTGAGAAAACAATTTCATTTATAATTGCACCAAAAAGAGTAAGATACCTAGGAATAAACTTACCCAAGGAGGTGAAAGACTTGTACTCTGAAAACTATAAGGCACTGATAAAGGAAATTAAAGATGACACAAATAAAGGAAAAGATATTCTATGCTCATGGATTAAAAGAATTAATATTGTAAAAGTGTCCATATTATGCAAAGAAATCTATAGTCAGTGCAATCCCTGTCAAAACACCAACAGCATTTTTCACAGTAGAACAAATAATACTAAAAGTTGTATGGAACCATAAAAGACCATGAATAGCCAAAGCAATCGTGAAAAGAAAAACAAAACCGGGAGTATCACGATTCCAGACTTCAAAATATACTACAAAACTATAGTAATCAAAACAGAATGGTACTGGTACAAAAACAGATACATAGCTCAATGGAACAGAATAGAGAGCCCCAAAATAAACTTATATGCTCCATTAATGTATGAAAAAGGAAGCAAGAATATACAATGAAGAAAAGATAATCTCTTTAAAAAATGGTGCTGGGAAAACTGGACAGCTATGAGCAAAAGAGTGAAACTGGACCACTTTCTAATTCCATACACAAAAATAAACTGAAAATAGATTAAAGACCGAAATGTGAAACCTGGAACCATAAAAATCCTAGAAGAGAACACAGGTAATAATTTCTCTGATATAGGCCATAGCAACATTTTTGTAGATCTATCTTCTAAGGCAAGGGAAACAAAAGCAAAAATAAACTATTGGGACTATATCAAAATAAAAAGCTTTGCACAGTGAGGGAAACTATCAACAAAACAAAAAGGCAACCTGAATGGGAGAAGATATTTGCAGATGTTATATCTAATAAGAGGTTACTATCCAAAATATATAAAGAACTTATACAACTCAACAGCAAAGAACAAACAATCCAATCAAAAAATGGGCAGAAGACTTGAATAGACATTTTTGTGAAGAATACATATGGATGGCCAACAGACACATGAAAAGATGCCCAACATCACTAATCCTCCAGGAAATGGAAATCAAAGCACAGTGAGATATCACCTTATACATATCAGGATGGCTAAATTTAGAAAGACAAGAAATAAAAAGTGCAGGTAAGGATGTGGAGAAAAATGAGCCCTCATGCACTGTTGGTGAAAATGCAAATTGGTATACCCAATGTGGAAAACAGTATGGGGATTCTTCAAAAATTAAAAATAGAAATACCATATGATCCAATAATTCCATTACTGGATATTTAGCCAAAGAAAATGAAAACACTAATTCAAAAATATACACACCCCTAGGTTTATTGAAGTATTATTTACAATAGCTTAGATATGGAAGCAACCTAAATATCCATCGATGATGAATGGATAAGGAAGATGTTCCATACAGAATGGAATATTACACAGTCATTAAGAGGATGAGATTGGGCCATTTGGGACAACATGAATGGATCTAGGAGGTATTATGCTAAGTTAAATAAGCCAGAGAAAGATAAATACCATATGATCTCACTCATATGTGGAATCTAAGAAAAAAAACAACAACAAATGAATAAACCAACAAAAAAGCAGAATCAGATCTATAAACACAGAGAACAAACTGATGTTTACTAGAGGCGAGAGAGGTGGGGAGGTGGGCAAAATGGGTGAAGGGAAGTGAGAGATATAGGCTTTCAGTTACAGAATGAATAAGTCACAGAAATAAAAGTGACAACTTAGGTAATATAGTCAATGATATTGTAATAGCATTTTATGGTGACAGATGGTAGATAGGGTGAGCATAGCATAATGTATAGAGAAGGTAAATCACTGTGTTGTACACACGAAACTGATACAACATTGTATGTCAACTATACTCAAAAAAATTAGAAGAAAAGGAAATGTGGTATTTGATGAAGGCTAATTGGCATTGATTGTCATCCCACGTATAAGAATACCATACACCATTTCATGTTTCTGTTGGCCATCTAGATGTCTTCTTTGGAAAAATGTCTATTCATGTCTTCTGCCCATTTCTTCACTGGATTATTTGTTTTTCAGGTGTGGAGTTTGGTGAGTTGTTTATAGATTTTAGATACTAGCCCTTTATCCAATATGTCATTTGCAAATATCTTCTCCCATTCTGTCGGTTGCCTTTTAGTTTTGTTGATTGTTTCCTTTGCAGTGCAGAAGCTTTTTTATCTTGATGAGGTCCAAATAAGGTATTATGCTAAGTGAAATAAGTCAGTCAGAGAAAGAGAGATACCATATGTTTTCACTCCTATGTGGATCTTGGGAAACCTAACAGAAGATCATGGTGGTGGGGAAGGGGAAAAAAGTTACAGAGAGGGAGGGAGGTAAAACATAAGAGACTCTTAAATAGTGAGAACAAACTGAGGGTTGATGGGGGGGGTGGGGGAGAGGGGAAAGTGGGTGATGGGCATTGAGGAGAGCACTTCTTGGGATGAGCACTGGGTGTTGTATGGAAACCAATTTGACAATAAATTATATTAAAAAATACCATACACCATATTTTTCATGCCTACTTTGTGGTGACACTAAAATGCAGATCCTAAAAATTTCAACTATGTAACTCATGGAGGAAATGCAACAGATACCTCTGTGGGCTAAAGAATTTCCCATTAATTCATGGCCATAACCAACTAATTTTTCCCTTTTACTTATAGTCAAAATTTGTGCCAGATTGCTGTTAATACACTGTGAATTGATATGAAAACCACTGATGAGTTGTATAAAAGATGTCAGATGCTGTTGGTGTACTAAAAGAGCTCTGTATTAGTGTAAAATTATTATCATAAACACCAAAATTTATGGGAACTTCACCATCATCAAAATCTGGGCACAAAAAATTTCATCTCTTAAAATTATTTTGCATGGATGAAGAGTTGCGGCAAAATTATAATGGCAACAGAAGGGTACAGTGGCACTCAGAATAGTTTAGTGCCAAAATAGCCACAACAGAATAGCAGATTTAAATTCATTATGTACCTGCTATAATGCCTGATATTCCTAATATCAAAGTCTCACAGGGTTGGGAGGGGCCAAAAAGTCATGCAGTTAACATTACTAGTTTGGTGTTAAAACCATAACATATTGGATTGGGATAAATGCAATTCAAGATCCTGTAGAGTGGAGAATAGGCAGGCTCAGATACCACACTTGGGACTAAAGTTTCTGCAGGTCTGTTAATCTCTCTTGATTTTGAAGAGCAGAGAAGCACTCGAGATACCTTAAGTAATTAGGGTTTGTTGTAAGACTATAGACTAGGAGTAACCTCACTGGGCTGACAGCTGTCACTCGGTATCCAAGAAAGCTGCTCCAAGGGTGGGTTTTCTTGTCATATACCCTTAGATGAAACTATTCATGGATCTCCACTCCAGAACTCTGTTGTTAACTAGACTCTGCTACTTTCTCAGTTTTTGCTTCTCTTTTATCCTACACCAGAATAGACTATCTGATGAACCCCACCTCCCAGCCTCTGTATCTGTGTCCATATACTCAGTCAGCCTCCTTTTGGTACGATGGAGGACCCACATGAGCTCCTACTACAGCCAAACCCTCCATATGTGCTGCTTTTCTTGCTTGCTCAGAGACAACATTCCATCAGTTTTCCCTTTCTTCCTTTTATCATCAGCATTTCCCAGCTCAACTGCATCATTCCTGTGAGCACAAAAATATCTTGTAATTTCTCCATTCTTAAAAACAACACAAAACACAAACTTGGCCTTACTTCCATCTCCAGACATTGTCTTATTTGTCAGCTCTCTTTTGTAGCAAAAATGCGTGAAAAGAGTTGCCCGTGCTCACTGTCTTCATTTCCTTTCTTCACATTTGCTCTTGAACCTACTCAAATTAAGGTTTCATCCTCAGCACTCTACTAATACAGCTGTTGCCAAGGTCAAAGAGCTTTTCATTGAAATCAGTGGTCAATTATCATTTCTCATTATGCTTGACCTATCTGTAGCATTTCATACAGTTAATCATTTCTTCTCCCTTGAAACACTTCAACCTGGATTTCAGGACTCGTGCTTTCCTGGTTTTCCTTCTCTCTTACTGGCCACTCCTTATCCGTTTTGATTGCTGATTCCTCTATTTCTCTTACCCCTAAGGATTGGGTTGCCTTGGACTAAGTCCTCAGATCTCTTCTCTGTACATTAATCCTTCTTGACTTATCCAGTTCTGTGGCTTAGAATACCATCTCTATGCTAATGATTTCCAAATCTGTACCTCTAGCCCAAAACCTCTTCCCTAATCGCTCAGCTCATGTATCCAGTGACCTTGACATCTTCACATTAATAGATAATGACGTTTTAAACTTTATTCTTCTGTTACTGACTGAATGTTTATGTATCCCAAAAATTCGTATGTTGAAACAAAATCCCTAATGTGATGGTATTTGGTGGTGAGGCCTCTGGGAGGTGATTAGGTTATGAGAGCAGAGCCCTCATGAGTGAGATTAATGCCTTATAAAAGAGGCCCTAGAGAGCTTTCTCAGCCCTTCTGCTATGTGAGGACACAGTAAGAAGAAAGCTATCTGTGAACCAGGAAGGATACCCTTACTAGATACCAAATCTGCTGGCACTTTGATCTTGGACTGCCCAGCCTGCAGAACTGTGAGAAGTAGCTGTCTCTTGTTATAAGCCACCCAATCTATGACATTCTGTTATAGCAGCCTGAACAGAGTGAGACAACATCTAAAACAGAACTCCTGATGTTCTGCTCCAAATTTGAGCAATCTGTAGCATTTCTTACAGTCAGGACATGGTAAGCCCATTATTCTAGTTGCATAGGCCAGAATCTTGGAATTATTCTCACTCTTCTTTTTATTCTCTCACATCCCACATCCAATATGTCAGCAAATCTTATGTCTCTACTGCCAGTTGAAACCCAAAAATTCAACCACTTCTTACCCTGGGACCACTCTGGTCCAAATGTCCACTACTTTCTTTCTGAGTTAATTGTAACAGCCTGCTGATGTGTCTCCTTTATTCTACCTTTTCTGTCTATAATCTACTCAATGTAGCATCCAGTGATCTTTTTAAATTTTAAGCCAGATCATATAAGTCTCCTGCTCCAAAGCATCCAGTAGCTTACCACCTCAAACAGGCAACAATGCCTACAAGACATCTGTTACCTCTCCTAAAAACAAATGTTTTCATTTCATCACCTACCACTTCCACCTTAGTCCACTCCAGTTTTCTTGATCTCTCTCTCTACTTTCTTTGCCTTTTCTCCATAGCTTTTATATCACCTATGATGCTATTTTTTCTTTTTCCCATTAGACAGTGAGCTCTGCAAGGTCGAAGATCTTGTTGTTGTTGTTGTTTTTTTTTAAGTTAACTATTGCAAACCCAGTTCCCAGAAGAATGCCTGGAATACAGCAACTAATTTATAAATATAAATATTTGTTGAATGAATGTATAAAGTACCAAATGGCTTTACCTGTTTTTTTTTTTTTCTAATTTCCATTCTGGGGATGAGACTGATTGGTCTAGTGAATTATCATTGCACTTTCATACAACGCCGGTTAATATATATTTATTGGTTATGAGTCAGGGCCCACTCTTTGTCTGAGTAATGAGTACAGGCTAGGGCTTTCTTTTTCCCCAGAAGAGGCCTGTGGCCAGTTTCTGTCTATTGCTGTTAGGTGGGATGAAGATAGTTATACATTAGGTTGTGGCATGGACTGGATGTTCTGGAGGAAGATGGGTTTTAATGTATTGCCATGTAAGATTTCAGGTTATGACTTCAATTTCTAGGTAGTCTATATGAAGTTAACTCTCACTTATACTTGAGGATAGGGTTTTTAGCTCTACAAATTGGGAAATGAGTAGCTACATATGGATTTGGGGATATAAGATATGTGACCTCAGAAAAATCACTTACTATCTGAGCTTTAGTTACTTTATCTATAAAATAAAGGACAATCACAGCATTTCCCATATAGGATTGATATGAAGATTAAATGAGAATATATATGTATATATGTATATTGGAAAGAGAACCAAATAGAAATTCTAGAACAGGAAAAAAAAGTAAGTGAAATTAAGCTATACAGTTGTTGATTTAACATCTAGAAGAGAGAATTGGTGAGTGAAATAGACAATGATTGAGGAGAAATTATCCAAAATGAAACAAAAAAGATGGAAAATAGAAGAGATGATAGGATATAGAGGATACAGAGAAAAGCTTGAACATATATTCAAAATTGATGTCCAAGAACAAGAACGGGAGAAAGCAATATTTGAAGAGATAATGGCTGAGAATTTTTCGAAACATGTAAAGAGAATAAAGACAAAATAAGGATCTCAGAGTAACAAAAACAAAGAAACTCTTACAAGCAGATTTAAAGGGTAATACTTATACAGAAGAGAAATAATCCCCAATGAAGGTGTGGAGATGCAGGGAAGAATAAAGAATGATAAAAGTAGAAAACATTGGTTAATCTGAATGAACATTTTAAAGCAAGTATAATAACAATAATAACAGCATATTGCATGTATATATGTGTAGCATATCCATTCCATACACACACATATATAATATACATGTAATTGAAATACCCAAACACCTTAGTATAGAGTTTATGCATTGTCCTTGAAGAGATAAAAGTACTCACGCAGCAACAGAGCATAATTGGAGCAACAAAGGCAAGTTGTTAAAGAATGCATATGGTATAGATTTATTTACAGGAAATTCATAATCTGCAAAATTAAACAACATATTATTTAGAGACAAACATGTGGTTAACCGGTAAAGAATCATTCTGAAAATGATGAACACAACATTCAATGTGTGGCTATCTCTGGCCAGGGGAGGGGGAGGAGAGCAGGGAGGATCCCACAGGGAATATCAGTATCAGTGATACTTAAATCAGGTGATGGACAGTGTTTGTTAACTTCTATTTCATTATATGTAGGTTTCATAAGAGTTTTGTATCTACTCAGTGTTACTAAAAACAACCCGAAAGAGAGAGTAGGCTTATAATGTCTTATGAGATTAAGAAGTAATTTAGAAATAATAAAACACCAAGAAAAAAATCCCTAAAACCTAGAAAAAATGACAAGAACTCCTTTGAGCCTTACACAGTTAGCAGAAAATAATTAAGCCCCAAAGATAATATAGCTATTAAAAAAAGGTCATAAGACTGTGTAAATACTGATAAAATAACTTGTATTAACACACTAGAAAGCAATTATAAGTATCTAGGAACAGAAATTATTTTACTATCAAAATGTTCTATATATAATTTTATTTTGAAAATATTTATATGTTGTATATTTTTATTTATATATGTATATATTTTACATTTATATCTATAAATCTTACTTTATGTATCTTATTCATTATTAAAAAAACTATTTTGTGAGAGAGAGAGAGAGAGAGAGGGAGGGAGAGAGAGAAAATCTCAAGCAAGCTCTGCATTGTCAGCATGGAGCCCAATGTGGGGCTCGAACTCACAAACTATGAGATCATGACCTGAGCTGAAATTAAGAGTTGGACGCTTAACTGACAGAGCCACCCAGGCACCCCTATATATTTTAGCATATACTTAAATATTTTATATTATATGTAAATTTATATGTGTAATTTATAAATAAATAGCAATATTATATACAGTAAACCTACACATACCGATTACTCAGATGCAAAAATTATCAAGTTCTCGCAACATATGTCTCATTTCTCCCATCACCTCTTATGTTGCTGAAGTCGGCTGGATATTAAAATATAAGAATTAAGAAAACCTATGAAAGAAGTAAGAGAATCTCAAAGAAAATTTGAGCAAAGAAAGATTTGTTATTGCAGTGGAGAATTCTACAACAGTGGTTGGAGAGTTGATGTCAGATCTTAGAGTTTGTGTAGGGTGAGATTTAAAATGTAAGTTAACAACAAAAAAAAAAAAAAGAAAAGAAATTTGGTCAGAAGTACTAGAATGGGGGACAAAGAGCAGGGAGAGGAGGTCCTTACCGGAAGAAGCCTACTGTGGGTGGCAATAAGTCTGCTACAGTGTGGCGGTACAGCGTGAGCTGAGTGCTAGGAATTTAGTGCTATGGGATCAGAGAGGAAGGTATTGTAAATCATGCCTGAGGGTTATCCAAAAGGCCACACCGTCTATCTGAAATATCCTCTGACGGATGGGCAAAATCTTGGCCGGGGAAGAAAAGCAGGAGAGTACTGATCCATTGAGAGCAAACAGCAGTAATCTCTCTGCCCTGAACACTGGCAAGTCACATTCCACAACCTTTTCCCTCACCCAGCTCTAAGCCCTACCCTTGGCTCCTACCGTTTGGCTAAGGGTGCCCATTGACTCTGTCAGTAAGCCATATAATGCAAAATGGGAATTAATGAAGTAGGTCAGTTGTGGTTACATCACATGCGTGACAGGACATGGCCACAGGATAGGTCATTTTGATGAAAGGGATTGGGGAGTTTGGAAAGTGAATAAATCCTGGGGTATTACCAGGGGTGGGGGTTCCAAGTTGTGTGTGAGAACCCCTCATAAAGAGATGTGCCAGGTAGAGGAAAGGGGTAAAAACAAGATAGAAAGCATTGATTATTATTTTTTTTAATTTTTAAATCTTTTTTTTAATGTTTGTTTATTTTGGGGAGAGACAGAGCACGAGCAGAGGAGGGGCAGAAAGAGAGGGAGACACAGAATCCGAAGCAGGCTTCAGGCTCTGAGCTGTCAGCCCAGAGCCCGACATGGGGCTCAAACTCACAAACCACAAGATCATGACCTAACCAACTAAGCCGCCCAGATGTCCCAGAAAGCTTTGATTCTTGACTGTTGCAAGGGCTGTTGTTCTCAGTCTTAGTACATGTTCTCAGTACATTAAAATTGCCCTGGAGTTTTAACCTTTGGCCCAACTTTGCCTGTGCGGATTTTATTTAATTGATTTAGGGCATGGCTCTGGAGTCAGAATTTTACAAGCTCCCATGTGATTGGAATGTGCAGCCAGGGTTGAGAACCATCACTCGATCTATCATGTCTCTTCTGGAACAGCTATATTGAGGTTGTGTCGGACAGGGACTATTTCTTATTCATCTTTATTCCCACTGATAAGCTTAGCACAGTGCCTTGCAGTTAGCAGTTCCTTAGGAAATGTTCCTTATGTTCTCAATCTTTAGAGAACATGCTGTACTAAAATATTGGTGTGTGTCTTTTTGGTGCAATGGAATCATCATTTTCTTCCAGATATACATTGGTTAGATATTTTAGTGAGAATCTCTAAAATAGTATATTAGCTCCATGCCTTGCTGTGGCAGGCATTTTTGATGTCCTTTCTGACAGTCCTTTCTCCCACCTTGTTTTCCTTTGCTAACAGAATCCTGGGTCTTGTTCAGGGGATAATGGACTCAGTCAAACCAATTACCACTGAGCACTGACTAGATAAGATCTAGAGATAAGTATGTATGACACAGTTTTTGGCCATCTAGATTACAAGGGCCACGTGAGAAAGAGATTTCTTCCCTATACAGAGTTGTATAAAAAGGGTTTGGGGGGAGCCCTCTTCCTTCTGATTGTGCTTTGAATCCTGTATGAATGTCTGGAGCTAGAGGATGCATCTTGTGACCAAGAGGTGACAAACCTGACAATGGTATAATAGGATGATAAAAAGGGCTTGGATTGTGGATCAGGTCTTTGAGCGCTCAAACCCTGGGACTGTTTTCCACTAGATTTCTAGTTCAGTAAACAATAAATGTCTTCCTGGCATAACCTGTTGTTGGTTAGAGGTCTGTTACTTGCAGCCAAAAGCATCACACATTGAACAACTCTTTTTTCTACATTTTTCCAAATGTTTATTTATTTTGAGAGATAGAGTGTGAGTGGGAGAGGGGCAGATAGAGAGGGAGAGAGAATCCCAAGCAGGTGCCACGCTATCAGTGCAGAGCCTGACACGGGGCTCGATCTTACTAAGTGTGAGATCATGACCTGAGCCGAAACCAAGAGTTGGATGCTTAACTGAGCCACCCAGGTGCCCCTGAACAACTCCTTTTAAAAAAAAATCAACATATTTCTGGGGCACCTGGGTGGCTCAGTCAGTTAAGCGTCTGACTTTGGCTCAGGTCATGATCTCACAGTTCATGGGTTCAAGCCATGCATCCAACTCTGTGCTGACAGCTCAGAGCCTGGAGCTTCCTTCAAATTTTGTGTGTCCCTCTCTCTCTACCCCTCCCTTGCTCGTGCTCTCTCTCAAAAGTAAATAAATGTTAAAAAATAAAAATAAAGTCAAGATATTTCTTTATTTTCAGAATATACTCATCTTTAATATCATAATTTTCTCATAATAGTAAGGCATTTTTAGTTTATTTTTTTCATTGAAGTATGGTTTACATACAGTGTTATGCTGGCTTCAGGGGTACAACATGGTGATTCAACAACTGTATAGGTTATATTATGCTTACCACAAGTGTAGCTACTATCTGTCACCATATAATGTTGTAACAGTATCATTGACCCTATTTCCCGCACTGTACCTTTAATCCTCATGATTTACTCATTTCACAACTAGAAGCTCTACCTCTCATTCTGCTTCACCCATTTTGCCCATCCCCCCACCTCCCATCTGGCAGCCACCATTTGTTCTCTGTATTTATGGGTCTATGTGCTTTGTTTGTTCATTTGTCTTGGTTTTTAGATTCTACACATAAGTGAAATAATAAGATATTTGTCTTTATCTGACTTATTTCACTTAGCATAATACCCTGTAATTCCCTCCATGTTGTCACAAATGGCAAGATCTCATTCTTTTTTATGGGTGCACAATATTCCAGTGTGTGTGCGTGTGTGTGTGTGTGTGTGTGTGTGTGTGTGTGTAGGCCACATATTATTTATCGTTTCATCTATAGATGGCCACTTAGGTTGCTTCCATATTTCATATTTTCGCTAGTGTAAATAATACTTCACTAAACATAGGGGTGCATATCTCTTTTTAAATTAGTGTTTTTGTTTTCTTTGGATAAATACCCAGTAGTGGAATTGCTGGATCATATGGTAATTCTTTTTTTCATTTTTTGAGGAGCCTCCATACTGTTTTCCACAGTGGCTGCACCTACTTAACGCTCCCACCAGGAGTGTAAGAGGGTTCCTTTTGTTCCACATCCTCGCCAACACTTGTTATTTCTTGTTTTTTGGATACTGGGCATTCTGAGAGGTGTGAGGTGATATCTCACTATGGTTTTGATTTGCATTTTCCTGATGATGAGTGATGTTGAGCATGTTTTTATGTGTCTTCTTTGGAAAGGTGTTCGGGTCCTCTGCCTGTTTTGTAATTGAATTGTTTGTTTGGTGTTGACTTGTATAAGTTCTTACTATATTTTGTATATTAACCCTAATAGTAAGGTATTCATAATTGTAATTGCTGAGTTTCCTCAGTTTTTCTCTCAGTCTTTTTTATCTGCTTATAATAATAATCCAGTTTCATTAAAGAGAAATTTCATAATACAGAGAAGTATAATGAAGAAAATTAAAGATACTCATAATCTTACCACCTAGATATATGCTATTAACATTTTGGTTTGTTTCTTTTCAGTGTTATTTTGAAAATTCATTTTATTTTTGTCAAGGTTTTATGTACTTATAGTTTAAAATCAAATAGTTGTATAAATTCTATAAAAATAGCAGTCAACTATCCAGTATTTCCCAAACCTCATTACCATTTCCGAGATGTAGTTAATTTAAACTCTTTTAGCTCTTTCTTGTCATATTTATCTCCATATGTATAAATAACATGTACTACTTATATTTCTTTATACTGAAGTTTCACATGTTTTCTTTTACTTCCAAATATGAATAAAAGGACTTGAATTTCTTACATAGCTTGCAGACTTCCTAGCCTAATACATATCTCCTATCCCATCCTTCTAATATGGTCATATTACAATTATATTTAATTTTATAGTCCCTATTTACATTATTATTATCATAGAAATTTTAATGATGGTTAAATCATGTAGTATATTATGATTATATTTCCTTTCTTATGTAACTCTCTAATCTCCGTGAATTTAACAATTATCTTTTCTTCTCTCATATACCTGTCACTGTTATACCATCATATTCTCTTAAAAGATAGGTATATTTCCTCTTGGTAGCTTCACCTAAGTTATTGAAGGAATTAAACTTCTGCAACCTCATATTCTGAAAAATGCCTACTTTCTGTGTCTTTGCTTTATTGTTATAGATTCTGGGAGATTTCCTCAGATTTATCTTCCAGTATTTCTATCGACTGTTAAACTTTCTGTTACCATATTTTAATTTCCTAAAGCTATTTTGGGATATGCCTTATAGGATTCTATTTTTGTTTTATAATTTTATATTGTTTCCTGTATTCATTCTTTTCTTCATCTTCCTTTAAAATTTTTTTTAATGTTTATTTATTTTTGAGAGAGAGAGAGACAGAGACAGAACACAAGCAGGGGAGAGGAATAGAGAGAGGGAGACACAGAATCCAAAGCAGGCTCCAGGCTCTGAGCTGTCAGCCCAGAGACTGATGTGGGGTTTGAAGTCACAAACTGTGAGATCATGACCTGAGCCAAAGTCGACAGACACTTAACCGACTGAGACACCCAGGTGCCCCTCTTCATCTTTCTTCTAAATTTATTATTCTTTTTGTAGGATCCTTTCATGTTCTTCAAGTGTATGGTGCTACTTAGCTGTTCATTGATAGCCATAGTGGGGTATCTCTCCTCAGGGTGCTATCTTTTCCTTAATTCTCCTCCTCTTTTGGTGTTTCCATCCTTAGCTCTGATTGGTGTTTAAAAATCCAGAGTTTCTCTAGATTCTCCACAGTCTACCACAGTCAAAATATGTAAGGGTTTCTCAATTAGACTTTCAATTAATCCTTCTGGTTTTCAGAACTTTCCACATCCTACCACCAGTGATACCTCCCATCTCTAGTTCCTGGGCTTTTCCAGGATTGTTTACTAGTTTATTATAAAGGATGCATGCCAGATGAAGAGGTACATAAGGTGAGATCTAGAAGGATCTTGAGCACAAGATTGTTTACTAGTTTATTATAGAGGATGTGTATGAACAGCCAGATGAAGAGGTACATAAGGTGAGGTCTAGAAGGATCATGAGCATAGGAGCTTCTGTCCCCATGGAAGTGGGATGTGTCAAGCTCCTGAACAACTCCCGCTTTTTAGGTTTACTAGATACCTCCACATATAGGAACATATGAATATATATATATATATATATATATATATATATATATATATATAATATGAACATATATATATATATACACATAAACACTGAATTTTTTGATAATGTAAAAAGGTGGAAGAAAAATAAACATCTATCAATAGGGGAATGGCTGAATAAAATATGGTATATCTAAATCATAGAATATTATGCAGCCGTTAAGAAAAAAAATATTTGAAGGGGTTTCCACAGAGTAATATTAAATGAAAATTGCGAGATGCAGAAGACTATGTTTTTGATGATCTTATCTATGTGAAACAATCATCAACAGAAAAAAATTCTATATGAGATGTATATATAGGCATGTGTTTGTATAGAACTGAGTGGGGAAAAATATGGATGATCAAATTCTAGGTGGTTAAAGTGGTTTATCTTCCTGTGAGGAGGGGCTGGGGATCATATGGAGTGAGGGGGAGAGAAGAGGGAGTAGAGAGCCAAGTTACAAAAAAAATCATCATCATAATGGAAATATATTTTGTCTGCATCCTACCCGTCTGGCAGATATCAGATTTAGATTTCTCAAGTTTTAATTTCCATTTTGCTATAGCAACAGCCAACTAATGGCAGGACCTTATTGAGTGAGTTAATATTGCTTGATATGTCAAAATATAGCCTTCTGATTAGAAGACATTGGCCACATATTGGATTCTAAATCACATAAATAAGGGCTATAAATAGGAAATAGGATGATAGTTAAGCATATTAGAGAAAATATGTGGGGTGTGTAAATTATGTTCTTTAAGTATACTGGAACTTTTGTAACTTAAAACTGTTCAGTAGACTAGGTAACTAACAGTAGTTTCCTGCAAGTTCTGAAATCCTACTATCCTAGGATCTAGTTCTCTGATTAGATTTGCACGTTAAGTATTAAGGAATGAAAGAAGGAAAATAACGTTTAATGGCTTGTGCCAAACTCTTTCCAGTGGTAGTTCTCTGGTGTGGCTTTGGGTACCAATCTCTAAAAACCACCCTCAAAGTCACCGCAGGTAAATATATGGTCAAAGTAAATATATTGTGTCTGCTGTGCAAATAGTTTCAAGACACATCCCTCACCCGCTTTCCAGATTGCTGTTCCTAAGCCCCTCTCAGAGAGATTCTGGGGCCTGCCAACAATACTTTGAGTTACCATTTAATTTAATCATCACAACTACTCTGTAAGACTAAGTAGCATTTCCATGTTACAGATGAGGAAATCAGAGACTGAGAGAGGTCACCTAGGATTCAAATTCAGGTACCCTTGCTGCAGAGTCAGAGCCTCCCCTATTTGCAGTACTTTGCATTATTTGCAAGCAACAGAAACACTTCTGGCAGATTTAGACGGAGAAGGGATTTAATCACTAGGAATGTTGGAATATGAGTCTCAGAACTATGCAGCCGTGAGCAATGCTCACTCAAATTCAGACCAAAGAATGGACTGAGTGAGGACATTACTGAATGCTGTCGCTTTCACTGAGGTCCACAAATGCAGGACCACTGAGGATGGGTGCTGTCGCTGGCACTGCTGTCCCTGCTACCTCAGCAACCCACTTGTCTGCAGTCACTACTAATCCCTGCTCACAGCCACACTCTCCTCTGGAGTCACTCCTACAGCAAAGTCCCAGCACCTGTTTGGTGACATTGGCTTAAAATAGGGTTCTTTTAAACTTCACTGTGCAGTGGAATCATCTGTGAAGCTTCTCTCTCTTTCTCTCTCTCCCCCTCCCCCCCCCCCCCCCCCCCCCCCCCCCCCGTTTTGTCTCTCTGGCTCCATCTCTGTGTCTGTCTCTCTTCTTCCCTCTCTCACTCTCTTCTCCACCCCTGTCTCCCCATCCCCTCCACTTCTGTCCCCTCCCCTCTCCTCCCCTCCATCCTGCAGATGATTTTGATTCAGTTGGTCCAGGGTGGGGTCCAGGAAGCCTAGGTTTGAAAAGTTTCACAGGTGGATCTAATGTGCATTCAAGGTAAAGAACCACTTGTCTACTTCACGCCAATGTTTGGTTACCAGGCTTTTTTGATCAGAAGAATCTCCTGAGTACTTGTTAAGGTAAACATTCCCTGGCCTAATCCCAGAGTCACTAAGTCCGAATCTCTATGACGAGAGCCCATGTAGCTATTATCAAGAACCTCAGGTGATTCTTTTTTTAAAAAAATTTTAAATGTTTTTATTTATTTTTGAGACAGAGAGAGAGAGCATGAGCAGGGGAGGGGCAGAGAGAGAGGGAGACACAGAATCCGAAGCAGGCTCCAGGCTCTGAGCTGTCAGCACAGAGCCCGACGCGGGGCTTGAACTCTCAGACTGTGAGATCATGACCTGAGCTGATGTCGGACACTTACCCGACTGAGCCACCTGGGCGCCCCATCAGGTGATTCTTTTTTTTTTTTAAGTTTATTTATTTATTTTGCGTGAGAGAGTGCACACACGAGCGGGGGGGGGGGGCAGAGAGAGAGAGAGAGAGAGAGAGAGAGAGAGAGAGAGAGAGAGAATCCCAAGCAGTGTCTGCACTGCTACCATGGAGCGTGATGTGGGGCTCGAACCTACAAACTGTGAGATCATGACCTGAGCTGAAATCAAGAGTCGAATGGTTGAGCCACCCAGGTGCCCAGAACTTCAGGTGATTCTTATCATTAGTTAGCAAAGTACTCTTCCAGGACACATGACCATACT
This sequence comes from Panthera tigris, assembly GCF_018350195.1. Taxonomy (NCBI): domain Eukaryota; kingdom Metazoa; phylum Chordata; class Mammalia; order Carnivora; family Felidae; genus Panthera; species Panthera tigris. The sequence continues at coordinate 120,717,211 of NC_056677.1, read as the reverse complement.
CCAGCAGCAAGGAGCCTGGTAAGATAAATGTCTGGCATTTCCAGCCTCTCTAAGGGAAAGGCGGGCCCTGCCTCCCAGCATACATCGGAAGGGGGTTCGTATCCCGGACTTCCAGAAAGAATGACGAATGCCTGTTGCATTCCCACACGGTTTCACTGTTGACACCTGGGTTTCTTTAAATGGAGTGTGTATTTTCTTCCAAAAGGTTAATTGTGACTAAAACATCAATTCTCGGCATACGTCTTTGCCAAGAAAACCACATTGCTGCTGCTTCTTAAGTTAGTCTTTGTCTCTGTACACGTAAGAAAAAGGGGAGGGTGCTTGACCTGAGTTGGCGACGAGAGAGACTGTGGATGAGCTCCTGAATGTTATTCTGGTTGACATCTCATTTTAGCAGAAAGAAGCTGAACCGGAATTTAGCCCTCAAGAAGTACGATAAAATAAATATGACAAAGGCCTGAATGTTGCTCAGATAATTAGTGTAAAATATGACTCAGTTGCTTCCTTAGTGGTGCCATGTCTGGATTATGAGTGATATTTAGGAATCAAAATATCTCAGTGCATTGCATTTTTTAAAGATGACCCCTTTGAGGATCTGATACTGTCTTTTACTTGGAGTTAATTTTTCTTATGTTTTCAAGAATGGCCCTTCTACAGAATTCAGTCTGTATCTCTCTGAGTGTACTAATTTCTCACACAGAGTGTAAGTCAGTGTAAACATTCCAATTTCAACTGCGTTCATACATCGGTATGTTCCTTCACCCGGGAAGAAAAGGCCTTCTCATCCCTACTACCAATAGATTAACTTTCTCTTATAGTGACCTATTTAGGGGGAAAGACACCCAGCCCGCATATTCCTTACACAATCAACTGCATGTTGATTGTTAGAGTGTTAGAGTGAAGAAGATAGCTTCCTGTGCAGCACAATCACAGGAAGTTCCCAAAGGAAAAGCTCGATAACGGTGATAAGGATATCACTCTCAGTGACGCATATCACAGCTTCAAACACTCAAAGCTGTATGTTGACTGTCAGTGGGTTTATCATAATGACTTTTGTTAAAGTCATTCTCAGTCACTTTGTAGATCCCTCTTCATAAGTTGCTGTCTAGGGCCGCTGGTGAAGTTACAGATTTGATTGATAAGACGCTTTCTCCATCCCAGCTGTGTACAAGGAAGGGCCAAGTCTGTTTTACACTAAGCCAGGAAAGCTCTTCTTTGATGGGAACAGTGTGGTCTCTGTGGGTTCAGAACGTTTAATTGAATTGTGGCTTCTTGACCTCCAGATGGGACAGGGCCCTGTGTTAATAATCAAAAACATATTATGCATCTAGGACCGAGCGACCGGCACCATTACAACAAATGACAGTGCTCTTTGTTTCTTGCTCTGTTGCTGGGGCCAAGTGATAAGTGCTGCCAACTGGGAGTCCTGGGGTCAAGCAAGCTGGGATGACTACTACTACTGCGGTTAAAGTGAATAGAATGAAAGGAGGGGGGGATGATGTGGATTTTAGTCTGAAGGTGTGTCTGAGAAGGTTCACAGCAGGCGGCGCTTATGCCTGGGGTCAAAGGGCACCTCCAGTCACCAAGGGCTGGAAGCCTTGAGAGGTCTACGTGGAAAAATGCTGTTGTTTATGCTTTGGCTCTCCCTGCTTGGCATCAAGAGGCACTGACCCCAAGGGATGTTATCACATTCTGTTGTGCTTTGGGGAAAAGACTGAATTTAGGTGATAATCCATTTCTAATACTTCATTTTGTAATTGGTAATTTACAAAATGATTGTGTATAGATTGTTTACAACGTATAGGTTTGTTCGCAGTGTCTTTCAATAAACTTTAGAAGAGCAGGGGTCTGTGCTTTCTGTGGAGAGGGCCAGATAGTAAATATATTACGCAGTCTGGGCCATATGGTCTCTGCCACAACTACTCAGCTTTGCGGTTGTGGCATAAAAGCAGCCGTAGGTAATATGTAAACAAATGGGTGTAGCTGTGTGCCAGTAAAACTTTATTTACAAGACAGCCAGACTGATATAACCTGTGACACAGTCACATAGTAATCATAATGGCACTGGCCCAAGAGACTTCAGACCTGGACTCATGTCCAAGCTCTGTCATCTACTCACTGTGTGACCCTTTTAAGCCTCAGTTTCTGCATATCTAAAATGGCATTACCTCCTGTACCTACTTCACATGTCTGTTGAGAGAGTAATAATAATAAAATAATACACAAGTAAATATTATTAGTGATTATTATCATCTGTTGAGCACTTACTACGTGGTAGGCATTCGGTTAGGTTAGTTACATTCATCATCTAGTTGCGTCTCATGCTATGAGAAACGTTCCATTTGGTGTATCTATTACCACTACTAATAATCAAAAATTATAAATTTTATTGAGCATTTGTTACGTACCAAACACTGTGCTAATTGTTTTACATGAATCACCTCAATCTTCATGACTTTGGTAGCTCTTGCTATTATGAACTCCATATTACAAATATTAAGGTCAGCGAATGCCACTATTTTGCAGAGTATGCATTAGGGAAGTAGAGGCAACACCGATTGACTACTGAGTGAACCTAGACACTTCATTCTTTTGCTTTTTTATTCTAAAAGGGTATTCTCTTGAAATTTAATCATGGTAGGAGTGTGCCTATCTCCTTTACCTCCAGCTTAAGGATGTCTCAGTCTCTCTCTCATTTCTCTTTCCCTTGTGTCCCGTTTGCTGATTCGAATAGCTTATGAATGTCCTAAGGCAGAAACTGTCTTGACAGGTGTCTAAACAATCTGGTTGCTCAGGCTTTGAAGCACCAATGGGCTAGTAATACCATCAAACTTTGACTGGACAGTTTATAGGTGCAGGCTTGCGATAAAGGCAGGGCCCGTGGACTGTGTCTACTCTTGATTGAGAATAGCTAATAGGTGCTCACTTCAGTTTTCCTACTGAGCCACTGGCTCTGGCATTTCCTGTCACAGTCCAAATGCGAGGGCTAATCTCAGGGATGAAGATCAACTATTTGAATTTGGAACTTGGCGCTCTTCCCTTCTGCCCCCTTTCCCCCAGTTCCTTTCTAGGTCATCACGTGCCCATTCATTCATTTATTTGTTCATGTATTCGACAAGCATTTACTGAGCACCTAGAATGGAATGAGCCAAGTACTGAGCTAGACACTGGGAATACAGCACTGAACAAGATTGGGAGATAGTGACCTGAAAGAGCTGACAGTCTAGTGGGAGAGTCAGAGAAAAAAACAAGTGACATGATTATGAATTATCTTAAGTTCTATGGAGTTAACACACGAACAGCTTAGCTCGGGAGGGAAGATTGGAGGGTGGAGGGGAGTTAAAGTTATCAGGCAAGGCCTCTGCAGAGCAAACACGTGTGCCGAGAGTTGCAGCAGACAAGGAGCCAGCCGGACGGAGAAAATGGGAAGAGAGTTGCAGGCAGAAGGAATAGTGTATACAAAAATTCTGAGACAAGAAAGAGATTAGAGTTTCTGAGGAATAGCAAGAATGCCAAGTGCGGCCGGGGTCCAATGAACAAGGGGAGAAGGATGGTAGGAGATGAGACTGGGCAGATAGGAGGGGCCACAGTAAAGACCCTGGATTTTACTCTTATCATAACGGGGAGTCATTGGAAGGCACGCAGCGGGATGGTGACTGGTCTGGCTTGGATTTTAAAAGAAATCACTGCATGCGGGCTTAGAATAGACTGTGGGAGCCAGGATGGGAGCAGAGAGAGAACAGATGGGAGGATGCAATTGAGGTGAGGAGGATGGTGACTTGGGCTACAGGGGTGGTGGCGAAGAGGGAGTGACACTGACGGGATCTACGTCTATTTTGGGAATAGAGGTGACGGGGCTTGCTAATGGGTCGAACATGGTGGTGAGAGGAAGAGAGCCCTGAAGTATGACTGTGGGGGTGGGGGAAACACCCCAACCTCTAGAGGCCTCTGCAGGAGGAGAGCCAGTGGATGTGAGCATGGAGTGGCTATTGAGATAAAAGGAAAATCAGCAGTGTGGTTCCCTCTGTCAGGGATTCTGAGGAGATATATAAGATGAGTAGAGAGAAATAGCCCTTGGGTTAGGCAATATGGATGTCACTGGTGATCTGTGGTAGCCCGGGTGTCCTTGGTGTGGGCAAGAGACAGGAGTGGGTTAAAGAGAGAATGGGAGTAGAACTGGAGACAGTGAATATAGACAAATCTTTTGAAGACTTTAGCTTTAAATGGGAGGTGAGAAGTTGGGAGCATGTGGTGGAGAGGAATATGTAGTTGTGACGGGGTTTTTCATTAAGTTGGGAGATACTGATGTCAGAAAGAGTGAGGGGGGGTGGGGGGGTGGATGTGGTGGTGGTTAGGGAAGGACTTGAAGGCCTTAAGAAGCCCAGAAGAGGGATGGGACCCAAAACCCCAGTGGAAGTGTTGCCTTAGGGAGGACTGGAGACAGGGTCTCCACAGCAAATAGAAAAGGATGCCACCGTGGGTGGGTTTGCAGATTTGGCCATGGGAAGATGATGGAGTTCAAGCCAAAAGCGACCTGCTTTGTGCATTCACTTAACACATTTTTTGAGCACCAGCTTTGTGCCAGGCACTGCATCAGGCTCTGGGGAATGCAGGGAATGAAACAGATTAAAATCCCTGTCCCTGTGGAATTTAAATTCTAGTGGAGCTAAGTGTGGAAGAGTGGGTATGCAAGGTTTGAGGAGCTAGAAGCAGGCTTGAAACAGGCCTGCTGGAGGAAAAGAGTGGGATCATGTCTGGGCATTTGATGGTCAGTGACGCATCCAGGGCTCTCTCCTGAGCAGTGCGGTTCCAGCTTGACTCCCCTGACCACCTCACACACCTCCGGCTTCTAGGCATGGCGACCTTAAGCGTCTGTCCACCCCTCCATGAGCCCGAGGTGCCCCGAATGGATTAGATGTGCAGAAGAGGAGACGCAAATACTATCTTAATCTCTAGATAATACTCTAGTATATCAGTTTGCAGTTACCTAGGTGTGTCTTCGTAATGGCAACTTACATGCTCTCATTAAAGATTTTCTGTCCCTAGCACCTGGGCTCTCTCAACTTTAACTTTAAAAAAATGGATCGAAACTGTCACGCCAAAACAATGGGTCAACATGTCAAGCTGCAGGTACTGAGCGTATCATGTGTGCCGCGAGCTGCCTGACCCTCATTCCATCCCTAACCTTTACCTGATTTGAACAAATATCCACTTTCACTTCTGTGTTATTTGAATATTTATGGGTACATATGACTTTTATACTCAGAAAAGGAAAAGATTTAAGAAAATTCTGCCTCTAATGTGGTACTCCTAACCTTCTAGACCCGCATCATAAAGGAAAAAGGAGCGGCGCCTGGGTGGCTCAGTCGCTTAACTGTCCGACTTCGGCTCAGGTCATGATCTCATGATTTGTGCGTTTGAGCCCCACCTCGGGCTGTGTGCTGACAGCTCAGAGCCTGGAGCCTGTTTCAGATTCTCTGTCTCTCTCTTTCTCTCTACCCCTCCCCGGCTCTCACTGTCTCTCTCTCAAAAATAAATAAACATTAAAAAAAAATGAAGGAATATGGAAATAGAAAGTAGTATGTAGACAGGACGATGTCAATGATATATTGTTTTTTTCCCCTAATATTTCCCCTTTTTGCCCTTCTCCTCACTCAGGTATCCAGAACTGCACGATTCGATATGATCGTTGCAAGCCACATGTGGTTAGTGGGCACTTGAAATATGGCTAGTCCAAACCGAGATGTGCCAGTAGTGTGAAACACATACTGCGTCGTAAAGCCTTAGTATGAAAAGCAAAGTAGCTCTTTAATAATCTTTATATTGCTTACCTGTTGAAGTAGTTTGGATATAGTAGATCAAATAAAATATATCGAAATTAATTTCACCTCCCTCCACCCTTTTAAAAAATGTGGCTACTAAAACATTTACAATTTAATATCTGGCTCGCATTATACTTGTTTTGCACAGAGCTGGGCAAGACCATACTGTGCGGATGGCTTCCCCCATCTGGTCCTCTGCTGCCTCACTGACCTGTTCCATTCTCCTTGCTGTTCCTGGCTTTACTTGGCTGGTCGCTGGTCTGGAATGCACTTCCACCAGATAGTCACATGGGCACACTCCCTCCCTTCCTTCAGGTTTTTATTGAAATGCCACTTTGATAGTGAAGCCTTATCTAAAGTTACAAAATTGCACCCTCCATTCCTCAGCCCTCCCCTGCTTGATTTTTCTTTATAGCCCTCATCTGCAACTGAGACACTGCATTTTGTGTAGTCGTGTGCCGAGTTTCTGTTTGTCCCTATGAGAGCAAGGATTTATTTTTTCCTATTTTGTTCACTGCTGGAATGGTGCTTGGAATGTAGTGGAACTTCAGTAAATACTTGTTGAATGAAGTTGCCTCAGGGGAAGGATTTGACACAGTGGGCCATAGAAACAAAGGAGGTAACTGACTATGGTTTACAAAAGCCTAAGTCTTAGGGGAAGAGAATATTCCTGGCACAAACAAAATATTTGGGGGAGATGTTGGTAAAACTAGCGGGACTCCCCACTATGGCAGAGTGGGAATAGAGGTCCCTATAGAACTCAGATACGACAGGGGTGAAAGAAGATGGACTCATGAACTGACTGAGATTAAATTTCTACCAACTGGGAAGAAGGAAGTTGCAAAGTAGGAATCAACTTGAATTGAAGAAAGGTAAAGTTCTATATCTCCTAGACAAGAGTTTGTGGCTGAGATTTGCGTACTGAGAGAAATGGTAGACATTTCATGTTAGGATTTCCTGTGTGCTCAGGAGCAGAGAATAAGAGACTACATTGGGGTCCAAATAGCTTTTCTCATTCCTACCTCTACTTCTATCCCACTGTCATACATATGACCAATAAAATTTCATATTCAGGAATCTTTTCAAATAAATAGTTCCATTAGGACAACTAGATTTTCTCTCTTTGTCTCCACTCCTACCTCTATATGTATATCCATATCTATATTCAGAAAATAACTTCATGTGACCATTATAACTTCAAAGGCAGAATCTGAAACCGTGAGATGCAGACCATGCCAGAAACCATTGTGTTCTGAGAAATTGCTAAAATGATAAATGACACTTCACTCGAGGAGTGAATATGGTAAGCATATGATTCCTGGTTTTATGTGAGTTAGCTACCAGATGATATCTACCCCGTGGGGCATTTCTCCGTCCCCTACCTCACCCCATCTCTGAGATTCAGTCCGTCCTGCATCCTTCTTTCATGTTCTGGGATGGAGGTAGGCCAGAAGGAGAAGCCACATAATGAGGTGAGGATATCCGCTTCACGCATTTAGTGATTCTTCTAAGCTGAAAGTTTAATGGTTTGTTCCAGGCATCAAAATCATTGCGTTAAAGTGGAAGACAAAAAAAAAAAAAAAAAAAAAGGCTCATTCAAAACAGCTGCATCTAAATACCACCCGCCTTGCCTGTAACTTGCTCAAACTGCCAGCTCGTGGTCTGGAGTCTGATGAGGCATGTTTCTTTAGTTGGGTCTATACATTTTCGTAACAATCATCACTGTTTTACCGCTGAATTGGAGGATGAAAAAAAATATGAGTATTTTAATCAGCATTGTGTAGGCTTCAAGTCTTTTGTTTGTTTGATTTTCTAATTTTAGAATTAGGACAGAGATTGTTCTGGCACTTGGTAAATGTTGGATTACACTGTTGGCCTATTCACATTTGCACCCAGGAAAGATATAGCAAAGAATCTAGGAAAGATCATTTCAATTAGTATTCAAAAAAGGAGAATTCATTTTCTTTTCTGTGCAAGCAGAGACACAGAGGAGTGGCTTTGATGGCTTTCCAGTTGGTCTAAGATTAAACAGATGTTCAATATTCAGTTCAGATCGCACATGTTCAAAAGTCAAATATAGTCTGTTAAAGGGTTCAGTCATGGAAAAGGACATTTTTATTAAAAAAAATCATTCATTTTCAAGAAATTAGGTTGAATAATGAAGTGAACACATCAGTGCTGCTTTGCTCTAATTCTTTCTTTTTTTTTTATGTTACTCTGGAATATAGAATTTGCTATCTTTAAATCAAGTCAGTTACGTGGAAAGGAAAAACACTTTTATAATTTAAAGATATATTTCAGAAATTTGAGGGCATATGCACCATACTGAAAAGGGGATAATGTGATCACAATGAAAGAAGGCATCCACTAGAATGATGCATTAAACCTTTCAAAAAAGTGTTTTAGTTGATTTATTTTTTGTCTTGGATCTGATGGGAAAGTGTCTAAAGCAGAGAAATGTGTTCTTCATGTGAAAAATGAAAATTATTGAGTTCTGTCTTTAACTTTTCCAGATACTTTTATATATTGCATCTTGTTTAGTAGAAAATATTTCTGGTGGTCTTTTAGAGAGGGCACAAGTGAGCAAGGGGCAGAGAGAGAGAGAGAGAGATGGAGAGAGAAACGGGGCTCCCTGGGGGGCTTTACTGAAGCAGCGCTTGAGCTCACCCTAAGTGGGACTCAAACTCAGAAACTGTGAGATCATGACCTGAACTGAAGTCAGATACTTAATGACTGAGCCACCCAGGCGCCCACCTGGTGGTCCTGAATAGCAGTCGCAATTGCTTTTCCTATTGAAGAAATCAGGAACTGTTCCCTCTGGTATGAATTCTCTGAATGTTTGTGTTCAGTCTGCTTTGATTTCAAAACTAGTCTTCGTTGATTTTTAAAGGTGGTATCCCTTCAAAATGTGATAGCCAACTGGTATCCCTATCCCACAAACAATATTTAAAGAAGAGAATATAGGGGCGCCTGGGTGGCCCTGTCGGTTAAGTGTCCGACTTCAGCTCAGGTCATGATCTTGCGGTTGGTGAGTTCCAGCCCTGCGTGGGACTCTGTGCTGACAGCTCAGAGCCTGGAGCCTGCTACAGAGACACAGAGTCTCTCCCCAGCTTGCACTCTTGTCTCTCTCTCTCTCTCTCTTTCAAAAATATTAAAAAAATTTAAAGAAGAGAATATATGACACTTAGAGCTAGCAAACCGATTTCCTGTGTGCTCTACGCATTTTGGCAGTTTTAAACGTCACGGGCTCATGGGAATGCCCTGGTTGCCATCCCAAACTGTGTTTAGGAGCACTTGTTTAAGCTGAAAGGTCAGAAGGTACAATACTAATAGACATGAGTGTGCACTGGGCAGTGTGTATAGGCTTTGCACACAAGATGCGCAGATTGTCTGGAAAACCCTTCCCTCCCCTCTCCCACTTTGCCTGTCACATTTTATTCTCTGCATCTCAATTTCTGTGTGTTTTCTTCTGAGAAGTCCTCCCGTATGCTTTGGCTCTGCGACTTACCACACTTCATTCTAATTGCCTGTTAGCCTTTATGTCCCTTCTTATCAGACTGTAAGCTCTATGAGGGGTGTTTCATTGTTGGCCTTTCCTCTTTGTCTTTCCGGGGCCTACCTTGATATAGATGCTTATTAATGGTTTGTTTAATAAACGAATGATTTCAAAAGACCCGTTTTGATGTCCCGCCTCTTCTAGTTATTAGCTATATGAACTTGGGGAAATAACCTCTTTGAGTTTATGTCTTCATCTGTAAAATGGGGTTGATTATCCACATACTACACACTTTGTAGGAAACTGAAGCCTGGAGGATGAAGTGACCTTTCGGATGTCATATGATCATACAGATAAAAAGAGGAACAGTCAGGTCTCAAGGCCAATGTGCCTTATTCTACATTTTGCTTTCTTTCTAGAGCATGACAGTGCCTCTTCAGTGAAGTGATTTTGAGTTGTGAAGATAACAAAGAAGCAAGTACATATGAATTCATAAAATATCGTAGCTTAAGCAAGTATATATTAATCCATAAAATATTATTCATCCTGCCACTAGAAATGCTGGGGGCAACTCACTTATCTTTTTGGATAGTGACTAGTTTGTGTACTTTGTAGTCAGAACACCAGGTTTGGGGTCGATGGTCTGGGACTTCCTTAGGTTTTGACACACTGGGAAACTTTCCCTCAGCCCCTGTTTCCTTGTCTATAAAATGGGGGTAATAATATTTCCCCCCAGTAGGATTATAGTGAAGATGAAGAAATATATACAAACTGTAAATTGCTCTCCACATATAAGATGGTGGCTTCATGACTATTGCTAACAAATGTCAAGTTCGTCAGCCAGTGTCACATATGATCTCAAGGGGTCAGCACTCTTTGTAAAACCAACCGGATTAGAAGATATTGAACTTTACTTTTGCCAGTTATTTGTAACTGTTAAAACAATTTGCTAGGTTATATCTTAAATATTTTGAATGAAATTATTCTCACAGTGTCTGAAAGATAGAGTGTTGTGTTTCTCAGCTTCCAACCCATGGTATAACCACAGACAACTGAGTAGCCTCGGCAGTCAACGGACCCCGCCGGAAGGAAGTATATACATAGGCTGGGGCTGGCTTTCTTTGCTGCAAGGAAAGCAGCTGAGCATCTTTGGAAAGAATCCGAGGCCCACATGCTGACCAGCTTTTCTGAGAGTAGCTACAGGTGATAATGAAGTCAGCCGTCAAGAGTCAAGTGTGTCAAAAGGAAATAGCGAGAGTGAATTGTAGTAGCTTCCTCTGCTCCTTGTAACAAATTACCACAAACGTAGAGGCTCAAGCAACACGAATTTATTATCTTACAGTTCTGGAAGTCAGAAGTCTGAAATGGGTTTCCCCGGGCTAAAAGCAAGGTATTGGCAGGGTAACCACACTCCCTCTGTAAACTCAAGGAATGAATCTGTTTCCTTGCCTTTTTCTGGTTCTCAGAGTTGTCTGCATTCCTTGGCCTCTTGCCTACATCACTTTAACCTCTTGTTTCCATAGTCACGTGTACTACTTTCTCTTCTTGTTGTTAAATATCCCTCTGCTTCCCCTCTCATAAGCACACTGCTGACTACATTTTGGGACCACTTGTATAATCTGGGACAATTTCCCCATCTCGAGGTTCTTTACTGTCAATATTTTAATATTTTTATTTATCTTTTTATTTATGTATTTATTCGGAAAGAGAGAGCGTGCATGGGGGAGGGGGAGAGGGAAAGGGAGAGAGAATCTCAAGCAGGCTTCACGTCCAGTGCACAGCCTGACACGGGGCTTGAAGCCACGAACTGTGAGATCATGACCTGGGCTGAAATCAAGAGTCACATGCTTAACCGACTGAGCCACCTAGGTGCATTGCCCCCATCTCAAGGTTCTTAATCACATCTGCAAAATCCCTTTGCCATATAAAGTAACATGTATGAGTTTCAGGGATTATGATGTAGATAGTTTTGGGGACCATTATTCAGTCTACCATGTGGACATATACAAGGGTGGTATCATGATTATTACTAAGAAATGTCAAATCAGTCAGCCACTGTCACATGATCTCAAGGGGACAACCCCCTTAGTACAACCAATGGAATAGAAGGTATTGAATTTTAGTTTCTTCAATCATTTATATAGTTAAAGCAGTTTACTAGGTTGTATCTTAAATATTTTGAATGAAATTCAAAAATGCTATCAGCAGTTTCTCTCCAAGGAAGAGAGTTTCATCTTTTCCAACTCAGTCATCCTTCCCTATGCTTCTGTTGATCTAACTGTAAAGATCAATTCCTGTTCCATCTGGCTCTGAGCATATCTAAAGAGATTACTCACACTCACCATTCCATAGATCTGATTCATAGGCCTTTAAATTTTATTTATTTATTTATTTAATACGAAATTTATTGTCAAATTGGCTTCCATACAACATCCAGTGCTCATCCCAATAGGTGCCCTCCTCAATACCCATCACCTCCCCTCCTCTCCCTCCCACACCCCATCAACCCTCAGATTGTTATCAGTTTTTAAGAGTCTCTTATAGGCCTTTAAATTTAATACAATAGTCTAGAATTTGCTTTAGCCATTCTGTAAGTTTCTTCTAGGTAGGTTTCCAGTTATCACTGTTTGGTTCTGGATTTCTCTTAGTGGATAAGGGAGAAGTTGAATGGGAATATTACCAGACTTAGGAGATCTAATTAAACATAGTTAGTGAGGAACCATGTGGGACATGGAATCTAGGTCTTCTGTTGTTATGAGTTCAAAGTTTTCCCCCTCAGCTGTATTGCTTAGTGTTAAAGGCAGGAGAATGTAGGTGTTCCATACGGTTGAGATGCAAAAGATTTTTCATAGGCTCTTAGATTTTCAAGGTTGGGATCATACTGCATAACACTTTTATAGCACACAGGGCTCTCACAGACACGTATTTCATTCAGTCCTTGAGCCCGATTTGGTGAGGGTGACAGAGTTACCATCCTCTTTTTATAAACTCAGACTTGGAGGAGTGAAGAGCTTTGCATACCTAATAAGGGGCAGACCTTGCACTTGAACTAATGAATTCTGGTTCCTTATCCACTGTGCTGTCCACTACTCTAGAGCTGTCCGAGACCTTGAAGTTCTATCTTATTCCTGCCTTAAAGTATTTGAAGCTCCTCTCCAGCATTCTTCTAATCTGTGAAAGCAGGTTTAACATAACTTTGAGTCTGTTCTGCTCACATTTTCTCTTGAAATATCTGCATAATTGAAGCAAGGGATGTGAGTGTGTACTTATGTGTATAATGGAACTTGAATGATCTAGGAAACTCTCCATTTTCTATGTTATATGAAGTGGGAGGGACAAATTCTGTCTTCTATCAGACCTGTTGATGTGATTTGTATATGCCAGTATTAATGATTTGGGAAGGCACAGATGGAAAAATTGAATGCACTTGGGTGGGCTTTAATCTAATGTGCTGCTTATTTTTGACTATTAATCTGAGTTCATTCTTCTAGAATGTATGATAAAGATCTTTTGGTGACTTTGGGGGGAAAATGAGAACTTATTAAAGAAGGAATACTGACTGTAAGACAGATTTGTTCTAGGGAGAAGTCACAAACTGGAGACTTGGAATGCTAAGGATAAAGAACACTTTGTTGTAACAGTGTCACCTTGTTTTCATTACATGTACAGCGCCATTCAGTTATAGAGCTGGAAAGGCCTTTGTAATCACTTAGTCTCAACTTCTCATTTGGTAGAAGAAGAAACCAAGGTTATGATGTCAGTGGTAGAAGTTCATGGTAAAGTTGGGATGAGAAGACAAGTGTAAGTCTCAGGAGCTGGGAGCTCGTCTACCAGATTTTTGCATTATGCCTCTATTCTTTTATCTCTTCCACTCAATTCAGAGTACTTTTTTACACATACAGAGATGATAACTTAAAAATATACAGTGCCAACCGATTTTTATTGATTCTCTGATTCTTGTACCAGCAGAATGTCTTACAGTATATGCCAAAAGTCATAACCAACCTTGAATTCAATCATAGTGTCAGGAGTAAGATACAAAAATAAAAGAATTACATTGGTCGTAATTCTAAATACAGGAAGATTGTCAGTTCATGACTGGAAAATCATTTTAGGAGAATGTCTTTCCAAGAGGCCATTAATCAGAGAGTTCAAGTTCTAATCTATAAAGAGAATGATTCCTCATGAATTAGAGAGAATCTGACAGTTTTGCTAATTCCTTATAATAGGAACAGTTAATAGAGAGAGGGTTGCAGTCAATAGGCTGTCTCCATAATTGAGTCTTAAGCTTCTGAATTTGTCAACAATAATAAAGAGTGCAATTAGAAAGTAGCTGGGGAAATAATAATAGTTGTGCCTTTAATGAAGACTGAGACCCTTTTATAAACTCTGTGTAATTAGTTTTTGTGTGCTAGCAAATCTTTTTGAGTCCTGCTAAATTATGGGCTATATCATATCTGAATGTTATTGATGCCTCTCTCTCATATACAGAGCAATTAGGTAAGATAGCTAAAAAAAAAAAAAAAAAAAGACTGGTGAGATAGAAATAGAGCTAATTGAAAATTGAGAAGAGTAATTTCCATTGTCCAAAAAAGTGATAATGGAATCCAGCATGTAATCTATTTTTCATCATGTTGTCATTCTGTGATCTAATATCAGATTAGTCTATGGAAGATTTCATCCATCATAATGGGCTTCATATTCTTCAAAACCAGAATCACTGCCAGAAGTTAGATTAAGGCCAAGTGCAGAGAGAACATATGATTTTCATAAGTTTGGGAGGTAGGCAGGTGAGGGATCCCTCAACAGTGCCCCCCACCCCACCTATTTTTTTTTTTAATGTGGAATTTGAAACTCAAAGAGGCCAATGACTTTCCCAAGAGGCGTTAAAGACTAATTCTCATGTTCAGGTCTTCCCAGGCCACATCTTTCAATTTTCTTTGATTCTTGAATTTCACCTGACACCAAACATATACTTTTGGCTTTGCATTGAGCTATAAATTTTATTAAATGTCAAATTCTGTGCTCTTACATACAGATTCACAATTAGGATGTGTGCAACATAGCTGTACCTTTCTGAATTTAAATAACCTTCCACATTCATTATACATTAGATACCGGGGGATATTCTGATTTACAAGATTTTAGGTTAAAGAATGACATATTCTTCACTTAGGGAGCATCCTTCATGGCTTTCAGAAGGTTGTTCTTCAGATTTATGATTCAATTAGAAAGGGCTTAGAAAAACTTTTCCTTCAATTCAATAGCAATCTAAAAGAAAATTATTTTAGTGAATTGACACCTAGAGTTTTAATGGAAGAAGATTTCTCTGCCACAAACAACCCTCCGGGGATTGTGACATTAACAACAGCCCAAAGATTCAAGTGAATCAATACTGAGGTCCAAAGTGTTGATTGTTGAGTATATGAATTACCAGAGCCAGAGGACATTATTTAAATAACTTCATCCCCAGAGGAAAAATGTGCCACAAAAACGGGCTGTATTACAGCAGTTGCAATTCTTTCATTTAACTAGATAATGAAGATAATTTATTGGCAGAGTAGATTGTGAGTAGGTTGAGAAAAGGAAGCAAAGAGAAACATAAATAAACCGTCCTTATCCTTGAAGATTCCTGGATTTCACTGAAGTTCTTTGAGGTTGAAGTTTCCTTGAAGATTCCTGGATTTCATTGAGGTTTCTCAGAGGTTTTCCTAAAAATGCCATCTTGCTCCGTAAGTTAGATCTGCTCAGTATGGCCTGGTACTACACAACAGATGGGTTACAACCAGTTTTCCTGATGGGGGAAGAATCTGCCCACTTTAATTTTGTGAGGAAATAGCTTGGGAAGTGAAGAAAGTTCTCCTTCCCTATCTCAAAGAAAATGTACAGCTGTGATGTGTGATTTCTGGGAACATGGTGATTTCTCGAGGACATTAGTGCCAATTCAGAGAGCCTAGGTGTTCTGAAGGGGAATTTTTGGTCTTCTTGAGGCAGACTATTCAGAAGTTTTCCTTGGATTTTAAATATTGATATTCAATTTATTAAGCTTATAAATCCCGAAACCTAGTTTTTTCTTCCCTTTTGAGTTCTGCATACAAATCTTACTATTCTCTTTATAAATCTAATCGATTTTAATAACCTTTCAAAGTGCTTTTAAATAATGTATAGTAGCATTTATCAACATAGTTAATTAAACATCCTCAAATATTTTAAACTGCATTTGTATACTTAATATATAGTATTCATTTTCCTTTCTTAAGCCTTTTAATTGTCTGGTAAACAAAGCCTCTGAGTATTAAGTAAATTCTCATAATAAGTTGAATTTATGTATAAAGTGAACCAAAAGTTCTCTTAGATAAGTTCTCTCCAATAATATTAAAGAATGCAGGAAAATTCCACTTAAAATCATAACTATAGGGGTGCCTGGGTGGCTCAGTTGGTTAAGTGTCTAACTTTGGCTCAGGTCATGATCTCATGGTTCGTGAGTTTGAGCCCCACATTGGGTTCTGCAGTGACAGTGTGGAGCCTGCTTGGGATTCTTTCTCCCCCCCCCCCCGCCCCTCCCCCACTTCTCTCTCTCTCTCACAAAATAAACAAATACACTTTTAAAAATAAAAAAAAAAGCCTTCACTTAAAAAATAATAAGTATAATCAGTTCTTCAGTTTCACATTTTAAATTGGACTTACTAGGCTGTCACTCTAAAAGTTCAAATTATCTTAAATATCAAGTGCATTGATGTCAAATACGTACAAAAATATAATAATATAGTTTGGTTCTCTCAAACCTTTATTTTATTCATTTCAAATCTTCTCACATTTAGAATATCTATACTCACTAAAGAAAATAGTTGCTGTTTTAAATCCTGGTTTCTTACAATCAGAGATGTTGGCAGGTATGGGACCTGGAGCTATATAGGTCTTTGGACCACCTGTGCTGTCATTCTGAGCCCTTTTTTATACAGTCACTGTGTCTCAGATGACTCTACTTAATAGGGAATAGGCCTCCTAACTCACATTACCTAATTTTTTATTTCTCGAAGAAGCCCTCCACTGCCCACCCAAGTTGATCACTTACAATTTGGTGCTTCTTGAGATACGTTATAGTGCTTAGTGCCCAAGGATGGACTCTGGAGCCAGATTGCCTAGGTTTCAATCTTGGCTCTACCACTTACTAACTGTGTGATCTTAGACAAAGAATTTAAACTCTTTGTACCTCAGTTTCCTAATCTGTAAAATGTGGATAATCCTAGAAATTATCTCATGGGATTGTCATGAGAATTAAATGTGTGTTGTTTAAAAATTATTTATTTATTTTGAGAGAGAGGGCACGAGCAGGGGCAGAGAGAGAGAGAGGGAGAGAGAATCCCAAGTAGGCTCTGCGCTGTCAGCACAGAGCCGGACAAAGGGCTTCATCTCACAAACCATGAGATCGTGACCTGGGCCCAAATCAAGAGTTGGACGTTGAACTGACTGAGCCACCCAGGTGCCCCTAAATGTGTTAATATATGTAAACGTCTTTGAATAGTCCCTGGCTAATAGTACAGGCTATGTAGGTGTTAACTGTTATTTATCATCACATGTATTTTCCTTCAAACTCAAAAGATCTTTGAACTGGAAGTATCTTAAGATTGTCTTTTCCGTTTAATTTTGAAGATCTTTGAACTCAGAGGAATCTTGCTATCCTTAATAACTATTGAATCATAAAATTTACTTAGATATTAAAATTATATCCAGTTTAATTTTGTATATTACTTTGAATTTGTCCTTTCTGTGGTCACTACTTACTAAGTCATTCTACTGAATGGTTTTAGACTCAGCTCTATGAATTTAGTAAATGATTTGCCTGAATCACCTAACCTCTCTGTGCCTCAATTTCCTTATCTAAAAAATGGAAATAATAATCTTTGATACATTCTATGTATCTTATTCAATAAATACTAAATATTTATTGAGCACCCACTATGTCTTGGGCACTATTCCAGGTTCTTTGAATAAATTAGTGGACAAAATAGACTCCTGCCTCCTCGGAGATTACATTCTGGCCAGGGCAGGAGTGGCAGGGAGAAAGTGGTGGGGAAAGGAGACATAATGAATGAGTAAATTACACAGTATATTAAGAGGTGGTCTATGCTAAAGAACAAAATAAAACAGGTTAAGAGGAATCAGACATTTGCAGCGGGGGCATGGGGGCCAGTAACAGTATTAAACTTGATAATCAGGGTAGGCCTTAATGAGGGGCATGCGATGTGAGTAAAGACTTGAAGGAACAATGTATTAGCTTCTGCTGCAGCAAAATGGAACCCTAACATATATTAGGCTCCCACAAGCACAAACACTTAGGTTTTGCTCATATTATATGCTCAATAGCCACTCCCATAACTGTTTTAAATATTTTCCTTTCTTGGATGTGGAGAATGGGGAATCCTGTTGCACTATTGGTGGGAATGCAAACTGGTGCAGCCACTCTGGAAAACAGTATGGAGGTTCCTCAAAAAGTTAAAAATAGAACTCCCCAACCATTTAGTAATTGCACTACTAGGTATTTACCCAAAAGGTACAAAAATACAGATTCAAAGGGGTACATGCATGCTGATGTTTACGGCCGCATTATCAACAATAGCCAAACCATGGAGAGATCCCAAATGTCTATCGACTGATGAATGGATAAAGAAGATGTGGTACACACACACACACACACACAAACACACACACACACACACACACACACACACACACACACACACACACACACAGGAATATTAGTAAGCCATCAAAAGGAATGGAATCTTGCCATTTGCAGTGATGTGGATGGAGCCAGATTGCATTATGCTAAGTGAAATAAGTAAGTCAGAGAAAGACAAATACCATATGATTTCACTCATATGTGGGATTTAAGAAACAAAACATATGAACATATGGGAAGGGGTAAAAAGAGAGAAGGAAACAAACCATAAGAGATTCGTTGTAATAGAGAACAAACTGAGGGTTGAAAGAGGGACGTGTGTGTGGGGTGGGGTAAATGAGTGAGGGGTATTAAGGAGGATGCTTGTTGTTTTGAGCACTGGGTGTTATATGTAAGTGGAATCACTAAATATAACTCCTGAAAACAATATTATACTATATGTTAACTAACTAGAATTTAAATAAAAATTTGAAGGGAAAAACCCAAACCAAACAAAATAAATATTTTCCTCTCTCAAGACATAATTATAAGTTATTTAAGTGTGTCAGGGGCCAGGTTGTATATTCCATTACAGGGAAGCATGGCAGGATTAGGGAGTGTGAAGAAAGAGTTCACATGGCCAGGGCTGGTTGCTTGCTCCTTGAATGTCTCCAAGTGTCTTGGATTTACTCTTAGCCAATCCATAGAAATATAGCCCTCAGAATGTTCTCTGTATCGCTGATGAATTGATTATTTGGTTGTGTATACTTGGGAGATATAAAGCATACCACAGTAGCTTTGCACAAATACTAAGATTGATAATGTACATCTGGTTTCATTATTTTGGTCCTGAGTTTCAGTTGCCATGGCCAATTGCTAGCAAGATGTGCCTAGTGACCAATTTTCCATAAAAGCCTCAGGCCCTGAGATTCGAGCGTGTTTCCCTTGGTAGAGACATTCCGCACTTGTCCCTGTAGTTTTTTGCCAGAGAAGAAAGTCCATCCTGGATGGCCTTGGATTAGAAGAGATATCAGAAGCCTATGCTGGATCTCTCTGGACTCTGTCAATACGTATCTTTTTTCTTTGCTACTTTCACTCCTATCTTCTTCTGTGATTAATCTTAGCCAGAGTATAAACCTGGTATTGAATTGCGATTCTTTCTAGTGAATCCCCGAGCTTAAGGAAAAGGTTGTGGGATTTCTCATACAGGAAGAGAATTGATAATTGCTATCACAGACAACTAGAACAAGGGCTTAAAAGCAGGAGCATACTTTGATGATCAAGGAAAAACAGGGAAGCCGTTGCAGAGTAAAGGGCATGAGAAGGAGAGGAATAGGAGATAAAGTCAAGGAGTAATGGAGGCGGAGCTAGATCATGTAGGGATTTATAGGTTGTGGTGAAACAGGAAGCCTTTGGAAGTTTTGAAGAGAATAGAGTAACCTTGCCCCTTCCACCAGGTCGGGATCTTGAAAATACAGCCATGTATGAACCAGAAAATGAGCTCTCACCAGACATCAAATTTCCCGATTCTTTGGACTTCCCAGCCTCCAGAACTGTGAGAAATAAATTTGTCACTTACAAGAAAAAAAAAAAAAAAAAAAGAGTAGTGTAATCTAAGTGGCTTTTTTTTTTTTTAACATTTATTTATTATTGAGAGACAGAGAGAGACAGACCGTGAGCAGGGGAGGGGCAGAGAGAGAGGGAGACCAAGAATCGGAAGCAGGCTCCAGGCTCCGAGCTGTTAGCACAGAGCCCGATGTGGGGCTCGAACTCACAGACGGTGAGATCATGACCTGAGCTGAAGTCAGACGCTTATCCGACTGAGCCACCCAGGTGCCCCAAAGTTTTAAAAGAGATAACTGGGGCTGTGGTTTTGAGCATGGATGGTAGATGGGCAAGGGTAGACATGGGGAAAGTCATGAAGAGGCTATTGCAGTAATCCAAGTGAGAGATGATGGTGAGGTGGACCAGTTAGCAGCAGGGCAGGGGGTTAGAAGGGGTCAGACTTTAGATATTTTGAAGATGATTTTTATGGGTCAAGTGGAGGAAGGGGGTACGTGGAAGTTTGCCAGATGTAAGCACCATACACAGGTAAATGATTATTTTTGGGTTTGGAGTACTATTTTGGCTAGGAAGATGAATATACCTGAGAATCCTGAGAGAGGAAGAGTGCTCTTATTGCCAGGCCATTCATGAAGCTACGCACAGAGACTTTTTGATGAGAATCTCAAGAAACAGGATTCGATGTGCTGCTATTTCAGATTGTTTGTGGTCAGGCCTAACCCACCAGCTCAAGCATGTGAACATGGAGGAAAATCCCTTGCTCTCCCCATTTTCAAAGGGCACCTTGCATCATTAATTTTTTCCCCTAAGACTGTGTCTGCGTATTGGGAGAGGATATGTTCTGCCTTTATTCATTGGCAGGCACGTAACTAGTGTGGTTTCAAAGTGTGGGTATTTTCTGTCACCTCATATCATTGAAAATACATGCTGATGTCACATGCATTCTCAAGCCAGCTTCTGAGTTGAGGTCACCAGTAAGGATTTTGCCTGTGCCCCACTTTCTGGTTTCCTAGTGGTTCTCTCGTGTGCATTTTCTCTTTCCCCAATTCCCCACCCCCCAACACACATATATAGCAGTATTTCGGAAGATATGATTCCCTCTTGTGCCCAGAGATTATACTGCTAACTCTGATGCAGAGGAGAAATTTGAGCTGAATTATTTCAATTGGTTCAGTTCTAAAAATATCACTTCCTCTTTGCCTAATGTGTGCAGGAAATATGTGGCTTTATTTCTGTATAACAGATGCAAAAGCAACTCAGGTAAGGCAGTAAACCCCAGGTGTGAATGCATTTTTGATGTACTGAGAATTGCCACAATTAGAAAGCTAAACCCTGATAGAAGACCCGAGCTAATTATACCAGGAAGAGTCAGGAAATTGGTTTAACAAAGAGAATTTGTGATATTATCCCTGTTGACAATTAGATTAGGGGATGTTCCCAGCTCTGTGGTTTACAGGATATTTCTCTACAAATCATTAGCAAAAAAATGTCAAACAAACTCTTTTGTTCTTCACGTTGAAAGAAAGCCATAGATGCTTTAGGGGATCGGAAAGTGGTGCAGGAGAGCAAGGAAACATATTTAGAAAGTTGCCTGGCCAACAAGTTGCTTTGCTACCTGACCCATGAGACAGTGACTGACTAGCTGGGTAAGGCAGCTTGCATAATGATGTGCTACTTGGGGTGTTTCAAAGGGAGACCGTGCAGTTTTCTGAAAATGTCATTTACCATACTTAGGAAGCTCTCCGTTTGGAAACATATGAATGCATTTTTTCTTGTTTGATGCATGGTAGCACCACCCAAGCCTTTATGATATGTAAGGGGCTCTTTAGGAGGGAAGAAGCCTTTGAGTTCTATTACCTGTCACAGGTAAAGTGCATGTGGAGGGAGAGACGTGGGGGCCAAATGAGGGTCACTTAAACTGATTTCCATTCCTTTATTTAGAACTGTAGTATCAAAGTGGACCAGACCTGGATTCTTGCCATACCCCTGTTGTTGACAAACTTTGTTTTCTTAAATGTAAAGTGGGGCTTTTAGTTGGGTTTGATCCATTCAAAAGATACTTGTTGGGGCACCTGGGTGGCTCAGTCGGTTAAGCGGCCGACTTCGGCTCAGGTCATGATCTCGTGGTCCGTGAGTTTGAGCCCCACGTCGGGCTCTGTGCTGACAGCTCAGAGCCTGGAGCCTGTTTCAGATTCTGTGTCTCCCTCTCTCTGACCCTCCCCCATTCATGCTCTGTCTCTCTCTGTCTCAAAAATAAATAAACGTTAAAAAAAAATTTAAAAAAAAATCAAAAGATACTTGTTGAGTAGCTGTTATGTGCCAGGTACTGTTATAAGTGCTTGGGCTGCATCAGTGAACAAAACAGGCAAAGACCCTGTCCTCATGGGCTTTCCACTCTAGTTGCAGGTGGGAGGCAGACAACAAACAATAAGCATAATAAATAAATACGATGTTTATATTATGTTAGCAGGTGATAAGTGCTATATAGAAAGGAGAAAGCAGTAGAGTCAGGTAAGGGGTATTTGGAGTGTCGGCAGAGGTAGGGGATGTAGGGGTGGTGAGGGTAGCAATTTTGGGCAGTCTTTAAGATGCTTACTGGTTCTTAAAATCTGTAATTCTATGGTGTTTATTCATTTAATCATCATGATCATAGCAGCTTTATATTAAAATATTTATCTACAAAGAGACACTAGAATCCATCATGTCTACTAAGATATCTTTTGAACATACAATCTCTTTGATATATTTTGTTCTTTCTTCAGGATCAAAGGCCCTATACAGTTTACTTTCTCTTTTCTGGCCTGGTTTCAGATTTGTCTAATCTCCTTCTTTCTGTTTCCCTGGGCTTTTTGGTTCTGTCTCTATTATGGTACCCCTCCATCTGGTTTCATGTTCACTAGGCTGTGGGCCAGGACAGAGGTCAGGTTGGACAGTGAGTACATGTCCAATTCATATTTATTAATTTCATGAATGAACTTTGCAGGCCTCCAGGCTTAATATTCCACAACTCCTTACTAATTGGTTCCCAGACTAGTGCTACCACCCAAAAGCTTTCAGTGAACAGAACAAGCAATAGTTAGGGACTACTCATTCATGTATCTATAAATTTTGTGCCTGGGGAGAGAGAGAGGGAGAGGAAGAGTGAGTGAGAGAGAGAGAGAGAGGGAGGGAGGGATAAAGAGAGAATGTTTTAAAATGCCATTTGAAGATAAGAAATATAAGCGCTTTAGAATTAATGATACTGCTTCATATTGCTTAGAGGCCAGAAGACTACTTTTGGAAGTCAATAGACTCAGTGGACCATTTGCCACATTTGTTCTTACTTATTCATTCATTTTGCCATTTGTTTCTTTATCAAATATTATTGGGCATTAGGAACTGTGAATGACAGCTTTTCATAATATATGCATCAGAGAAGAAGTATATTACTTTTGAAAATCTAATGGGAGGCATCATAATACAAGTATTACTGATTCAAATGAAAATCAAATAGAAAAATACTGCTTGATTAGAGATATTAATACTACTCAAGAGAAGACTACTTACTTTGAAGAGCCTTAAGGATTGCTAATCATCTATACACCAGATGGGGCAACTTACTGGAGTTCAATGTATAGTCAAATAGTGGTATCATTGAGTCCAATTCCCATGAATTCCTATTGTCTCATAATGTCCCTTGCCGGAGACCAGCTCCAGCAACCAGGGGTTCCTGAAGGATGAACGGCGTCGGCGAAAAAGTGAAAATAAAACAAAATAAAAATAAAAATAAAAATAAAAAACTAAAATAAAAAGGTAAAATAAAAACTAAAATAAAAATGGACACACAACAGCAGTGTGTGGAACTGGCCGATTTATTGTAGCAAGCGTGGCATTATATTTCCTAGTGATTTCCTTGTAACATACGTCATCTAGGTTTTTCTAACATTACCCAATTCTAAAATTGTTCCTTTGTATAATCACTCAATAAGGAGTAACATGATTGTTTTGTCATAACGTTCCCTCCTGGCCTTTGCTTATTGATTAATTTCTTTTATTGTTTTTATTATGTATCTATGTTTATAATTTATAAAGTATTTGCTTTGCTGTTTTCATGAAAGGTCATTTATCTCTCAACACCTCAAGTGGAACAGTTATAGGGACACGACCTCCTAGTTGTCTCCCTGTACCATTCGTGGTTTTGAAGAACAAAAGTGTTCGTCTGGGTCCGAGGTGCCAGGAAGGGGGCCAAGAGGTCCTTAGAAACCCACGCCTTATACATTCTCAGAGAGACAATGCACCTAGGAACCAATGAACCATTCTGTACTTTAACCCACCAGGTTCAATCATCATCTGGAATGCCTCCGGGGGGCCAGGTGGGCCCAGGGGTCAGAGTGACCTGTGTCCATAGATACACTCCTTAGTTACCGGAGTGGGGCTTTTGGATCCATATGTCTCTCCTTCGTTGGCCGCCTTTGCTGGCAACCGCATGAGGCTATCCTTCCTGCAAGTAGAGGAGTCTCCGTAGGGAATGGCAAGGGCTAAACGTAAGGCCGCACAGTTTCTTGCGGAACCTTATTTTCTCCCCTAACGGTTCTTTTCCCAGGGGGCCTGCCGAGGGCCATTCCCCAACAGACAATACCCCAGGTAGTTTTAAGGCCGAGTTACCTAAAAGCGGGAGGACAAGAAGCTTCCCTGTCCGTGGGCCGCCCCGCAGTCACCAATCCATCCACGGCCCGGGCTTTGCCACTCAGGCTGGGATAGCTCGGCTTCCAGCAGTCCCTGACTCATATATTACCTGTCTATGCCTGTAGACGTCTACAAAACATATCATTCTATAAAACAAGATCATTCCAGATGGGAAAGGACACACAGGGCACTAATATTTTGGCAGAGTCCAAACGGAAGCCTGTATATGTGTTATCTATCCAAAGGATAGATGTGGCAGGCAATTGGTAGGAGTTCAGTTTTCAGCCATTTGTTGGAGAGGTATGGCAAATATCAGAGACTTAGTTCAAGAGGACTGGGAATTAAGGCAGACATTTTATCCGTTAAGGTTCCAGGTCAAATGTAGGCTTCCCGATGTTTGGGAGACATGGCTATGAGGCGGAGAACCTAGGTAGTACAAGGTCGGAGCTTCCAGTTCACAGTGGAACCAGTAGCTGAGTCAGCGAGCACTCTAGGACCTCAATGCCTATGACCAGGTTTTGTCCCGGGGTCAGGGCAGAATTGAGGTGACATGTGGGGATGAAATAAATTCAGTTTACATGTTTGGAAGAACATGGAGTCAGGGTACCAGACATGCCATAAGGCATCTAATGTATAGAATAAGAAGAAGTTGGCTATACGAAGCATGGTGGTTAGTGGCGTACATCATACATAGGACTTCCAGCAAATCCAATCAGTCAAAAAGATTTAGTGATCACCTAATGTATTCCAGGCACTAGATACTCAATGAGGAAGAAAACGTTGTTCTGAGATGATCACTGTATCTACTATATACCACAAATTACAGTACAGCATGTACGAGCTATGAGAAAGATATGTACGATAGGACCACGTAACTTTGCCTGGGGAAGTAAAGAAAGATTGCAGGCAAGAGGTAGTATTTGAACCAGATTTTGAACGATGAGTAGGGCTTATCCAGGATAGGAAGGTAAGGAAGACTTTTTGAGGGGACTAGAGCAATATCCAGAAAGGCATGGAGTTAGGAAAGGGCCTATTGTGTCAGTTGAGGTAGGTAAGAGTACGTAGTGAGGAATGTTTGAAGAGATAAATGGAAAGGTAGGTTGGGCGAGATTGTGAAGGGACTTGTATGTTAAGAAGTTTAGAATGTTAAGTTCCAGGACAGCTGATACTCTTAACACTGCCTGTTATAGTGAATTTCAAAATGTACGCTGGTCTGAGCACAATATACTAAAAGTTTATTTTTTGCTCACGTATATTCCAAAGCTGTACTTCCGACTGAGAGGTGACTCTACTCCAAGTGTTGACTTTCTTCCTGATGCTCCATAATCTTGGACACATGGCCTCCAACATTGCTGTGCTCTTTTGTATCACCCTGGCAGAAGGGCAAAGAGCAAGGAAAATAGTTTATGGGAAGATAGACATTGAGACCAGGCCTGGAAGTGATATTTGGCACTTCTCACATTCCACTGAGCAGAATACAGTCAGGTAGCTGCACCTACCTGCAAGGGAGTCTGGGAAATGTCTGTGAGCCCAGGGGTAGGAGAAATGCATATAATGAATAGCCAGCGTATGCCACTCTCTTGGTGTGTTTCTAGTGCCTAGTAATAGACACTCACTAAATGTTTGCTGAATGAATAAATGAACAGGGCTTTTGCTTTGCTTTTTGATTTATTTTTTCCTGTCAGAGTGATGTGAGTTTATTATTTTTTAATTACAAAGGAAACATATTCTTCTTGTAAATATGTAAGTAAATAATTAAGAAATGTGCAATGTCAATACTTTGTTAGGATAACGGGTGGTTGTGGAGCGGTTTGACCAGATTGGGAGAGACAGGTGGTGGGCAAGCAGTTAAGAGGCTGTTCCAATAGCTTAAGAGAAGAATGTTTGACTCAGGGCAGTAGGAATGAGTATAGGAAAGGCTGAATGTGAGACCCATTCCCCAGGGAGCATTAAAAGGACTTGGTGGTGAATATATTTCGTGGGGTGAGAAAGAAAGAGGAGTAGAAGGTGATGTACTACACGGTCCAGCTCAGCAGTGGGATAGAGAATGCATTAGTTTTCGATTGTTGCCATAACAAATTATAGCAAATTTAGCAGCTTAAAACAACATCCATTTGTCAAAATCACAATTCTACAAGTTCAGAAGTCTAGGCAATCTTAACCAGGCATTCTGTTAGGGCGACACAAAGGCAAAATCAAGATGGTGGCTCACCTAAGCTTTTGTCTTGGGGCTCTTGGGTGGGGGAAATCAGCTTTGAAGCTCATTGAGGCAGTTGGCAAGAATTCAGTTCCTTCTTACCATTTCCACATGGTCTCTTTCATCTTCCAGTCAGCAGTGTGGGTCGAGTACTTCTCAGGCTTTAAATCTCTCTCAACTCCACTTCTGCTGCATCTTTCTACTTCCTCTTCTGCTTTTAGGGCTCTCATATCATTACATTGGGCCCACCCAGATAATCCAGGCCCATCTCCTTACCTTGAGGTCATCTGTAAAGTCCCTTTTGCCAGGTAATGTAATGTATCCACAGGCATGACACCAGCGGGCAAATGTCATGGGGTCAAAATTGGGCTCACCACATGGAATGTGCAGGAAACATACCACATGGAGTGTGAGTTGACTCATTTAACAGCCATTCTAGCCTCTTTGGAGTACATTTCCCTGTACTGTTCCCTCTGCAGCTGAGGTTCTGGATGTGATTTAGGTTCTGCTAATCAGATGTACTCCCAGGAGACTTGAACTTGGGATTGCTGTAAGGGGGAGAGAGGAGTGTGTGAGACATCTGTTTTGGCTGGTGAGAACTGGAGCACCACTGACATGGTTCTGGCACCAGCAGCTATCGTGGTGACTTCTTGATTCAGCAGGCAGCTGTAACTTAAACCAGCCCACACACCAGATTCTCCTTGATTGTTTCGCTGATTGATACACGGATCTCCTACTGAATGTCTTCCTATGGGCCTGTGGATTTGCCAAGGTTACCTACTTTAGTGGAGGCTCTGTCCTATTTCGACAACTGAAGAAATGGAAAATCAGATGTTAAAGGGACTTGCCCAAGGTCACACAGTGATGAGAGCTGAGATTTAACTTCAAAATTCTTCCATTGTGTGAGCGAAGCCTGCTTTGTTGTTGTTGCTCTTGCAAAAGATTAGAATCATTTTCCCTAAAATGTGTGGTTTATAGCCATGTTCTGGGTTCCGACCTTGACCTTATGTGGAAGTCAGCCATTTTCAAAGAGCTTTCACATCCATAGCTTCATTGAATGTCAGGGATCATAACTGGGGACTCAGGGATTATGGAAGAGGGGGGGAAGGAAAAGAGAATATCCCTCCTGAAGTTGTCATAAGCAGCCCTGAAACCTGCAATTTGCAGTTTAAACTGATTCTGAGATAGCCACACTTTTGTACTCGCTGCCCGCATAGAGTGACCTCCCCGAGACCACGTAATTTCAGGAAGACTGCTCCAGAAGCACACAAAGAACTTGGATTCTATAGACACAGCTGCACCTGCTGCCACAGGAGATAAATGAGGTGCTCTGGCAGGTCAGCCGGAAGAGACAAGCTGGGCTGTCACATTCGTACAGTGACAGATGCCTGTGCTCATGTAATGTGAGAGAGAGTCTCTGGAGCTGGAAGAGACAAAGAAATGCCACATTTTCATAATTTCTTTAAAAATGCAAAGGATGTCGCAGGGTTGTTATGTAAAAGTCGCTGCTTTGTGAAGGTAGGGAATTGTTTCTTTCAGGAAAGGGCAACATGAGTGGGAAAAGGAGCCCTGAGTCTACCCCTGGCAAGGGTAAAAGCAGCCTCAGGATGGGCTCACTTGACCAAGTTTGGAAGTGGCCTGGGGGCAGGGTGCTGGAGGAGTGAGGAGGCTTAGGGCGTGAGGGCCTGTATTTTGCCTTGGAGCTCTGTGTCACCTAAGGCGTGTCACCTAAGCTCTGTGTCCACCTAAGGCGGAAGCTCTTGGAAGCAGAACCTCTGGTGTCTCCTTTACCCCTATATCTGTAATGATTAGAAAACTACCCGCCATATTTTAAGGACTTAATAAATATTTGCAGCTTGACCATTGTAAATAATTACTAGAGCTAGACTGTGTACACAAGAGGTCAGCAAACTACCCAGCTCGTGGGCCAAATCAGGCCCATTGCCTGATTTTGCAAATAAAGTTTTATTGGCACACAGCATGCTCATTCATTTGTGTATTGTCTGTGCGCTGCAATAGCAGAGCTGAGAAGTCGTGACAGAGACCATATGGCTTGTAAAGCTGAAAATATTTACTGTCTGGCTCTCTACAGGAAAAGTTTCTTGACCCCTGGTGTAAAGTACAACTTAAAGAACGTTACCCTGTAGCAGATGGGAAAAGATACCTTTATTTGACTCCGCGTAGCCCTTCAGCTACCAGGACATTTCTTTGCTCTCATTTGAAGAAAAGCTCTTCAAGACAGTTTTCTGTACGGTCTGTAATTCTTCTCTTCACGTTTTCTTTTAAATCTACTCCACTGAAGCTTTTACCCTCATTGAAATTGCTCTTGTCAAGATCACCAGTGTTGTGAAATCTGTGCTCAAATTTGTCGTCCTATTATTTGACGTAGCAGTAGTATCTGGCATGGTTGGGCACACTTGGAACATTTTCTTGTGTTGGCTTCTGGGTTACCACATTTCTTCTAGTTTCACCGTTTGCTCCTTCTTATCATACTTTCTTGGTCCTTCCTCATCGTATCGGCCTCTTGAGATGAATGTCCCAGGGATCGGTTCTTGGCCTTCACTTAGGCTATCTAAATTGCCTTGGTGATTCCATCTGGTTTCCTATCATTAGGTACCATTATACAACCATGACTTTCAAATTTCGGTCTCTAGCCTGGATCTCTCCTCTGACCCACATATCTAACTTTTGCCCCTCTTTTTTAATATCTCCAATTTAGCCTAGTCCGGCAGAAAACCTGATAATTCATCCTCAGATATGCTCCTCCTACAGTCTTCTCTATCTCTGTCGATGGAAATTCCCTTTTCCCGGTTGCTCAGGCCAAAACCCTTTGAATTATCCTTGACTCCTCTTGCTTACACTCCACATCGGATCCATAAGCAAATTCTGTTGACTACACTTAAATTACATATCTAGGCTCTACCCCCTTCTCACTACTTCTTTTGCTAAAGTCATAGTCTATCACTGCAGTCTCCCACCTTCACGAGATAGCTTTTGATTTGTCTCCCTGCTTTGTTCCTTCATCCCCTTTCTCTATTTTCAACATAGCATAATATTCCTGTTAATTTAAATCATGTAACTCCTCTAAATTTAATTTAATTTCACTAATTACTGGTTGATTTAAATCCCATAACTACCCTGCTTAAAACTCTCCGATGGTTCCCATGTCACTGAGAATAAAAACCAAAGTACTTACGATAGCCTATATGGACCTATGTGATCTGGCCCTCTTATCTCTCTGTCCTTATATGCCACCACTTTGGCAGTCATGCAAATGCGTTTCAGAGATCTCCTGCTGCAGAGAGAAGAATTTACAGACAGTTCCAGCTGCTGTGCTCTGAAATCCATTGCTAGGTTTATGCCAAGGCCATGCTTCTCATGACTGTTCTCAGGCAATGAGTGAGCACAGCCAAGATGCTGAGGCAGATCCATTCCTCGAAGATGCAGGATTCCTGTAATGGAAGGCTTTGGCTAGAGGACACCTCATTAGTCTCGTCAGAACTTTTCTAGAGCTGGACTATATTCTTAAACTCTCCCTACCTCTCTTTCCTTCCCTCTCTTCTTTATAAGGTTCAGACCTGCATCATGGTAGGAGGCTCTCCCTACCTCCTCCAGCTCCTTCTCTCTGTTTCCTCACAAGTGTTTTCCCTATCAAATAAGTTTCAGAATTATGTAAAATGATGGCATATAATTTGTTGTTTTCATGACACCATTGACTAATTTGACATTTGTCAGTGATTTCTTTTTTTTTTTTTTTAATTTTTAACATTTACTTATTTTTGAGAGACAGAGAGAGACGGCGCAAGCAGGGGTGGGGCAGAGAGAGAGGGAGACAGAATCTGAAGCAGGCTCCAGGCTCTGAGCTGTCAGCACAGAGCTTGACGTGGGGCTCGAACTCACGAACCATGAGATCATGACCTGAGCAGAAGTCGGACGCTTAACCACCTGAGCCACCCAGGTGCCCCAGCATTTGTCAGTGATTCCTAATGATGTGGGCAGTGTGTTCCAGAGTTTATTTTTCATGCTCAAGTTCATTGGCTATACTGAGCCAAGGGTATGAATGTTTCATTTAGGCACAAAAAGTAAACGCTCCCCCCAAAACCCCAGAGAACCCAAACCCTACCCTTTTGACAACTCCATTAAATGAATTTTTCTCAAATACAAAATGGTCAATCCAACTTGTATTTTTTTTGTGTGTGTGAAACTTCTAATGAGTGGAACAACTTCAGTTTAGCATTGTAGACTTGAAAAATTATTGTGTTTATAACTGCAATGAAGTGTCAGTGTTGAAACTGATGTCAAATTTTATTCAATAGGCACAATCAAAATAAATGAATTAGATGCTTTTGAAGCTTTGAAGAACTATTTGATAAAGACAACCACTGAGGAATGTGAAATTTTATCAAGTGGCATTGTTAAACATCTAAGAGTATTTGAAGATGTTTGAAAAAAATATTTGCTGTTAAACAATGAAGATTTAGACTGGTTGAGAACCTATTCATTAACTCTCTTCAAAGAAAACCATTTGTAATCAGAGATTCTGAGTTATTGTTACATATTGTCTAAGCAATTTCTACCATTCTCTTTTCTAGCTTCTAGATCAATTTAATAGAAAACTATTCTGGATGGGAAAGCAGGCTGTAAAAATAAAGAAACCATCAGAACTATTAACTTAATGTAACTACTTATCTTTGTGAATTAAAGCTTCCTTGAGTCCTTAAAATCAAAACAAAATATACTGGATGCTCAGCCTGCTGTAGTTATCATTTGTAATCTCAATTTTACATTATTATATTTATTGAAATAGCTTTATTTAATCCTCAAAATAAGTGAACATTTTCATGTAGTAAAGTCTTGTGCACGTTTCCTTCATGGTTTTTATATGTACTTAGAAGGAATCTTTTCATCCCAATATTAATATGACTCTTCACCCATATTTTCTTTTAATACTTTTTTGATTTCCTTTTTTTTTATTAAAAACATTTTTTTTACATTTATTTTTGAGAGACAGAGAGAGACAGAGCATGAGCAGGGGAGCAGAGAGAGAGGGAGACACAGAATCAGAAGCAGGCTCCAGGCTCCGAGCTGTCGGCACAGAGCCCGATGCGGGGCTCCAACCCACAAACCGTGAGATCATGACCTGAGCTGAAGTTGGATGCTTAATCAACTGAGCCACCCAGGGGCCCCTTTTTGATTTCCTTTTTTACATTTGTATGGGGAAGCTGTTAATTTTTGAATATGCCTTTTGAAACTGACACTATCCTGAATTCCCTTGTACGTTACAGTTGTGATTGTGTAAAAATTATGTATAGAATATAATATGGCAAAAAAATACTGTAATTGTGTTAGATGATGGGATTATGGGAAACTTTCTCATGTATTAGGAAACTTTTTACAAATGATTACTTTTCCCCTAAACAGGGAAAGAAAAAGCAGGAATTTATGGATCCAGGCTGAAGCCTCAGTTCTACCCTTATCTAGTTGGGTGATCTTTGGCAAGTCCCCTGTCAATTTTCTTACCCAGAGAGATGAAGTTATTTGAGCAAATTTGAGACCCCACAGTCTCTGGGAACTCCAGCACTCTGGATTGTGCATTTTGACTGAACAGATCTTGTTAATAACTTGCCAGTTCAGATCAACACAGAAAACTGTTTTGGAGTTCTTTTAGACACATTTTTAAAATGTCTTTGGGTTTTAAACAAGGAAGTGATAATCCCCAGTCTTGCTTCCAAAGTGAGTCACTGGAAAGGTAACTGCAGTGATAAGATTGGTTATTTGATATTTTCTGGGAATATGAGTCATGTTGCACAATTCACAGAGTTGTTACAGTTTGTGGAATGTGCTCTGGAGAAAGGAGGCTGAGCAAGCATGGAGACTAAAGTCCATGCAGTGCTACCCACTCTTTCCTCAGCAGTGGTTCACAGGCCTTAGACATGAGTGTTCATTCTGTTTACTCAAAGTACATTAATTTCCAGCTCCCTTGGTTCTCATCTGTAAGCGGTCACTATGTCTACTCACTTCTTCAGTTAAAATGTACCAAAGTGAAGTTGTCAAAAACACTACAATGCTCTTACAGTAATTGGATTTTCTGCTCTGAGTTGGGAACATAAGAGATATATTAAATGGAGAGATATATTAAATGGAACATGCCAGAATGCTAAGGCAGCATGAGGGACACCATCTGTCACAATATTTTTCTAGTTAATTTTAAGTGAGCAAAAGATTAAAAATATGTTTTCTGAGTCCTTGCGTCTTCACTGAGGAAATCTATTAAAGCAGGAGCTGTGACGTTTGTCGTTCGCTAATCTGTCTCCCTAAGTTTCCAGCATTTAAATAAGGTTATGAATCATGTAGGAAGGGAAAGGGGGTTTAGAGGAGGAAGGGTGCTGAAAAGTGATAGAGTTCTTTGCTGACTGTTTTAGTTTCCTATTGCTGCTGTAACAAATTGCCACAGACAGTGATTTAAACAACACATGTTTATATTATAGTTCTATAGGATAGAAATCTGAAATGAGTCTCACTGGGCTAAATTGAAGGTGATCACAGCGCTGCGTTCTCTTTAGAGGCTCTAGGGAAGAATTCATTTCCTTGTGTTTGTGCTTTCTGGAGGCCACCTGCATTCTTTGGTTCATGGCACCTTCCTTCGTGCATCCTCAAAAGCAGCAAGGTTGCATCTCTCTAACGGAAAGGACGTTGTTTAAATGCATAACAGGTGACAAGTAGAGAAGTACAGCCAGAAGAGAATTTTTTAGATGAAAATAAGCCTTTCCATGTATTAAGCTCAGCACAGCTTATATCTCACAGGCCCATTTCAAAAGTGGGTCACCGGTTCAGGATTCATTTTGTTTATTGACATATAATTGACATATAACATTGTGTAAGTTTAAGGTGTACAATATTTTGATCTACACATTGCAATATGATTACCACCATGATGTCAGTTAACACGTCCATCGTGTCACATAATTACCATTTTATTTTTGTGGTGAAAACATTTAAGACCTAGTCTCTTAGCAACTTGTGTTGTTGATTACAGTCACAATGCTGTGCATTAGATATCCAGAACTTAATTATCTTCTAATTGAAAGTTTGTACTCTTTGACCAACATTTCGGCAATTTCCCTGACTCCCAGCCCCTGATAACCACCATTCTCCTCTTTATACAAGTCTGGCTCTTTTAGATTCCATATACAGTAAAACCTTAGATTGCGAGTAACTTGTTCTGCAAGGGTTCCACAAGATCAGCAAGTATTTCTAATAAATTTTAATTTGATAAATGAGCAATATCTTGTAATACATGTAGTACACGATGCCAGATGTCACATGATCACAACTGAGCCAATGGTTCCTCTCTCTCACTCTCTCTCACTGTGGGATTGTGAGTGATTGCTCCCACGCTCGGATGCTCAGTCTCAGACCACGGTGTTTAGCAGAAATCAGTGCTTTTTCAGAACGTTGGAAGGTGCCCACAACTGACACTAGTGTATTTTTTGTCACTTCAAAGCACCTATGGATAGCTTTTTGTTTTTCCAGACAAGAGTGAGCTTAGGAATGCTTTGCTTCATTCTAGGTCAGGTTGCCTGCAGATAGAGACCCTTTCCTCTGTTGCCTTTTTGCCAGTTACATTAAATACAGTATATGACAAGAGTTTATTAATGCTGCACTGTAGTCAACATCCATGCGAGCATATAAAATGGCTCCCATGCAGAAAACGTTTGAAAAGGAAGGCAGTAAGAAGGAGATAATTACGGTGGATGTTAAGAAAGAAATCATTGAGAAGTACGAATGAGGTATGTGAATAGCCAAAATCGCAAGATTATATAAGAAGTATATGTCTGCATCTCATCTGCAGGGGAGGAGGAAAAAAAGGCAGAGGAATCCCTTACTTCAAATGAGATTAGGGAGACGTGTAAAATGTGGGAAACAGTGCAAAATTTTGTAGAAAAGCACCACCCGGCAGGCACCTGGGTGGCTCAGTTGGTTAAGCATCTGACTCTTAAGATAGGCTCAGGTCATGATCTCATGGTCGTGAGATAGAGCCCTACCTACATTGAGCTCTGTGCTGTTAGCACAGAGCTTGGGATTCTCTCTTCCTCTCTCTCTGCCCCTCCCCTGCTAGTGTTCTGTCTCTCTCTCTGTCTCTCTCTCAAAATAAATAAATAAACTTAAAAAAAAAAAAAAGAAAAGCACCACCTGAGTAATGCTGTAGCACTATAAGTGATGAATCTGTTGCATGACAATGCAATGTCACATATCCATGAAATCCTCAAAAGGAGGCAAAAGCAAGTGTCATTGGATAGGTTACTTGTTAAAGTTACACACGAAAGAAAGATTCCTTTGAGCCAATAGATAACAGTGATTCTACCAGTGATAGCGAAAGT
This sequence comes from Panthera tigris, assembly GCF_018350195.1. Classification (NCBI taxonomy): domain Eukaryota; kingdom Metazoa; phylum Chordata; class Mammalia; order Carnivora; family Felidae; genus Panthera; species Panthera tigris. The sequence goes on along the minus strand of NC_056677.1, from coordinate 120,682,425 downwards.
CATCCTAAACAATAACTCTCCTCTCTCTTATCTCCCTGACACCAGCCACGAAGGCTTTCAAAGGTAAGCGCAGGTGAATTTGTTTATTTTTCTTTATATTTTGTATTTTCTTTATTATTTTATATTATATTACAGTATTATAATCATTTTTTATATGAATATTTTTGGGTTGTCGAACAAATCTTCTGAACTTCCATGATTTCGTACTGGGAAATTCACTTTGATATCCAAGTGCTTTGGATTACAAGCATGTTTCTGGAATGAATTAAGCTCTCAAACCAAGGTTTTACTGTATAAGTGAGATCATACAGTATTTGTCCTTCTCTGTCTAATGTCTCTCACCGTAATGCTCTCAAAGTCTATCCATGTTGTTGCAAATGGAAGGATTTGTTTCTTTTCTGTGGCTGAATAATATTCCACTGTCTGTGTACATATACACCACATTTTCTTTATCCATCCATCCATTGATAGTCACTTAGGTTGTTTCCATGTCTTTTTTTCGTAAATGTTTTTAAGTTTATTTATTTTGAGAGAGAGAGAGAGAGGGAGAGAGAGAGAGAGAGAGAGAGAGTGAGTGAGTAGGGGTGGGGCAAAGAGAGAGGGAGAATCCCAAGCAGGTTCTGCACTGTTAGCACAGAGCCCAATGTGGGGCTTGAACTCACGAATCATGAGATCATGACCTGAGTTGAAACCAAGAGTCAATTAACCGACTGAGCCACCCAGGCACCCCAGGTTGTTTCCATGTCTTGGGTTATTGTGGACAATGCTGTAATAAACATGGGAATGCAGATATGTTTTTTATTAAGTTTTAAATTTTAATTTCAGTATAATTAACATACAGTGTAATATTAGTTTCAGGTGTACAATACAGTGTGATTCATCACTTCCATACATCACCCTGTGCTCATCATGACAAATGCCCTCCTTAATCCCTATCACTTGTTTCGCCCATCCCCCCCCCCCCACCTCACCTCTGGTAACCATCAGTTCTCTATAGTTAAGAGTCTGATTCTTGGTTTCTTTCTCTCTCTCTCTTTCCCTTTGTTTTGTTTCTTAAATTCCAGATATGAGTGAAATCATATTGTTTTTGTCTTTCTCTGTCTGACTTATTTTGCTTTGCATTATACTCTTTAATTCCATCCATGTTGCTGCAAATGGCAAAATTTCATTCTTTTTTTATTGGTGAATAATATTCCATTGGGTATAGACACTTCGGCTGCTTCCATCTCTTGGCTTTTGTAAATAATGCTGCAATAGACATAGGGGTGCACGTCAGATATCATTTTGATGTACTGTTTTCATTTCCTTTGTATATATACCCAGAAGTAGGATGGCTGGATCATATGGTAAATCCATTTTAAAAATTTTTTTGAGAAACCTCCAAACTGTTTTCCATAGTGGCTGTACCAATTTACAGTCCCACCAAAAGTACACAAGGATTTATTTTTTCTACATCCTTGCCAACACTTATTATCTCTTGTCTTCTTGATGATAGCCATTCAAAAAGTATGAGGTGATATCACATCACCATCCATTTTTGAGTTTCTCCTCGGCTGTGAGTATAAGTGATTAATGAAATGCTGTTGGTCTCATCTGTCCAGTATCGAGTGTCATGTGTTTAACCCTAGTGCAGGGTCCCTTCTTCATCAGTGAGGTCAAGAACAGTCATTGAAAACACCCAGTCTTCGGAGAAATTGAATTTATAATGATTTTTCTGAAGCATTGGGGATCGTGAATCCTATACAAATTCTATGAAAGTTAAGAATCCTATTCCCAGAAATAATGAGCTGGTGATCAAAACTCAGACATTTTACATAGAATATTAGGAGGCTCAAGGAGTCCTCTGATACACCAAGGATGACTGTCCTCATGAGCTCATGAGTTTTTGCTATGACATAAAAATTTGAGTATCATTTGTTTTGCACAATTAAAAAAATGAGTCAGTTTGATTCCTTTTCTGTGTGAAATGTGCTTCTAGTAGCTCACGTTATAAGATATTTCTGTAACAATGTTACTACATGTATTACTGCACAGATGGACTCAGTGTTAGATATGTCGAGAGAATATTAGATATGTGGGGAGAATAGAGGCCTTGCAGCTCCTGTTATCCCGTCAAAAGAATTCTGTCTGGTTTGGCTGTTTTGTTTTTTGTTTTTTTGTTTTGAAAGACAGCGCTGGAAGAAAGTTGGAAAGCCACAAGCATTTCACTTTTTTTGTGTGCCTACTTCATGTCAGGCTCTGTGCCAAGGATTTTACAAACAATAGCTCCTTTTGTCTTGTAAATTTATAAGGATGATGAATATAGATTGCCTGACACATAGTAGGTATTCCATTAATTGAGAATCAGGAAGGTGTAGTAGATTGGGTTTTGGCAATAGAGAGACCTGGACTTGAACCTTGATTTTGCTATAGTATAACCTCTTTGAGTTTCAATTCTCTCGTGTAAAATGGAAATAACAACAACAATACTACTCCTCATCTTTTATGGTGTATGGGTATTAAAAGTGTTATTATATATTAAGCGCTTGTGTTAGTACCCAATATTAGAAGGCCTCAGGAAGGTTTCAGTATTACCATCCCTCTTTTACAGATGTAGTAACAGGTCTTGAAAGGTCACAAAACTAGTGACTTACCAAGGTCATGGAATTGATATCATGGTCTGAGTCAAGTGACAGATGATTGGACACATAATTAGATTAATTTTCAGAATGTGTGCAATTTTCTGGAGTTTCTATTAGCATATCAGCATCAATCAACAGAATGAAAGCTTGGGGCTGGGGAATAGGGACATCATATTAGATAAGAAATAGAGCAACAGCTGTAGCTATAACATCTTGAGAATGCTCAAAGAGCACAGGCTCAATGGGAAGCCATTTAGGAAATCTGAGTTGAGAACTTGCTCTCTGAGTTTCTGCCATGGTGTTATACCACAGGGGGCTCCTCTGCTGTGATACAGTTGTGCCTAGGGCTATCTGCTATATTTCAGATGCTGAGATTTTGCATACATTTTCTCACTTGAGTCCTACAACTAAAGAGATACATTTATCTCCATTTTTCATATGTTGAAATTGAGGCTCTCAGAAGTTAAAGAACTTGTTCAAGATCACCAACTGCTAAGTAGCAAAGGCTGGAATGCAATCCAGGACTGGCTGAGTGCTCTTACCTAAATTGGTTGGGGAGTAAGATTATAATTATATAATGATAATAGTAGCTATTATAATTACCATGTATTGAGTGTTTACTGTGTGCGAGGCTTGTTGCTACCACTCTATATGAAGTAGTTCATTTAATCCTCACCAGAATCAGAATAGGCACACTTATTACCCACATAAAGAAGACGAAGCAGGTTCAAAGAGGAAAAGTAACTTGTTTAGCCAGGATCTATGGCTAGGAAGAAATTGAGCTAGATTACAAACTCACATACTCTTACTCCAAGAATTAAGTGTGGGTGAAAACACAGGTAATTTGAACTTGACTAGGAAGAAAACTTGTAAAAAACTTAAAATTTATTAAAAATTGTTTTTTGTAGCACCAGTGATTTAGAACAATTCAATTCCCCACCCACCCCTTGTTTTATTTTAGAGAGAGAGAAAGAGAGAGTGCACATGAGCAGGGGGAGAGGGAGAGAGACATAGAATGTTAAGCAGGCTCCATGCTCAGTGTGGAGCCCAATGTGGGGCTTGATCTTACGACCCTGGGATCATGACCTGACCTGAAATCAAGAGGTGGACACTCAACTGACTGAGCCACCCAGGTGCCCCTTACCCCCTCCTTAAAGTAAACACCTGTTACAAAAAAAGCTAAGGACAATTTACCATCCTGTATCTATTTTTGCTGGGAAATGGTGTAAAATAATTGGCTATATATATATACACACACACATATATACACACATATATATATATATATGTGTATATATATATAATTTTTTTGTATTTTTCTTATGAAACATGGTGGAAAAAATTTCTTATGAAATGGTGTAAAATAATTGGCTATACATATATAATTTTTTTATATTTTTCTTATGAAATATATGGTATACAACCAGAACATAAATGTATGAAATCATGAATAATTATAAATCAAGTATCTGTGTAATCAGCAATCAGGTTAATAAAGAACCTTGCCGGCACCTAGATGCCTGAGACACCCTTCTGACCTTGCACTTCTTCCATATGTATATGAACTATTTGAACTTCATGTCTTTTGCTTATTTTTTTCTTAGTTTTTGGAGCTCTTTATATTCCCGATATGAATACTAATCATACATGTTGCAAATATCTCCTTACATTCTATTATAGGTTGTCTATTGTGTCTTTTGGTGCATGGAAAATTTTCATTTTAAGGTAGTTTTATGGAAAAGTTCTATGAAACATTGATATAAGTTAAACTTGAAAGAATTTATCAAGCATTTATTTATGATTAATGCCCTTTGTGTCTCTTAAGAAATCTTTCCATATATGATGCTCTCCTGTATTATTCTGAAAAAGCATTATACTTTTGCCTTTTCACGTGTCAGTCTACAACCCACTCAGAGTTGATTATACAAGGGGTAAGTTAGAGGGTCATTCACTTGCGTATCACTGGAGTATCACTTGATACTCAATTATCCCAGCACCATTTACAGAAAAAATTATTCTTTCATCATCCTAATGGCAAATCAAATTTTATGTGTATTCTACATATGATTTAGTGCATATTATTGGTGAGTAGTGTTCAATTGTGTGTATGTACTACAATTTGCTCATCCATTCACTCATCAAAATAGCTTTTGGGTGGTTCCAGTTTTTTTTTAATTTTATTTATTTTTTTAATGTTTATTTTTGAGAGACAGTCACAGAGAGAGACAGAGAGAGCAAGAGAGCGAGAGCGAGAGCGAGCGAGCGTGAGAGAGCCAAGGAGGGGCAGAGAGAGAGGAAGACACAGAATCCGAAGCAGGCTTCAGGCTCTGAGCTGACAGCACAGAACCCGATGCTGGGCTCGAACTCGCTAACCGGGAGATCATGACCTGAACTGAAGTCAGATGCTTAACCGACTGAGCCACCTAGGTGCCCCCCCCACCGCCGATGGTTCCAGTTTTTGAAGATTATGTATTATGTTGCTATAAACATTCTGTACAGGATTTTGTGTGAACAAAACTTTTCATTTCTCGGGAGTGGGATTGCTTTGTCCTATGTAAGTGTCTGTTTAACATTGTAAGAAGCTGCCCAACGTTTTTTACAAAATGGCTACACTATTTTGCATTCCTACCAACAATGTAGCAAAGTTCCAGTTGCTCTTCATCCTCACCAGCATTTGCTATTGTCTTTGCAAAATTATCACTAGCCATTATAATATGTATGTAGTGGTATCTCATTGAGGATTTCTCTTACATTTCTCTAAAGATGAATGAGGTGGAGCAGCTTTTCACGGGCTTATTTGCCAGCTGTATGTCTTCTTTGGCAAAGGGTCTGTTGAAACCCTTTCCCATTTCTTGGATATTGTTGAGTTTTGAGAGTTTTAATATGTATCCTCAGTAGAACTCTCTGGTCAGATATGTAGCTGACAAATATTTCCTTCCAGTCTGTGGTTCACCTTTTTCTTCTGTTAGCTGTGTCTAATGCAGAAAAAAGGTTGTTGTCTTTTTTAAATGTTGAAGAAGTTCAATTCATCATTCTTTTGTGCATCAGGCTTTTGTTGTCACAAAGATCTTTCGTAGGAATTTTTCCATTTTCCATTTAAGTTGGTAATCCATTTTGGGTTAATTTTTGGATAAGGTGTAAGATAAGGGTGAGTTCTTTTTTGCATACAAATATCCAATATTTCCTGCAATATTTGTTGAAAAGACTACCCTTTTAGCATTGATTTGGGTCAATTTATATAGTCTTTACTTTGAAATTTCTTTAGTATTCCATTTTAATATATCTCTTTGCTTTTTGGCTACATATTTTTATATTTTTGGTGGTTTTTATAAGAATTACAATGCACCTACCTTTTTACAGTCTACTTAGAATTGATATTTTACTACTGCAAGTAAAATGTAAAAGGTTTACAGTTGTATGGATCCCTTTGCCCTTCCCACTTTATATTAATGTTTTCATGTGTATTACCTTTGTCTACATTGAAAACTATACAAAGTCAACTTTTGCTTTCAATAGTTACACACATTTTAAGTAATTTAAAAGGAGAAAAAGGGTCTCTTATATTTACACTGATTTATCATTTTTTAATGTTTATTTATTTTTGAGAGAGAGAGAGACAGCTGGGGAGGGGTAGAGAGAGAGGGAGATACAGAATCTGAAGCAGGCTCCAGGCTCTGAGCTGTCAGCACAGAGCCTGACACGGGGCTCGAACCCACAAACTGCGAGATCATGACCTGAGCCGAATTGGGATGCTTAACCAACTGAGCCACCCAGGTGCAAAGCGGATATCCTAGTGATGTGTTATTGGTTTTCCTTCATCTAAGACTATTTTTATTTTACCTTAATTACTGAAGACATTTTTCTTGGTTACTGAATTCTGAGATAATAGTTTTCTACTTTCTGCTCTTTAAGATGTTATTCTGCTATCCCTGGTGAAAGCTTTCACCATTTGAGTGAGTGTTCCCCTATCTATAATGCCTCAGTGTTTCTTTGCTTGCTTTTAAGACTTTTTCTTTTTAATTAATTAATTAATTAATTATTTTTAAAATTTGTGTCCAAGTTAGCATATAGTGCAACAATGATTTCAGGAGTAGATTCCTTAAACCCCTTACCCATTTAGCCCATCCCCCCTCCCCCAATCCCTCCAGCAACCCTCTGTTTTCCATATTTAAGAGTCTCTTATGTGTTGTCCCCCTCCCTGTTTTTATATTCTTTTTGCTTCTCTTCCCTTACATTCAACTGTTTTGTATCTTAAATTCCTCATATGAGTGATCATATGATATTTGTCTTTCTCTGACTAATTTCGCTTAGCATAATACCCTCCGGTTCCATCCACATAATTGCAAATGTAAGATTTCATTCTTTTTGATTGCCAAGTAATACTCCATTGTGTGTGTGTGTGTGTGTGTGTGTGTGTGTGTGTGTGTGTGTGTGTGTATACACCACATCTTCTTTATCCGTTCATCCATCGGATGGACATTTGGGCCCTTTCCATACTTTGGCTATTGTTGATCGTGCTGCTATAAACACTGGGGTGCATGTGCTCCTTCGAAACAGCACACCTGTATCCCTTGGATAAATACCTAGTAGTGCAATTGCTGGGTCGTAGGGTAGTTCTATTTTTAGTTTTTTGAGGAGCCTCCATCCTGTTTTCCAGAGTGGCTGCACCAGCTTGCATTCCCACCAACAATGCAAAAGAGATCCTCTTTCTCCGCATCCTCGCCACATCTGTTGTTGCCTGAGTTGTTCACGTTAGCCATTCTGACAGGGGTGAGGTGTTTTCTCATTGCGGTTTTGATTTGTATTTCCCTGATGATGAGTGATGTGGAGCATTTTTTCATGTGTCGGTTGGCCATCTGGATGTCTTCTTTGGAGAAGTGTCTATTCATGTCTTTTCCCCATTCCTTCACTGGATTATTTGTTTTTTGGGTGTTGAGTTTGATAAGTTCTTTATAGATTTTGGATGCTAACCCTTTATCTGATAGGTAATTTCCAAATATCTTCTCCCATTCCATTGGTTGCCTTTTAGTTTTGCTGATTGTTTCCTTCACTGTGCAGAAGCTTTCATTTTGATGAAGTCCCAATAGTTCATTTTTGTTTTTGTTTCCCTTGCCTCTGGAGACGTGTTGAGTAAGAAGTTGCAGCCGCTGAGGTCAAAGAGGTTTTTGCCTGCTTTCTCCTCAAGGATTTTGATGGCTTCCTGTCTTACCTTTAGGTCTTTCATCCATTTTGAGTTTATTTTTGTGTATGGTGTAAGAAAGTGGTCCAGGTTCATTTTTCTGTATGTCACTGTCCAGTTTTCCCGGCACCATTTGCTGAAGAAACTCTTTATTTCGTTGGATACTCCTTCCTGCTTTGTCAAAGATGAGTTGGCCATATGTTTGTGGGTCCATTTCTGGGTTCTCTATTCTGTTCCATTGATCTGAGTGTCTGTTCTTGTGCCAGTACCATACTTTCTTGATGATTACAGCTTTGTAATACAGCTTGAAGTCTGGGATTGTGATGCCTCCTGCTTTGGTTTTCTTTTTCAAGATTGGTTTGGCTATTTGGGGTCTTTTCTGGTTCCATACAAATTTTAGGATTGTTTGTTTTAGCTCTGTGAAGAATGCTGGTGTTATTTTGATAGGGATTGCAATATTTTTTCTATCTTTGAGTCAACTGAGCTTCATGAAAATTGATATTTATCTCTTTCACCAAATTGAGGAATTTTTCAGGCCTTGTTTCTTCAAATATTTCTTTTGCACCAGTTTCTTTCTTGTCTGGTGGAACTCTGATGACATGAATGCTAGACCATTTGAGATATCTATACAGGTTTTTTGAGCTTCTGGGTTTTTTTTTTTTTCTTTAAACTTTTTCTTGTCTCTTTTTCAGTTTGAATGATTTCTACTGAAAGGCAGAGATAAAAATTGCGGAATCCCTCTACATTCTTTGGACCACAGGATTCCCTTTTTTGTTTTTCTTTATTCTTGTTGTGAATATTGGATCTTCCATAGTTTTACCTACTCATGCCGCTGGTATACAGTTCCTTGGAGAATGGTAGAGAGAGGAAAAAAACCAGAAAAAAGGGGATTTTTCTCTCATTCTCTGTTGGCCACTTTTCTGAGTTTTGTGGCCAGGAATATAAGGCTGGGCCTGGGACTTGGGCCAGTCCACATACAGAATTATGAGATCCTTCTCCAGCTCTGGGCTCCCCTCCCACGCCCTAGCTCCCCGGCCCCATTTCCTGGTTCTCTGAGTAAAAAGACAGACATTCTCTCAGATTTTTGACTACCTCCTCCATGTACAGTTCCATGACTGAGCCATAATTCATGTCAAAGCCAGAAGCTGAAAGAGGAAATAAACCTGAGAAAAATCAATTCTGTATCAGTTGCTTTTCTAACTTTGAATCACCTCTTCAATCTGCCTGCTACTGTTTACTTTTCAGAACACTCAGGTAGTTGTTTTTGTGTTTTGTCCGGAGTGTTTAGTTGTAATCAGTAGGACAGATAGGCTGTGAGGGGTTTACTTCATTTTGGCTGGCGCTCGCTCTGAATCCTTTTGTGGTTGGGATTGGGATTGGGACTGTCTTAAATCTCTAGGTCATTTTGTGGAGAAATGTGGACATTAAACAAAATATCGAGTCTTCAAATCCTTGACTAGAGTATATCTCTTCATGTATTTATATCTTCTAAATTTCTCTAAATACATTTTATAATCTTCATTAGAGATGTTGATCATGTTTTTGTTGGATTCATTCCTAGGTATTTAATATTTTTATGTTCTTATTCATGGTACTTTTAGAAAAGCTTTTTTAAATTGTTATTGTTTATATAGAGAATACATTTGATTATTTTATATTGGTATTTTAATGGGAAAATTGCTGAACTGTTATTTTTTAATGACTCAATGTTCATCAAAATTCATCAAGTGCTTTTTCTGCATTTATCAACATGGTAAGTTTTGTTTATTTCTTTTCTAACCTACTAATGTGATGAATTCTTTTTTTGATTATTCAACATTAAACCAGCCTTGGGTTCCTGAAATAAACCTGACTTGAGCAAAATGTATAATTTCTTTCATTAACTTTTATATTTGGTTTACCACTATTTTGCTTAGGACTGTATATCTCTACCCATTAGTCAGAGTGGCTTATAATTTTTCTTTTACAAACCATCTTTTCAGGTTTACATATCAAAGTTATGTTGACCTCATAGAATGAGTTGGGGAGTATACCCTCTTTTTATGTTTTCTGGAACAGTCATGTAAGATTGGAATTTTTCTTCTGCTAACAGTGAATAGAACTTGAAAATTGACAAGGAAGTTCATGTTTTTCACTGTGTGCATGTGTGTGTGTGCATGTGCACACATGTGGGGTAGTTACAGGACTGTTCATATGTTCTATTTCTTCTTGAGGCCATTCTAGTAAATTCATATCTTTTAGGAACTTGCCCATTGTGTCTGCATTTTCAGACTTATTAGAATATAATTATTCTTAATATCTTAGCTTTCTCTTTTTTAACGTTTATTTACTTATTTTGAGAGAGAGAGAGAGAGAGAGAGAGAGAGAGAGAGAGAGAAATAGAATGAATGAGTAGGGGAGGGGCAGAGAGAGGGAGAGAGAATCCCAAACAGGCTACACACCATCAGCACAGAGCCTGATATGGGGCTTGAACTCACAATGTGAGCTGACGTGACGTCAGATGCCGTGTCAACTGAGCCACACAGGTGCCCCAATATCTTAGTTTTCATGTCATATTTGTAGTCATGTCCCTTCTTCATTTCTTACATTTAATAAGTGCTTTATCTTTTAATCACTCTCATCATAAGATTATCCTTTTTTTTTCATTTTTCAAAAACCAACATTTGGTTTTTGATCCTCTGTATTTTTTTAAAAAATGTTTTAATGTTTATTCATTCTTGAGAAACAGAGCACGAGCAGGGGAGGGGCAGAGAGAGAGGGAGACACAGAATGGGCTCCAAGCTCTGAGCTATCAGCACAGAGCCTGATGCGAGGCTCGAACCCATGAACTGTGAGATCATGACCTGAGCCAAAGTCGGACTCTTGATCGACTGAGCCACCCAGGCACCCCTGATCCTCTGTGTTTTTGTTTGTTTTCTATTTTATTATTATTTCTTTGCTTCCATTAGTTTTGGGGGTTTATTTTGCTTTATTTAATTTTAACTTCATTTATTTTTAGCAGTCCATGGCCTTAACCACAGCAACCTTGTCACCTACCCTTATGTATTTTTAAATTGTCCTCTTTTCTAACTTATGCTGTTAACACTACGCTGGGTGTTATATGTGAGTGATGAATCACTAGGTTCTACTTCTGAAACCAATACTGTGCTGTATGTGAACTAACTTGACTTTCAATAAACTAATTAAAAATAAGAATATATAGTTCTTTTCTATGTATTGGTTTAGCTGCATTTAGTCTTGATATGTAATATTGTTATTACAGTTTAGTTCAAAAAATTAAAAAAAATTTCCATTATCATTTATTCTTTATGCATTATTTGGAAGAGTATTTCTTAATATTTAAACTTATGGGATTTTATTTGTATTTCTTAAATTGAGTTCTCTTTTAATTGTCCTGTGGTCAGAGAATATGCTCTATAGGATAAAAGTGGGATCTGGGATTGTTTAAGTTTACTGGTTATTCTTCCTTTTATCATTAGGTAGTGATCCTCTTTATCTCTGTAATGATTTTACCTTAAAGTAAAATTTGTCCATTCTTAATATAGCTATACCAGCTGTCTTTTGTTAGTGTTTGCATGACATATTTCTCTATAGTATTTTAAATCTTTAAATGTCATTGTGATTTAGATTTGTTTCTTGTAAATAACCAATGCTGGAATTTTTTAAAAATCCAGTCTTACAGTCCTCTTGTTGTAAGTATAGCAGTTCATACATTTGCATTGATTATAGTTACTGATATATTCAGGTTAAATTCACCATCTTATTTTGAGCTTTGTATTTGTCTTGCCCGTTCTGTATTTTGTTTTTCCCTCATTTTCTTGATTTCAAGTGGACTGATCATTAATCTCATTCCATTTTCTCCCCTCAGTTGGTTTTGAAATTATATGTTTTCTTTCTTGAGGTTGAGTTTCCCTAGACACCCCAGTTGTTATAACAGTGGGAAGCAACTTGGTGTGAGAGATTTCTTTTGTTTCACCTTGACTTTGGAAGTGAGTTCTTTCAATGTTTTTAGTCTGAAAGGGGTCAGAGTCCCTGACTTTGGTAGGCCCTGGGTTTTGACTTTTGTTGCTTTAGCCCTGCAAAGCCACCAACACTGCAGCTCAATTTCTCAGCTTTTCCTTTTGTATTGGTCTCTACCTAAGATGGCTTTGAGTTCTTCATCCCTGGGATTTGGTTGCTGGCAATTTCTCACTATATTTATTAGCTCTTCAGTTCTTTTAAAGGACATTCTTAATGTTTTTATAGCATGTAACTTATTATCCTGAAAGGTAGAGAAGGCTATATTGCTTAGTTTGCCTTTTGTGAAAGCAAAAGTCCTAAATATCCATTTGATTTTAATAATCCTTTGATCCTTATAACAGCCTCCAAATAGGTTTAATGATTCTTATTTGGAAGACAGCAGAACCTGAGCTGAGTTAGGTCAGATAGCTTGTATGTGGTTTATAAACCTGGTGCTCGTGTCATTATACCATGCCGTCTATTTTAAAATAATTTGAATCATGTAGTAGTGGTACTTCACATGATACTTAGGAATTTTTTTTTGTTAGGCAAACACATTTTTCTGTTTGTTTACTGATATGCAGGATATGAATTACATAGACATGGCACTTCTGAAAATTGTACTTTAGAACTGTTTAAAAGAATAATAGTTAAAAACAGTGGCAGTATGGTAAAACCCATCTATTACGAAGAAAAATGAGCCAGTGCTAAATTTATGTGTGCAAAACAGGGCTGTTTGCTTACAAAGTTAATTTATAGTTGGTCAGTTTATTTTATGAGTTGAAAAGCAAACTCCTGGTTTGAGCCCCTTTTGTTGAAAAGCAAAAATGTTTCAATGGGAATAAGACATATGAGATTTGAATATTAAATTTTTACCTTGATAAAACATTATGGTAGATGTCGAATGACGGAGTGAATTCACCCTGAGTATGTGGAGTGGCTTTCTTTCATGCACAGGAGCAAGTCCACTGTTTCATGATGCTCAGTTGTTTTTTTCATGATGCTCATTTTTTTTTCCATGATGCTCAGTTTTGAATGTTAAAATCAGAACGTTTTTGACTGCAAACAGTAGTCACAGATATTGTTGCAAATAGTAGCTGGTGAGATTTACAATACAGATCTCTAGTAGTTACGCATTTAAAATGTTTCTTTTGTGCAATTTAAAATACTGCTTCTTCAAAATGTTCAAATATTATACAGCAAACCAAGCAGTTTCTCAGTTCTGTTGCTATGCAAAAATCTACCTAACCAGCTTCACTGCATGTTTTTGGCTTCTTGCGCTGAATGAATCTTTGTTGTGCCATTGCCTTAAAGTTTGGATCTTAAGAGTCTTTGAGACTTTTCATGATGCCAACTCACGTTAAATTAACATACTTTTTTGTGGGGTATGAATTGGATATGTCAGGAGGAAGGTGAGCTGACCTGGATGATGTAGGGCAGAGTTGGACATTTGCCCTCACTTAAGGTAAAGCAATCTTTTCCCATTGGTCACATACCAGGAGAAAGCATGAGAAACTAACTACTTATGGATCAGAGTGGAAAATGAAGCTACTTATTTCTACAGCTAAATAATATGCAGGCACTTAAAACACTTTATGTTGAAAAATGAGGTGTGAAGACATTAAAGCTCATGTCTGTTGAACCTGGTAGTCATCTGCTCCAGGTTTGGTCTCCTTTGCTCATTAAGTTCCTGACCCAACAGGTAGCAGGCAAAACAACCCAACCCAACCCAACCCAACCCAACCCAACCCAACCCGAACCAACCCAACCCGAACCAACCCAACCCGAACCAAACCAAAAAGCCTCTACACCAGGGTGAAAGTTAAACTGGTTTGACTTTCATGTTGAAACATGACCCCATTGAGCCTCCTATTTTGGGGGCTGTCATTTAAGCACAACCAAGATATTGCCCAAGCAAACATATGGCTCCCAGTCAAGGACTTCATTGCTAATTAGAGATTTCTTTATTAGGTAGCTGTGATTTGTGTCAGTCTGAACACACTGGAAGACAAGACCTTTTTGAAAAATACAACTTCATATTAAAAAAATTTTTTTTAATTTTATTTCTGAGACAGAGAGAGACAGAGCATGAGTTGGGGAGGGCCAGAGAGAGAGGGACACACAGAATCCGAAGCAGGCTCCAGGCTCCGAGCTGTCAGCACAGAGCCTGACGTGGAGCTCGAACCCACGGACCGTGAGATCATTACCTGAGCTTAACCAACTGAAGTTAGACACTTAACCAACTGAGCCACCCAGGTGCACCAATACAACTTCATTTTTAATTAAAATTAATCTATGCTTATTTTCAAAACATTACAAATACATATACAAAAAAAAAAGAAAAATAATTGATAATTTCATAACACAGAGGAAACAGTTAATGCTTGTGCATTTTCATTTAGTCATTTATATATGTTTATGAGTATGTGTGTGTACATGTTTTTTACACATTTGGGATAGTAATGCATATGCAGTTTTATTTTTTGCTTCTTTCCACTTTGTATTATATGTATTTTGTCATGTCGCTAAATGAACATGCTGTAATTTAATTATTTACTCGTTATTGAATGTTTATGCTTTTCTAACCTTTCATTATTATTAACATATATTTATATACTAATTATCTAATTGTTGTATCTCTGATTATTTCCTTTAGAGTCCCAGAGATGGAATTACTGGGTGAAAGGATACAGCACACTTTTAAATAAGCACATTTGGTACACATTCCTGAAATGCCATTCAGAAATCCTGCTGTAGTGATTTGTATTCCCACCAGCAGTGTATGATAGTAACTATTTCTTTGCCCCCTAACTCCCATACAGCAGCACCGTCCACTAGAAATATAACATAAACCAGGGGCGCCTGGGTGGCTTTGTTGGATAAGCGTTGGACTCTTGATTTCAGCTCAGGTCATGATCTCACAGTTGTGAGAGATTGAGCCCCACTTGAGCCCCACATTGGGCTCTGCACTGACAACACGGAGTCTGCTTGGGATTCTCTCTCTTTCTCTCCCTCTGCCCCTCCAGCTTGCTTATGTATGCATGTGTACCTCTCTCTTTCTCTAAAATAAAAAAATAAGGGGGCACCTGAGTGGCTCAGTTGGTTAAGCATCTGACTCTTGATTTTGGCCAGGTCATGATCTCACAGTTCATGAGATCAAGTTCCACGTCAGGCTCTGTGCTGACAGTGTGGAGCCTGCTTGGGATTCTCTCCCTCTCTCTTTGCCCCTCCCCTACCTGTGTTTTCTCTTTCTCTCTCTCTCAAAATAAAGAAACATTAAACAATGATAAAATAAAGTGAAAAAAAGGAAAATAGAAAAAAAGGAAAAAATCTAAAAAAGAAATATAATGTAAGTAATACCTGTAATTTAATATTTCTTTTAAAAAATGGTGGCCAAGTGAGGAGATGATATGCTTATTAGCTTGACTGTGGTAATCATTTCACTATGTATATCAGATCAACATGTTATAGACCTTAAATCATATATAATTTATGTTAAAAAATAGAATTAAAAATGTACTAGTAACCACATTAAAAGAGCAAAAAGAAGCAATTAATTTTAATAGTTATATTTAACCCAATATGTCCAAAATATATCATTTCAACCTGTGATTTATATAAAATATTTACTGGCTTAGTTTACTTCTTTTCTGTGCTAAGCCTCTGAATTCCACTATAGAGTTTATACTTTACAGCTCGTGTCAATTTGGATGAGCTATATTTCAAGTGGCTAGTCATGACCATAATGGATAGCATAGCCATAGAGGATTGCATTAAAAAATCCCTTGCCAATTTTATTGGAGGAAAAATAACATTCCTGTGTTGATTTGAATTGCAGTTCCAATTACTAATAAAGCTGCATATTTCCTCACATATTGTATTTTGGGAAATACCAACAGATGAGTTATCTCTATATTTAGGATGTTAACCCTTTTTATGTCAGAGTTGTAGAAAACATTCTTTCTTCCCTTCATCTGACCTTTTTCCAAATTTTTGGTAGTGAAGTTTAAAGTTTCTGTATAATCAAATTTATGTATTTTTTCTTTGTGATGTCTTTCACTGATCATATGCTTAGGAAGTCTTTTCTCGTTCCAAGACAGTTAAATATTCACCTTTCCTTTTTGTGGTTTCAGTTTTTTTCGAAGCTCAACTCTTTTATCCATCTGGGTTTTATTTTGGCTTATGGCACGAGGTAAGGATGAAAAGTTACTTTTGTTTGTTCCGAAAAAGCTAATTTCCATAATACCATTTATTGAATAATCCATTCTTCTTCTTTGATTTAATTTCTTGTTAAGATTATCTGGGCATTAGGGTCCATTTTCTCTGATCTGTCGCCTTGATATTTCTTTGGTGTCTGTGTTTATTACTCCAACATTTTAATTATTATGGCTTAATAATAGATTTTAACATCATTCAGGGTAAGTTTCCTTTTTTTCTTTTTGTTTTGTTTTTCTAATATTTCATACTCACTCTTGCTTGCTTTTTCTTCCAGAGAAAATTTAGAATAATGTTGGAAAGCTCCAAACAATCCTGCTGACAGTTTTTCTATTGGTGGTATTATTAGAAATATTAAAAAAAAAATTTAATGTTTATTTTTGAGAGAGAAGGAGACAGAACACAAGCAGAAGAAGGGCAGAGAGAGAGGGGGACACAGAATCCAAAGCAGGCTCATGGATCTGAGCTGTCAGCACAGTGCCTGACGCGGGGGCTTGAACTCGAGAACCTTGAGATCATGACCTGAGATGAAGTCAGCCGCTTAACTGACTGAGCCACCCAGGCGCCCCTTATTAGAAATATTTTTAAACTACATATGATCTTGGGGACTATTGCTATCTCCCTAACAGCCACTCTTTCCATTCAGATATACTGTTTCTGTCTCCATTATTCAAATCATTTCTGTTGCTCAGCAGTGTTTTCTAGTTTTCATCATATAATTTCCTTAGGTTTCCTGTTAATACAATTAGCAGGTTATTTAAATTTTCTAACTGGTTATTTTTGGCTCATAGGAAGTATTAGATTTGGAATACTTCTCTCCTATCTAAACATTATAGGGAACTCATACTATTTGTAGGGAGCTGTTTTGTGAAAAGAAACTGTTAAGGGAAGAAAGCCACTAGGAGACTTACCCTTAGTTAACAAAGGATATAAAAAAGATACGTTATTAGGCTTTAAATCAAGGATAAGTGATTCCTAAATATACATCTCTATGTTCTTCCACCTCTGGGCTCTGAGAAAACGCCTTGAGCTGTAGCACACTCTGCTTTTAAACCTCCTTTCTAATCAGAAGCTTTCCGACATTCCTTTGCCTGCACCTCTGCCCCCTGCTTCCCTGAGCTGCTGAGATTTAAGTCTCTTAGGAAGCACAGCTGCCCTTTTATTTCACTAACTGACTACTCCGTTTGTTTGAAGGCTGGTTTTTCCTGCTCTAGCAGTCATGAGCTCTTCCTGTGCCTTCTCACCACCTGATTCAATTTAGACTAAATTCAAAAGGCAGAACGTGGCAAGGGTCCAGCTGCCCACCCTGGATTTCTATGCCTCAGCAAAAGGGCCTGATCAAGAGGTGGAAATGTGGGGCTGCTGGTCTGCATTCAGCCCACGCTATCCCTCCTGACTCTCCTCCTTAGCTACTGCTTCCTTGATCGCTCCCCGCCCCTCCTCCTCTCTGCTCCTGCACCCCTCTGCCTGGGCTCCTAATGGTTCTCTCACCACAAGATGGCTTTACCAAACCCTTCAGCTTCTGTTAAAGCAATCAAGCAAATCTGCTGCTGACACTGTTTTAAGTATTTTTTTTTCTTTAGTATAAAGTCTTTTTAAACATAAATGATTTTGAACAGTTAAAGCAGCAGTCTTTTCTACAGTGACCTCATTAAATTCTGCTTTTGCTCAGCTCTGGGACCCGTATGTGACAGTTGATTCCAATCACTGAGTAATTTATCTTGGAAAAATGTGTTCTATGCCATCAAAGGTAGAGGAGGTAGTAAATTTTAAAAGTAAGTGATATTAATTGTAAATAGAGAATGTGAGTATACTTAGAGACACATTACACAATAGCTTCATGATAAATTTGCATTGACACTTTGTGAGAAAACACTATTTACTAACAGAAGCATGGTTCCATTCCATATCTATTACCATGCCTTACATGAGTTTAACATTTTATTAAGCGTCTAGTCTATTTCACAAGAATCTGTGATTTGCTAAGAGTTTGGTTGGACCATGGGAAGTATATTATTTTGGAAATGGTGTATAATCTCAGAGATTTCATCATTACTATCCAAAAGTATGAATATTGTCCCTACTTCTTTGTGAATGTGCATATACTCAAGCCCATGATGAATTCAAATCTAAAACTAAGAGCAAAGTGATACTTTAACACATCCACAACAAAACAGACAATTCTTTCAGCTTTTTTTATTACCGTCTCTATTATTTACCAAATACTAAAATTGGTTCGGCATTGTGCACATCTGATTTAAACAACTGATTTTGACTTTCTACCCTGAAGGGTACCCAACTGTTTAAAAATTAAACCAGTGACCTGGTCACACAAATGGGTATCTTTATACTCTCTCTCCTGGGACCCTAACGTCAGATTCCCTCAGATCTATAGTAGGATACTGCATCAAGGCACCTTGACAATGAGAGACTACCTTTACTGTAGCAAACAGTTCAGTCTAGAATTACAAAGCAGCCTCTCTGTTCTTCATGCAAAGGAAACTGACCATTTTTCATTTCATACATCATTTACACTGTGATACAGTGATTCCACAAAATCACTTGACTTTAAAAAGAACAAAGGAGACAGAAATATTCCTTTCCTAGTTCTAAATGTTCTGTACTGTGTAAAGGTGGACATGTTGCCACACACTTCATTTCCTTTGTTCTATATTTAAGGCAAAGGTAACATTTGTAAGAAAGAAGAGTGTGTTAGAAACACTCTTTTTCTTTAACAGTGTTAAGTATAAAGTTCCCTTTATTGGGAGAACTGAAGATACACCTTAAATCTAGATAAATTCAATCATGTGAGAGAGAGAGATTCCAGGGCATTTGTTCAAACTATATTAGTAAAAGTATGGCTGATTAATTCAGTAGGTACCTTTCACAGTATTTAATCTGCTTGATCCACAAAAGTTAGGAGTATGTGTCAGAAGTTTTACCCAGATCTGGTATTTCATACTGTTCAACTTTTGCCTAAAACCAGCTGGTATATTTCAGTAAAAATTTATGGGTCATAATTATACAGTAGTATTAAATTTGAGGGCTTTCTATTGGTGACCCAGTGGCATGTCAGCTTCCATTCAGTTAAACAGTTTCATTGCTATTTTTTCTAATTAGAACTTTTAGTGTGCAATACATTCACATGGCAAAAAATAAAACAAAAATAAAAGGAAAGATAATACATTTCAGTAAACTTGGAGAATCGTGAAAGGATGGTTGGTATAGGTGGGATTTGAGGAAAGAAAGGGTAGAATTGGAATTGGAGAGCTGGAATGAGAGCTTTTGAATGAATAGAGAAATTCATTTGGATAAACAATGGGTAAGATATGTCAGGCAAGCAGCTAATAAATATTGTGCTTAGTAACCCATTGTGTTGATCGATATTTCATCTATTTAAGATACTTCACAGTTGCTTATGATAGTATTATGTACCCAAAGTTGGATTTGGTTTTGAAACCTTTCTTTTTCTCCCCTTATGTGAAGTCAGAAAGTACTTTTGCCAGCATTTTTCATTTGTAAGTTGGCTGTTTTTTTTTAATATTCTTTAAGTTTGTCTGTTGAGAGAGAGAGAGAGAGAGAGAGAGAGAGAGAGAGAAAACAAGCAGGGGAAGGGCAGACAGATAGGGGGACAGAGGATCCAAAGTGGGCTCTGTGCCAACCACAGAGAGCCCAGTGAAGGGCTTCAGCCCGTGAACTGTGAGATCATGACCTGAGCTGAAGTCCGACGCTTAACCAACTGAGCCACCCAGGCGCCCCTGTATGTTGGCTGTTTTAATGCCGGCTTTGTTTTGGACAAGTGAGCATGATAACTATCAGGTTCCCATTCTGCTTCGTCTGAAACAATTTCCCCTGCAAGAGGGAGTTGGGGAGCATAATGTAAACTAAACACTATGGCTTTTATACTGGAGTTACCTGGTTTTGTGTGACACTGAGACGTCACAGAATGTCAGGGGGGGAAAGGTATTAGATGCTGGCTCTTCTGACTTCATTTTACTAATGAGGAGCCCCAAGACCCACATGTGGTGAGGCCTTGGCTTTGTCACTTACACAGCTAGCCCGTCCTCCTGGATTGTAGTTGGGCGTATAACTGTCTTTCTTCCCACTAGACTGTGGGCAACTTGAGAACTGGTATTAAATTTTACTCGCCTTTATGCTCCCTGTGACACCCGTGTAGGGCTTGCATGCAATAGACACTCGAGAAATATTTGTTGAATGCATACGAAATGAATACTTAGTAGAGATGAATTTTACAGGCCACTAAACTTAGACGTTGAAGTAGTATAACAATTTTTTGTATAACCCAATTTAGCCTCTATTTTGAATTCCTTCTCAGCTCTAAAGAAGAAAACTTAATTTTGCCAATTCAAGTTAATTTTGTAGCCTCAGGTTTTTGCAGCTGATTTGGAATGAATACGCAGTCAATTTAGGGTTCTTTTCCTCACCATCTGTCCACGATGGCACTTAGGTCTGATGCGCTCACTTAAGTGTATCTGACACTTCTTTTGCATTTGCATCCCTTTAGGTCCTTTTGCTATTTCAGCCACCAATGTGGGGACCAATTTGTCACCCACCAGCTTGGCCTTATTGAAGCTGAAGTGTGAGATGTTTCAGAAATCACTCAGAGCCCATGCATGCACAGTACAGAAATGGGGAGTTCATGCCCAGTGGGGCAAAGCTTTGAACCATGGGCATGGGGGCTAGCTGGTAATTGCTTCTCAATTTTATCCCCAGGAAGATGCATTTCATATGGTCTCTCAGACATTCCGTTAGATCAAGCAGCCATCTACCTTTTGCAGTGGCTAACTCAAGAATGCCTTCTTATTTTGGTTCTGCCCCATCCCTGCTTTATTTTCCTGTACCTCATCCTTATTCCTTGGGATCACACTCCCAGGAAAAGTCTTTGTGTCAAGGCTTTCCTTCCAGGGAGCTTGGGCTAACACACAGTGCGGTGGATAGTGGGCCCGAGGTTGGCCTCTGCCCCTGCTGCCCTGAAATGTACTTATTCCTGTCCTGTTTTTAGTCATCCTCGCCCCTCTGTCCTGCTACCTGCTGAAATGTTTCATTCCCGTCAGTTCCCATTCCTAGCCTTAAAGTTCCTGTGGTGTTGGCGGAGTGGCTTTTCATTGAAGTTCTGAGGCCCGTCCAGATCCGCGACACCGTGGGCCGCAGCGGACATATGAGACGTTTCCCACATGCCACGGGGATCTGTGAGGATGCGGTGAGGCCTGTCTGCCTAGGATGAATCCATCTTTCCTTTCCTCTCCTAACCCGTGATGGTTTGAAGTGCCTCTGTGAGTCTTTTTGCCTCCCAGAGCAATAGTTAGAGGAGGTAGTGTATGGGGTCTTCCTAATCTTGATTCCAAAATTTATCTGGAAGCTTCATCACCTGCTCCTGACTGGCCTAGGACACCTCACCAATACCTATCTGGCATTTTTCTTGGGCCATCTCTCCCCTACTCTATACCCATTACTCACATGAAATCTTCAGCATATCTGGATGGGAGGGGTGCAATTCATTCTGAGAGAGGAATATTATTCTTTTCCTATTGCTTAGACCAAGGCTTTGCCGTCTGAGACTCAAAAGACATAGGCTCTTGTAACTCAAAAGAAATTTTTCCTCTAAAGACAATTGTATCTGTCTCAAATTAAGAAATTCTCCTGGGAAATTCAGAAACTCAGCACTGGTCACTCTTTTGCTTTTATATTTCTGTCCTCACAACCTGCCCTGGGGCAGTGAAGTCTCTGATACCCTAGCTGCCTATGCTAGGAGAGGACCTTGGGGAACCATGAAATGGCAAATCAGTTAGCAATAGTTTAATGTTTCATGATATTGTCATACCACTAATGTAAGACTGGGCATGGCTGAAATTAAGGCTAATCTTAGGTAAAGTTTTTCTTTGGCATAACCATCATTCCCTGGCTCGGTATTACCCTTCTTTCCTCTTTGTGCCCAGACCTCCATGTTCTACTTCATTAAGATGCTCTAAAGTAGTCACTAAGATAAATTTTACGATATTCCTGAAAGCAAAATATGCTTTTTTTTATAGGCGCATTGACTTGCAGTTTTGTTGAACTGGGCTTAGACTAAACTACCAGTTTGATTTTTATTGTGGGTTACCCCTTTGTGGGGCGGGGGTGGGGGGGTGGGCAAGAGGATTGATTAACCAGACCCTGCTTTGACTTAGGATAGAGCATTCCTTTTACTAGATTCAGAGACCTTTCTCTCTTTTCTTCTCTATGTATTCTCTTTTTAAAATTGAGATCTAATGCACATACCATGAGTTCACCCTTTTAAAGCATACAGTTCAGTGCTTTTTAGTATATTTATAGATTTGTGCACCTCTCTCTACTAAGTCCAGCATGTTTTCATCACCACAAAAAGGAACCTCGTACTTATGAGCAGTCATTACCTGTGCTCGCTCTACCAGCTCCTGACGGCACTAATCTAGTGTCTGTCTATAGATTTGCCCATTTTGGACGTTTTATATTAATGGGATCACACAACATGTATTTTACTGTGTCTGGCTTCTTTCAATTAGCATCATGTTTTCAAGTTTTATACATGGTTTAGGGTTTAGCAGTATGTCATTTCTATTTTTTTCTGTCTTTAATGAAGCATAATTGACAAGTAAAATTACATGTATTTAAACTTTACAATATGATGATTTGATATACATATGAAATTATTGTCAAAATGAAGTTCACTAATACATTCATCTGCTCACACAGTTACCATTTTGTGTGCGAGTGTGTGTGTATGGTGAGAACCCCTAAGATCTACCTACTCTTAGAAAATTTCAAGTATACAGTTCACTATTATTAACTATAGTCACTATGCTGTATATTAGATCTCCAGAACTTATTCACCAATATCCCCATGCCTTAACTTAAAATTTTTTTTCAAGCTCTATTGACATATAACTGACATATGAGATTGTACAGGTTTAAGGTATACAATGCATTGATTTGATACACTTACATTTTACAAAATGATTACCAGTGTGGCATTATCTAATTCGTCCATTATGTCACATAATTACTATTTCTTTTTTGTAGTGGGAACATTTAAGATCTGTTCTCTTAGTAACTTTCAAGTTTCAGTATTATTAGTAATGATCACCCTGCTGTACACTAGATCCCCAGAACTTATTAATCTTATAACAGTGAGTTTATACCTCTGATAGCCACTACTCTACTCTCTGTTCCTGCCAGTTCAGCTCTTTTATTTTTTTGTTTTTAATTTTTTAGAAGTTTTTATTTATTTATTTTGAGAGAGAGAGAGAAAGAGAGGGAGAGAGAGAATGAGCGGCGGAGGGGGAGTTAGAATCCCAAGCAGGCTCTGCCCGTGGGGCTCCGACTCATGAACCATAAGCTCATGACCTGAGCCAAAATCAAGAGTCGGATGCTTAACCAACTGAACCACCCAGGTGCCCCAGACTTCAGCTCTTTTAGATTCCACATATAAGTAATACAATGTTTGTCTTTGTCTGACTTACTCAGCTTTGTCTGACTTACTTTGTCTTTACTCAGCATGATGCCCTCCAGGTTTATCCAATAGATCACAAATGGCGGGATTTTTTTCTTTCTTATGGCCAAATAATATTCCATTGTTTGTATACACCGCATTTTCTTGATCCGTTCATCTGTTGATGGACACTTTTTTTTTTTCTGTCTTGGCTATTGTGAATAATCTGCAATGAACATGGGAGTGCAAATACCTCTTCAAGATCCTGGTTTCATATCCTTCAGATATACATAGAGGTGGGAGAGCTGAATCATGTGGTAGTTATATTTTTAATTTTTTTTTTTAAGTAACTGCAGTACTGTTTTCCATAGTGGCTGTACCAATGTACATTCCCACCGACACTGAACCAGCATTCCCTTTTCTCCACACCCTCACCAACACTTATTATCTCTTGTCTTTTTCATAATAGCCCATCTAACAGGTCTCATTGTGGCTGTGATTTGCATTTCCCTGATGATTAAGGATGTTGAGCATCTTTTCATGTACCTGTTGACAATTTGTATGTCTTCTTTAGAATGATGTCTATTCAGGTCCTTTGCCTTTTTAAAAAACTGGATTATTTGTTTTTAATTATTTTTTCTACTGAGTTGTATAAATTCCATATATACGTATATTCCATATACGTGTGTGTGTGTGTGTGTGTGTGTGAGTGGGGGAGGGACAGAGAGCGAGGGAGACAGAGAATTCCAAGCAGACTTTGTCAGCTCTGCACTGTCAGCACAGAGCCCAACATGGGGATCGATCTCATGAACCACGAGACCATGACCTGAGTTGAAACAAAGAGTTGGATGCTTAACTGACTGAGCCACCCCGGTGCCCCATTTTCCTTATATTTTTTGGATATTAACCCCTTATTGGGTATATGGTTTGCAAATATTTTCTCCCATTACATCCATTTCCTCTTCATTTTGTTGATTATTTCCCATGCTACACATTTGTTTTTTCTTTTGTTGTAGTTTCACTTGCTTATTTTTGCTTTTGTTGCCTGTGCTTTTAAAGGTGTCATGTACAAAAAATCATTATCAAGACCAGTATCAAGGAGCTTTCCCCCTACATTTCCTTCTAGAAGTATTGAAGTTTCACATCTTACATTTAAGTCGTAATTCATTTTGAATTAATTTTTCTGCTTGGTTTAAGACAGGGGTCCAATTTCATTCTTTTGCATGTGGATATCCAGTTTTCCCCATACTATTTATTGAAGGGACTATCTTTGCCCATTGTATATTCTCAGCACACTTGTCAAAGATTAGTTGAATATATATATACACACACACACACACACACACACACACACACAGACACACACACACACATATATATGTATAATTTCTTGTTTCTCTTTCTTTCCATTGGTCTATATACATGTTTTCCTGCCAGTACCATACTGTGCTATCACTATATCTTTGAAATATAGTTTGAAATCAGGAACTGTGGTACCTCCAGCTTTGTTCTTTGTTCTCAAGATTGCTTTCACATCTGGGGTATTTTGTGGCTCCGTATGAATTTTAGTATTGTTTTTTCTATTTCTGCGAAAAATGCGATTAGAATTTTGCATTGAATCTGTAGATCACTTTGGATAGTATGAATGTGTTAACAATATTAATTATTCAAATATGTGAACACAGGATATCTTTCTATTTATTTGTGTCTCCATCAATTTCTTTCACCAGTGTCTTATAGTTTTCAGTGTAGGTCTATCATTTCCTTGGTTAAATTTATTTCTAAGTATTTAGTTATTTTTGATACAATTGTGAAAGGATTATTTTCTCGATTTCTTTTTCAGGTAGTTCATTGTTAGTGAAATACAACTGATTGTTGTATGTTGATTTTGTAACCTACAGCTTTATTGAATTTGTTTATTAGTTCTAACAACTTCCTGTTGCAGTGTTTAGGGTTTTCTATGTATAAGATCGTATCTGCAAATAGACAGAAGTTTACTTCTTTTCCAATTTGAATGTTTTTTTTTTCTTGCCTAATTGCCCTGGCTAGGACTGCCAGTACTATACTGAATAGGAGTGGTGAGAGTGGGCACTATTTTCTTGTTCCTAATCTTAGAGGAAAAGCTTTCAGTATTTTACTATTAAAGCTGTGGGTTTATCATATATGGCCTTTATTATGTTGAAATACATTCATTCCTTCTATACCCAATTTGTTGCAGTTTTCTCATGAAGGGATATTGAACATTTTCAAATGCTTTTTCTGCATATATTTAGGCGGTCATTTGATTTTTATCCTTCATTCTGTTAATGTAGTGTATCACATTTATTGATTTTTATACTTTGAACATCCTTGCATCTCAGGGATAGATTCCACTTGATCATCGTGTATGATTCTATTAACATGTTGTTGACTTTGGATTGCCAGTATTTTTTTTTTTTTTGAGAATTTTTGCATCTGTGTTCATCACGGTTAGTGTACTGTAGTTTTCTTTTCTTGTAATGTCCTTCTCTGGCTTTCGTACCAGGGTAAGATGGTACTTGCCTTGTAAGACAAGTTTGGAAGTGTCTCTTCAAATTTTTGGAAGATTTTGAGAGGTGTCTGCATTAGTTCTATAATTATTTGATGGAATTCACCCATGAAGCCATCTTGCTGAGCTTGTCTTTATTAGGATCCCCACATTTGTGTGGGGTCACCGACTGTCTTCTGTGGTCAAGTGAGGTTGCTGGCTATGCTCTGTGATCAGGTGGGGCCTTAGACTGGCCTCCACAGCTGGTCTGCTGGGCAGAATATCTCACTGTGCTCCTGGCCACATGGATCTGTCAGCTTGGCTTCATGGATGGACAAAGCTGATGGCTGAGCTCTCTGGCCAGTGAAGCTGCTGGCAGTGATAGGCAGTATCACCACCAAGATCTGTGCACTGGTTGCTGTTAGCCCCAGCCCCCTTCTTTGTTCCCAGATGACTGCCAAGTCCCCCAGTGTTCCCCATGTCATGAAACTAACGTGCATGCTGTGGGTTGTGCCACGGAACCCTGGGGAAGCTAGATATCTGCCTCAGGCTCTCTTTTCTCCATTGGAGAAATAACAGGCCCAGAGGATCCCTGTAGACGTGTTGGCCTCATGTAGAGACAATGTGGTCAAAGTGAAATGGCTCCTCTCACCCTTCTAATGTGGCTTTTCCTAGCTTTTTTTTCCTAAGGGAGTGCTTCAGCCTCACTCCCAGGTTCTAGGATTTTTCACAAAAGTGTCCTCTTCTGTTTATAGTTGCTGATCAGTATTTCTGTGGGGGTGACTAGAGCTAGGGACCGGCTATCCCACTATCTTGTTGCTGTCATTCCTTTGTCCCTCTTTATGGCTGAATACTATTCCACTGTATAGCTCTAACCACATTTTGTGTATCCATTCACCAGTTAGATATTTGAGTTGTTTCTGTCTTTCGGTGATGTTTAATAATACCTCTGTGAATGTTTCTATGCAAGTATTTGAATATCTATTTTCAGTTCTTTTGGGATATACCTAGGAGTGGAATTGCTGGGTCATATGGTAACTTTATAGTTAACTTTTGAGGGTCTGCCCAGCTGCTTTCCTAAGAGGCTGTACAATTTTACTTTCCCACCAGCAATATCTGAGGACTCTAGTTTCTCCACATCCTCACCAACACTTGTTATTCCTATCTATTAATAAGTTTTCATAATACGCCCCTGATTGTATTGAACCATAAGCATGCTCTGTGCTTTTCATAAAAAGACACACATCTTATCACTTATTGTATTTATTGAAGTTTTTATGAGGTTCAAGAGCATATGCATGCTTTCTTATGGATAACACTTTGTAAGGGTTCCTGTTTGCTAGTGGGGGTTGTCTGCTGCTACCGTGCAAAAGGAAGATTTATCATAGTGTTTACTTACACATGGAAAAGTACCTATGTCTTGTTTATCTCCAAACATATTCTGCTGAGGAGTCATCTTCGCTGTCTCACATTCAACCCTTTGAATTAATGCAGCTGAAATGTTGGATAAATATAGAAAATTTACATGGTCCTAACAATTGCATGCCAGCTTTTAATAGTGATTTAAACAAAGACAAAATATCATGTGCGAAAGCAAACAAAAAATAGTTAGTCAGGCATTGTTGTTTCTAAAGATGGAACCCAACCTCCAAAGCTAGAGATTTTTCCTCTATTTATAAACCTATGTGGAAATGTCATTGCTAATTTTAAAGAGTTGAAGCCTGAGTTGTTGGGTAGTTGTTGGGTAGTTTTAGATAAGCATTTGAATTTGGATTTCTAAAACAAACCCAAACTCTGAATCTGAAAATAGTTTCTTATTATGTATAATGTACAGTGCTTGGGATATAAAAATGTTTGAAATTAAAGCTTTATATAACAGTGATTTTAATTTATTTTTTTAGAGGGAGAGAGAGGGCATGTGTGCGCATGTGCGCACAGGTGCAAGCAGGGGAGGGGCAGAGGGGGATAGGAAGAGAATCCTAAGTAGGCTCCATGCCCAACATGGAGCCTGATGCAGGGCTTGACCAAACGACAGTGAGATCATGACCTGAGCTGAAACCAAGAGTAATACACTTAACTGACTGAGCCACCCAGGCACCCCTATTTCTTTTATTTACCAGTTTAATGGAGGGGTATTTTTTAAATACTAATCTATCCCGTCTCCCACCCCACCACCTCCAAATCATGTCTCCAGTAACCTTTACACCATTACACACCTGGGAATGATGGGGGTGTCTTCTCCCCCATTACACCACGTAGCTATTTAACCACCTAGGAAGGAAAAAGGTTAACAAGATAGAGGAAGTGGAAAGCCCACACTGCACTGGACAGTTAGCATGCTGTTTGCTGCATGGTAGCATCTAGATTATTTTCCTTTGGGGCAGCGCCTACTGTATGCGCTTTCTTCGCAGCAGAGAAACTGGAAATACCTGATAC
The DNA here is from genome assembly GCF_018350195.1 of Panthera tigris. Lineage (NCBI taxonomy): Eukaryota > Metazoa > Chordata > Mammalia > Carnivora > Felidae > Panthera > Panthera tigris. Next base: position 120,654,001 of record NC_056677.1, on the reverse strand, counting down.
TTGCTTTGCTGTGGTCCTTTGAAGCCAGGGTTATCCCAGTCCCATTGCCCCAGACCTCAAGTGGCAAATTAAAGATACAAAGCTGGGATTCTGTAAAATCCATTCTGGCAGGCGTAATATTGATGTGGTGGCAGCCACATCCACTGTCCGGTGTTACTGATGTGGCTCTTAGTCATGATACCTCTCTGCTTGGTTCTTCAGCGCTTCTGGAATCTATGAGATACCCATTTTCCAGGAATGAATTCATTTTATGTTCTATTTAGGCAAAACTGTTTTTTGTTGCTTAGAGTTAAGACCTCTAACAGGTACATTCACCCCTCCCTGTCCCTGGTGAATTGAGGAAGAGAGAAGAGATCAGACATATGGGAATCAGATAGTGTTTCACTTGTGTTTTAGATTCACATTTCCAGCCTGGGGTTGAGAGGAAAGCCTAATCAAGAAAAACCATTTACTCTGCTTCTCAAATTTGGGAGGTCTTGCAGGGTATTTCCATGGCCACATGGAACAGCCACATCAGAGTAAAATGAGCAGCACAGCATAGTTAGGCAGAAAGAAGGCCTAAGTAGGCCCTTTAGAGTTTCGTGGTCTTCCATGTAGTAGAGAAAGCGTCTAGAGGTCCCCATGTATCCTGAGAAGGAGAATGGCATGTAACTGATAGTGCTTGATGGTGAACTTATGAAGGGAATTACAAAAAATGGGACAAGATGATCTTGTAGTTGAGGACTACAAGGCAGACTGACTGGGTCAGGGATGTACTAAGAGATGTAACCAGATCTCAGGGTGGTAAACTGTGCCAATGAAGTGAGGCCGAGTTAACAGGACCATTGGGCCCTTTCTGCGCTGAGAGATAACAGGCCATTAGTGTCCATCCATAGGCCACCAGATGGTTGAACAATGACAAGGGACAACTACTACTCTCACCACAGAAGCCACTGTAGATCCAGGGACATAGTTATTATGGGACAAGATAGAAAATAATGTCCCATCTTAATAGGGAATAGACATTCCTTCTATGATATTGAAGGGAGACTTGGATAGAACTCTATGATCATTGTTGCAAACTCGTTTCAGCTCAGATAAATCAGGGTATGGCTAGTTGACTTGTGGCCTTTTAGGGAGTTTGCTTATGAAAATGAACTTCGTGTTCACTGAAATGTGGCTTGGTGGTATTGAGATCCTTGCTGAAAGAACTTTTTTTTCCTGCCTCTACATTAGGCCAGAGTTTCTCAGAAATATTTGCATTGGTCAATATTTACATTTTTCATTCCCGTAAATTGCTGTGCTTTTTCAGTATACTGAAATTTGACTATAGAACCCCAAAGCAAATTGCCTAGTATATACATGATACTCTCATTTCCCAGTGTTCAATGCAGGAAATTAGCATTTCCCTTACTCACTTGGACCAGAGAGCATGGTTTATTTCAAGTATTCAAATCCTATGTGGCATCCAGATCCCCTGACAATACTGACCAACCAGACATCTTAAGAACCAAATGGAGTGAAAATCAACATTACTATTACAAAATTTTGATTGATATGATTCACCCATTTATATCCATTCACATTGCCCGATTCATGGCTAATTCTTGTAGTTAAAGGAGCTGATGTAGAGAGGGATGCCAAGGAATTTGCCTAAGGCAGAGGTGGAGTTAGAACTTTTTAATAAGTCCTTTACCTGCTCTGAGTGAACTGGTATTTGTTGGAGATATCCATCATCACTTTAATTTCATGCCTGTGGGACTAGGTAGTCCACCTATGGAATTAGTGGTGCTGTAACCACTTCACAGTTCTAAAATGACGTTGTACTAAGAAGGACTTCATATAAATTATTTGGTTCAGCTAATGATATAATTTGAAAGACCATTTGCTGTAATATATTTGAACAATTTTATTTATTGTTAAAAAATTTTTTAAAAGTTTATTTTGAGAGAAACAGAGAGAGAGCACAAGTGGGGAAGGGGCAGAGAGAGAAGGGGACAGAGGATCCGAAGAAGGCTCCATGCTAACATTAGAGCCTGATGCGGGGCTCAAACCCACGAACCCGTGAGATCGTGACCTGAGCCACCCAGGTGCCCCCTATTTGAACACTTTTAAATGAGATTCTGTATTTCCCCAGAGGACAAAAATGTATTAAGGTTTGTATGTATGTATAATACGTATTCTTTCAATTCTCATTGTCTAGGGACAATGGTATTTAATCAACTTGATATAAAGATAGCACTAGGATAGGGATAAAAATGAAACTTTCATAGATTTACATTTTAGAAACTCCGTGCTATTGCCCAGAAAAACATAAATAATCAAGCTGATTGGATTCTCCTATATACATTAATGTGACCTTGCCGTTTGTAAGATGAAACTATATGAAAGAGTGACATACTATTAATGGTTGAACTGTTATTATTAGCCATGATTAAAATTTTGTTAGAAATTGTATGAAGACAATCTGAAATTAGCATGACCTTAATCTTGGAAGTATGATCAATTTAAATGTCATTGTAGAGCTTTTAAGATTCTTCTCTTTATATCTGTTATAATTATGAGAAAGTAATTGAAAATCATAATACTTTAAGTTCCATTTTACAATAGCTAAATTTATACAGTAATTATATCACTTTTTTCTTATATGTATAATGGCTCTCAAATATTATTTAACAGGCATTGTCCAAGTAATGCTAACATGAACTTAGATGTATTCAGAGTGCATGCCTATACAGATAACTAAATGTTATTGCTTCAAAGCCTATTCGTTTACTACCTTAGATTACTGTTTGTAAGATAGGCTCCAAGGCATTTATGAAAGTGATTTATTTAAAAAAAGGTCTAGACTAGTATGAATATAATAAAATCCAACCATTGTTATGGGCTGAATTGTGCCCCCTCCCCCAAATCGTATGTTGAAGTCCTAACTCCCAGTACCTCAGAATGTGAGTGTATTTGGAGATGGTTTTTAAAGAGGTAATTATGTTAAAATGGGGTCACTAGGATGAGCCATAATCCAATATAGCTGGTGTCATTATGAGAAGAGGAGATTAGGACATGAGGCCATGGAGGGAAAACCATGTGAAAATACAGAGATAAGATGGCCAACTGCAAGCCAAGGAGAGAGCCCTCAGAGGAAACCGACCCCGCTGACACCTTGATCTCAGACTTCTAGCCTCTAGAATTACAAGAGGATGCATTTTTATTGTTTGACCTGCCCCGTGTGTTGTACTTTACTGTAGCAGCCCTAGCAAAGTGATACAGTTATATATACAGAGTGGTCATTTGTGTATTTTCAATTGCATGGAACCCCATTACTGATGGTGTATATGGCCTTGCAGCTGCTAAATTTGGCCCAAGAAGCAAGACAACTTGGTGTTTTCAATTATTTTCAAATGGAAGACCATAGACTGTTTGTATATGTTATTTTGCTATTGTGGAGTAGTCGTGGGGTGTCAAAGGGCAGCGACAAGGAGTAATTCAGCTGTTTTCTCAACTCTGATAGTCTACTACCTATGAGTGTCATCAAATTCTGCTCTTTGTGCACGCGCTCTCTGTCTCTGTCTCTGTCTCTCTGTCTCGGTCTCTGTCTCTCACACACACACACAGTATGTGTCTGTGTGTGTGGACAGCATCAGCACTTTTCAACCCAATTCTATACCAGTGAAATCATCAATTGTATATGTGATAGAAATAAACATTTCAGAAATTCTAGATCTTGAAAACTTTGACGTCCCACATACCCTTTCTGAAGAAGCTATTAGAGGCTGTTTTCCACCAAATGACAAAGAAAAACACGGGCTAGACAAAACAGGCAGCATCAGAAAGGGGTGAAGAGGATTCCAGGAGGATGCTGAGCAGAACCCCGGGATGACAGCTGTGCCCCAGGTATAACTGGTCCTGGTTCTAGCTTCTTTCTGAAGACAGAGTGTCGGGTGAGCCTCACCCAAATGGCTTCACATTTGCTGGTAAACCTCCTGTTCCACTGTCCAGGGCCTTCTGCCTGGGTCAGCCAGCGACACCGTTTCGTCCTGCAGAGGTGTTCTGTTCTCTCTCCACGAGGAGCCTAAAAGCAAAAAGTACGTGGCAGCCAACCTTCCCGCCCATAGCCCTGTCCGACCTCCAATACCAGACCACATCATAGCCCTGCCAGACGTCCCCCATGTGGTGAGCTTTTGCTTGCCCTGTTCTCACTTAAACCTCGTTCCCATTACTCCAGAAAGGGCTCTGGTAAACTCTCAGTGGAATCAAAGTTGACACTCCACTCAGCACACCTTCTCTTGAAGTCTTCATCTAACAATGGTGATATTGCCTTTTCTTCAGAGCTTGATAGGTTTGTGCTCCATACTTGGCTTTCCAAACAAAGTAGTGTGTGGAGGAGAGAGGAGGATGTTATAAGGGAGGGGCTCACAGGTCTTTTAAAGTATTGGTAAGGGTTCATTTCTTCACCTGGGTGTTGGGTGCTTGGGAGTTCATTTTATTGGTATTACTACTATGAACATATTTTGTTTATTTATTAGTACTCTTTAAAGTAGGTGCCTATAAACTTTTTCTGTAAAGGGCCAGATAGTGAAATAAATATTTTTGGCTTTGTGGATCATGCAGTCTCTGACACACCTACTCAACTCTACTGTTGTGGCACGAAAGCAGCCATGGACATACATAAACAACTGGATGTATTGTGTTCCAATAACGCTTCATTTACAGAAACAGGCGGTGGGTTAGATTTGGCCCATGAACAATAATTTGCCAGCCCCTCCAAATTGCACGTACATGTTTTATATAGTCTTATAAATGTATGAGGATGCCAGTGTTCACCCCATGGTTGCTATGGTCTGAATATTTGTGTCCATGCCCCCTGCCCCCAATTCATATGTTGAAAATCTAACATCCAGGGTGATGGTATGAGGAGGCAGGACCTTTGGGAGGTGATTAGGTCATGAGGGTGAAGTCCTCAGGAGTGGAGTAGTACCGGGGTGTAAAAGGGCAGCGACAAGGAATAAGTGGGATTAGTGCCCTTCTAAGAGGCCTCTCAGAGCCTCCTTGTCCCTTCCACCATGTGGAGATAATGAGGAAAAGTGTGCAACCCAGAAGAGGGCCCTGCCTTGACAACGCTGAAACCCTGGTCTTTGGGCTTCCAGCCTTCAGAACTGTGAGAAATAAATTTTGGCTGCTTATAAGCTACCCAGTCTGTGGTATTTTGTTACAGCAACCCAAGTGGACTAAGACAATAGTAAATTTACAAGTAACTTTTTATCAGGGCGCCTGGGTGGCTCAGTCAGTTAAGCATCCGACTTCAGCTCAGGTTGTGATCTCACAGTCTGTGAGTTTGAGCCCCACATCAGGCTCTGTGCTGACAGGTCAGAGCCTGGAGCCTGCTTCAATTCTGTGTCTCCCTATCTCTCTGCCCCTCTCCCACTCACTCTGTCTCTCTCTATCAAAAAATGAATAAACATTAAAATTTTTTTTTAAAAATAATTTTTTAGCTCTTTCCTCTTTCTATGTGCTTCTTCCCTTCTTTTCTTTTATCTTTTAGTTTGATCAGTTGTCATATTACCTTAAAATTGTGATTTCTGACATATGCCCTTCCACTAGGATGGCTACTGGATTGGGAATCAGGAAAACTCACTCCTACTCCACACCTCTTCTACTGACTAGGAGTTAAGTGAAAATGCCTTCCCTCCCTCTAGCCTCAGTGTCTTCCAATGTGGAATGACAGATTTGGACCAAGTGGTTTCAGAGGCCAATTCATAACTCAAGTAGTTCACTTTTTCAGATGTCTTACTATGATTCAATTTCAGACACTTACTCACGTACTTCCTGCCTCCCCCCCACCCACCCCACCCCAAACCCACAAGTGTAGCTTAAGTCATGCATGAACATTTTCTTGGTTATTTCCATCTCAGTGTTCTAGGTGAGAGGATTCATATTCTAATCAGTGTTTTAGATCTCAACATTCTGGGGTTGTCAGGAAGACAGTTGTTTTTTTTTTGTTTTTTTTTTTTAACTGCACAGATGAACTCCCAAGTGAAGAATAGAGACTTAGTAATTGTACTGTCTTCAGAGAAGAATTACAAAATCTATCCAAAATCTGTCATAATATCCTAATGGTGTTGGTTGCATTATAAATGAAAGGCTTGTCAAGTAATCTATTATAGAAATGCAATTTTTTAGGTGTTTATAAATCCCACAGTGCTGATAGTTTTCATACAGGTTGTCAACTGCAGTATAAAATTTTATTTCTATAGGTTTAGATTTATAGATGAGTATTAGAAATGAGAAGATAAAGCCTATAGTTCATTGGTAGAGAGCTGGACCAAACCCAGGGAAGAGTGAGTGGTCCTTGATGATGATTTATCTCTAAAGATGAAGACATCTGTCCAGGCTACCTAGGTAGTAGCTTGAGGCAGCACATTTAAAATAAAATGTACAGTGCTCTTATGAAGGGAGCAATGACAGTCAAATTTTTTTCCAATAAATGAAAATAAAAAAAATATGTCAAATGAGAAGATTGAGCATAATTAGTTTTCTGTGCTTTTGAGTCTTTGAGGTGATTATCTCAATAAGAGAAATCTTAATGTAATGAATTCCACCTATATGTATCAATTGGTTTCCATTTCTCAGTTCCAGCAAATGCATAGGAAATGAGTGCAAATTCAGATTCCACTTTACGTAGTACTGAGAGATATACACTAGGAAAGTGAAGGTATTTTCAGAGAAGAAAATCAATTCATCCCAGTGGGCTGGGCTTGTCAATAGTGGCCTAGAAAAGTACCAATTGCTTAGAGAGAGTGCAGGTATTATGATGTCCTCATTTCTACCCTTTTCCTCACTCTGCCTCTATGATCTTCCAGTAAGCCTGGAACAGGGTCCTGCACATATTAGCTGCTAAGTAAAGATTTGTTGGCCTGAATTCTCTTTATATAGCCTTTTTTTTTTTTCTCCAGAGGAGCATCTCCTCAGCTTGAGTACCAGTCATAAAACAAGTCAAAAAGAGCATGGCTGTCTAGGTCAGAATGTAATCCTAAATACTTTATTTGAGCGAGGCTATTCAATTTCAATGTGCTGATTACCGAGTTCCTACTGTGTGTCAGAAATGAGGGAAGAGTAAATGAAGCTCCAGGTTTTGAAGTTGTGAGAGGGATATTGCAGTTTAAATTCTATTTTATTCCATTCTAATAAATAGATATTTATTGAATGTATACTCAGAGCCAGGCTATGCAAGGCGCTGATTGTCAATTACTCTTCAAAATAGCATGGCACAAATGGGGTTTTCATTTTCCCTGTTTTGTAGATGAATTTAGAGGGTCTAGTGAGGTTATAAGCCCTACCAAGATGATCCTCCAAATAGTAACATATAAGGTGGGAGTGAAGTATAAGTTTTTTGCCTCCAAACTCCATATTTTCTTCCACCGCACCAAACTGGTCTTTAAGAAGCTCTATTGCTTAGACACAAATAGGAGCTCTTTAATCTGGCTGTTCTCCTACTTTCAGAACTGGGGAGGCCCCCTTAGACATTGACCAGTTGTCTGCTTCCCTGTTGCTGAGCCCAAGTAATCAGACCTGAAACTTAGGATACACAGGGCAAGGTAGCTAATTTGCTTACTTGTCTTCCATTGGAACAAATTAATTTCTCTGGGATTTGGTTTTTTTTTTATTTCTAAAATAGGTTTAACAAAATCACCCATACCGCAGGGGTGTTATGAGTATTCAGTCTTCCAGTTTCTTAGATAAACCACCAGCCCTACCTAATGTAGGCCACACCTCTGCCCATTTGTTTGTTTGTTAATTGATTCATTCACCCAACATTTATTAAGCATTTAGTTTATGTTGGACAGTGTGGTTGGTACAAGGGATTCAGCTGTGAATGACACAGCTCTTGCCCTTATAGACTTCTGGTCTAGAGGGGAAGACAAGCATGAATCAAGCAATTATAATGAAGTATGACTACAATAGGTGGTGCTGTGGGACTAGACTAGCGGGCCCCGAAAGGCCACTCCCTAGAAGAGGTGAGAAGTAAAGAGATGAATGGAAGTTACCAGGCTAAGGGGGAGGAATATAGGAGCAGATTAAACATGTTGCTGGATGTCTGCTGTTTTTAGCCATTTCCTCCCCACATCTCCAGCCCCCACTTCAAAGCCTTCATAAGTCATATAATGCTATGGTACTTGGCCACAGGGGAGCAGGTGTAAGGATTAATGACCCTGTAGGAAAATGCTCTCGCCCTAATTAATCAAGAAAGACTCACCCTTGGCCACGTCCATTCAGGGCCTTACATAACCTATGTTCACTTGGTTCTTATATACTGTTAATATTCCTATATATTGTTACATAGGTATATTCTTATATACTGTTAAAACTATCCACATCTCTCTGAGATGTTTAAAGACCTTGCTAGGGAACAAGTTCAGGAGAACCGGGCACAGGACTGAAGGGATGGTTAGCAATACATCTGTTTACTAAATAAGGCAACTTTTCTCCCGAGCTTTTCAATCTTTGTGGATATAGACAGTGTGGGTGATGTGTGAATAGATCTTTTCATCTCTTATGTGAGCCGGTATTTACTTACCTCAACCTTCATACTTCCTCTTTGTGTTATTTTCCTTTCTTTTGATTCAGACTTTATCTTTGTCCCTAAGAGCAAAAGAAACTAATGATTACTACAAGGGCAGCCTAGTCAGCAAATAGTCTCCTGTCTTGTTAGTGATTTTCCAGAAGCTTGAAATTGCACTGTGTGTGTTGGGGGCTAAAGATGGTTTAAAAAATAATAAATTATTTCAGAAATCTTTGAATAGTCTTGAAAAACACCGTTGTCTGTCTGTTCAAATGTTACCAGGTTTCTGGCATGATCTGTATGTTCTTTCCCTTCTGTCAGTTGAGTACTTGTCATCTGTAGCTTAATGGGCCTATGGTGCACCTTCATTATCTAGGTCACTATACACAAAAGGAGACTTTTTGATTCTCTGCATCCTTTGGCTCTTTGATTAGTATCTATACATTTATGCCCTTATTCAGTTGTCTATCAAATATTTCTTGATCAAGGCTCTGGAGAGGTACTGGGGAAAATCCAAGAAGAAAAAGACATGATCCCTTTGCCTAAGGGATTCAAGGGCAAAAGCATACACAAGCAGATAACTCATGAGGCAGTGTGATACATAGTGTGACACTGATGTGTACAAATTGCTGTGGGATACTTTCTCTCACGTTGGCAAAAGTTTCTAGAGGGGATGAGGGTGTTTGACTCGCATTCATTAAATCATAGTATCTAAGATTTCTTTCATTGAAGTATACTTGACACACAATGTTTCATTAGTTTCAGGTGTATGACATGTCATGCCATGATTACCACAAATGCAGCTACATTTGTCATCTGTATCTAAGATTTTTGAATAACATTGTGACTGATGGTTGCAACTTATCTAGTGAGAATATGGCCTCTGAGAACTGAAGTTAGAGTTTTGTGTATTCTGTGCCCTAATCTCATGATCACAAGCATGTTATAAAACATTGGTCTTTGACTCAGTGCCCAGTATCAAAATCTCTGTAACCTGGACACCCCTCCCCCCATTTTCCCTCTCATTCAACAGGTGCCTCTAAGGGTAACCTGCATCCATACCTCTTCTGCACTTTTGGATGCATTTATTATAGTCTCAGCAAGCTTAGCTTTTTAATGTAATTGAAGTATAATTGATCTACATTATATTAATTTCAGGCATATAACGTAAATGATTCAACATTTGTATACATTGCAAAATGATCACCACAATAAGTCTAGTTACCATCTGTCACCATACAAAGTTACAATTTTTTTCTTGTGATGGGAACTTGTAAGATTTACTTGTAATACAATATATTTACTGTAGTCACCATGCTGCACATGACATCCCCATGACTTACTTTTTATAACTGGAAGTGTGTACCTCTTGATCCCCTTCACCCATTTCACATATCCCTCACCACCCCCTCCCCTATGGCAACCACTGTGCAGGCAACCAATCTATTCTAAGTTTGATTTGATTTATTTATTAGAGTCCACATGTAAGTGAAATCATATGGCATTTCTCTTTCTCTCTCTCACTTATTTCACTTAGCATAATACTTTCAAGGTCCATCTGTGTTGTTGCAATTGCCAAGATTTCATTCTTTTTTGTGACTGAGTAGTATTCCATATATATATATGTATGTATATACACATACATACATACATACATACATACATACGTACATACCACATCGTCTTTATCCATTTGCCCACCCATGGACACTTGTTTCCAAATCTTGGCTATTGAAAATATAATGCTGCACTGAATATGGAGGTGCATATATTTTTTCAAATTAGTGTTTTGGTTGTCTTTGCTGGATCATATGGTAATTTTATTTTTAATTTGTTGAGAAACCTCCGTACTGTTTTCTATAGTGGCGGCACTAATTTACATTCCTATCATCAGTGCACAAGTGTTCCTTCTTCAGATCCTCACCAGCACTTGGTATTTCTTGTCCTTTTGATAATAGCCATTCTGACACGTGTGAGGTGGTATCTCATTGTGGTTTTGACTTGTATTTCCCTGATGATGAGTGATGCTGAGCATCTTTTCATGTGCCTGTCGGCCATCCATTTTCTTTGGAAAAATGTTTATTCGGATCGCCTGCCCATTTTGTAATTGGGTTGCTTGGGTTTGTTGTTGTTCTTACTGAGTTATGTAAGTTCTTTATGTATTTTAGATATTAAGCCCTTACTGCATATATAATTTGCAAATAACTTCTTCCATTCAGTAGGTTGCCCTTTCATTTTGTTGATAGTTTCCTTCACTGTGCAGATGCTTTATAGTTTGATGTAGTCCCATTTGTTTATTTTTACTTTTGTTGCCATTGCCTTTGGAGCCCCTGCAAATATCGCCAAGAGTCAAGGAGCTTACTGCCTGTGTTTTCTTTTTTTTTTTTTTTAAGATTTAATTTATTTTTGAGAGAAAGACCACACAACCAGGGAATGGGCAGGGGTTGGGGGGGACATAAAATCCAAAGCAGGCTCCACACTGACAGCAGTGAGCCCAGTGTGGGGCTTGAACTCACGAAATGTGACCTGAGCCGAGACTGAGCCACCCAGGTGCCCCCTCCCCCACTGCCTGTGTTTTCTTCTAGGAGTTTTATGGTTTCTGGTATTACATGCAAGTCTTTAATCCATTTTGAGTTAATTTTTGTGCATGGTTTATAATAGCGGTCTATTTTCATTCTTTTGCATGTGGCTGTCCAGTTTTCCCAGCACCATTTATTGAAGAGACTGTCCTTTCCCCATTGTATATTCTCGCCTCCTTTGTTGTAAATCAATTGACCAATTTATACATGGGTTTATTTCTGGGCTCTCTATTCTCTTTCATGGATCTATGTGTCTGTTTTTATGCCAATATCATTCTGTTTTGGTTACTACAGTTTTGTAATACAGGCTTTAAAAAGTTTTTATTTCAATTCCATTTAGTTAACATACAGTGTGATATTAGTTTCAGGTGTACATTATAGTCATTCAGCACTTCCATACAATACCCTGTGCTCATCACAAGTGCGCTCCTTAACAACCCCCCCCCCCCACATCCCACTTCCTTTATGGTAACCATCAGTTTGTTCTCTATAGTTAAGGGTCTGTTTCTTGGTTTGCCTCTCTCTTTTTTCTCCTTTGTTTTTTTTCCCCTTAAATTCCACATATGAGTGAAATCACATGGTATTTGTCTTTCTCTGACTTATTTTGCTTAGCATTATACTCTGTAGCTCTATCCATATCATTGCAAATGGCAAGACTTCATTCTTTTTCATGGCTGAGTAATATTCCATTGGGGTGTGTGCACGTGTGCATGCGTGTGTGTGTGTGTACACACACGCATACATACATATATACCACATCTTCTTTATCCATTCATCTATTGATGGACACAGGCTGTTTTCATAATTTGGCTATTGTAGGTAACGCTGCTATAAACATCAGGGTGCACGTATCCCTTTGAATTAGTATTTTTGTATTCTTTGGGTAAATACCTAGTAGTGCAATTGCTGGGTCATAGGCTAGTTCTATTTTTAACTTTTTAGGGCCTTCCATACTGTTTTCCAGAGTGGCTGCACCAGTTTGCATTCCCAACAGCAGTGCAAGAGGGTTTCCCTTTCGCCACATCCTCACATCCTGTGTTGTTGATTTTAGCCATTCTGACAGGTGTGAGTTGGCATCTCATTGTAGTTTTGATTTGTGTTTCCCTGATGATGAGTGAAGTAATATAGTTTGAAATCAGAAAGCGTGACGCCTCCAGCTTTATTCTTGTTTCTTAAGACTGCTGTAGCTTTTTCAGAGGTTTTGTGGTTTTATACAAATTTTAGTATTGTTTTTTCTAATTCTGTGAAAAAATGCTATTGATATTTCAATTGGGACTACGTTGAATCTGTAGATTGCTTAGGGTAATATAAACATTTTAACACTATTCATTCATCCAATCCATGAGCATGCATTATCTTACCATTTATTTGTATATTCAATTTCTTTAAGCAGTGTCTTATACTTTTCAGTGTCTCTCACCCCCTTGGTTAAATTTATTCCTAGATATTTTATTATTTTTGTCGCAATTGTAAATGGGATTGTTGTCTTCATTTCTCTTTCTGATAGGTTGTTGTTAATGTATAAAAATGCAACAGATTTTTGTGTATTGATTTTGTACCCTACAAGTTTACCAAATTCATTTCTCAGATCTAATAGGGTTTTTTTGTAGAGTCTTTAGAGTTTTCTATATATAAAATCATCCCGTTCACAAATTGTGATAGTTTTACTTCTTCCTTTCCAATTTGGATGCCTCTTATTTATTTTTTTCTACCAAGGACTTCTTTTTTTTTTTTTTTAATTTTTTTAACGTTTATTTATTATTGAGAGACAGAGAGAGACAGAGCATGAGCAAGGGAGGGGCCGAGAGACAGGAAGACACAGAATGTGAAGCAGACTCCGGGCTCCGAGCTGTCAGCACGGAGCCCGACGTGGGGCTCGAACTCACAAACTGTGAGATCATGACCTGAGCCGAAGTCAGACACTCAACCGACTGAGCCACCCAGGCGCCCCTCTACCAAGGACTTCTAATACCATGTTGAATAAAAGTGGTGAGAGGTGAACTTCCTTGTCTTGTTCTTGATATTAAAGGAAAAGCTTTTAGGTTTTCACTGTTGAGTAGGATATTGGCTGTGGACCTGTCATATATGGCCTTGATTATCTTGAGGTACGTTCTGTCTATACTCACTTTGTTGAAAGTTTTTATCATGAATGAATGTTGATTTGTGTCAATTGCTTTTTATGTTTTGTATTCATCTACGGAGATGATATGATTTTTATCTTTCATTTTGTTAATGTGGTATACCACGTTGATTGATTGGTGGATGTTGACCCATCTTTTTATCCCTGGAAGGTAACTTGATCATTGTATATGATCCTTTTAACGTATTGTTGAATTTGGTTTGCTAATATTCTGTTGAGGATTTTTGCATCTATGTTCATCAGGGATATTAGTCTGTAATTTTCTTTTTTTTGTGGTATCCTTGCCTTCTTTTGGTGTCAGGGTAATGCTGGCCTCATAAAATAAGTTTGGGAGAATTCCCTCCTCTTCAGTTTTTGGAAGATGTTGTGAAGGATAAGTATTAAATCTTTTCATATTTTGTAGAATTCACCAATGAAGCCATTTTGTCCTGGACTTCTATTTGTTGGGAGATTTTTGAATACCAATTTAGTCTTTCTATTTATTCATGATGCAGTCTTGGATTGTGTGTTTCTAGGAATTTATCTATTTCTTCTAGGTTGTCCCACATTTTGGTTTATAATTGTTCATAGTAGTATTTTATCCTTTGTATTTCTTTGGTATCTGTTATAACTTCTCCTCTTTCATTTCTAACTTTTGTTTGAGCCCTTACTCTTAATGTCTAGCTAAGAGTTTGTCAACTTTATCTTTTCAAAGAAGCAGCTCTTAGTTCATTGGTCTTTCCTATTGTCTTTTTAGTCTCTATATCATGTATTTTTTTGTTTATGTATTTCCTTCCTTCTACTGACTTTGGGCTTTTTTTCTTCTTTTTCTAGTACCTTTAGCTTCACACTTAGATTGTTTATTTGAGATTATTCTTGTTTCTTTAGGTAGGCCTGTATCAATAAACTTCTGTCTTAGAACTGCCTTTGTTGCATCCTATAGATTTTGGTATGTTGTGTTTACAATGTCAGTGGTCTTAGGTATTTTTTCATTTTTCCTTTGATTTCTCCATTGACTCATTGGTCGTTCAGTAGCATGTTGTTTAATTTCCACATATTTGTGTCTTTCCAGTTTCCTTTTTGTAGATGACAGTTTTGTTCCATTGTGGCTGGACAAGATGCTTCATATAATTTCAGTCTTCTTAAATTTATTGAGTCTTGTTTTGTGGCCTAACATATAATCTGTCCTGGACAGTGTTCTATGTGCACTAGAGAAGAATGTATATTCCACTGTTTTTAGATGGAATGTTCTATATATATCTTTTATGTCCATCTGGTCTAATGTATTATTTAAGGCCAATGATTCTTTATTGATTTTCTGCCTGGGTCATCTATCCATTGATGTAAGCGAGGTATTAAAGTCCCCTACTCTTATAGTATTGCTGACAATCTCTCCTTTTAGGTATGTTAATATTTACTTTTACATGTTTAGGTGCTTCTATGTTGGGTGCATGAATAACTACAAATATATATTCTTGCTGGATTTTCCCTTTTATCATTATATAATCCCCATCTTTGTCTTTTATTACAGTATTTGTTTTAATGTCTATTTTATCTGATATAAATATTAGCTATCTCAGCTTTCTTTTGGTTTCCATTTGCCTGAAACAAATTTTTCCACCCCTTCATGTTCAGTCTCCGTGTGTCCTTATATCTGAAGTGAGTCTTTTGTAGGCAGTATATAGATGGGTATTGTTTTGTTAATCCATTCAGCCATTCTGTATCTTTTGATTGGACATCACCTTAAAGAAGTCCCTTTAACATTTCTTATAGGGCCAGTTTAGTGGTGATGAACTCCTTTATCTTTTGTCTGTCTAGAAAGCTGTTTATGTCTCCATCAATTCTGAATGATAATCTTATCCTATAGAGTATTCTTGGTTGGAATGTTTTCCTTTCAGGACTTTGAATATGTCATGCCACTCCCATTTGGCCCGGAAACTTTCTGCTGAGAAATCTACTGATAGCTTTACGGGATTTCCCGTGTATGGAACAATTTGTTTTTCTCTTGCTGTTTTTCAGATTTTTTCTTTAACTTTTGACATATTAATTATAGTGTGTCTTGGTGTGTATCTCTTTGGGTTCATCTTTTTAGTTTTTTTTTTTTTAACTTTTAACTTTTAAAAAAGTTTTTATTTTAGGGGCATCTGGGTGGCTCAGTTGGTTAAGCATCTGACTCTTGATTTAGGCTCAGGTCATGATCTCATGGTTTGTGGGATTGAGCCCCATGTCAGGCTCCATACTTGCACTCGCTCTCTCTCAAAACAAATAAATAAACTTAAAAAAAAAGTTTTTATTTTAATCACCTGGTGTTCATCACAACAAGTGCATTCTTTAATCCCCATCACCTATTTCACCCATCCCCCTACCCATCTCCCCTCTGGTAATCATCAGTTTGTTCTCTATAGTTAAGAGTCTGTTCTTTGTTTACCTGTCTCTTTTTTCTCCTTTGTTCATTTGTTTTGTTTCTTAAACCCCACATATGAGTGAAATTGTATGGTACTTGTCTTTCTCTGACTTATTTCACTTAGTGGTATACTCTCTAGCTCCATTCATGTCGTTGCAAATGACAAGGTATCATTCTTTTTGATGACTGAATAATATTCCATTGTGTATATACATATACCACATCTTCATTATCCATTCATCAATCGATAGACACTTGGGCTGTTTTAATAATTGACTCTTGCAGGTAATTCTTCTATAAACATCAGGTATATACTTTGAATTAGTATCTTTGTATCTTTTGATTAAATTCCTAGAAGTGTAATTGCTGGTTTGTGTGGTAGTTCTATTTTTAACTTTTGAGGAGCATCCATACTATTTTCCACAGTGGCTGCACCAGTTTGCATTTCATCAGTAGTGCAAAAAAGTTCCTTTTTTTTCCATACCCTTGCCAAAACCTGTTGTTTCTTGTGTTGTTGATTTTAGCCATTCTGACAGGTGAGAGATGATATCTCATTGTGGTTTTAATTTGCATTTCCCTGATAGTGAGTGACAATGAGCGTCTTTTCATGTTGGCCATCTGTATGTCTTCTTTGAAGAAATGCCTGTTTGTGTCATCTGCCCATTTTTTAAATTGGATTATTTGTTTTTTGGATATTGAATTTTATAAACTCTTGATATGTTTTGGATACTAACCCTTTATTGGACATGTCATTCTCCCTGTTTGGGTTCATCTTGTTTGGAACTCTGGGCTTCTTGGGTCTAGATATCTGTTTCCTAGCCCGGGTTTGGAAAGTTTTTAGCCATTATTTTTTCAAATAAGTTGTCTGCCCATTCGTCTCTCTCTTCTCCTTCTGGAACCCCTATAATGCAAATATTATTTGGCTTGATATTGTCCTATAGGTCCCTATATTAACTTTTTGACATTCTTCTTTCTTTTTGCTGCTGTATTTGGATGAGGCAAAAGGAGAGCAAAAAGGTGGCACCCCCCCAGCCTGTGTGCCTTGAGAATACTTCCATAGCCTCTAGATGTGTTGTAATCCTGAAGCATGCCCCTCAAACTCAAGCTCTAGGACAAGTATATAGGCCTTTTTCACAGGAAGATAGGGTGTGTTTTATTCTACTCTTTGTGCAGTGCCCTGGGGATGGTATCCTGCCAAGAACTATCTTTCTGATTATTTCAGACCTATAGGGCCCAGGAACACAATCTTTCCTGGCAAGCAGAACCAGGCCTTCAAGGAGTTTCCATTATGTTGGTTACATTTGCCTAACAACTCTAGCAGAGCTCCAGGGGTGATGCAAAGGTGGGGCATCCAGCTGCCTGGCTCTGGTGAGGCCACAGTGGTGAGGTGTGGGCAAGGTGTACCAGTACTAATAGGTTAGAAGGGGAGTGCAAAAATGGTACCTTCCACTGCCAACACTAGCAAGGTAGAGTAAGAGCATAAAAAATGCACTAACCAGTCCCTGAAAAGAGTCCTAACAGGCTCCTCCCTCTCAGTTTAAGATTAGCAAATGAGACTCCGTCGTGTATGGTCTAGGCACTTTTCAAATTGTTGCTTTTGTGTTGGATCCTGGGGCAAGTGAGTCTGCACGTGAGCCCTTCAAGAGTAGATCTCTATCTCCTACAGCCCTATGATTCTTCTGGATGTAAGGCCCATTGGTTTTCAAAGCCAGACATTTTGGGAGCTCATCTTTTTGGTGCAGGTCCCAAGCATTGAAGTGCCCGATGTGGGGCCTAAACCCCTCATTCCTCAGGGAGAAACTCTATATTTGTGGGATTTCTGATTGTGGGTCACTGTGCTGGGGGTAGAGTTTTTGAAAAGACTACATTTCTCCATCCTGTTTCATACCTGTCTCAGTGTGGCCCTTTTATTTATTTATTTTTAATTTTTATTTATTTATTTATTTATTTATTTATTTATTTATTTATTTTTAATATATGAAATTTATTGTCAAATTGGTTTCCATACAACACCCAGTGCTCATCCCAAAAGATGCCCTCTTCAATACCCATCACCTCCCCTCCCCTCCCTTTGTTGTGGAGGAGCTGTACAGCTAGTTTTCAGGTCTTTTTCAGACGTAAGTATTTCATATGTAGCTATAGAATTTTTGTGTTTGTGAGGAGGTGAGTTCAGGATTTTCCTATGTCGCCATCTTGAACTGCCTCCTCTAATGGTGGAGAGTGCCTCCTACCACCCCTATGGCTCCACCAGAGCTTTTATCTATACTACTTACCTTTTCTTTCCTTTTTGATTAGTTTTCTTATTGTTGTTTTTCTAGTTTCTTAGCAGAATACTTAACACATTTGTATTAAATTTTTCTCTTTTTTAAACAAATATTTTAACTCTATAAATTTTCCTGAGTATAGCTTTTAGTTATATCCCATTATATATATTTTGATATGAATTATTTTCCTTTGTGTTAAGTTCTAGAAAATTTATAACTTCAAATTTTTTCAATTTGGTGTTTGTCAGAGTGTTCCTTAATTTTTATATGGTGAAGTTATAGGGTCATCTCTGGGTTGTTAATTTCTTTTTATTGGACTGTGGTCAGTGTATGTGAACTATATTATCTTTAAATTTGAGAATCTAATTAGCTTTTCTTTTGGTCAGTATGTGATCAATTTTTATTAATGCTCCAATAACATAAGAGAAGAATGTATTGTTGTTTGTAAAGGCAGCTTCTCTCTCTCTCTCTCTCTCTCTCTCTCTCTCTCTCTCTCTCTCTCTCTCTCCGTATTTTTGTGTGGTGGGTGGTATGTGTGTATATACACAGATGGTCCCCAGCTTATGATGGTTTGACTTACGATTTTTCAACTTCACGATGGTGTGAAAGTGAAATAAATTCAGTAGAAACTGTACTTTGACTTTTGAATTTTGAATTTTCATCTTTTCTCAGGCTAGTGGTATATGATCCAATACTCTCCCAATGCTGGGCAGTGGCAACAAGTTGCAGCTCCCAGTCAAGTATGTGATTCAATGGTAAACAACCAATACACTTAACCATCCTGTAACCATACATTCTGTGTTTCACTTTCAGTATAGTACTCAATAAATTATATGACATATTCAGGACTTTATTATAAAATAGGCTTCGTATTAGATGATTTTTTTCCAACTCTAAGCTAATATAAGTGTTCTGAGTGTGTTTAAGGTAGGCTAGGCTAACCTATGATGTTTGGTAGGTTGGGTGTATTAAATGCGTTTTTTACTTAAAATATTTTCAATATAATGATGGGTTTATTGGAACATAACCCCATGGTAAGTCAAGGAATAATATGTTTATTAGGTTGAGCTTTTAATGTATATTATTTAAGTATTTTATAAGTTTTTTTTTTTTTTGGTATGGCCTCCTCCTACTTCTATCCTCATCAGTGATCCTCAGCTTTTTTTAGTTTTTGTTGTCTTCCTAGAACATTTTGCTTAATGTATTTCATCGGTATGCTGTTTTTTTGCATAGTGATTTACTCTAGTTTTATTAACTTTCTTGGTATTAGCTTTTACTGTCACAAAATTTCTTCCTGTCTGATCTAATACTTTAGATCTTGGGGTGGCTGATATGTATATCGTCACTCTTTTCATTGCATTTGCTTTATATAAGTTAACACATCATTTTATTTATTTTCCTTCTATTCGTT
The DNA here is from genome assembly GCF_018350195.1 of Panthera tigris. Lineage (NCBI taxonomy): Eukaryota > Metazoa > Chordata > Mammalia > Carnivora > Felidae > Panthera > Panthera tigris. The sequence goes on along the minus strand of NC_056677.1, from coordinate 120,634,688 downwards.
ACAAATATTAAGTTTTTGTGAGGAGATAATTGGGGCAAAGTCTGGCCAGATACCCAACCTGGCTGCTCTTTCTGTGTCAGTAGCTAAATGACATTTTCCAGTACTCTTGCATGAAGATGGGGACACAGGACTGGTCTGGTCAATAAGATGTGGACAGAAGTAATGTGTGTCACGTAAAAGCCTTGCCTTGAAAAGATCCCTTAAGATCCTTTGTGTTCGCACCCTCTTTTTGTTCATGGGCTGACTAAACTCAGAGGATCCAGCAGAGGCTTTTGAGGCCCTATCAGAAGGCAGACCTAAGGATGGAGGCTTATATGCAAAACTTTAAGGAGAACACCCAAGTGGATTGTGACATGAGGGGATCTGTTTTGTTTTGTGGGGCTGTGTTTTTGGTTATAGTATTTAATCTACCTTAATATAGACATAAATTTACAATGCCGCAAACTCAAAAGGTCCACACATGTATATAGGGGAGAGTCATTCATCCTTCCCCTCTGGCCTTGTACCATGTTCTCTTCTCCAGAGGCAGCCATACTCAACAGTTTTTATGTATCTCCCAAGATAATTTTGTTCATATCCTTTTACTTATTTACTATTGAATCACTGATATTTTTGTATTGATTGAAAATCTCTGTTTATATATTAAGGAAATCAGGGCTTTTGGTGGTATAAATGGCTAGCATTTTTCTCAGTGTATTGGTCTTTTTTTCCATATAGAAAGTTTGATTTATATGTGGTCAAATGTGTCAGTGTTTTAATGGAATCTCAGTTTTAGCATGCACAATTTCTCTACATTTATCAAAATATCAAGTTGAAATAGACCTGTGCTTTCTCCCCCTCAAGTCATTGACTTGTCCACTCTCCCATTTCCATCAACACCTTTAGAAGGCATTTACAGGGGCACCTGGGTGGCTCAGTCGGTTAAGTGTCCAACTCTTGATTTCGGCTCAGGTCATGATCTTGTAGTTCATGGGTTCGAGTCCTGCATCAGCGCAGTGCCTGCTTGGGATTCTCTTTCTCCTCTCTCTCTCTGCCTCTCTGCCCCTACCCTGCTTGTGCTCTCTTTCTCTCTCAAAATAAATAAATAATTTTAAAAAATTTAGAAGTCATTTACTTTCCTGTCTCTCAAGACTAACCAACTCCCCCACCTTCACCCCGTATCTCTTGGGTTTCACTCAGGTAGTTTGGAATTTTAGTTCCAGGCTATTTATTTTCAATTAGAAAATGTCTCTTCTGTTTCAAAAATCCTTGCAAAGCCATTTTATTAGTTTCTAGTATCATTATTCTCATTCCTTCAGCCATAATTATAAAATGATATGATTCACTGTTCAATGTTGTTTCTTGTACTTTGTTCAGAAGATTTTTGTTCTGATTTGATTTTCATTTAGCTAGGATACTTCCTTGAATGAGTTCTTCAGACATGCCTTCTTAACCCTTGCAAGTCTTAAAATATCTTGGTTTTTCATATAAAGAAGATGTTGGCCAAGAGGCATTTCTTTCTTTTTTAAAAAATGTTTATTTATTTATGTTGAGAGTGAGAGCATGAGTGGGGGAGGGGCAGAGAGAAAGGAAGAGAGAGAATCCCAAGCAGGCCGTGCCACTGGCTGTCAGTGCAGAGCCTGATGCGGGGCTCGATCTCACGAATTGTGGGATCATGACCTGAGCTGGAATCAGGAGTCGGAGGGTTAACTGACTGAGCCACCCAGGCACCCCCCAGTAGGCATTTCTTAGCTATAGTTCTTTTATCTCAGCAAACTGTAGATGTTGCTGCACTGTATTCTAGCTTCTAGTATCACACATGACTTGCCAGATGCTACTCTGTTTATTTTCCTTTAATAAGAAAGATTTCCTTTCTTTAGAAACTTTTAAGAATTTTTTTTTTAACCCTGGAGTTCAGAAAGTTAATCAGGGTATGTCCAACTGTGTCTATTTCATTAACCATGCCTGGGTCTCAGCAATCTCTTAGAGTCTCAAAACTCAAGTTATCCTTTAGCTTAAGAAAGTTGTTGCTATTATGTGGTTGATGATTTACTTCTTTTCTAGTACTCTTTTCTTCCTGGAGCTCTTCGTAATCATGTTAGGTTTTCCGGATATTTTCTCAGTGTCTCTTACTTTTTTATTCATTGGATTCATTTCTTTGTATTTTTGCTCTGCAATACGGAATGGTTCCTCTTTTTATCTCGCAGAAAACCGATTTGAATTTTAGTAGAGACTGTTCCTTTTAAAACTTCTCTATTAACTTTAAAAATTTAGATATCATGTTTGTCAGTTTCTGAAACATTTTTTGTGCGTAAGGTTTATCATGTTTAAGATCTCATTAAATTTCTTAAATTATTTTCTGTTTCTTTTATTAATTCTCTCTCCATAAGTGCCACCCTATTCAGGTCATTCACCTTTAAACATCTTGGGATCTCATTTGTATTCTATTAATATCAAAGCTTTCTCAACATATCTGAAGTTAAATTAGGCTATAGTATCTTGGGTACTGCCATATCATCAGATTATAGGAGATGTGGTGGGAGTTTATCCTCCAAAGAACAAGCAGTCTGCAATTTGGCAAACTGAGACTCTGATGTCAGTCTGCTGTGAGGAGGCCTCCTTGGTGTCGGGAAGGAATTGTGAAGGGTTGTATTCAACCCGGTGATATTGACGGGAATGCTGGCCCCTTCCTAGAGATGCAAACAGGTGTTCCTCTCTATTGTGAGGGAACCTGCTAAGGTAAAGTGAACTCTACCATATCTTCATCCTTCCACCTTCCAGACAACCATGGAGACTTCTCTGGCCCATATTCCGTTGCAGAGGCAATCCTGTTTACAAAGTTCTGGGTTCTAGGTCAGCCGATTTCCCAGCAATACAACCAATGACGTACTACCACTGAATTTTCTTTCCAAGTGAGTCTATATCGCACATATCATCATGGATCTTGTCGAGGCCCCAGCATGTTGTCAGAGTTATTTTTGGTTGTTCAGTTGGTCTTTCAACGAGTTGTCAGGAAGAGAGAAGCAAGGACTGAACTCAGGATACTCTCTTCCCAGAATGTCCCTCTCCCTTACTTCCATTCCTAATTGCTGTCTTACTGAAGAGGGAGGGTGGAGAATGCGGTTATAGATCTACTGCCCTGCCCGTTCCCTTTAGTGTGTCCACAAGGACCACTGCCCTATGCTCTCATGGTCTCAGTTCTTCTGTCATTAAGAGTGGGATGATTCTTTGGATTTATTCTTTACTCTAGCCCATGATCCCAAGGGGCTTGACAGAGTATCCCTGAGGTACACCATGGGGTACCAAAAACTATCTGTTTCTTCCGACCTCCACTGAGCTGCCGATGGTGTGCTTGTTCCAGCCTGGGCCCTCGCTCACATACACGTTCTTTGCTGCTTGACAAGTTGACCAGGCTGCTTTTGTTCTGACTCTGCTTAGGAGCCAGCGCTCTTCACCTAGTCAGTCAAGGTCTCCTCGCTGTGCCCATGGGTCTGTCAGGTCAGCAAATCCTGGCTGGTGCCTCCTTTTGGATCTCTGGGTGTCCTTTACTTCAGAGTGAATACTTTGCTTAGGTCCTTGTTCTGGGGAACTGACCACCTACCGCTTCTCTTACTTAATAGTGTTCGTATGAGGTTGAAATGAGACCATGTTTGCAAAACTGCCATCTACTTAATGTGACTGCCCTAACGTTTGTTTATGTGTGTGACATTTGAGCTCGTATCCTGTATTAAGGTCATATTAGTGTGCTTACTTTCCTCCAGGGTTGATTTACTCCTTTTGATGTTTCATGCAAGGCATTCTACCAGTTTAAATGCTATGCTATCTCCTTACTACCACACTACCCTTTGCCTGTTTCAAAACTTCTTGACTTTCATGTATTTTGATACTAACCCTTCCAGGTGACCCATCCTTGTCACATGTATATCCTTACATCTCTTTATTCAGCTAAGCTAAATGCATGTTTGAATCATATGGTTTGGGACTTTTCCACGTATCTTTATTGTGACTCCTGTTTTAGTATACATTTCTCTCTTTTTAAATTTTAGTTTATTTATTTTGACAGAGAGAGGGAAAGAGAGCATGAGCAGGGGAGGGGCAGAGGGAGAGCGAAGGAGAGAATCCTAAGCAGGCTCCACACCAGGCATGGAGCCCAACGCAGGGCTCAATCTCACAACCATGAGATCATGACTGTGAGATCATGACCTGAGCTGAAATCAAGAGTCCGATGTTTAACCAACTGAGCCACTGAGGCACCCCTTGTTATACATTTCTTAAAAGCACAGACCTAACTTATTCTGTCCTTTATGCCTTTCTCAGCACTTGGTGTAATATAGCAAGTGTTCAAAAATTAGAACTAAAAGCAATTTGAACAGCAGCACTTCCCCCTCCCCCCACTACTAAAAGCTACAATTCACCTTTTTTCTTTCTTAGAAGGATTTATCTGGGGGCACACATATGTAAATATTTCACTTTTCAATGATTTTCTCTATACGTCTATGTGAAACTATGCATGCCATGAGGCCCACCTTTAGGAATTGGAGTTAGTTTTGAAAACGAAAGAATATATTAGTACATTATGCTTGCCACTTGTGTGGGTGGTGATGCTGGGGAGCAGGAGTGATTAAGTAAAAGACAACCAAGTCGGTAGATAGATGCAGAGATAGATGATAGATAGATAGATAGATAGATAGATAGATAGATAGATATTTTGTGCTTAGGTTTTGGAAAACCTACCTTTAAAACCCACAAATTCTGTTTCTTAAGAGGCGTTTTGAAATCGGGTCTGGGGCAGTTGGCAAAAGACAAGCTGGAATGAGCCTGGATATGGCACTTTGTCCATACTACTGGTATCTGAGTACTGAGTCTAATCCTTCCTTGCACTCATGCTGTTTAACTTGCAAGAAATGATGAGCAGAGGAGCTGTGTCTCAGAGAGAGAGAGAGAGAGAGAGAGAGAGAGAGAGAGAGAGAGAGAGATTGATTGATTTGGTAGTATAAATTCATTACCAGAATTTCAACATTCTATTTTATGGGAAATGTTTTAGTCCAGAGCACTCATGACTTGTTTTGCAGCACATGGGGTGAAAGAAAATACTAAGGGTTCTGAGAAAAATATGACTCCTTGAGTGCCGCCATAAAGGGGACCTGCCTGCTCCTTTGAAATTGCAGGGCTAATTAAAACCAGCATCTTAGGAAATACAGCGCTAGAGAGAGAATGTACTCAGTTGTTATCACTGAATATGTCACTAGAGATTGCTGTTATATTTATGGCTAAAAGGCATTTAAAAGTGCAAAAGAAATACCGTTCTGCAAATAGCACAGAAAAATCTAATCTATGGTCAATCTCACTGTGGAATGTATAATTCTAGTAATGAGTGCTGAAATGGGCTAATTGGAGCCTGGCTTTCAAATGTATTATAAAATACAGAAAAAAAGGTTTAATGCATGAAATAAGCCTGCTGGTTAACCTAGGAGAGTGGAAACTTTCAGGTTCAATGTTTTTTTAAAAAGCCTTAGAAGTTGAGAAGGCGTTCTGGAGACTGAACATGTCTGCTGGTTTTCGCAGTCTGTCGTGAGGACTCAATTTCTGTCTCTAGGAGTCTGTTCTGTTTTTCAACTCATCCCGTCATATCAATTTGGACCTGCCCTCTGATGGAAGACTGCATTACCGTGTAACTAGGAAACTATTAATTAGAGATCGTATTTAAAATTATATGCACCAGGATAGTCTTAGGAGTGAAATAGTTATTTTAATGAGGGGTCCTCTGGGGGTAGATCTGTAACAGTCTGACTACAGCATCGCTTGATTAGAAAACACGATAAGTTTCCAGCACATACAAAACTGACACCTGAACGACACCACCAACAAACCCTGTCTTCTCTAAGAATGCAAATCAAGTTATGGTAGAAAGTGTCTTCAGTCCTGAATTACTGTTTTTCTCTAAATGTTTTGGAGAAATACCATCTGGAAATGGGATTTAGAAAGCATGTAATTATTGTGGTATTTCTATCAATAAACTGATTTGATTCCAGAAAGTTGAAAGAGTTAAAAGCCTAGTTTTGAAAACATTTGGTTCAAGCAAATGAGGTTTTTTGGATTTGGTTTTTTACATGGGATTGGGATGTCTGGAAATAAGGAGTTTTTACTCCTCTGGATGTCGCTTTATTTTATAATTAAAGTGCAAGAAGGCCTCCCTTGGAATGTTTGCTTTGGAGACTGGAAGAACCTAAACTTGTGCTCAAATATTTCCGTAAAGAACTACATCTCAGTTTTGTAACCGTGGTTTGAGATTGTTTGTACCGGGTTCACTCATTTGAGGACATGCACAATTACTTTAACAAATTTAGCATTAAAGTCATTGTACAGGTGCTGCAGGAATTGCTCATAGAAGAGTGTTTCTCGAAATGCAGTTAATATTAATGACTTGAGTCTTACATTTGAAACTGTAGAAATGTATTATGCTATTTCTTGGGAGTAGAATAAGATGAATAATTCACCAATATTTTATGCTTTTTCTAAAATCTCTTTTGCCCCCTAATCATGTTAGAGTGGCTAGAGTGTAAAAGTCAAGAATTACTTTGTCCTAGCGAAGGGATAATGTGTTCAGCAGTGTGGGGAGGGAAAGGAAGCAGAGCTGGCATAAATGTGTCTGCCTTATTAATGAAGAAAGCCACGGGACTTCCTTATTCCAATTCAAGTTTCCAGACACAGTCTTTTGGAGAGCGGGGGCCTCTTTGTCTGTCCACACCATGTCGTCTGCTGTCTTGCACGTGGCGGGTACTCCCTACATATGTGTTGAAAGAGAGTGAAACCCACTACTCATTGGCTGTCTACTCCGTGCTGGGTACCCCGCGAAATAGCTTACTTGCAACATCTCATTCAATCTTATGTATCTGCGTCATTCCCATTTAACAGGTAAAAAAATTAATGTACACTCCAGTGTTTTGCCTGAGGCCAGAAAAGTAGGAGGTAGATGAGAGTCCAAGCCATGTCTGCTTGATTCCGAAGCCTGTAATCGCTGGAGTAGACCGCTTGCCCAGATGAATGTAGGAATGAATAAATGGATTCATATTATATCACTCCACGATTTTGAAGCTACCTAATTATAATTTCCTTGAGTTTTTACCCACATTTTGACGCTTCCCTCAGAACGGATATCAGGATAAAACAAACAGGCAGTCAGAATTTTGTCTTCTAAGACACTATCTTAGAGCGCACTATTCAGGAATGTTTTGCATTTAAATGTGGGGATGGCCTTTAGTAGTAGGCTTTCTGAGGAGACAGAGGTGTGGGAGGGTAAGGAGAAGAGTTCTGAAGACCTAGTGTTCACAAGTTTTTTCCTTTTCTGTGTGCTGTTTCAGAAATTGGCAAGTTTTAGACATTTGGCCCTCATCTGGTCTTCCGATTATCTGTATGAAAAGATAGCGTACTTCAGCTGCTGTGAAAGGAAGTCATTAGGATGGTTGCACTGAATCTTGGTTCCTATTAAAGTATCTTCTGAGACTTCTCTGGAAAGTGGCCATGGGCTGAATCTCTTAGCTTACGGAGTCCTGAATCCAGCTCCCAGTTCTTAGACTCCTAAACATCACAGGACATTGACCAAAAGAATATCCACTTTCTCGGATGTAGTTATCTTTAGACTCCTTCAGGTGATGCTCTGCGTGTTCCAGATCGCCTGCACCGACGTGTTTCCATTACATTGAACAGAATATTGATTGAGTAAAGAGACTGCTTATTTAGCATCATGAAAATTTGGGCCATAATGAATATATATCCCATGGAAAAGAAAATCCATAAGCTCTGTCATCACTTTCTTCCAGATCCTAAATTTGTGCTGCTTTCTCTGTTTCATTGTCTGTTGATGGCCACCCCATTCTCCTAGGCACCTGAGTGCTAAGCTAAGAGACCTCTTTATTTCCTGTGCTTAGTTGCCTCCTGGATGAAGTCCCCAAGATCAAATGAATTTTGCCTGCATAAGATCATTAGCATCTGTTGCTTTCCATCTCTGCTGTAGAGTCTAGACCACCACTGTTGCTCCTGTGGACTACAACAGCCTTCTGAAAGGTTTCCTTATTTGTGTTCTTGTATTCCTACAGCCCATTTTCCACACCATGGAGTGATCTTTCTAAAGTCAAAGTCAGATATTGTAGCTGCTCTGCTGGAAGGACTTCAGTGTCTCCTTATTGTTCATGGAAGAAAGTGAAAACTCCTACTACAGCATTCCAAGTATCTGCAGTCTAGGTCTAACCCACCTTTGGGTTGTATTTCTGGATATTGCTCCTCCCACCACACTCTGCACTCCAGCAGTAGATGGGTTGGCTAAGTATAGTCGATGGAACAAGAGTTGTGGAGTCCTAAAACCTACCTGATTTTGAATCCTGGCTTTGCCATTTACCAGCTGTGTGACTTTTGGTGACTTAGCTAATATCCCTGAGCCTCTCTTCTCCCATCTGTAGCAGTGGGGATGATGGCATGGGCCTCAGAAGTTGTCAGGAAGATTAAATGAGACAATGTATGCACCTAACATCTGGTGAGTCTATTTCAGTGTGATCCCATTCTGCTTTGTGTTGTAAGTGTTCTTGGCATCTTTATTTTCTCTGTGTTGTAAGTGCTGCAGCAGCCACACTGTGTCTTGTTCATTTTTCTATCACACATAGCACTTAGCACAGTGTCTTACACATAATAATTGCTCCAAAATGTATTGAATTGGTTCAAAATAAAATGACAGCCCAACAATTTAGTATCTGAGTTTTGTTAACTTTCTGAAGAACACACGTGAGTCACAGATTGGAGTGTTCACCTATATATGTATAAATACCAGACATTTTGCTCATTAACCGAACACTTTGGCTCATTAACGAAAATACAATATCATAGATGATTTTAAAACTCTCCCTTATATCATGTGCCCCTAATTCTGGCTATACTTTTCTGAGATCTAATGACTTTGCATTTGCAAAGTGGAGCTACTCTAAAAATACAGCTAACAAGAATGAATGCTTCCATTTTCTCCTCTAGTGCAACTGTTTTATTACTCTCTGCAGGTGTACCTCCTTTTATGCAACAAACTTATTTATGCATAATCTGCAAATATTTATAGATTGGTTCATATTTTAACTGCAGAGAGTCTGTTGTGAATATTTTTTGCAGAGTTAATGAATTTTTAAAAGCTAATTTATGTATTTTGGGTGGGCAGTTTGGGGTCATCCATACTATATTTGTTTTTCTTAAAGTGGGGCATCATTCCCATGTGTCAAAAGCACTTAGCTTCATGCCTTGGGTGTTCTTACCCACACTGACCAGAGATAAAAAGGACCTGGGGGTTAGCTGAGACCTGGGAAAATAGGTCAAAGAGAGAGAGATAGTGAGCCTGAGCTGGCTGCTTAGCTGTGTGCGGAGCTCACACAAGTACTTGTCTGATGGATACTCTGGATTGGGGGGTGCTGCTCATTGCAAAGTGATGACTGAGTCTTGACACATGTCGAACCTCACAGTTAGAAATCTCCCCATCATGTGCCTTTGTTTAATGGGGCTAAGTGGAAACAATGAAATCCTGCCTCTGGTCATTATTGAACATCTAATATTCAGAAGGGCAGCATCCGTTTCCAGTGCTACTTCAGGAAAGATGCTAATCTGAAAGAAGGTAATGTGGTCTAACAAACACAAAGAGCCATACGGTCACCCCAGTCCTAAGTGGTTTAACTTGAGCAATGTTTAGCTTGTAAGATCAATGACCACTTTCAGAGCCCATAATGTTTTGGCCCTCTAGTGTCTCTTGGATAAAAAGTGGGCCTTGTAAACAAATTTAGACACTTGTTGAAATTTGAACCATGATCAGCAAACCTTTCCCCATCATGGGAAGCCAAAACAGGAAACACCAATTTAGTACCTTTTAAATCACCCGGATGATTTAAAATTTCAACATCCAGGTACTTGAAGCTATGGTCATTGCAGCTGTGCATGTTAAAACGAGATTTTTTTTTTTTTTTTCGCTTTATAAAGCTAACAGGTCTCATCCTTTGATTAGATTTTCTCTATAGGTTACAGTTTTTTTCTCTGGCATCTCCCCAGGCTTGTACTTTATGCTCTATGTTATGAACTGAATATTTGTACCCTCCCCAAATTCATACACTGAAATCCTCACCTCCAATGTGATGATCTTAGGAGGTGGGGCCTTTGGGAGGTAATTAGGTCATGAGGATGGAGCTCTTATAAATGGGATTAGTCCCTTTTTAAGAAGGGATGTTAGAGAGATGATCTCTCTTTGAGCAATGTGAAGATACAATGAGAATCCGGTCATCTGCAAATCAGGAAGTGGTTCCTCACCAGACATGGGTCTTCTAGCACTTTGATCCTGGACTTAACCCCCAGAACTGTGAGAAATAACTGTTTATGGTATAGCCTGAGGAGACTAAGACACTCTAAAAATATGCTTTGGGGGGATGCTTTATTTCTTTCTTACTCCATTCACTTGGGTAACATACACTCTCAGTTTGAATAGCACTGCCTCTTGGGAGCTTCCCCAGGTTGTTCCTCCTTGGTGCCACCATATTGCCCTGTACTTAGGGCTCTCAGTCTACTCACCACATTACCTCATATTTCCTGATTTATATATGTAGCAATGCACCTTTCAGTTTTATTCTGAGTTGTGTTTATATCTTGAGGCTCCCTTTCCCCTGGGGGACAGAAAAAGGTTTAGTTACTTCAGCTGCATGGCCCCCTTCTCCAATTCTTGAGAGATGGATCAAAATTCTTGGGCCCATGTATTGTCCAGGCATCATGGGAGGATTGCAGTTAGTCCTCGATCATCAGCTAGGTCTGTGGCATCTGATGAATGGTATGGTATCCCAGATGGTTACCAGCTGTAGGCCCATGCAGGGCATTGCTTTCTCGGACTTTGTTCCCAACCAAAAGCACTCTCCTGGGCCAGCTCAGTCAGTCTCTGCTACTTCTGTGTCCTTTCTCAAGAAACTCTTTTTCTCCTGTGCCACCACAGAGTCATTGGAGAACTGTAGGGGTCCGTCAGGGTAGTCTTCCACCTTGTGTACTTCTCTTGATCATTTGGAAATCATTTTACTGGTCTTCACACCAGACCAGGCAGGGACAAACTAGGGAATCTTGCTGCTTTCCCAAGTCTTTCCCAGGAAAAGGACAAAGATTCCCTCTGTTCTTAAAGACACACTAAACTCTCCTTGAGCTATTGTTTTCTCTCTCTGTCCCCTCCCCTCCCCTTAATAAGATTTTATATAGACTCTGGAGGTCGTAGAAGTTGGGGCTAGCTTTTTCCACAGTTCTCCAAATGTTTTCACTTATCATTGGACCTTGATTATTGAAACTCAGAGATCAAAATGTGATTCCTTGTCTATCTTCCTTGTGATATCTTTCTTGAGACAATGAGAGCTGCATGTCTAATGGCCCTAATATTTTTGATAATGGAGTGACAAGAAACACAGGAGCAACTGTTAATATTGCAAAATGTGATTGCAGCACACGTTCACCTCCGTCACTAATGTGTGACTTGCTCAAAGGGAAGAACTGTGTCACTAGCCCCTAGCATAGTGTTGGCCACTTATAAGGTACATGGGATATGAACAGATTGGTGCATTCCAAGAGAACACCTATGACTTTGTTCATTCACTTACTCATTAGTGCAAAACAATTGTTTCTGAGAATCTCTTTATTCTAGACCCCAGGCTGAGTACTTCAGATAAATGGATGTCAGGCATAATCCCAGGCCTCTAGGAACTTACATACAAGTTAATTCCTGATAGCTTAAGGTCACAACATGTCAAAGATATAAAATATTGGTGGAGTAAATTAAAAACAATTGGAGGATATTTGTAAGCCTAGGGGTAGTAGAGAGGGTCTTAAGCAAGACTGAAAATCCAGAGACCATGAAGAAAAAACGTAAATGTATTTGATTACATATATATTTGAAACTATTTGTATGGTACAATTCATTATAAATAAAGTAAAAAACTAAACCCTTATAGACTAGGAAAAATATTTGTGACATATATGATAAAAGGCTCATCGCCTCAATGGGCACAGTTTCTACAAATTACTAAGAAAGAGGTAAAGAATCTAGTAGGAAAGATAGGTCCAGGGTATGCACTCTCCATTCACAGATGAGAATATATGTTGCTGGTAAACATATAAAAAGATTCTCTAATAACCAGGGAAATGCAAATTAATAAAACAATGAAATTCCCCTTTCCCCGTCAGATACAAAACTGACATCCATTGGAAAGAGCTGTGGGGCATAGGCACTCTCATACATTGCTTCTGGAAGGGTAAACTGCCTAGCTTTTATGGGAAAGCAGTCTGGCAATATTTAAAATTTACAAATTTAGGACATGCATATCTTTTAGTTTTCTGGGAATATAATTTACAAAAGCCAAAATCCTAGCATGTGCAAGGATGTTTACAGCAACAACAACAAAAAATCCCCACAAGCACCCTGAGTGTCCATCCATAGAGGAATTGGTTGAATATATGATAGTAGATCTTTGGTATAATAGAGCTCTGAGTTAAGTCTGGGTAGAGCCAGGGGATTTAGGGGAAGCTTTTAATTTTTACCTTGCACATATCTACACTGTTTGACTTGTTATAAAGAGCAGTTATCTTTTGTAATTAAAACTCCAACAAAGTAAAAAATATAATTTTACAACTTTGTAATTATAGCGTAACACATCACATGTTCCAAAAGGGGTCAGTCAGGTGCCGTGGGGACTCACAGAAGGAGGCGCCCACCCCAGTTCTAATGCATCTAGGCAGGTTTTCTGGAGGCTAGGACATCTGTGTTTACTCTTGAAGGTTGAGTGGGAATTAGCTTAGCAGGCTGGGGGTGGTGGTGGTGAGTATTAACAAGCACAGGAAGCAGCAGATATGGAGGCTAGGGAAGACAGGTGGGTGGGTTCTTATAAAACTCAACATACTCTTGTCATATGACCCAGCAGTTGTGCTCCTTGGTATTTACCCAAATGTGTTGGAGACCTATGTTCACCAAAAAATACCCGTTCTCAAATGTTTACAGCAACTTTAGTCTTGATGCCAAAACTTGGAAGCGACCAAGATGGTGAGTGGCTAACTAAACTGTGCTACACCCAGACAATGGGATAGTATTCAGCGCTAAAAAGAAATGAGCTATCAAGCTGAAAACACAGGCAAGAACCTTCAATGCATGTTGCTGAGTGAAAGAAGCCAGTTTTAAAAGGTACATACTGTTTGATTCCAACTATATGACATTCTGGAAACGGTGAAACTATGGAGACAGTAAAAAGATCAGTGGTTTCCAGGGGTTCAGAGGAGGAAGGAAGGATGAATAGGCGGAACACAGACTTTTTGGACAGTGAAACTATTCTGTATGGTACTGTAATGGTTGGACATAATGGAATGATGCAATTGGCAAAGTTCATAGAAATGCATCACAAAGAGTGAATTCTAATGTAAATTATGGGCCTTAATTAGCAATGATAATGTATCAATATTGGTTCATCAATTATAATGAATGTACCACACAAATGCAAGGCCTTACTACTAGAGGAAACTGAGGTAGTATATGGGAACCCTGTGCTATTTGTTCAATTTTTGTTCAAACCTTAAACTGCTCTAAAAATAATCTATTAATTAAAAACAAGATAACTCAGTATCTCTGTTAAGATGGCTCATCAAAATTTGATTTTACTACTGATAATTGGGTGTATACAACATGAAAGGTCAGACACAGCAGTTTATGGTCAGCAATTCTGATAAATTCTATTGCATAAAATTTCATAAAAATGAAAAAAGGCACATTTATAAATGAATACATTGACTCATCTCAAGAGGATACATCTCTATTTTGACTAGGCATAGATGAGAGTCACATGCTCCCTTATAATGTATAATGGATACACTATCTAATGCATTCTGAAGACAAGCAATATCTAACCAAGTATCTGCAATAAAATCCAGGTTTGTCCCCACCTCACCTTCACCTAACTTCATCTCCTGGATACAAGTTTGCATCCGTTGGCCACCAAAAATCAGGGTCAAGGCCCCAGGCCTGGGGATAAACTAAGGCATTGCCAATGGGCTGGGGTTCTAGGCTGAGCAACTAATTAGAACTGAAATGTAGAGACCAAAGCAGAAGCGTAGCTTATAAATTTGGCAAGGTGGAATGGGGTGGGTGTGGAAGAGAGAAAACTGTGACTCAGAGTATCTAGCTGGGAGCCCAGAGTTTCACCCTGAGAAAGGCTCTGGGCCCTGAGACTTACTGGCAAGGAGGAGGCTTGAAGACTCGGGACTGACAGTGGTGCCTTTCTCTTACTCTGATTTGCAACAAACTCCTTGCACCTCAAACTTCTCTCATTTTCTTGCTGCATCTTTCAGTCTCTCCTTTACCTCCCTGTATCTCCCACCTTCCAGCCATAGCCATATCTGGCAGGGCTAGTTCAAGATTGTTCTGTCCCTTGTCAGGGGTCTCATAGACTCTCAGGATTGGAAGCTTTGGAATTAACTCAACTTCTCCGTAAGGCTTGGATGGCCTCTGTGGTATTCTCCACACCTGTCTCTACTGGAAAGTCTCTGGTAATAAGGCATCGGTTATATCACAAAGCAGTTCTTATAATAGGGGAATGATTCTATTAATTTTTTTTTCTTTTCCTTCTCTTCATGTTTTATCTTTATCTTTCTTTTTTAACGTAAATTTTATTTAGTTAATATACAGCATAATATTGGTTTCAGAAGTAGAATTCAGTGATTCCTCAGTTACATACAACGCTCAGTGCTCATCCCGACAGGTGCCCTCCTTAGTACCCATCACCCATCTAGAGTTTGATTCCCTCTCTCTCTTTTTTTTTTCCTCGTTCCATATGTTCATCTGTTTTGTTTCTTAAATTCCACATAAGAGTGAAGTCATTGTATTTGTCTTTCTATGATTGACTTATTTTGCTTAGCATAATACATTCTAGCTCCATCCAGTCATGGCAAATGGCAAGCTTTCTTTTTGATGGCTGAGTAATATTGTGTATGTGTGTGTGGATGTGTGTGTGTGCATGATCTCTTCTTTATCCATTCATCAGTTGATGGACATTTAGGCTCTTTCCATAGTTTGGTTATTGTTGCTAATGCTGCTATAAGCATTAGGGTGCATGTACCATTCAAAGCTATTTTTTTGTATCCTTTGGGTAAATACCTCATAGTGCAATTGCTGGATCATAGGGTAGTTCTATTTTTAAATTTTTGAGTAAGCTCTACACGTCTTCCAGAGTGACTGCACCAGTTTGCATTCCCACCAACACTGTAAGAGTGCTCTCCTTTCTCCACATCTTCACTAACATGTGTTATTTCTTGCGTTGTTAATTTTAGCCATTCTGACAGGTGTGAGGTGGTATCTCATTGTGGTTTTGATTTGTATTTCCCTGATGATGAATGATGTGGAGCATTTTCTCATGTGTCGGCCATCTGGATGTCTTCTTTGTAACAGTGTCTATTCATGCCTTCTGCCCATTTCTTTTTTTTTTTAAGTTTATTTATTTATTTTGAGTGAGAGAGAAAGAGAGCATGCACGAGTGGGGGAGGGGCAGAGAGAGAGAGAGGGAGAGAGAATCCCAAGCAGGATGCATGCTCAGCACAGAACCCAATGCAGGGCTTGCTCTTATGACCATGAGATGAAGACTTGAGCTGATACAAAGAGTCAGACGCTCAACTGACTAAGCCACCCAGGCGCCCCTCTTCTGCCCATTTCTTAACTGGTTGGTTTGTTTTTTGGGTGTTGAGTTTGATAAGTTCTTTATAGATTCGGGATACTAACCCTTTATCACATATGCCGTTTGCAATTATCTTCTCCCATTCCATAGGCTGCCTTTTAGTTTCGTTGATTGTTTCCTTCGCTCTGCAGAAGCTTTTTATCTTGATGAGGTCCCAATAGTTGATGTTTGCTTTCGTTTCTAAGAGAATGATTTTAAATGGGAGATTTCCTTGTTCAAGGCCAAATCTGTCTCCCAGGGACTTTCCTAAGTTCTCAGTATTTGTTGAACAAAGCCATCCAGAATAAGGAACAGAATAAGTCTGTTCCTTGTCTTAGGAGATAGCCCTGCAGGAATTTGAAGACCGTGCTCTCAGGTAACCTTTCAGGTGAAACATCCTGAGGCCTTTAAAACGCTTCTCATATGTCTGTTAGCCCTTTGCCATCTGAGTGACTGTTGTCCAGGCGTGTTCCCTTAAAGGGTGCTGCCCAGAAGTGAGCCTGCTGCTTTAGCTGTACAGAGGAGGTTGGAGCTAGGCCACCTCTTGTTCGAATGCTGTGCTTTTGTTCATGCGATCCAAGGTCAGATTAGCCCTCTGGCAGTCACACAGCACTTCTTATTTCTACTGAACTTGCAGATGACTAAAATCCCTGTCCTCTTTTCACATACTGTTGCTAAGCCATATCTTCCTCCTCCATTTTTATGTATTTTGAGGTTTTGGACTTAAACAGTATGTTTATACTTCATAATGGGAACACAGGCCTAGCATTCCTGCTTGGTGAGATCTCTGGGCACCCTGGTCCTACCATTTCCTGCTATTCCTCTGCCATCTCTGGTTTTGATGTGTAGGCCGTTTATGTCTTCATTTTATAAATGTGGAGGAGGTAGGATCTAGCTTCTTGGGCTGTGTTCCTTCTAGAACTCCTATGTGCCTGGCCTTTGTGAGGAGCAAGCCTTTTATCAGTCACTGACTCAACTTTCTAAGTAGGTTTTAGGGTCATTTCCCTTTTCCAGATAAGGAAATGGAGATTCAGGGAGATTCTCCTTGGTACTCAAGGCCACACAGCTAGCGTAGGGTAGATCCGACACTTATGCAACGTGTGTTTGATGCCGATGCCCATGTGCTTAAGCCCTGTGCTATACCATCTTCAGCTTCTGAAAATACAGTCTTCCCAAATCCAGAGTCACATGTAAGATACATTCATCCAGGCACAAGGAAAAGATCAACTAATCTGAGGCAGGAGCATGTCTGATATGTTAGAGATACTGTAGGAATACCAGTGTGGCTGGAACCCAGTAGACAATAAAGAGGTGGTGGGTGATATTTCAGAGAGGTAATTGGGACCCATATTATACTGGGACTTGTAAGCCTTTTGACTTACACTTTGAGTGCAGTGAGGGACTGGGGAGGCTTTTGAGCAGAAGAATGACATGACCTAGCTCTTATTTTGATTTTTTAAAATTAAAGTGTAATTGCCATACAGTGTTATATTAGTTTCAGGTGTACAACATATTGATTCTGCAAGTCTGTACATTAGTGCTCACCATGGTAAGTGTAGTCACCATGCAAAGTTATTACAACATTGTTGACTGTATTCCCTATGCTGTACCTTTCATCTCTGTGACTTACTTATTTTATAGCTGGAAGTTTGTACCTTTTAATCTCCTTTATCTATCTTGCCCACCCCTCTCGCTTATATATTTTTTTAAAAACCTAATCTTGTTGCTGTCTGTCTTGAGAGTAGAGTGTGGAAGACATGGACAAAGTACTAGGGAGCTCAGTGGGGAAGGTCCTATGTTAGGGGATGAGGGTTGGAGGGAGGGTCAGAGAAGTCCAAGTTTTCTCATAGCTAAACCCAAAGGGCATGCAGCATAATACACTCAACATTGGGAATGCGACTTAATTCCTATCTATGGGAGATTGCAATGAAACTTAATTTTATCATCACCAGATCAGCTTTGTTCACAAAGGACTTCAAAGTGTTGAATTCCCTGATCCTGAGAGTACTTTTTCCCTTTGTCACTAGATGGCACTTGGGAGTACTTCCCATCTCTAGAACTTTTACTCCGACAGCATTTACACTAGATGGCGCTCTGGCCATTTCCCCCCCCCCCCCCCCCACCCCCGAGGCTGGCTTCCTCCCCGTGTGTGTTGACATACAAGGGTAGTTAACCTCTAGTGCACAAAGATACGAAGAACTTCGTCAATCCTCCGTTCTGATAAAACAATCAATTGTATTATGAGTGCTTTTCTGTCAGTGTTGAATAATACATGCCAATGCAACGATTCTGAGTCGAATTCAGAATTCAACTGAGATCCAAGGTGATCTCGGGTGTATTTTATCAATTTGGGAAGGAGCTCCCCTGTCCCCCACCCTCGGCCTACCCTTTGCCACTGAGATTGGAGATCCGTGCATAATCTGCAGTGGGAGATAGTTTTTTCCTGCCTGTGGTCAGCTATGTTAGTTGCCTGCTATTATTATTGTTGAAAATCTCCTTGATGAAATGTCTCTTAAAGCCAGAAAACTGAAAGATGATTCCCTTGCTTTCCAGCTAACATTCATCTTTTAGATTTTTAGGGATGGTCATACCTTTTAAAAAAAAAAATTAGAGGCTTCTGGCATCCCCTCTCCCTTGTGCTTAGTTCTGACTTTATTATCTTTTCCTGGTTGAGATATATGATCTTAACTGGTCCTTGAGCTAGGAATGCATTTCCTTTTCACAGTTTATCTTTCAAAGCTAAACTGACCGAAAGAGTTTATACTCCGTCTGAAAGCCTTCATCATCCTTGTAGCACTTAGATCTCCTCCAGATTTCCTCTGGAGTTCTTTTTGTGGAAAGAACACCAGACTAAAAACCCTAAGACCTGGATTTAGGCTGGACCTTGCCTCTTGCTAATTGTGTATCCTTGGATTTGAAACAGTATTTACTTTACCTTCACTTTTCTCATCTGTGAAACGCGAGAATAGTTACAAATTACTGAGAGCTGCCCTCTGTTCCTTCCCATCTAATCTGACTTTATGCTGATGAGAGTGTTTCCTTTGTTTTAGGCCTGACTAGAAACTAGAAGTGGCTCTCTGAAACATAATATCTGCTCTGAGAAAAAAACATCTATAACTACACATTAAGAGTGCAGAAATTCACACACACATATATATATACAACAGCAACTTTCTTTGCTCTTTTTTTTTTTTTTTTTCAGGAGAGCAATATAGTTCTAATTTCTCACTTTTGGAGAGTTTCCAAAGGATATTCACACCTCATACCTGATCTAATCCTCCCCCAAATCTGGTATGGAATAAGGCATGCAGCCATTGTAAGTCTTATTTTACAGATGAAGTACGTGAGGTTTAGAAACTAGAAGGGCTTAGCTCAAGGTCACAAGTTATGGGTGCTGGAGCAGGGATGTGAGACCAGGTCTCTGTGAGTCCTGGGCCATTGGGGCCCCAGGTGACTAATGCTGACTATTAGAGTTAACAGGGTGAGGTGTCTTGAAACATTTGCCCACTTTTTGGGAACATTTGATGTAAGCCACAGAAAAGGGGCAGGCTACTTACCTAAGGTCACGTAAAGAATCACACAAACGGAAAACTGAAGAAAGAATGAAGTCAATCTAACTTCAGTCCATGTTTACAACAAAACCTTTTGTTTAGTTAAGGGCCAGTCCCTTATAAAAAGGAATCTTTGTTCTTTTCAAAAGAACCAAATACATTTCTAAATGTCATTCCCTTTATTAAAATCCTAGGTCTAAACGTAAGATATGTTTGTGCTTAAAAAACAAAGGTCCCCCTTTGTATTGAGCAAATGGGAATCCTTTGATTGAATCCAAACTTTCCTATTCCAGGTATGGCTCTGTGGTTGTTTTAAAGAAGTAAAAATGGAAAACATTCAATGCTTTTAAATACCACCTTTCTCTTTCTCAGTTTGCATGCTTATTATTAATACAGTTTGAATGTCTTCTTGCTTTGACATGGAAGTTTATTTTTAAAAGAACCGTGGATAATCTGTTACTATAGCAATAATTTCTCACTCAGAAGCTATTTAATCTTAAAGCAACAAGGGACTTTGAATGCAGCACTTGACTATACCAATAATTCAGGTGTTTGTGATGAAGAGAAATGGAGTTTTGGGGTTTTGTTGTTTGCTTTTAATTTTCTTCCTGTATCCCTCACCTGTTAGGCATTCTCATCAGGGGGAAGCCATTTGCCTGTAATGTCAGCATAGATGCCTATGCTGCTGGCAACACGTGAAAAGCGATTAGCCATGTGCAAGCCACATCTGTTTGTACACTGGGGATCTCTGGAAAAGTGCAGAGATGCCCATGTTCCACGTTCTAACGCAAATATACACCAGAAAATAGAACAGTTAGTTCGTAGCAAAATATGCCTGTGGGTAAATCACTTCTCCTCTGGCTGAGTAGGTTCTGAATCCAGCATCTGGGAAAGGACTATCTTTCACTGCCAGTAGACATTGTACTGTTTGGACATGACTTCTGGGGAGTAACCACTATTGTAAGAGGCAGTTCATGCAGTTTGGTGTAGTTGCTACCAGGTGGTGCTTAGGTTCAGAGCCAGCTTCGGTGCTGTTTCTGGTATGATCTGCCTACGACTTGGCCTTCATTTACCAGGCAGGACCCAGTTGCCTGTTCCAAAACATGTGTATACGTATATATACATATACGTTGTGTATGTATATGTAAGCATATATATTTTTTCAGCTGAAATGAGAACAACAAAGAGATACGACCTAAATTAAACCCATCATAGAATCAAAGATCTGTATGGCCTTCTTCCTTCCTGTTTACTTTCTGTTTTCTTGACTTGTTCTGAGGAAAACTCCTAGCATGAGCTACAGGGATCTGCGGATCTGATCATATACCCTACAAGTTTCCTCTTACTCTTTCTGCTTTAACCACACCACAATTTAAAAAATTCCTACTAGACTTCTTTCTTGCTTAGGGGACTTTACATATGCTGACCCTTTGCCTGAGAGCTAGCCCACTTTATTCTACCCTGCTACTGTTTTTACCCAGCTAATTCCTATTTATTGCTTAGGTCTCAGTTCAAGGTCATTTCCTTACAGAAGCTTTGCCTACGCTTCAAGATTAGGAAAGAATCCTTGTTATATATTCCCTTAGCATTTTGTATTACCCATGACATAAAATCATGATCACTGAGGTTGCTTATTCAATGTCTGTTTCCTCAACTAGACTGTAAGTTCAATGATGTCAGGAATCTGTCTTGTTTACCATGGTATTTCCAATGCCTAGCTCAGAGTGGGCACTTAAATGTGTGTTGAATTAATGAATGAATTATAGGCAGCTTTGGTGGTAGAAAATAAGGGCTCCTTTGTTTGGATTCAAAATACTGCTTTAAGATAAGCCATCTCTGGAACTGGCAGAGTCCATTTTAAATGTGCCACTGAGTTACTCCTGATGAGCTAGGATAAGGAATGCATCTGGTTTTTAACATGTAGATAAGAATGTACATATAAAAGCATCTGCTGTGTCCTTCAAATCTCTTTGAGAAGAGGCCTTTAGATCCTGTGGCATATTTTTTTGTCCTCCAGTGAAGATTTTTTTTTTTAATTTTGGAAATTGTTAAAAGGTTTTTAGGAGCATTAAATTCATTAATTGATTCATTCCACAAATTCCATTTTCTTTTTCTCAGAAATCAGGTGTGACTAGTAACCAATAGACCAGTCTTCTTGTGTGACTCATAAACTGACTCAGATAGATTTTCAAGAAGTTACATCTGTAATGAGAAGCATGGAGATTTTATTTTACTCATTTTTGAAGTCACTGTACAACCCAGACTTGGGGACCGACTTTGTGGATAAGCCAAGCATCTACTGAAAATTATAAATATTGCTCAAATATCTCACGCTTGGGTTGCATTTTTCACAAAAGACATGTCAGGCTCCAGGACCACACCTAACCCCAGGCAGGTGGGATCTGAGGAGCGAACAGGGTTTCATCCATGAGGCTTGTTTCCTCTTCTCCATCCCTGACCTGTGGCCCTGGTCGTCTGTTTCTATCTTCTTTAGAGTCTGTGTCTTACTTGCTGAACTTTCTTCCTGGCATCTGCAGGTGGGCAAATCAGGGTGTGTGTTTCACCCCTCCTAGACCTCGTTGATGTATACCATTAATTCAATTCTGTTTAATTCACATGTGTTGAACCCAAGGGCAGGTGGTCTGCTAAGCAGTAAGACTAAGGGGATTGAGGATACATAGGAAAACTACAGGGAAGTTATAGTCTAAGAAGAAAAGTGGATAGACACTTAAATAATTACCATAAACTATTGTGAGTGGTGCAACAACCCATGTGCACACAAGATTTAAAGGAAGGCAGCTTTAGGAGGGATTTACTTCCCTAAGGACCTCACACCATGATGTGCGCCCGTGCCATAAAGGAATCTGGCAGGCATGGGGTGCCACACCATCTTGAAATGTCAGGGACAGGGGTTACCTGCAGCCGGCCATGCCACTTTGGGGTGACAGCTTTCTTCTATAGCTCACGATGGTGTTCGGGAGTGTATTAGTTCCCTATTGCTGCTATAACAAATTGCCACAAATTTAGTGGCTTTAAAGAACACAAATTCATTCTCTTTCACTTTTGGAAGTTGGAAGTGTAAAATCAAGCTGTCTATAGGGCTGCATATTCTCCAAACACTTCAGAGGGGAATTGCTCCTGTGGCCTTTTTCAGCTTCTGGAGGCCACTGCATTCCTTGGTCCATGACCCCTTCCTCACGTCATTCCCCTCTTGCTTCTGTCATCCCATCTGCTACTCTGACCTTCCTGTCTCTCTCTTGTAAGGACCCTTGATTACACTGGGGCCATGTGGAAAATCCAGGATAACCGCTCTACCTCAAGGTCCTTAACTTAATCTCATCTGCAGAGTCCCTTTGGCCATGTGAGATAACATCCAGGTTCCAGAGATTACAGCGGACATATTTGGGGGCCATTATTCTGCTTACCACAAGGATTAAGGCAATGAAAATAGCAGCAAAAACAGGAAAGAATTTGATGCTATGTCAATCTTTCTTCAGGCCATTAGCCACTTAAATCAAAATCACTGACAGTGACTCATCCAAATATTTTCTCTTTTTATTTTTACTTCAAAATTTTCTACTCCTTTGAAACCTGTCATAAGACCATACTACCCACTACATCTCCTCGTTGATGTTAACTGTCCACATCCTGATTACCACCACCCTTCCCGTCATTAACTTAAGACTGTAGAACCTGGTTCACTGTCTTCTCTCTATTGTTATCATCACTTCCACTGGCCTGACCTGTCCAACACTCCAGTCTTCCATTTGGTGTCCTTTTTGTCACTGACCATTTTCCTCATGACCAAATCAGACACACAGTTCCTTGTTTACAATTCTTTTTGTTTGTTTTCTTTTTTAATTTAAATCGTAGTTAACATACAGTGAAATATTGGTTTCAGGAGTAGAATTCAGTGATTCATCACTTACATACAACACCCAGTGCTCATCACAAGTGCCCTCCTTAATACCCATTACCCATCTATAGCCCATTCTCCATCCACCTCCCCTCTAGCAACCCTGAGTTTGCTCTCTGTATTTAAGAGTCTCTTGTGGTTTGTCTCTGTCTCCATCTCTGTCTGTCTCTCTCTCTTTTTTACTTTTGTTGGATTATTTTGTTTCTTAAATTACACATATGAGTGAAATCATATGGTATTTGTCTTTCTCTGGGTGACTTATTTCACTTAGCATCATACTCTCTAGCTCAATCCACATCATTGCAAATGGCAAGATTTCATTCTTTTTGGTGGCTAATATTCCATTGTGTGTGTGTGTGTGTGTGTGTGTGTATCCATTTATCAGTTGGTGGACATTTGGGCTCTCTCCATAGTTTGGCTATAGTTGACAATG
This sequence comes from Panthera tigris, assembly GCF_018350195.1. Taxonomy (NCBI): domain Eukaryota; kingdom Metazoa; phylum Chordata; class Mammalia; order Carnivora; family Felidae; genus Panthera; species Panthera tigris. The sequence continues at coordinate 120,611,078 of NC_056677.1, read as the reverse complement.
CTGCTATAAACATTGTGGTGCATGTACACCTTTGAATCTGTATTTTTGTATCCTTTGAATAAATACTTAAAAGTGCAATTGTTGGATCATAGGGGAGTTCTATTTTTAGTTTTTTTTTAAGTTTATTTTTTTATTTTGAGAGAGAGAGAGAAAAAAAGCATGAGTGTGGGGGGTGCAGAGAGAGGGGAGAGAGTGAGAATCCCAAGCAGGCTCTACACCAGTGCGGAGCCAGATGTGGGGCTCAAAGCCACGAACCATGAGATCATGACCTGAGCTAAAGTTGGATTCTTAACTGACTGAGCCACCCAGGTGCCCCTATTTTTAGTTTTTTGATGAACCACTGTATTGTTCTCCAGAGTGGCTGTACCAGTTTGCATTCCCCCAGCAGTGCAAGAGGGTTCCCCTTTCTCCACATCTTCACTAACACCTATTGTTTTTTGTGTTGTTAATTTTAGCCATTCTGACATGAAGTGTGAGGTGTGAGGTGGTATCTCATTGTGGTTTTGATTTGTATTTCCCTGATGATGAGTGATGTTCAGCATCTTTTCATGTGTCTTTTAGCAATCTGGATGTCTTCTTTGGAAAAGTGTCTATTCGTGTCTTCTGCCCATTTCATAACTGGGTTGTTTGTCTTTAGGGTGTTGAGCTTGGTAAGTTCTTTTTAGATTTTGGATACTAACCCTTTATCAGATATGTCGTTTACAAATATCTTCTTCCATTCTATAGGCTGGCTGCCTTTTAGTTTCGTTGATTGTTTCCTTTGTCTAGAAGCTTTTTATCTTGATGAAGTCCCAATAGTTCATGTTTCCTTTTGTTTCCCTTGCCTTCAGTGATGTGTCTAGTAAGAAGTTGCTCTGGCTGAGGTCAGAGGGGTTGCTGTCTGCGTTCTCCTCTAGGATTTTGATGGTTTCCTATCTCACATTTAGGTCTTTAATCCATTTTGAATTTATTTTTGTTTATGGCATAAGACGGTGGTACAGTTTCATTCTTCTGCATGTCGCAGTCCAGTTTTTCTAACACCATTTTTTGAAGAGACTGTCATTTTTCCATTGAATATTCTTTTTTGCTTTGTTGAAGATGAGTTGACCATATCATTGTGGGTCCAGTTCTGAGTTTTCTATTCTGTTCCACTGATCTATGTGTCTGTTTTTGTGCCAGTACCATATTGTCTTGATGACTACAGCTTTGTAATATAGCTTAAAATCTGGAATCATGATGCCTCTAGTTTTGTTTCTCTTTTCTTTTTTTTAATGTTTATTTATTTTTGAAGGAGAGAGAGACAGAGGGTGAGCAGGGGAGGCTCAGAAACAGAGGACACACAGAATCTGAAGCAGGCTCCAGGCTCTGAGCTCTCAGCACAGACCCCAATGTGGGGCTCGGACTCACAGACGTGAGCTGAAGTCGGACACTTAACCAACTGAGCCACCCAGGTGCCCCTAGTTTTGTTTTCTTTTTCGGAATTGGTTTGACTCTTCAGGGTCTTTTCTGGTTCCATACACATTTTAGGATTGTTTGTTTTAACTCTGTGAAAAATGCTGGTGGTATTTTTATAGGGATTGCATTGAATGTATAGATTGCTTTGGGAAGTATAGACATTTTAATCGTGTTTGTTCTTCCAATCCATGAGCATGAAGTGCTTTCCACTTCTTTGTGTCCTCTTCAATTTCTTTCATAAGTCTTCTATAGTTTTCAGAGGATAGATATTTTACCTCTTTAGTGTGGTTTATTCCTTGGTATCTTATTGTTTTTGGTGCAGTTGCAAATGGGATCGATTCCTTGATTTCCTTTCCTGCTGCTTTGTTACTGGTGTATAGAACTGCACCAGATTTATGTACATTGATTATATCCTGCAACTTTGCTGAACTCATGTATTAGTTTTAGCAATTTTTTGGTAGAGTCTTTTGGGTTTTCTACATAGAATATCATGTCATCTGCAAAAAGTAAAAGTTTGAACTCTTCCTTGCTGCTTTGGATGCCTTATTTCTTGTTGTCTGATTGCTGAGGCTAGGACTTTCTGTACTATGTTAAATAGTAGTCATGAGAGTGGACATCCCTGTCTTGTTCCTGACCTTAGGGGAAAGGCTCTCAGTTTTTCCCCATTGAGGATGATATTACCTGTGGGTCTTTCATATATGGCCTTTATGATGTTGAGGTATGTTCCATCCCTACCTCATTGAGGGTTTTTTATCAAGAATGGATACTATGTTTTGTTAAACCTTGTTTACAATTCTGAAATTCCAATTTCAAGCATGCCAGTCTCTAATCATTTCCTCTTATCCATTTTGCTTACTTACTGTGGTACTTGCACCGATACAATTTGGTTTACCGTTTCTCTTTATTTGTCTTCCATTTCGTGATCTCAAGTATCTCCTTCCCCAATATGTTTTATGATGCATCTTCATATTCACTCATTTGCTCAAATATTAACTGAGCAACTTCTACATGCTTGTCTGGGATACAGTGGTGAAAAAAAATAAAGGCCTTGCCCTCATAAAACTTACATTTTAGTTAAAATATAATCACTTCCATACAATTGTTCATAATTCCCTTGCACCACTTCTGAAATTTCAATTTCAAACATTGTTTTATAAAATTGAGACCTCCAATTTATTAAACTCACCACTTTCTCTATGTCACCACTTTCTTTTCTTTACTGTCGTTGTTTAGTTCTTCAAACTTCCCCTTCCACATGGTCTCAGCTGATGACTATACTTCATACTTGATTGAAAAAAGAGAATGAATAAAATGGGAACCCCCTCATCTTATTTCAGAATCTTCCTTCATTTCCTGCATCCTGTATCTCTGCCATTCCATCCATTACAGTGAAAGGAGTGTCCTTGTTCATATCAAAGGTGGACACTTCGGCTTTTGCCTACTATGGATACCACTCCATCAGTTGTTCCTTCTCTGGTATCCTGTTTTGATCACATATACCCTTCCAGCTACTGCCCCATTTCTAGGTTCAAAACATCTTGAAAGAGGAGGGTAACTTCTGGGATGCCTCTTCCTCATCCTCCATTCACTCCTAAAGTCACCACAATTTGAGCTTTGTGAAAACATGGACATTGTACCCTTGAGCAACGTGGGTCGAACTGTGCATGCCTACTCGTATGTGGATTTTTTGGATACAGGATAGCAGTGTAAATGTATTTTCCATATGATTTTCTTAATAACATTTTTTTTCTCTAGCTCACTTCATTGTGAGGATACCATAGTTAATACATATGACGTACAAAAAATGTAATAGTTGACTGTTTTCGTTATTGGTAAGGCTTCTGGTCAACAGTAGGCTATTAGTTGTTAAGGCTTTGAGGAGTCAAAAGCTATGTGTGGATTTTTCACCTGCATGAAGGTCGGCACCCCTAACCCCTGCATTTTTCAGGGGTCAACTCTACTCTTGTCAAGGTCAATATTCATGACACCAATGTGTCATTGATATTCTTGTCATCAAATCCAGTGAATACTGCATATATAAACAATGGGATGTGCATGGGGTACCTGAGTGGCTCAGTCAGTTAAGCGTCCAACTTCAGCTCACGTCATGATCTTGCAGATCGTGAGTTCGAGCCCCGTGTTGGGCTCTGTGCTGACAGCTCAGAGCCTGGAGCCTGCTTCAGATTCTGTGTCTCCCTCTCTCTCTCTGACCCTCCCCTGCTCAACTCTGTCTCTCTCTCAAAATTAAATAAATATTAAAAGAAAAACAATGGAATGTGCAGTATCTCCACTTGGATGTTTGTAAGGTATCTGTCTTAATATGTCTAAAATGGAGCTCTAACCCCTAACCCCAAGCCTGTTATTTCCCCAGGCTTTACTCCTCAAATGTTGCTCCATGAACAAATGCATCACAAAATTGTGTATTGAAATATCTCCAATCTATCCACTTCTTTCTGTCCCAGTCATCTCTAGCCTAGTCTCCTACCTGCTCTCCTGCTGCAACTCTTGCCCCACTATTATCCGTTCACCACTCAGATGCCAGAGTGATTTGAGAATCATCCATACTTTTCCTCCATTTTTCATTTGGTGTAGAACAGGGGTTACAAACTCATCTCCCCACCAGGGCCAGGGAGATAAATGAGTGACGTAAACCAGGTATAGTTTTTCCTTAAAGAAACAAAATCTGCCAGAAAGCTACATCAAAGTTTAAAATTTTTTTTTACTGAATTATAGTGTAAACATGTAACATAATAACCTGAATGGTCCTGTATATTATATTTTAAAATTAAATTATAAAAAAGAGATAAATTAAAACCAGCAAGGTTTAATTACCCAGCCTTTGTTTTCTTATCTTTTCTAGATTTGTCTACAGATTAACATCTCTACTAAGAAAAACAGGGCAACAGTGATGATAAATGGTGATCAATACACCCTTGAACTCAGAGTGGGGAGTACAGCCACAGGTCTGTAAACTACATTTATGGTTTTTCCTTTTCCAGAATGTCATGTAGTTCAAATCACACAGTATGTATGTAGCCTTTTCAAATTGACTTCGTTCACTTGGTAATATGCATTTAATGTTATTGCATATCTTTTGAATGCTCGATAGCTCATTTCTTTTTAGTGCTGAATAATATTCCATTGTCTGAATTACCACAGTTTATCCATTCACCTACTGAAGAACATTTTGGTTGTTTCTAAGCTTTGGTGATTATTAATCAAGCTGCTCTAAACCTCCATGTGCAGGCTTTTGTGTGGACATAAAATTTTCAACTCATTAGGGTAAATACCCAAGGAGCATGATTGCCATATTGTATGGTAAGAGTCCGTTTAGCTGGGTAAAAACCTGACAAACTGTCTTCCAAAGTGGCTGTCCCATTTTGTATTCCTGCCAGCGGTAACAGAGGCTCACTGTTCCTCCACATTCTTGTCAGCATTTGGTGTTGTCACTGTTGTGCATTGTAGACATTCTAACAGGTGTATAGTGGTATCTCATTGTTTTAACTTGAAATTTCCTAATGACGTATGATGTTTAACATCTTTTCATATGCTTAGTTACCATTGTTCTTTGGAGAAGTGTGTGTTTGGGTCTCTTATCAGGTTTTTTTATGGTCTCTATTTATTTTGTAATGACTTTTTGAGGTATAATTGGTATAGAGTAAGCTTCACATACTTAAATTGTGCAAGTTGGTAAGTTTCCACACACGCAGATCCATAATCAAAATCAATATAATAAACATATTCATCAGGGCACCTGGGTGGCTCATCGGTTTAGCATCTGACTTCGGCTCAGGTCATGATCTCGCAGTTTGTGAGTTCAAGCCCTGCATTGGGTTCCATGCTGACAGCTCGGAGCCTGGAGCCTGCTTCGGATTCTGTGTCTCCCTCTCTCTCTGCTCCTTCCCTGCTTGCTCTCTCTCTCTCTGTCAAAAATAAATAAACATTAAAAAAATAAATAAACATATTTATCACCCTTTTGTAATCACTTCTCCCACCGGTAGCCACTCTGACATCCCTAGACAACCATGAATCTACTTGTTAGTATAGGTTAGTTTTATACTTTCTGCAACTTAATATAAAGTGCTTAGTATGTACTCGATTTTGTCTGGCTTCTTTAACTCAGGATATTTTTGAGATTCATCCATCTTGTGTCAATCATTCACTTGTATCAGTAGTTCATTTCCCTTTTATTGCTGAACAATAGTCCATTGTATGGACATATCACAGTTTATCCATTCACCTGTTGATGGACATTTGTCTCCAGTTTTTGACTACTACCAATTAAGTGGCTATGAACAGTTGTAAACAAGTCTTTGTGTAAACATATTATTTTATTTCACTACCACTACGTACCTAGAAGTGGAATCATTGCATCATATGGTAGATGTATTTAACTTTTAAGAAGCTTCCAAAGTTTTTCCAAAATAGTAGTACCACTTTACATTCCCATCAATAGTATGTGAGAATTCGAATTACTACACATCCTCAATAAATCTTTTTTTTATTTTTTATTATTTTATTTTATTTTTTATGAATATAATTTATTGTCAAATTGGCTTCCATACAACACCCCAGTGCTCATCCCAACAAGTGCTCCCCTCAATGCCCATCACCCATTTTCCCTCTCTCCCACCCCCCCATCCATCCTTAGTTTGTTCTCTGTATGAGAAATACAGACTTTAAAACAGACCAATAGGGTTTCTCTTCCTTGTAAAACAGGAAATTGACTGCCAACGAGTAATTCTCCCATTTCTTCCTAGCTAACTGAACCCTAATTAAAAAAAAAAAACTGATGTAAAATTAATACAACATAAATTAACCATTAAAAACATACAATTCAGTAGCATTTAGTACATCCACAACATTGTACAACCATTGTCAATAATTCCAGAACATTTTCATCACATCCTCAATAAATCTTGATATTATCAGTCTTTTAAAATTTTAGATATTTTATTTTATTACTTTATTTTTTTAAAGTTTCTTTCTTGAGAGAACGTGTGCGTGCGTGTGTGTGTGTGTGTGTGTGTGTGTGTGTGTGCACAAGTGGGGGAGGGGCAGAGAGAGGGGGGGACAGAGGAACCAAAGCAAGCTCCATGCTGACAGCACAGAGACCAGTATGGGGTTTGATCTCATGTGAGATCGTGACCTGAGCCAAAGTCAGATGCTTAACCAACTGAGCCACCCAGGTTCTTTTACATTTTAGGTGTTTTAATAGATATGTAGCAGTATCTCATTGAGGTTTATTATTGTTTTAAAATTTTTTAATGTTTTTTTTTTTGAGAGAGAGAGACAGACTGAGTGCAAGCGAGGGAGGGGCAGAGAGAGAGGGAGACACAGAATCTGAAGCAGGCTCTAGGCTCCGAGCTGTCAGCAAAGAGCCCAACGCGAGGCTCGAACTCACAAACTGTGAAATCATGACCTGAGCCGAAGTCGGATGCTTAACCGACCCAGCCACCCAGGCACCCCCGTTTTAAATTTAATTTGTAATTAGTTAAGTACAGTGCAATATTGGTTTTAGGAGTAGAATTCAGTAATTCATCACTTCTGTACAATACCCAGTGCTCACCTAAGGAGTCACTTTTTGCCAGTTTTTTAAGTTGGATAGTTTATTTTTCAATTGTTCATTTTTAAGAGTTGTCTTTTTTTTTAGGGGATGTTATAGATACCAGTCCTTTATCAGATTTGTGTTTTGCTAAGGTTTTCCCCCAGTCTGTGGCTTGTCATTTCATTCTCTTTACTATGTCCTTCACCAAACAGAACCTTTTACTTTTAATGAAATCCAGCTTATCAGTTTTTTTCATGGATGGTGCTTTTGGTGTTATACCTAAAAAAATTATTGCCAAACCCAAGGTCTCCTAGGCTTTATCCTATGGAATCTTCTAGGAGTTTTATAGTTTTTCTTTTTTTTTTAAATTTATTCATTTATTTTTTCTGAGAGAGGGAGAGAGAGACAGACAGAATGCGAGTGGAGAAGGGGCAGAGAGAAAGGGAGACACAGAATACTAAGCAGGCTCCAGATTCTGAGCTGTCAGCACAGAGCCTGATGTGGGGCTTGAACCCACAAGTCATGAGATCATGACCTAAGTGAAAGTTGGATGCTTAACTGACTGAGCCACCCAGGCACCCCTATAGTTTTGCTTTTTATACTTAGTTCTGTAATACACCTTGAGCTAATTTTTGTGAAGGGTGCAAAGTCTGTGTCTAGATTCTTTTTTTTGTATGTGGATATCCAGTTGTTCCAGCACCATTTGTTGAAAAGACTATCCTTTCTCCGTTGAATTCTTTTGCCCCTTTGTGTCAAGAATCAGTTGACTATGTTTGTATGGGTCCATTTCTGGGTTCTCTATTATGTTCCATTGATCTATTTGTCTATTCTTTTACCGGTTCTATGCAGGCTTGATTGCTGGAGCTTTAGAGTAAGTCTTACAGCTGGGTAGTGTCAGTCAACCAACTTTGTTTGTCTCCTTCAATACTGTGTTGGCTGTTGTGGATTTTTTGCCTTTCCAAATAATCTTTAGTATCATTTCCTTGCTACCCACAAAATAACTTGCTGGGGCTTTGATTGGGATTGCATGATTTTGTAGATTAATTTGGGAAAACTGACACCTTAGCAATATTGAGTTTTCCTATTCATAAACATGGATTATCTCTCCATTTATTTAGATCTCTTTTGATTTTATTCATCAGTTCAACATTTTTTCCATTATAGATCTTACACATATTTTGTTAGAGATATACCTAATTATTTGATTTTTTTGGTGTCAATATTGGTTCAATATTTGTAGAAAATATATCCTGCTAGTATTTGATGTTAATGATAGAGAAAACTCTGGGCAGGAGAAGAAGAGTAAGGTTTAGAGCGGAAGATGGTGAGAATAATGCGTGCAGTTACAGTTTATATTTTGTCGGATATTTTTTAAGATTTAAGACCCCCAATAGCTTACAATTTGCTTTGTGGTCAGATAGATGATTTTATGTAATTTTTACAATTAACTTGTAAGATCAGAATTACTATCCCTGTATGAGGAGGAAGCTTGATGGTAGATAACTTACACTGCATTCATAAGAGTGGACCTGCTACCTTTTTTTGTGAAGGAGTCCCTGAGCAGACTGTCACTTACCATGGCTGATATAAAAAAACAAACAAACAAACAAACAAAAAAAAAAACCCAAAACTCAAAGACGGAATCAATGCCATGAAAAAAATCCATTTGGAGATGACAGGGCAGGATGATACTGTGCTGAAGTTTAGTTAAATTTTAAGCATTGTTTTCAAGCTAATGATCACTTACTGTGGATGGAAGTATTTACTGCTGAGTCAGATTAGATTCCCTTTTGATGGACAACCAACACACAAAACAGGTAAACCTGCCTCACTAGAAACAGAAGATGGCAATAAGGTCTTTTTTTTTTTTTTTCTGGAGCAGTGGGCAATGTCGACTGAAAAGGGAAGTGGCTATACTTGGCATGAAAAAAATCTGTTCCTCTGTTCTGTACTCTATTCCTAGAAGACAAGGATACAATCTTGATGAAAAACTATAGTTTGTTTTCACTACAGTTTGACTACTGAATTCATGTTTTTTTTTCTATTCTTTTATTTTATGTATTTCTTTTAATCCTCCAAAATGTGTACATGAAGTATGTTCACAAACACTACACATATAAAATTCACTCCATCAACCAAAGCACACCGTTAGCATAGTACGTTTTGGCTGATGGAATAAGTTATTTTGTTCCCGTTCTTTGACAACAGCAACAGAAATACATTTATTTTGCATAGCTTCTTTGTTGTAGAATTTTACTGTGTTTCATTTACCAATAACCTTTTTATATGTGATTATTACCTGTAGGACCACCTGTCTTTAAGTAGGGATAAGTTACTCTAGAATTAATACTAGGCTGTTATCTCTTTATGACAAGTGTCTTATAATTTAAATAAGTATTGTATTGATTGATCAAGAGTTTTTGTTTAAATTCCAGTTAGCATACAGTGTAATATTAGTTTCAGGTGTACAGTATAGTGACTCAGCACTCCCATGTAACATCTGGTGCTTCTCACGAGTGCGCCCCTTAATCCCCATCACCTATTTCACCCATTCCCCATCCCGCCTCCCTTCTGGTAACTATCAGTGTGTTCTCTATAGTGAAAATGAAAATTACATATGTGGCAAGCAGCGATACTTGGACTTGACCCATGTCTTGAGACATCCAGTCTCATGATTATAGAATCGTAGACCTGACAGCAATGTCAGGGATGGGCTAGTCCAACTTTATTATTTTACACTGAAAGGAAGGGAACAGGACACAGAATAAGTGGCTGAAGGCTTCACACGTGTAGTTAGTGCCAAAATCAAAACTAAAAGTCAGGATCTCCTGGTCTAGATGGACCTTGGGGTCATGGGAAGATCTTCGCCTTTGAAGTTGGATAGGTATATCGTACCAGTTTTACAAACCGGGGGAAATCCCTAACCTACTTGAGCATCATTGTCCTCAGCTCCAAATTAATGACTCATTCAGTCATTCATTTCTTCATTCATTCATTCATTCATTCATTCCAGTATCTTCATGTCCCAGACAATAATAAGAGCAGAAGAATGGTTGCTAAGATCTGAAAAACGAGTTTAGGAGTGTCTAAATGAGCTGTAAATGCTAACTTACTATATTAATGCTCTTTCTTTGCTCCACATGAGATACTTTCATATAAATCACAACAGACTTGAGAAAAGTAGCACAGGGTTATATATTATCCTCATTTTGTAGTCAGAAAATTCATCAAAGATCAGGAAACTCATCTACAAGCAGGGCAAATGAAAAACAAAAACCAAGCAGAGAGTCTCTGTGAAGGGTTCTGAACCTTGGGTGCGCATGAATCTATTGGAGAGCTTTTCTTTTCTTTTCTTTTCTTTTCTTTTCTTTTCTTTTCTTTTCTTTTCTTTCCTTTTATTCCTTCCTTCCTTCCTTCCTTCCTTCCTTCCTTCCTTCCTTCCTTCCTTCCTATGCCTGGATCTCACAGCTGGAGGTTCTAAATTGTTCGGGGTTTGGGGTTGGGGGGGGTAAAGGACATTTTTACAGAAAGCTTGCATGTGATTCTCACGTGCAAATGGGATAGAGAGACCCTGTGGGCTAGACTGAACAGTATGAGTTTTCAGTGGGCTGCATCAGTTGACAGGTTTTCCGAGGGTTACGTGGTTGGGTAGCATGAAGGGGTTGAAGGCCTCAGCAGGGAAGCTCCTCTGTAGCCAGTTCAGTTCCATTATTGTCTTCCTAAACTCAGCCGTGATCTTAACTAGCCCTAGCTGAGCCCCTTCATTTTTACTGCTTTTTATTCCAAGCATAATAGCAGTTATAGTAAGGTGATGTTGGCATGAAACTCAGAAGAGAGGTGTTTGTCAAATTGAATATGGTGCCCTGCTATTTCCTGGATAGTTTGAGTTTGGTTTTGAAAATCACATTCCCCACCTCTGGAGTGGGGGACATTTGAAGAATACTATGACAACTTGAAATCTCAGCATGTCACAGCTTTGCATATTCTTGTTCAAGTATTTTCTTGGAAACTACTTAGCCTAGGATTATCTTTATTTCAGTCTTAATTAATCCATGAGGAAAGTGGGGCTCAGGCAGGGTCATTGGAAACCTATTCTGGCTTCTTTGGCTAAGTTTTCACCATGTTATGCCCAGGAAATATCTAATAGAAATATTAATGTAAATGTCTATTCGTCAGAAAGTTCTGAGTACTGGGGGAGAGGAGATAGAAGGCAAGGTACATTCCTTGAGCTATGAACAACAGAGTAAGTAAACGAAGAGGGTATTTTTAAAAAATGTTTATTTATTTTTGACAGAGAAAGAGTCAGGGTGTGAGCAGGAGAGGGGAAGAGAGAGAGAGAGAGACACACACACACACACACACACAGAATCCAAAGCAGGCTCCATGCTGTCACCATAGAGCCTGACGCAGGGCTCGAACCCACAAACCTCGAGATCATGACCTGAGCCGAAGTTGGATGCTTACCTGGCTGAGCCACCCAGGCGTCTCATGAAGAAGGTATTCTATCAGGATACTTTATTGTAATTGTGGAGTGTCAACCTGGTCTTGTTTCCTTTGCATTCACCAGTTCTCTTATCACCACCACCACCACCACCACCACCACCACACACAGACACACACACACACACACACACACACACACACACACACACACACACTCCTTGGCTTTCCTAGTACTGTTAGACCCATCCTAGTTAATATATATATATATATATATATATATATATATATATATATATACATATATCGTGGTTTTTTTTTGATAGAGAGAAAGGGAGAGTATGCATGAGTCCATGAGCAGGGGAGGGGCCGAGAGAGAGAGAGAGAGAGAGAGAGAGAGAGAGAGAGAGAGAATCTTAAGCAGGCTTCATGCCCAGCACAGAACCTGACGCAGGGCTGGATCTCACAACTGTGGGATCATGACCTGAGCCAAATCAAGAGTCAGATGCTAAACCAACTGAGCCATCCAGGTGCCCCGGACCCATGCCAGTTCTTAATAAGTCCTGACAAAAGAGGAGTTTATACATCTCAGTAACCTTCACCTCCTCATCTTGTCTATCCATGAAGTCCTGGGGATAAAGGTGGTTTCCCAAAACTAAGGTTAGGATCTAGTCAGCAGTGTCTTCTTGTCCTCTCGCTTACCTCCTATGTTAGCCTTTGCTACCCAGCAGCTCTGGACCAGGGAAACCCTGAATCATGTACTCTGCCCTCCATGGTCTGGCCCTCTCTGGAACTAATCTGGTTTTGGGCAATCCCTTTCCTCAGAAATGAATCCTGCCTTCCCCACCTTGGCCTTTTGGCTGGTATACTGTTGTGTGTAAACAGGTCTCTAGATAATACTGCCCCTGCATGTGAGATGTCTGAGCACAGACGGCTTCATGAATCTTCTGCTTTTGTCCCCACTCCTCCACCTGAACGCATTGGGCACAATGGGCTAGTGCCTGCATTTATGACAGAACTTGCCACAACCCATCAGATGGAGGAACCAGCCCCAGCTCCTTTATATCTCATTTGTCTCTGTGTCTGTCTGTTATCTGGCTTTCCACGCTCCACCAGCTGTATTGGTGCCATTAAGCCTGAGATGTTCTGAGTTTCCCACATGATACCCGGGAAGGATTAGATGGCCTGCCTTCCTTGGGATAATCTTTGTTACGCAGCCCTCCTTAAGCTTACCTCACTTTGAGCTTGCTACACTCAGCCTACAGGAAACCTTGTGCTATTAGGTTTGAGCATTTTAGACCTTTGGTTTTCTATTTGCTTTGGATCTTTTGAATTAACTTTTCAGTCCTAGGGGAGGCTGTCTTGTCCCAGTCTCCCTACTACCTGCAGGCCTGGACACTGAAGAGTTAGCCTATTACCTTATAGACAAAATAGAACCTTGTGTCTGTTTGTTCCCAGCCATTACCAAATCGGTCTATTTTTTTTTTCCCTGGGTCTGGTATTTGGGAAATGTTGACATTATGTGTGAAAATATATAAATCTCCCCTTGTTATTCTTTTCCTTTGGTCCGTGTGGTTTTTATTCTTAAACTCTTTTCCTGGGGCTCCTGGGTGGCTCAGTCGGGTGGGTGTCTGACTTCAGCTCAGGTCATGATCTCACAGCTCGTGAGTTCGAGCCCCGCGCTGGGCTCTGTGCTGACACCTCAGAGCCTGGAGCCTGCTTCAGATTGTGTCTCTGTCTCTCTGCCCCTCCCCTGCTCGTGCTCTGTCTCTGTCTCTCTCAAATATGAAAAATAAAACCTAAAAAAAATTAAACTCTTTTCCTCATAAGACCCATAGGTTGTAATATATGTTTTTTATGTTTTTATATTTTAGCAAAATACCAAAAACGTCTTTGGCCTCTAAATGCTATGTAAGGAAAACATGCAATGTTGTGACTGTTCATTTTCATCCCCTTCGTACTAAAGCGTCTCCCTTTAGAAACTCTCAGCAAGAGTGGGCAACTGGGGAAGGAGGATATCTGCTATTACTAAAGAACATTACCAAGACCGTTCTAATACCACTTATTTTATTTATAATAAACCTACGTATCAGTTGCATGTAACTAATGTACATGGCTAGAAATCCATGATCTCGTGCTGGGTTGAGCAATCTGCTATACGCTGAGCCTGTTCTTTTGTGAGGCCCACACAAATAGTGGAGCGTGAGCCCAGGATGGTATCTGCAGGAGGAGGGCACTTTATCAGACGATGTGTTTTGCAGAAGTTATTTCAGAACCATGATGGCCTTAACCGAGAGAGAAAGTGAGAGAGAGAGTGAAAAGGGAAGGAGAGGTGAAACCTTATTGTAATATTTGTAATTATGTTAACTCCCGAGGAAAGGGTTGAGGCAATGCTAGCCGCTGTATTCTGCAGTGGGGCAAATGTTCAATATCCGTGCTGTGCAGTATGGTAGTTACTAGCTTCATGTGGCTACTGAGCACTTGAAAATGCGGCTAGCGTGACTGGGGGACTCATTTGTATTTTAATTTAAATGGCTACATGTGGCTAGTGTCGGTGGTATTGGGCAGCTAAACATTTGAGGATTGGATTCCAGAGCGAGTGGCTCTTTGACTGCAATGTTGAGCTTTTCATGGTCTTTGCATGCACATGCTTCAAGGCGGGGATTGTCTGCATTATGGCTTGCTCCCATTACTAGAGTGCTTCTGGGTTTATTAATCCATTTCCTTTAGTTCTTGTAGATTCCTATGTACCGTATTTGTTCAACAAATCTGTTCTAATGCATAGAGTGTGGTGACATGTGCTATTTGTGAAGTTATGCAACTTTTATTCAAAATGGCATTCATACAGACTTGATGAAATACATTTAATTTCCTCCTACAAAGTAACTTGTTTGGTGTGAACAAGTAATTCTCATGTCACTGCGAACATAGACTTGAGGAAGAGGTATAAACAGAGGGGGAAGATAGATGTTTTTAATTTACCAACTTCTGACTATCGGTATCTCACTTAGCGCTTAAAAAAAAAAACCCAACAGAACACTCATCAGTTAAGATAGATCGACAAATCTGAGGCCTGGAGTGGATCATGGAGACATCTGGTACACTCTCCTATCGAATGCTGCTTTTTTTTTCCTTGCCACCGTCCTTCCTAACCTCTTTCCCCACAATTAGCTATTCAGCCTCTTCCAGAAGTTTCAGTGACAGGATCTCTTTCTCTTTCCTTCCTGAGGTACTTCCTATCATTGTTGGGTGACTTCCATCCTTAGAAGTTGCCTCCTGGGGCGCCTGGGTGGCGCAGTCGGTTAAGCGTCCGACTTCAGCCAGGTCACGATCTCGCGGTCTGTGAGTTCGAGCCCCGCGTCAGGCTCTGGGCTGATGGCTCGGAGCCTGGAGCCTGTTTCCGATTCTGTGTCTCCCTCTCTCTCTGCCCCTCCCCCGTTCATGCTCTGTCTCTCTCTGTCCCAAAAATAAATAAAAAACGTTGAAAAAAATTAATTAAAACGGCATCCCTCTCCCCCCACTTCAACTATGTAGCTTCCTTACCGTGCTTTATTAAAAAAAAAAAAAAAAAAAAAAAGTTGCCTCCTTATGGTGTGATGAAATCTGTTTGCACCCATGGTATCTGCTTGTGAGATAACACAAGCATATGTAACTCTATTTCCGTGTATTAGTCCTCCAAATCTTTGAAGATAAAACTCCTTTTTACATAGAATTTTCTGGATTGATTTTGAATTAATTTATTCCTGGCAGACTTCAAAGTCTCCTCACTGTCCTCTCTCCTTTATCTTGATCCAGACATATACTAGTTTGTCAGTGGTCCACTTGAGGTAGCACCCAAAAGTGAGACTGACACTTTAGGTGAGGTTTTATCAGTAACAGACTTGGGCAGAATGCTCACTTCCTGACTTCTGGAGGCTACACCTTTACTGTTAGAGTTTAAGGTTACTTTAACTTTTTTTCTTTTCTTTTTTTTAAAGCAGAGCCACACCAATATTCATATTGATGTTACCATCAGCTAAAGGGCCGTAGCACTTTCCCAAGTGTTAAGTCATGTCTCTCCTGTATTGGAACAGTTGTATTTGGGCGATCAGGTAGAGCACTTTATATCAGCCCATGTTGAATTTCATCTTGATAGCTTTGGTGTGTGATGTGCCTTGCCAGATCTCTCACTTCAGACATGAATAACTTGTTTCTCCAGCAGCTGGGAGTAACCCTCAGCTGTCAGCAGTTTTTCTTAACTAAAGGAAACTATCTTGCCAAGGCCACACTTACTTTTAGGGGCAGCCTCCATTCACTGATCAACTCAGGGGCATAAAGTCCGCCCCCTTCCTTGGGACCACTTTTCAGGACCATCTCAGGTCCAGTATTCCCTGTGGGGAGGAAGCTGGGCCTTCACTGGGACTGCATCACAAATCAATTTCTTCCTTTACTTATCTCTGGTTTCTCTTCCTTCCTTTCACATGTGTCGATCCCAAGAGCCGTCCCTAATGTTTTGCATGCGACTTTCTAGCTCAGAGTCTGCTTCACAGAGAGCCTCGTTTGCATTCACATATTACTCCAGTCTGTGCAGTAAATTCATTATGAATCCTGCATCTGTCATCAAAGGTATCAACTTTTCTAATTTTCAGGTAAGATTCCTTTCCCGAGGTCCGGAGTCTTACTTTCAGCTCTTCACCTGCTCTCTCTACCTTGATTTGTCATAGGCATCCCAAAGTCAACACAGCCACAGCAGCATTTTCACCATCTTCCCTTCTGAACTGACTCTTCTTATTACATTAACTCACCCACAGTAGAAATCTTCTCTTCTCCCTCGGTGTAAACATTCAAAGCTTCCTTTCTTACTGCCCTTTCCCTAATTAAAGCTGTTAGCCTCCATCACTTATAATATTATAAGAGCCTCCTCCCGGCCTTCTGTGCCACCAATTTTTACACATGACACTCCACTTTTCTTCATATGGCCCTCAGAGAATCTTTCTAAAACTTAGGGCTGATCATGTTACCCTCTGACTTAAAAACTTTGATGCCCTTCCCCTACACCCTTCCTTAAAGGATCAAATTCATACTTTATAAGTTTTAAAGCCTCTTATTCAACTTTTCTCTCCTTCCTGTTTTGTCTGCTTCTGCTCTCTTCAGATGTACATACGTACTACCCTACTCTCTAGCCGTGAGAGTCTCCAAACATGAACACTGTCCTATGTACATGTCTTTGAAGGACATTTCACTCCACCCCCCTTCATGCCTAGTGAATTCTCCTTGTCTCCCAGTGGATTATGAGATTCTTGGAGGCATGTAGTTTGTGCTTGCTTTCCAACATATAATGTAGTGCCCGACACATTGTGGTTCCACTGGGTCACCTGTATGCTGCACAGGTACTAGGGTGTATGTCCCTTTGAAAGAATTGAATATGGGATTCAAAGTTAGAACCTGAAAAAAGGGAAGGAACTGAAAACAGCATGACCAAGGTCAGCCACAGTATAGATTTATAGGTCTATTTGAAGTACTTTTATTTTATTTATTTATTTTAATGTTTATTTATTTTGAGAGAGAGAGAGAGAGAGAAGCAGCGAGAGAGGAGGAGAGAGAATCCCAAGCAGACTCTGCACTGTCAGCACAGGGCCTGACACAGGGCTCGACCCCATGAACCATGAGATTATGACCTGGGCCAAAATCAAGAGTTAGATGCTTAACCAACTAAGCCACTCAAAGCAGCCTTATTTTAAGTACTTTGAAAATGGTTTGACATTAAACTACTTTTCTTACTATTAGTAAATCCTAGAAGTTTGAACTTTTTATATCTTGTTGATGATTAAACTTGTATGCCCCAGACTAAGATGTCATGGTGGATTAAAAGTACATTTCTTTAGGGGTGCCTAGGTGGCTTAGTCGGTTAGACGTCCGCCTTCAACTCAGTTCATGATCTTGCAGCTTGTGAGTTTGAGCCCCGCGTCAGGCTCTGTGCTGACAGCTCAGAGCCTGGAGCCCACTTCGAATTCTGTGTCTTCCTCCCTCTCTGCCCCTCCCCCACTCACACTCTGTCTCTCTCTCCTTCAAAAATAAATAAACATCAAAAAATTAATATTAAATGTATATTTCTGTAGAGAATATAGTTTTAGGATTCTTAGAATTTTTGAGGGGGAAAAAGAAATAAAAACCAAGTTACATAGGCGGTTTAACGAAATGTTAAACATACTTTCCATACAAGAGACATGTTTATCCATATTTTTCTGAGAAAGCACACATTTAGACAGTGTTTCTTGGTCCTGAATTTCACATGAGGTATGAGTTTCAAGGTAGTGATTCTGTGGTCTAGTGATTCTATGGAATTACTGGAACAGGTTGAGCAGTTTAGTAGCTTCAACCTGGTAAAAAAAATGGAAAGAGTCAAAATCCCCCAATGTGACCCAAATGGGAATGCTGGACTGAAATCAGCAAGAGGAAAGTTACAAAAAACGAACTGCTGAATCCTGAATTTAACTTTAAAAGTGTTATCACAAGATAGAGGAGACCTGACTTAGAAGTGGTTTAGGTGAACAACAACAAAAGAAAACTATATTTTTGTAAGCTAACAGTTTGATGTGACCCTTAAAAAAGGGGAGGCAATCTTGTAGTACCATAACTACAACGTCCAGATCACAGAATAAATAGCTAGCCAGTACTGTATTGACTCAGATATGTCAGGAATATTGTATTTAGATCTAAAGGGAGTGATGCCAAGTTAGTATGCCTCCAAAGAAGGGTATTCTGGATGGAGAAGTCTCTGTTTTCAATTAGGAAAGGTTGAAACAGCATAAATGCTAAACTGGAGAAGAGGGGACTATCAGACATGTGTGTGTGTGGGGTCACATTGGAAGCATGATCATGTACAAAGGACCGAGCACTGGGTTATGTCAACGGTGAATATCAATGGCTAAAAGTTAAAAGAATGGCAATTTTGTCTCAAATAAGACTTTATATTCTAATGCATCAAAATATGTCTAAAAGTAAAATGCCCTGCCCTTTGTGGTAATGAGTTTCATGTCATTAAGTTGCGGGCAAATTAAAACTGTATGGAAAATATCAGATGGGAGGTTGGACCAGAGGTGACCAAGGATTTAGGTTTCAGTTTAAGATGGTATGAACTCATCTAGTGTCAGAATGCATAATTATGTATTGAGGTATTGTGGATGAAGACCATTTTGGATTCTCAGCTATTTTTCATTATTTTTTATTACATTTTATTATGTAATATCTGTTCATTTTTTAAACATGAGAGTTATATTCTATAAAGGCAGGTAAGATTGTGAGTGACATACCATGGAAGTTAAGAGAATGTCCTTGTCCCGGTTCTACCACTTGCTAGCTGTGTGACCCCGGGTAAGTCACTTTGCTTCTCTGAACGTTAGTTTTTTTTGTTTTTGTTTTTTTCCCTTCGCTGTTAAATATTACTAATAATAGTACCTATATTATGGGTAGTTGTAGAGATGAAATAAAACATGTAAAGCATTCAGGTCATATTCAGTAAATGTTGTTGTTGTTACTATTACTACTTGTTTCTCTGTAATTTTTGGAGGTTAACACAAAAATATTCCCTCCCTATTGAAATAATGCAGACATTTTACTCTTTGCTCATAAGATAATATGGTTCCCTTTGTGGTTGCAGTTTGTAATTATTTGATAAGTTATCCTTATTAAGTCTATGGGAAGTTTCAAACTTTTAATTCTTTCACCTTTATTTGCAACATAAAAAATCACAGAATTCATGAGGCAACAGATGAAAAACATTATCACTTTTTGAATAACACATTCAGTTGAAAATTAAATGATTTAAAATATAATTGCTTCTGGAAGTGACTTTATGAGCGGTGGAAGGATTTAGTGGAGGAATGAAAAATAAAGCAACTGCACCAAGCATGACTTGCTTTTTTACTATGGCTTCATGTGAGAGTCACTTACTGCCCTGTTTTCCAGAAACAGGCCGCTTTGATATTCGTAAACAGCAGTGTCGCATTCTCTAGTCACATATTTTGAAATATGGTTAGTGCATGTTTATGTTGGTGAAGTTAGGACTCAAATGCAAGTTACAGTTTTTCTCAAATGGAAACACAAACTGAATTGAACAGAACTTTCTTGTTCCTCTCTTGGCTTTGACATTCTTGACTTACCACCCTTACCTAGTAAAAATACCTCTTGCGCAGTCTAGATGTGGCTTGTACTTGACTGTGCTGCACGTGGCTCCTGGGATCCGGATAGACTGTTGAGTGCTGAGCGTAGATTTACCTACCAGCTGCATTTTGCACAGGGTTTTAGGCTGCCACCGCTGGGCGAATCCCCGCCTCCCCACCCCCAGCAACAACTGTCTTGTGGGCTTACCAATTACAAATAGAGGTCTAGCTTTAAATCAAATGTAATTGATATCAATACAAGAGTCTGGTTGGGCTTTTGGTAATTTAGGAAAATGGAGCCATTTTGAACTTAGTCAAAATCTGACCCGTTTAGAGTGAAAGGAAAGCAACTTGTTGAGGATTTTAGTCCTTTGCTGGGTCATATGGTAAGCACCTCTGTAGTTCCAGGTAAGCTGTTCCAGGATGGCTGTTTCATTTACATTCTCACCAGCAATGGGTGCATGATCTGGTGTCTTCCCATCCTCATCAGCAGTCGGTGGTGTCGCTATTTTCTTTTTTAACCATTTTGGAGGTGTGTGGTGATGTGTCATTGTGCTTTTAATTCGCATCTCCGTGATCATATTTAACAGCTTTCATGTGCTTATTTGCCATCTCTATATCCTTTTTGGTGAAATGTCTGCTTTTGTCTTTTGTCCATTTTCTAAATCGGATATTTTTGTTGAGTTTTGCGAGTTCATTATATATTCTCGAAAAGCATCATATCTATATATGTGGTTTGTTAATATTTTTTTCCCATTCTGCGAGCTTGTATTTTTATCTCTTTATCAAGACCTTTTGCAAAGTAAATCTTTATGAAATCTACTTCATCTGTTTTTCATTTTACGTAAAATGATTTTGATGTTATGTCTAAGAGCTCTCATGGAGAGCTGAAGATTTTCTCCTGTGGCTTTTTCTTCAGGTTTTATGGTCTTGCATTTTACATGTAGATCTGGGGTCCATTTTGATTTAATTTTGTGTGAAGTGTGGGGTTTACGTAGAGGGTTTTTTTTTTTTTCCTCCTATGGCTTTTGATTAACTTTTAATTCAAAGGAGCGATATTCAACAGCAGTTTATATGTTTATAATGTTATGGATTTCCCAGAAATGTATACAAGCATAGTTCTTTATGATCTCTGTATCTTGTTGGTACTCCAAACAGTGCCGGCCTACAGGTAGGAACTCAGTACATGCTTGGTTAAGGAGGCAGAAACTTCTGGGTTCAAATTCTCCACTTACTTGGGGGCACTTTATTATTTTTTTTTTCACTTAGAATCACTTGGGGGACTTCGAACAAGTCAGAGTCTCAATTTCTTCATGTGCAAAAACTGGATAACAATTCCTTTGTCTCTCTCATAGATCAAGTGAACTAATGCATGTAAAAGTTGCTTTAAACAGTTCAATACTGTTTAAACTGCAAAGTACTTAAACACCTCTGGGATGATCATGGATTTCATTAGTAAGCATGATAGAATTGTGCTCTAGCCCAAGTGTTTGTTGCTGCCTCCCTCTCTGCCCCTCATCTTTATAGGAGCAGCAGTGTCTGCCCACAGGAGAAATGAGAAGGTTTGGTCTTACTCTCTTCCTTTCCAACCTCTCGTGTGTTTGTGAGGTGGCTGTCTGTCGGTTAGCGCCGGCAACTCTGACATGCCATTCCCTTGTCAACTCATTACGCTGAGGTCTGCTCCACTGGAGCCTGAGAAAACATGGTGTGGAATAGTCCTGCTTTCCGTTGTCCTTCACGGTCCCTTTGGTCCACGTTCAAGACTAGCACATCTGATGATACAGATTTGGAAGTCCATGATGTTACCCCAGAAATTTCACATCAAATGAGCAGGTTTTTCATAATGTCCACAATGGTGCAAATATTCCCTTCCATTTTTCATGCAGAGTCCATTTTCCCTGAGTACCTGGGAACATCTTCCCCCTTCCCCAAATCCTCTGGTCTTTTTATCACCCTCCCTTTCCCCGAGTCTTGATTTCATCCGCAAGGGGGAAGCAGCAAATCCTTGAAGTCCTATAACAACTTCTGATTATCAAATGGAACCTCTTTTAAAGCCTACTTTAAAAAGCTTAAAAAGCCTGACCATACTGCCCCAGGCAATCCAACCAGCACTTTCCGTTTGGTTATCCTCTTTTATTTTACTTAACACTGACCACTGTTTAATGATACATACATATTTGCCCTCTGTCTCTCCTACTAAAATATCTGCTTCATGAAAGGGAATGACTGAGTCTGCTCTGTTCACAGCCAGATCCTCAGAATTTTGAACATAGAAATGCTAAATAAATAGTTTTTGAATTAATCATTGAATTTTTCAGAGTGGGCTTGCTATAAGACAACTATTTGACCATCTTTTATAGCATGGTGATTATCTCCTAGTTTAACTAGTTTAGTTTATATGCTAACAAATTCCTCTCTCTTATATGACCTAAATCCCTCTTTCCTTACAAGGCGTATAGGGGGAGAGGAAGGAAGAAGTGAAGAGGAAGGAAAATCCCGTCCTGTCAAAAGATGCTTTTGGAGGAAGTGAAATGGAAGGCAAGGACACAGTGATCAGGAGACTCGGGTATAATAATGAGATAATAGATTTTTATCCTTGCTAGGCAAGACAGCTGTGAACATAATAAACAAATATAAAACTATGCAGCAGGAAATGATTAGAAGTAATTAGTGGTGAATGGTTTATTAGTCAGGGAAAAAGACAAATGAAAGGGAGGTTTGAGGATACTGTTGGGGGAAGAACAGATATCAAATCCGTGGCCTTTGAGGTCAGGGTTTGGAACCTGCCATACAGGGAGGGGCAGGTTTATGGAAGGGAAATTTAGCTCCCCTCCCAAAAATGCATTTCTCTTTCTCTTAAATGCCTTCGCTGTGTTAATAATGGTAGCAATAACAATAATGATTGCATAAGCTAACAGTGATTGAGCATTTTCTGTGTGCCAGGCACTGTGCTAAGTGTGTGATGTGTATTTGCTTTAATTCTCACTATAACCCTATAAGGGAAGTGCTACTACAATATCTATTTTACAGTTGAGGAAACTGAGGCAAAGTAACTTGCCAGAGATAATAGTAAGTCTCCTTCTAGCCAGTTAGGTTCCTTGTGCTCTATGTTGGTTGAAAAGATGGAATGTATTTTGATATTTAGAATGAAGGGATTATGACTTTAATGCATAAAACAAAGTCTTCTAAGTCATTAGAGCTTCTATAATGCAAGATAGTAGGGCAGATTTTTCCAGGTACTGAAGTCCCCCAGTAGTTAGGTAAGTCAGGATACCTGGATCGGCATCAGCATTTTAAGGACATTAAGGAATCTTCTAGACACGGGCTGCTACTTTCTTATAGTTAGACACCACATCTTTTATTCTTACTCTTTTTTTCTTGGATACCTTGCCACCGTCAGCACAATATCCCCTATTCATTTCAAGGTGGGGACACTAACAGAGCAGACCCTGTCACAGAGGTGTCACAAAGATGGTTGTGAGTCCAAGCTTTGCAGACAGACTTTCATTTATACAACCAATATTTATTGAGCACTTACTCTGTGGTAAGCATTCTCCCAGGTGATGGGGATACAAGAGTCAACCAACTTGTCAAGTCCCCACCTCTCATGAAACTTAGGTTCTAATGAGGAGAGAGAGAAAGAAGGGCCTCTTTAGATAAAGGGCAGGAAATCCTGAAGGATGAGAAAGGAAGAAGGTGAAGAGAAAATATTCCGCAAAGAGGGATCGTGTCACACTGGTGTTTGAAACATTGCAGTGGCGTCAGCCCAATAGGATAAGTCCAAATTCCTGAGTGTGAGACATAAGTATCTTCGTGGTTAAGACTTCTGCTCCTGTACCCCTATGTCTGCAGCCTTGTCTCCCAACAGGCTCCCCCTTCTTGCCACCTGCACACGTTGTGTCCACAGCTCTGAATTCCTTTCCCAAATTTGTTTCCTGGTAAGCTGCTCTTGATCCTTCAAGACTCAGATCAAGGACCAGCTTCTCTCACTTCTGCAGGTAGACCTGACCATGTCCCCTTTTGAGACCCTACTATATTTGGTAGCTCAGGCTATGTTAGCACTTGTCACACTGTAGTGCGTTTGCCTATTCTCATATCAGGTGTGTGTTCAGAACCCAGCTTTGCTACTTGACTTTCGTGATCATCAGCTTCTCGGAAGTGTACTTCAACAAATCGTAGTCATCGTGATTGATACTAATATCGACAGTCTGTTACAGGTCTCCAAGCCTCTGCTTCATAGATCCATAGATTATAGGGGCTGAACAGTAGCTTAGATGTCTTCTATTATAAGCCTGAATAGAATTCTATAACAATGAAAAGGTCCTTAATGATCTTCAAATTGTGCATAGAGAACTTTTAGGAGTCTCTCAGAGGTGCTTCCGGCGCTAAGTTGGGAAGTTTCTGGGCTACCACCTTGCTTTACCCAGAACATCTATTTATACATATATAATCTCATTTGCCGTTTGCATAAGATTTCACTTGCATTGTTAAACATTTCAACTGTTCTTAACAGTTTAAAAGTCATTCATCTCATCCAACTCCTCATTTTACAGAACTCTACCTTTTGCACGGAAACAGAACTAGTTACTGGTAGTGACAAATCTAGGTCTCTCAGCTCCCACAGAGCCCTCGAGGAAGGACTCTATCCCATCATTTGGAGATTCCAGGTCTTTTCTTTGTACTGAATGAGCACACCACGCCTAGGTATAAGATTCACGAGAATCCTAAGACTCTGGGATTTTGTTCTGTGTTTTAGAACCTGGAATTCCTGACTGTCTACTAACAAACCGTTTACCTTGCTTGATCTCTTCTTCTCCATGTGCAAAGATGAGACAGAGGAGACCAGTGAACCCGGAGGTAGAAAATGCTGTCTCAGGGGTACTCTCTGAGTGAAAATGTGAATAAAGCTGCCCAAGGCACACGAATCCGGCCCATGCCTTCACAAAGGGAGAAGGGTTCTTCTCCCTGTCTTTGCTTTCCGTGTTAATTACCCTGGTCACTAATGTTTTGTGTGAATTGGGTTTAACTTATGAAAGCATCACCTCATATTTCTCACATTTATAAACTTTCACCATCCTCTTTCCTTTTCTCAAGCTAGAGGTTATTTTTCTTTCCCAGTGTTGGATACCATAATTGTCTTAGTAGCAGGTTTTATACAGCCTATGTTTTAACTTCAGACTTGAATGTTTAGCTTCCAGTACCTTTTGCGTTAAAGCCCATATGTTTGCTCTAAATAGCATGAAGTGATTAATTGAGTCATTAAGACGACTGTTGCCTTATTAGGGATCCAAGAAAGCTGAATGGAATGGTACAAGTGCAAACTAACCACATTTATTTAGCTTTCACTGCACATGTGCATGTGTGTTTTCCAAGCAAATGATTCTACAGTGCAAATTTGCAAATGATATGAGACTAGAAGAGATTGCTAAGGCTTTAGAGGTAGCTAATGCCTTAGGATCCAAAGAGATCTTGACCGCTTAGAAGGAGTGGCCAAGTCAAACAAAATAATAAAGAAAAAATGTCCACTGTGCCCCTGGCTCCAAAAAATCAACTTGACAGGAGAGAGAGTCTTTAAATTGAACATTTTGGCTGATCACAAATTCAATAAGAATCAATCTTAGCTACAGAAATAGGAGTATAAAATCTGGAACAGAATAAGTGATAATATTGGTATCTTCAGTGCTGACTGGATCTCCTCCTTCAGTCCTGTGTGTAACCAGGTCCAGGAATAGCCTGTTTTATTGTGTTGTTTTTGTATGGGTTTTTTTTTTTTTTTTGCCTCCTATAATATTCATCACCTTCCATGGTCCCCTTTCCCCACATTTCCCTGTAACCTTTGTTTGGGAGACTTGACATTTTCTCGGTTTTCCATAAAATGCTATAGGCACATAGTGTCTCTGCAGAGGTCTTCCTTTCAACCAGATTGCCACCCAGTAGCCTCACATGAGGGAAATTCAGGAGTAACATTTTAAGAGGTTATAGACAAATCTGAGCACATTCAGAGGAGGCTGTGGAAACGTTCGGCCAGTGAGGAGCGGTGTGGAGATCTGGTGTGGTAATCTGAGGGGAAATGGTTTGTGAGTGGAAGCATTGGAGAGGCACAGACTTTTGAGAGGCTCCCTTAGGCAGGGCCGCTCTGTTTGGGCCTGGGTCCACATACCCTGATCACCCAGCCAACACTGAGAGGGCCTGGGACAGAGACGGTATGTGGACTACTACGTAGGATGCGTGCATGTAATCCCAGTTTGAGGGTGACTTACACTGATGATGATTTTACCTTAGGATTGCATATATCCTGCAATGGAAGGGAGGTGGCTGTTGCCACAAGTGACTAAAAGAATGTAATTGCAATGGGAATTATCCCCAATCCGGGGAGAGTAGTATACTTCCACAAATAGGGGAATGTGCGTTCCAGGCACACCTGTATCTTAAGGAGTTGACATTAAATGAAATGATTCTGCTGATAAATGTAGAGTTGAAAAGGACTGATAAATGTAAAGAACACGTGGCACAATTATGGCCATGTGATACATGCTAAATACGTGGTTGTCATCATTATGGTTATTATTACTAAGAGTCAACATATGTTTAAGGTATTTTGAGCAATTGCAATTGTGATCTTCGTTTCTGGCTGTGCCTTTCTCACTCTTCTGACGTGGATTCTCGTCTTCCATGGCCCCGTCTCTGACCTATGGCATCTATGTCTGCATCTGACCCAGGTCCAGCCAGACAGGATGCTACCAGTGTGGCTACATTCTCTATTCGCATTTGCTCAAAGTTCTGTCCTGAAAGTATACAAGTTCCCTGTCTCCATTATACGGAGTTTGGTGATTACATTTCTAGTGCTCTCCTCTTGCTAATTTTTATCCTTAATTGCAAGTGCATACATCCATGTGATGCTTCTCTGCTGTGTTAACTCCCTTATAAAACTCTAGAACGCCTTATGTGAATGTACTGGGATGTTTATTGCTCTTGTGCAAGGTGAGGTTGTGTTAGTTAGAACTTCATGGTTTCAGGCAAGAAAAAAGAACTTCCCCTGTGCTGAAAGCTTCCTGGAACATGTTCACTCATTACCCACTCTTTTCTCTGGGTACTTCCTGGCTATTAGGACAAATATCCCCACAGCAAACATAACATCAAAGGAACTGTCTGGGCCAGCATTTAACTGTTTCATAGCCACTGCATGTACAACACAGTTATTCCTAAGTAACTAAATCCTGCGGTGGCCTATTGTTTTTAAAAGAAATTGGATGCTTTTTCCCCTCACCTAAAACTAGAAGGACAAGTATCTATCTATGAGCCAATTTTATTACAGCAGATTTTATTACAAGGAGCCTGGCCACAAGAGGCAAATGACCCTGTTATCTATGTATTTGTAGGAGCTGTTTAACATTAACTTGGACAAAATAGATCGTTTAAGCCCTTCATCGAAGAAGTCGCATGTCCATTTGTTCAGTTCCACTGGCTGTATTTTGTTGCTATTTTATCTTACAAAAATAGTCAAAAGTAATTTTGTTTAGGACTGGGTTACCTACAAGAATATCATTGATTTTTCCTTCTCATTATAACATTATTTTCTTTTTAACTCTTTTCTTTGTAGAAAATTTAGAAGTACAGAAAAAAATTCAAAAAAGGGAGAAAAATCACCCACAAATCCCATAATCCTATTACTCACTAATAGCCATGAAGAACATTTTAAGTCCTTTTGGTCATCTCCCTGTCTATTTATGTTATATACATATGTGTATGTAATATATATTTGTCAGATATATCAAAATTATCACAATACTGTATCTGTATTTATACTTTTCATATTTGGGAAAATATTATAGATACTTTATGGTATCATGATTTTTTCATTTAATATTGTGAACATTTTTCCATGTCATTAATATTATTTTGTAATGATATTTTAGTTGAGTGTGGTTGACACACAGGGTTACATTAGTTTCAGGTATGCAACATGATGATTCCCCAAGTTTATACATTATGCTATGTTCACCATAAGCGTAGCTACCATCTGTCCCGATACACTGATACATCATCATGACAATATCATCCACTATAGTCCCTATGCTGTGCCTTTTATGCCCATTACTTTTTCATTCTATAACTGGAAGTGTGTATTTCCCACTCCACTTTACCCATTTTGCCCATCACCCTCCCCCAGCAACTATCAGTTTGTTCCCTGTATTTATAGGTTTGATTCTGCTTTTTGTTTATCAATTTGTTATTATTGATTTTTAGACTCCATTTATGAGTGAAATCGTATGGTATTTCTCTGTCTCAGTGTGACTTATTTCACTTAGCATAATACCATCTAGGTCTGTCCATATTGTCTCAAATAGAGTGATCTCTTTCTTTGTAATGGTTGTGTAATATTTCATTCAGTGTGTGTGTGTATAAGTGTGTGTGTGTGTGTGTGTGTGCATGTGTGTACACCATATCTTCCTTATCCATTTGTCTATTGATGGGCACCTAGACTGTTTCCATCTCTTGGCTAGTATAAATAATGCTGCAGTAAACATAGGGCTGCAATAAACATTTGGAATTAGTGTTTTCACTTTCTTTGGGTAAATGCCTAATAGTGGAATTAATGGATCATATGGTTTTTCTATGTTTAATTTTATGAGGAACCTCCATATTGTTTTTCACAGCGGCTATACCAATTTACATTCCCACCAACAGTATGAAAGGGTTCTTTTTTTCTCCACATCTTGACCAATACTTGTTATTTCTTGTCTTTTTGATTTTAGCCATTCTAACAAGTGTAAGGTGATATCTCATTGTGGTTTTGATTTGCTGATGATGATTAGAGATGTTGAGTGTCTTTACATGTGTCTATTGGCCATCTATGTGTCTTCTTTGGAAAAATGTCTATTTAGGTCCTCTACCCATTTTTAATTGGATTATTTGGGGTTTTTTTCCAGTGTTGAGTTGTATGAGTTCTTTATATATTTTGGATATTAACCCCTTATCAGATATATCATTTGCAAATATCTTCTCCCCTCCAGTAGGTTGTCCTTTTTGTTTGATGGCTTCCTTTGCTGTGCAAAAGCTTTCAATTTTGATATAGTCCCAATAGTTTATTTTTGCTTTTTGTTTTTCTTGCCTTAGGAGACAAATCTAGAAAAATATTGCTATGGCTAATGTCAGAGAAATTACTGCCTGTGTTCTCTTCTAGGAGTTGTATGGTTTTAAGTCTCACATTTAGGTCTTTAATTCATTTTGAGTTTTGTGTGTGTGTGTGTGTGTGTGTGTGTGGTGCTAAAAGATAATCCAGTTTAATTTTTTTGCATGGTGCTGTCCAGTTTTCCCAGTACTCTTTATTAAAGAGACTTTGTCCTAGATTAATGGACCATATAACTGTGGGTTTATTTCTGGCTATCTATTCTGTTCCGTTGATCTATGTTTCTATTTTTGTATCAGTAACATACTGTTTTGATTACTACAGCTTTGTAATATATCTTAAAACCTGGAATTGTGATACTTACAGCTTTGTTCTTCTTTCTCAAGATTGCTTTTACTGTTCAGGTTTTGTGGCTCCATACAAATTTTAGTATTGTTTGTTCTAGTTTATGAAAAATGCTGTTGGTATTTTGATAGGGATTGCCCTGAATCTGTAGATTGCTTTGGGTAATACAGGCATTAACATTTTTTAAATATTTATTTTATTTTTTTATT
Organism: Panthera tigris; assembly: GCF_018350195.1. Classification (NCBI taxonomy): domain Eukaryota; kingdom Metazoa; phylum Chordata; class Mammalia; order Carnivora; family Felidae; genus Panthera; species Panthera tigris. The sequence goes on along the minus strand of NC_056677.1, from coordinate 120,581,831 downwards.
TTTGAGAGAGAGAGAGAAAGAGCACGAGCAGGGGAGGGGCAGAGAGAGAGGGAGACACATAATCTGAAGCAGGCTCAAGGTTCTGAGCTGTCAGCACACAGCCCGACGTGGGGCTTGAGCCCATAAACCATGAGATCATGACCGGAGCCAAAGTCAGATGCTTAACTGACAGCCACCCAGGCACCCCTGGGTCATATAGACATTTTAACAATATTTGTTCTTCCAATCCATGCATGGAATGTCTTTCCATTTGTTTGTATCATCTTCGGTTTCTTTCTTCAGTATTTTATAGTTTTCAGAGTATAGGTCTTTGACCTCCTTGGTTAAGTTTATTCCTGGATATTTAATGATTTTAGATGCAATTGTAAATTGTGTTTTGTTAATTTCTTTTTCTGCTACTTTGTTATTGGCATATAAAAATGCTACAAATTCCTGGGTATTGATTTTATATCCTGCAACTTTATTGAATTCATTTATTACTTGTAGTAGTTTTTTGGTGGAGTCTTTAGGATTTTCTACTTACAGTATCATGTCTTCTGCAAATAGTGACAGTTTAACTTCTTCTTTACCAATATAGGTGACTCTTATTTCTCTTTTAATCTGATTGCTGTGGCTAGGACTTCTAGTACTATGTTGAATAAAAATGGTGAGAATGGACATCCTTGTCTTGTTTCTGATCTTAGAGGAAAAGCTCTCAGTTTTTTGCCATTGAGGTTGATGCTAGCTGTGGGTTTGTCCCATTTGGCCTTTATTATGTTGAGGTATGTACCCTCTAAACCTGCTTTGTTGGCAGTTTTTATTATGAATCGATGTTGAATTTTATCACATGCCTTTACTGCATCTATTGAGATAATTTTACCTTTTGTTTTTACTTTTTACCCTTTATTTACCCTTTGTTTTATTGATGTGTAGTATCATCCCGATTGATTTACAAATATCAAACCATCCTTGCATCCCCAGAATAAATCCCACTTGATTATGGTGAACGATCTTTTTAATGCATTGTTGTATGCAGTTTGCTAATATTTTATTGAGGATTTTGCATCTGTGTTTATCAGGGATTTTGTCTTATAGTTTTCTTTTTTTGGGGTATCTTTGTCTGGTTTTGGTATCAGGGTAATGCTGCCCTCATAGAATGTATTTTGAAGCTTTCAGTTTTCTTCTATGTTTTGGAATAGTTTGAGGAAAATAGCTCCTAACTCTTCAAATGTTCAGTAGAATTCATTGGTGGATCCCTTTGGACCTGGACTCTTATTTTTTGGTAGTTTTTTGATTATTGATTCAATTTTGTTGTTTGTAATCCATCAGTCTGTTCAGATTTTCTGTTTCTTCCTGGTTCAGTTTTGGAAGATTGTATGTTTCTAGGAATTTACCCATTTCTTCTCAGTTTTCCATTTTGTTAGTATATAGTTTTTCACAGTATTCTCTTCTAATCCTTTTTATTTCTGTGGTGTCAGTTGTTACTTTATCTCTCTCATTTCTGATTTTATTTGTGTTCTTTCTCTTTGTTCTTGATGAGTCTGGCTAAGGGTTTATCAATTTTGTTTATATTTTCAAAGAAATAGCTCTTGGTTTCATGGATCTTTCTTTCTTTCTTTCTTTCTTTCTTTCTTTCTTTCTTTCTTTCTTTCTTTCTTCCATCTGTATGTCATTTATTTCTGCTCTGGTCTTTGTTTATTTTCTTCTACTCATCTTGGGATTTGTTTGTTTTTCTTCTTCTAGTTCCTTTAGGAATAAGGTTAGATTGTTTATTTCAGCTTTTTCTTATTTCTTGAGGTTAGGCCCGTATCACTGTATAATTTCCTCTTAGAATTGCCTTTGCCATGTCCCCAAAATTTTGGACCATTGTGTTTTCATTTTCATTCATCTCCATGCATTTTTAAAATTTCCTCTTTGCTTCATTGTCCCATTGGTTGTTTAGTATCATGTTGTTTAGTGTCCATGTGTCTTGTGTGTTTTCCAGGTTTTTTTCTTGTGATTTATTTCTAGTTTCATACTGTTGTGATCAGACAAGATGCATGGCATGATTTCAGTCTTCTTAAATTTATTGAGGCTTGTTTTGTGGCCTAATATGTGATCCATTCTGAAGAATGTTCCATGTGTACTTGAAAAGAATGTGTGTTCTATTGGTTGGGGATGGAATGTTCTGTATATATTTGTTATGTCCACCTGGTCCAATGTATAATTCAAAGACATTGTTTTCTTGTTGGTTTTCTGCCTGGATGATCTATCCATTGATGTAAGTGGGGTGGTAAAGTCCCAGTCTATTATTGTATTACTATCAATTTCTCTTTTTATGGCTGTTAATATTTGCTTTATGTATTTGGGTGTGTTAGTATTAGATGCATAGACATTTATAATTATTATATCTTCTTGTTGGATTCATCCCTTTATCATTATGTAATGCCCTTCTTTGTCTCTTACTATGATCTTTTTTTTTTAAGTAGGCTCCACACCCAATGTGGGGCTTGAACTCACAACCCTGAGATAGATAGTCACATGCTCTACCAGCTATACCAGCCATATACCTCTACAGTCTTTGTTGTAAAGTCTGTTTTGTCTGATATAAGTATTGCTACCATGTCTTTTTGTTTTGTTTTGTTTTGCTTCCATTCGCATGGTAAATGTTTTCTTATCCCTTCACTTTCAGTCTGTATGTGTCTTTTAAGTCTGAGGTGAGTCTGTTGCAGGCAACATAGATAGGTCTTGCTATTTTTATCCGTTTAGTCACATTGTGTCTTTTGATTGGAGCATTTAGGCCATTTATATTTAACTTAATTATTGAATGCAGCTATTGCTATTTTGTTGCTTTCTGGTTATTTTTATAGTTCTTCCTTGTTCCTTTCTTCTCCTGCTCTCTTTCTTTGTCATTGATGAGTTTCTATAGTGTTATGTTTGGCTTTCTTTCTTTTTATTTTTTGTGTGTCTATCATAGATTTTGGGTTTGAGGTTACTATGAGATTCATCTATAACATCCTAAGTAAATGGCAATCTATATTAATTTGATATTCATTTAAATTCAAACACATTCTTAATAAAAGGAAAAGTAAAAAACCTTTCTTTATCTTCTTCCCCTCTCTTCCTTCTGTTTTACTCCCTCCTCCATGTTTTATGTATAGGTTTATAATGACATAATTTTAAATGATTGTATAATATTCCATTTCAGTTTGTGTGTAACATTTTATTCAATTTCTCATTTATAATCACAGGGCATGAGGATCATTTCTAATTTGTCATTATCATAAGTAATGCTCTGAAGGAAAGCCTGCTAAATAGATCTTTGTACAACTAGGCCTCTTATTTAGCATAGCTTACTAGAATTAGTAGTACTAAGTGAAATGGCATGAGCATTTCTCAGGTTCTTGATAATTATTCATTAATTTACTCACTCATTCATTTGATACATATTTATTGAGAATCTATGTGCAGCCTCTCTTCAAGGGGTTGGGTATTTAGCAGTGGATTAAAAAAATCTCTTTCCTCATGCAGTTGACATTCTAGTGAGAGAAGACAAACTATATATATTTATATGTATATATATTTATAAATATATTATAAATAAACATACAAAATATGTTGGGTGGTGATGTGTGATATGGCAGAAAATAATGCAGGGCAATGGGATGAAGAGCTCCAGGGTTGGGCATGAGGTGGAATGACTATTTTTATGAAGTAGAGAAGATCTCTCTACCGAGGTGGTATTTGAAAGAAAATCTGAAGGAGGAAGGGAGGGAGGCTTATATATCCAGAGGAGCATTTCAGGCAAGGAAAATGGCAAATGTATTAAGACTCCAAGCCAAATGCATGTCTAAGGTATTTGGTGGACCCACAAGGAAGTCAGTGTGGCTAGAGCAGAGTGAATGGGGAGAGAGCAGGAGCCCATGTGACCAGAACAATGGAAGGGTGGGGGGCAACAACAGGTCATGTAGAATCTTATAGGACTTTTTGGAGTTTTTGGACTTTGAAGGAAATAGAAGTTTATTGGAAGGTTTTCACCAGAGAAAACATCTGACTTACATTTCAAAATATGAACAAATTGCTCTCCAAAATGATTGTACCAATTTTTATCTCCCACCAGCAGTGTTTGAGAGGTCACCAGACATCATCATTTAAAAAAAAGGAAATGGAATAAAAAACTTTATTCATTTAATTTGTCCATTTGACAAAAATTGGGTGCCTACCCTGTGCCAGGTACCATGCTAAGCACTGTATATATGTTGGTAAATAAATGATATTCCTTGGGACGCCTGGCTGGCTCAGTTGGTAGAGCATGTGGCTCTTGATCTCAGGGTCATGAGCTTGAGCCTCCTGTTGGGTGTAGAGATTGCTTATATAAATATATTTTAGGGGTGCCTGGATGGCTCAGTCAGTTGAGCGGTTGGCTCTTGATTTCGGCTCAGGTCATGATGTCATGCTTTGTGAGATTGAGCCTCATGTCAGGCTCTGTGCAGACCGTGCAGAACCTGCTTTGGATCCCCTGTCTCCCTCTCTCTGTCCCTCTCCCTCTCGCACATTCTCTGTCTCTCTCTCTCTCTCTCTCTCTCTCTCTCTCAAAAACGAATAAACATTAAAAACTTCAAAAATAAATATACTTTAAACACTGATATCCCCTACCCTTGTGGAATTTTTGTCCAGTGGTATAGACAGAAAATCAACATATATATTCTTAAGGTATGTGCTGTGAAGGAACCATGTGGCGATTGTGAAAAACGTGTGTGTCTTGGGCGTATGTGTGACGACTTCAGTAAGGCAGTTAGGAATGTTCTCGAGGTGATATTGAAGCAGGGAGTTAAAAAGCAAGATGGGTTCAGTCACACAGAGAACAGGAGGAAGAGAAATTCAGGAAACTGGATGGACGAAGTTGTTTATGTTTCGCTTTGTTTTTGATTACTTGTAAAATCGAACATGGTTTTATGTACTTATTGGTCATTTGCATTTCTTTGATGAGATTGAGGTTTGTATCCTTTACCGTGTTTCTTTGGGCAGTGTTCACCCTTACTGGTTTGTAAATTAACAGTAAGAACGTTAACAATTGTTTTGTCTTATTTGCCATATTTCTTGCAATATTTGCCCAACTTTCTTTCCTTTTCAGTTATTGTAGGGATGGGTGAAGTGTTTGCTGCTGTCTCCAACGTATTTGATTAGGTTTGGTTGCTCAGTCTGAACACTAAGTTCATAGGGTCCATTTTAGGGTTCTGCCTTCTGTCTTCTTGATCAGCCAGTCAGTTCTTGAATTTGCTTTTGAAAGGGTAATTCTTTTCAAAATTTCCTTAAATTACTGTCCAGTATTATTCACGTGAATTTTAGTCTTGTACAAAAACTTGAGTTCAATTTTAGTGAGGGCTTAAACTGTGATTGTTTTAAGCCTGTGAATAATCAAAGGAGGAATTGAAATTTTTATTGTATTAATTCTTCCCATCTAAGAATATAGTATGTTTTTTTCCATTTAGTCAAATGTGTTATGCTGTCAACAAAATTTAATATTCTTTTTATATGGATCCTTTGTTTTAGGCTACTGTGAGGGAACTCTTTTTTTAATCAAATGCAAATCTGATCATATTACTCCTCACCTTATCATTGATAACATTCTGATGTATTTTGCTTATCCTTTGCTAGTCCTGTATTTAGCATTAAATATTTATGTAGCTTTGGTTACTTCCACTTTACCATGATTATGAAAATTCCATGATTACATATTTTATTTGTATTTGTAAAAGTTTCTGGAAATTTTTGTGACTGTTCTTTTTATCAGTGAATATGACCTTCCTTTCCATATTTAGTGCCTTTTGCTTTAAGTTTTCTGTCTGAATTTTATATTATCAAACCTACTTAAAAATTGTTTTTACATTTATTTATTTTTTGAGAGACATAGAGAGACAGACCACAAGCAGGGGAGGGGCAGAGAGAGAGGGGGAGACACAGAATCGGAAGCAGGCTCCAGGCTCTGAGCTGTCAGCACAGAGCCTGACGTGGGGCTTGAACTCACAAACTTTGAGATCTTGACCTGAGCCGAAGTCAGACGCTTAACTGACTGAATCACTCAGGTGCCCCTCAAACCTACTTTAAATTTGCTTACATTTACCTGACAGATCTTTGCCTTTTCTTTTATTTTAACCTTTATTCAAAGTTTTCATATGCAAATGGTGGCTGTTAGAACCTATTAATTGAAAGAGGCATAATAAATAACAAATAAGTAAAATACACTGAAAAACACACTTATCTGTGTCAGTCCTCAGAAAAACAATGCAATAAGTCTGTCATGGTTTCTGGAATTGACGTGTTTGCATATTTGGAAACTTCTCTCAGAATGTGACATAATTTCCATTTACAGAATGGAACATTCAAACTGCTGGCCAAAATTTTGGAACGGATTGTCCTCAAATGTAAGATGTATTTGATGAACAGGTACATTAGATTAATCTGACTGAGTGGCAAACTTTAGATTTATGATATGGCAGAGAGGAAAGTATTGTTGAGAGTTTGGAAATCCAAATACCGTTTTCTGGAATTCCCAGATTTTCCTCCCTTGATAGGACCTCAGTGTGGAGGACTACAGTCAGGTTTGGTGACTCTCTGGTAGGCTGGGCCACTTCCTCCTCATTCACCCTCTGCTTGCACTTTCAGTGAGCCAACACCTTCTTCCGCCCCAGGATTCCTTGCAGCTTACTGACATTGTATGGACTTTAGACCATCATGATTTCGTTATCTTTGATTTCCATCCAGTCTAAGGAATACTTCCCCTTTTGGTTTTGTGTATAGTTTCTCTTATACCATTTAGGTTGTGCATTCTCCGGGCCCCCTTTCAGGTTTTTCTTTCTGTTCTCTAAACTCTGAAATACTCAGGGGTCTCCTTCTCTGTTAACATTCTTAAGGTGATCTCAGCTATACTCATGACATCATGTACACTTATATGTAGAGGACTCACAAATGAGAGTGAAAGAAAAGGGGAGAGGAGGAAGATTAGTTCAACATAATTTATATGCTGTCTAACAATAACATTCATTGAACAGTCACATTGTGCCAGGCGTTGGGCTAAGAGCTTTCACTGTGTTATCTAATTAAATTCTCACAAAAATTCTGTACTGTGTCATAGTATATACCATACTGTAGTGTATTACCCTTGTCCTTTGTTCTTGTTGCCTTTCCATTTATACTACATCCCAATTCTTCTTCAAAGACATTGTTTCAGCAATTCTTCCTACTCATTACATTGCCAATTTTAATATGATGGATCTTTTTTAATAGCAGTATGCTGTAACTTTTCTGATCTTAAGAACAGAATCCTCTCTGCACACATCCTTTCCGCTAGCCCCACATATCTCTGCTCCCTCTCAGTAAATCTCTTCAAAGGAGTTGTTTCCATTTGCTATTTCCTTTTTTTAAAATATTTATTTATTTTTGAGAGGGGGAGGGACAGAGAGAGAGAGAGAGAGACAGACAGACAGACAGACAGACAGAATCCAACAGAGCCTGACATGGGGCTCAAACTCACAAACAGCAAGATCATGACCCGAGCTGGAGTGGCACACTCAACCGACCGAGCCACCCAGGCGCCCTTCCATTTGCGATTTCCAACCCCTGTCCTCCCTTTCTCTCTTGAACCTAGGCCAGTTAGGCTTTCACCCCCATTATTTTGTGAAACTGCTCTTTTGAAGATCAGCAATGAAATCCATGTTAAGTTCAATGCTCAATTATTAGCCCTCATCTTACTTGACCTATAAGTAGGAGCAGATGACGCTCATCACTCTGTCTTACCACTTCTTAACTTTGCTTTCAGTAGTTCTCTGGTTTTCCTCTCATCTCACTAACTGCTCTTCCTCAATCTCCTTTGCTGACTGCTTTTCCTTTTCATGAACTCTAAAAGTTCTAGTGGCCTAGGGTTCACTTCGTTTCTTGGATGTCTTTCTCTATCCACATTCACTCATTAAATTGATGTATTAGTCTCTTAGAGCTACTGCAACAAACTATCACAGACTGAGTGACTTAAATAATAGGAATTTATCGTCTATGAGTTCTGGAGGTTAGAAGCCCAAAACAAACATGTCGACAGGGTTGGCTCCTTCTGTGTTCTATAAAGGAAGAATCTGTTCCATGCCCCTCTCCTTGGCTTGTAGATGGCTGTCTTCACGTTAACATGGCATCCTCCCTGTGTATGTGTCTTCAAATTTCCCATTTTCTATAAGGACATTAGTCCTATTTGAATAGTGTCATTCTAATTACCTTATTTTCCCTTGATTACCTCTCTAAACGTCCTGTTTCCAAATAAGATCACATTCTGAGGTACTGGAGGTTAGGACTTTAACCTAAGAATTTGTGTGTGTGTGGGAGGGCACACTTCTGTTGTTTTCACTAAATAATTTGACTTTAAATACCATCCATATTCTGATGGCTCCCTAAATTGTGTCTCGAGACTGGGCCCCTGTCACAAATTCTAGCTGCCTATTCTACGAATCCTCTTGGATAGCTGATAGATTTAATATACACATACGAAACTTTGATCTCTGCACCCACCGTCCAAGACAACCCCTGCTCCTCCCCAGCTTTTCCATTTCAGCAAATGGAAACTTCATCCTTTTAGTTTCTTAGGCCAGAATTATTGCTGCCATCCTCAGCTTTTTTCTCTCTCTCCTACCCGACATTTAATCCCTCAGCAAATTCTGTCTGTTCCATATTCAAAATATGTCCCGAATCTGGCCACTTCCCATTATATCCTGTCACCAACCTGATCCAAATCACCATCCACTTCCACCTAAATTATTGAAGATAGCCTTTTGGTAGATTTCCCTGCTTCCTCTCTTGCTCCCTATGGCATATTCTAATCAGAGAGGCCAAGGTGTTTTCTTAAGACCTAAGTCAGATCAGGTCAGATTTTTGTTTTGAACCCTCTGCTGGCTTTCTGTATGTACAGTGGCCTAGCAGATCCTTCATGACACCGGACCCTCGTTACCCTTCTGACCTTAAGTCCTATTACACTTTCTTCTATGCGCTCTCCTCCAGCTACACAGGCGTCTTGCTGTTCCTCAGACAGGCAGGCTCTTACATCAAGATCTTCGCACCAGGCCTTGCCTCTGCCTGGACTGCTTTTCTCCCATTTGACAGCATTGTTTAGTGCCTTATCTCCTTCAAGTCTTTGTTCACATACCACTTTCATAGTAAGGCCTTGCTTGGTCTCCTTGTTTCAGATTTCAAACCTCCTTCCACCTCCCCAGCACTCCCTGTATCCCTGTCCTACTTTTTTTTTCATAGCATTTATCACCATATGCTAAACTATATGATTTTTTAGTTGTCTGTTTCTCTCCACAAAAATGTCACATGTCCCTTCGCTTAGAGATTTCTATGTACAAAAGCCATGCCGGATTTGAAGAAACATTAGTTGACTCCCTCACTTTTTCTTTAAGAGTCATCCCATACCTTCTTTCCTCTGCAGATATGCTGAACAGTAGGGGCACAAAGATGAGAACATTAAGATCTTTGTCCTTGCCCTTGAGGAAATCATAGTATAATCAGGGAGAAAGACACGAGTCCCAGTTTTCCCAGAGGGAGTGACACATGGCTGTGTGAGTGACAAACACCAGTGCTCTGGAAGGGCTGTTCATCACAAACCGGGAAATAATAACTCATCGAGTCAAACCCAAATGTGCCCTTCCCCAAGGCTCCTCTGACTTGGCAATTTTTATGTATTTATAAAAATAACAAATGCTCATCCCCACAATGTCTCTGATTTATATGCTTGTGAAGTCATGACTATGACTGTGATTATTTATGCAAATGAAATTAATTTCAAACTTCGTCAGAGTCTCTATTTAGTGTTTGGGGGACTAGGACCCTGCACTACGGCAGGGGCCCCTCATTGTCAGTAGGAGTCAAGTCTAATTTCAAATGTAGGAAGAGAACAGCTATTTAAAGGAGCCCACTGTGAGATTTTTTAAAGCAAAGTCTTTTTATTTCAAAGTGAATAATCTCCCCCAATTTATCTTCTTTGTATGATTTGAAGAAAAAAAAATGGGAACATGAACTTTGAATACATGAGAGTTTGAGTTTGTGCATGACATAGTTGAAAGAACCCTGCGTTGAGTCTTTATCTGAGCCCTGGAACTGATTGATTCTGTGACCTTGGACAAGGTTTTTTTTTTTTTTTTTTTTTTTTTCTTTCTTTAAACTTTTCTCGTATCTCAGTTTCCCCCTTTATGAAACAGAAGGCTGCACTTCCTGTTCTCTGTGGATACTTGTAATTCATACAATCTGTGATTCTATCAGTCTTTAGTATCCTTGCTTTTTTCCACTACTTAATTGACCTCTTCCTACATCCTTGGTTAACAGTGAATTCTCACTGTACCTCATGAGTACTGAGCCTAATTTCTGCTCTGTGGAAGCTACACACCTAATGTCCATATAGAGCCAGATTTTACGTATATTACTTTTATTTGTTATCCCATGAGATTTTAGAATCTGTCATATGAATGAGACTTTCTTATTCTTACTGTTTTTTTTAGAATATTCACTAGGAATATAAAGGAATGGCAATATACAATTTTATATGCTTAACGCATTTATTTCTTGCCCCATAAAATCCATGGGAGGTAGATAGTATTTTGTAAAAATGGAAGCTATGATTTAGAGAGGGTATTTTTCTACTCAACAGGCACTTAAAGAGCATATTCTCTGCCCTAGACACAGCTCTAAGTATTTACAAATATGAACTCACTTAATCCTCATTTAACCCCATGAGGAAACTGAGGGACTGAGGATTGAAGCAGTTTGTCCAAAGTCATAGAGCTATTGATTGGTAAAGCTGACACTTGGACTCAGGAAATCTAGCTCAGGATTCATGGTTTTACCTCATACAGTCAACTAGGGAAAGTGCCTCAGTTCACACAGCCACTGCACTGGGGAGCCTGCATTTCTCCTTTTCCTTTGCCCGAGTCTCTGACAACCTGCATAACTAAGTATATCCGTTCCTACATACGTGTATCTACACTTGAAAGCCCCTATATATTTGTTTTTCTGTGTCACCAAATGGCATGATCTCTCTGCAGTTGGCAATTACTAATAGGAAGGGAAATTTTGTATCTTAATGACAGACTTGTGAATTGATATTATGTTGGTTAATGTTTTGTTAGAATTCTGCTAGTTCTGATGGACTTGCTGAAATAGTTTTCCATGGTTTTCTCATCGATAAAGTAGTGAGGTTGAGCAGTATCAGTTGGTAAAGTCTTAATAAACTGGGTGTCTTCAGGAACCCTTTGAGATTCTAGATAATTCTCCTTCGTAGATAGATAGCTGTCCATCATTGGGGAAGTTGATAGCAGATGTATGTATACCACAGAATACTATACAGTTCTCACAGGAGATGATTTACTAGATTTACATATGGCAACGTGGATGGATGTTAAAAAATACAGTATTAAAATGGAAAATAATAAGAGTCTGTGATCCCTAGAGTATCTAATTTATGTAGATAAAACCCAACCAAAAAATACCAGCTAAAAATATTGAAGTGGATGCCTATGGAGGATGAGGGTAGGCAGAGGGAGTGAAGGGCAGACTAAAAATGAAATAGCACAAAGGAGATGCCTTTGCACGAACCCTTGACACTGATCCAGGCAGCATGTTTGGTAGGACGAACACTGGCTCCAAATCCCGGTCTTGCACTCATTAGCTTTATGTCACTGGGCAGGACTTTTAATAGCACTAGGCCTTAGTCTCTCTACAGTATGAAAGGCTTCTTGTAAGGATTAAACAAGGAGATAGATGGCTATAGGTATAGATATACTGAGAGAAAGCACTTGTCCAGTCCCAGACCCTTATCTGGCAATTTAACTCTCACACGTATCACTTCTGCTAGGTTGTTAGCCTTGCGGAATTCCTAACAATTTGGCCTATGTACAAACCATCCCTTTTAAACTTTCATTTCATCATGAAATGATTTTTTTCAAGGATATGTTTTGAATGAGCATTTATACAGCAATTGGCACTTTACAAAGTACTTTCACATCTATTGTTTCATTGAATCCAGGCGTTAATTTCTAAAGAAGGTGTCAGTGTCCCCATTTTAGTGATAAGACTGATAGTCACAGACACCAAGTAACATAACTATCAACATACAGCTTGTAACTGGCGGGCCCACAATGTGAATCTGGATCCTCCTACTTTAAGCACCAGCATTTTCCCATAACAACATGCTCATCTCTTTTAAATAACCTTCAAGATTTGTTACTCCAGAAGCTAGGCCCTTTTATTTCCCAAGCCATGATCAGGTTATCTTAGAAAGGTAAGCTAATATTATAAATTCTGCTCGTGACCCAACATGCATCATTGTGAACCACAGGTCACTTCTGCAGGGTCTTGTCCATACCTCGTGCATTAAAACATTGGCAGGGCTGCCTCTGCTTGAGGATCTCTTGGAATTGACAACCCGTATGGCTTCTCTGGAGCCTGTTTTCTGACCTCTGGGTGAGGAAGATGGACTCTATGATCCTAAGGAATTTTCTGGCTCTAATGCTCCTTGGTTAGTCATGCCCAGGAAAGGTGCAAAAGGGAACTTAAATTCGGGAGTTGAGAGCTGAGGCTATTATTTTGCCATATTCCAAGGCAGTGATGATATGAACGTGACACTTGTTTGGGAATAATTTATATTAGAATCACACTTACAGTTAATACAATCCTGTTAAAAGCTGTTAATGGAATTATTATTCTGATAATAAGCTGTTATTAGATTCTGAGTGTTAATGATATTCATTGCAACACAAGATCAGTCTGGTACTGACATTGAAGTTCCCACTGAGTATAACCATCTTCAAGGTGATAAGCATGCAACGGTTAAGACTACCATGGCGAGAAAAGATTTCTTTTTGTTATGGAAGAAAACATGCTTGTGTGTGTTTTTGAAAACTCTGAGGAAAAAAAATTTTGTTCTCTGCTTTAGTTACAAACATTAAATAAGCAACTGGACTTGCTCAGTGAACTAGAATCTCGGCTTTTGTAATGAATTACTTGGTTAAACCAATTGAACTATAATTATTTCTACAACTTGTTTAAATTATGTTGTCTTCGCTGTTCATCATCATTTTATCATTTGCAGCCTAATTACTGAGTTTGAAGTGTGGTATTCTTTTACTAAAACACTAACTTCCTGTTTCAGTTAAAACCTCAAATGTTTTCCAGCACATCATATACGTCCCTTCACTGTTGGCCGTGGCTGCTCTGGCAGTTCTTGGCAAGCCCCCTCAGTCACACACGTGACCTTTACTGAGGTGCTTTGAGTGCGATGTTATGATTCATTAACATCATTATACGTATGGTGAGTTTGGTGAGGGTAGGGGGAGGTAAAGAGTTTGTAGCCTTTGATAGGCTGTACCATTGCTCTGTCAATTGTGTGGTTAAGACAGGAACGTTCCATTTATTTCAGTACCTCAACAATTATTTATTAAGGTTTATAAATATCCATTGTACTTCCAAAAAATTCTGTAATAATAATACCAATCATCTATGAGACATCTCATGTTTTATAAGGAGATTTCATTTACTTTATTTCATCAAAACTTAAGTGCCCTACAAATTAGGAATAGGATATATTATTTGCTCTATTTTAAAGACGTAGGCACTAAGGCTCAGAACCCAGACCACACTGCTAGAAAATGACAGAATCCCAGTTATCTCACTGCAAGACACATCTTTCCATTGTACTACATTGCCCCTCCATAGGCAGAGGACAATTATGAGTTTGGGAATGTCCATTCATTAATCTCGTTCTTATCAATATTAAAATCAACTGACTCAAGAGTTTTCCAAATAGGTTCACTTTGCATTCAGTTCTCTCTTTAAAAATGTTCACAAGGTTATTTAACTTTTTAATGTTGCATGGCATTTTAGCCTCATAAAAATGGCTTCAGTCTCATTTAAAGACTCCTGAGCCAGTTCATAGACTAATTACCAGTTGTGGATGTTCTCTCTGAGCTGAGGGTCTTCCTAGTATGATGAATGTTCATCTCTACTAGGTTGAATGAATTCTAAATGAAGTGATTAATTTAAAAAATCAATTAGTATGGAGAGCAAATATTTTACTCACAACAACCTCTAGTTTGAATAGTCCCCCTTGTACAGACGTGGTTGTGTGGCAATCAAGGTGAACAGGGAGGAACCGAAGCCAGGGAAACGACCCCTGGGGCCTACTAACTTTTCTTTGTTGAGGAGTAGGAAGGAATTTTCTCTGAGCTAACAACTTTCTCTCCCTTGGCCGGCTGAGTAATGACTGCCCTTGACTTGTTCCCTCAGTTTGCCAGTGATCTGGTTCTGAGATGAAATGTGTATTACATTGAGTACCTCCCTGACTTGTTCTTCTATTCCAAGTTAGAGAATCAGAAAGTAATAACTCATCAGTGGGTATACACTTCTCTCTACGCCAAAACTTGGTCCAAATCTCTGAACTTAAGCTCTGTCAGCCTCAGGATATTTTGGAAATGAACAAAATGTCAAAGTCCATTACATGGACGTAATTAATTTGGGTTTATTTTATTCTGACCTTAACTTATATTTTTCCAAGCTAATTGATAGCTGTAGTTAAATTAACTAGATTGCTCTAGTGGAACTAGTGAATCTTATTAGCAGACCTGGTTGATGGAGAGGGAGGGGGGATAATACATCCTTGTTCTCCATTGTTAGGGAGACCACAAGTCCTATTTTTTTGTCCTGTTTTGATGATTGAGTCTATTTATTAATAATATTCCATTTTCATCCTCAAAATTACCCCAGTTTGGGTGATAAATTATATGGCTACCCTATTTATTGTTTCTTCTTACCTACCTATACCTTGAAATAGACATGAGTACACTGACCTCCCAAATAGGGTATGGTTATTTTTATATACCCTGTTTTCTGGGGTCCTCAAGCAAACGTGATGACCAAAAAGAGATATATATGTGTGCAGTCAGCTTTATTATAAATGTTTATTGTATTAATGTAATATTCGTTGGCCAAAAAAAAGAATGAAATCTTGCCATTTGCAATGTGGAACTAGACAGTATTCTGCTAAGTGAAATAAGTCAGTTAGAGAAAGACAAGTACCACATGATTTCACTCCTATGTGGAATTTTAGAAACAAAACAAATAAACATAGGGAGAAAAAAAGGACGTGCAAACCAAGAGACAGACTTGACTGTGGAGAGCAAACTCATGGTTGCTAGAGGGGAGGCGGGCAGGGGGATGGATTGAGTGGGTGATGGGTATTGGGGAGGGCACTTGTGATGGGCACCGAGTGTTGCGTGTAGGTGATGAAGCACTAAATTATACACCCGAAACTAGTATTATGCTGTGTTTGGCTGGCTGGAATTTAAACAAAAACTTGGGGAAAAAAGAAAAACATGATTATTTTATTAGTTTGCTAGGACTTCTGTAACAAAGTACCAGAGTCTGAGTGGCTTAAACAAAATTTATTGTGTCACAACCCCGGAGGCTCGAAGCCTGAAACCAAGCTGTCAGCAAGGGTTGATTCCTTCTAAGGGCTGTGAGGGAAGGATCTGTTCCAAGCCTTTCTCCTTGGTTTGTGGATGGCTCTTTTCTACCTATATCTTCACATGGTGTTCTCTCTGTAGGCATTCTCCCTGTTTTCAATTTCACCCATTTTATGAGGACACCAGTCATATTGGTGACCTTACTTTCACTTAGTTACCTTTGTAAAGACCAAATAAAGTCTTTGTATCTCCTAATAAGGTCATGTTCTGAGGTACTGGGGATTAGGACTTCAAGATATGAATTAGAGGCACAATTCAAACCATAACAATTACAAATAATTTATAAAACACATACCATGCACCGGAAAATTGCTTTACAAGAATCATTCCATTTAAATCGAGGAACACACTTATACATAGGTGCTATCTCATTCCCAGCTTTCAGATGAAGGGACTGTGGCTCAGTGAGGTGACTCACCCAAAAGTACACAGCTACTGAGTTGGAGCACCCGCATGTGTTCTCAGGGCCTGGACCTTTCATCACTCCGCTCTGCCGGTCCTGTCACACACAGAGGTGGAAGATGCCGCTTTGCAAGGGTGTAATTCCGGGGCTCTGGTAAAGAATTGAGAGCCTCACACTTTTCCCTTATCTGGGATCTTATTTTATGGGTGACAAAGTCTTCAATCCCCCAAATCGGGAAGTCACACATTGATTTACATGTATGCTAATGTTTAAGGGGAGGATAGGAGGAAGTTGGGCTTCTTGAAGTTGGGGGGATGAGGTGGTAAGGAGAGAAGAATCTTCTGAGGACATGATACAATGAGGGGGCTGCACATACCTATACAAGCTGCTCATTTGGAAAGTGTTTCTAGAGCCTACTCCTTACTGTTGCTGCTTCACTTTTCCCTGCTGTGGATACCTCACTATAGAGTGAGTAGATTTAAGGACTTGAGCCTTCCTCTTTGGCATATGGGGTGAGAGTGAGGGTGAAGGGGACAGGGTCAGCCTGGTATGTCTCTTCCATAGTATGGCCTTACAGTAATATCTATTAAACACAGTCAATTATGGGGGTCACCTGGCAGTAATTGAATCTGTTCCTTTAATTCCTGTGTGGAGTATGATGGGGTAGATACACATGTAAATTGAAAGCCATTTTTCCCTTGTGGTTTAGGGATGTTTTGTTACTGTTGTCAGGGGACTACGAGGGTGCTATTTTTTCATATTTATTTTCATCCTAATGTACTCTTGTTCCTTGGGAAATAAGTCTTTTTTCTAGCATTGAGAAACATTGTTCAATAGAACGGTGAAAATTCTTTATTTGAGTTGGCAGACATTAGCAATACAGTCAAGAAGGCACTACTTAAAATATGGCAATTGCTAAGGTTTTGTACTGACTGTAGCACCTGAGGAAGATCAGAAAATTCTAGCTGGGAGACAGGTGATTTGACATCTGTGCCTGTGTTTCCACAATGCTCTCTGGCTTTGGCGGTGCTGGCTTTCCTCTTCTTTTCCATTTGCCACTCAGGTTTCATAAGTCAGATGAACGTATATGAATTAGGCAAGTGAGCACCACTACAGTAACCATTTCAAAACTTTGCCTTTTGATTATTAAGCCTTTTCTTCTCCTTGATGGAGAGGCAGGACATGCTGATGTCGTTCGGTGAAGTCTAAGAAGACACGTTTACACAGTCTTTCATAAACCTATGTGCTGATCTTGGGGAGAAAACATGGAAAAGCAATGAAATATTTTCCTGAAGCAGACGAGGCAGGTGCTAACCAAGTGATGAAGTTCACAGCCCTCCAAACGTACAGCTTCTCTCTGAGGGATCCTGAGAGGAACGTGTCTTTAACAACTGTTTGTAAACAGTTAGATGAGGCCCTAACATTTGAACAAATCTTTACAGTTTTCGAAGCATTTTCACATTTGTTGTGCATTTAATGTCCTTAAAGGTTTGTGAGGTAGGTAGAACAGATGTTGTCATTACTTGGGTGTCTTAGGGATGAGGCATATTGGAAGCTAAGCACCATTGGGTGGCAAGTAAGTAGAGGAAGGTGTTATGCATTGGGATATAGTCTCGGGATAGTGTTACTAATTGAGTCGCAGAATTGTCCAAAGGGCATGGCTACCTTGGGATGTAGTCAGTGTCTGAGCCTAACACATACATTTTGTGGGAGCCCTATCTGATGAAAGGCCATCGTAGTAGGGGTTTTAGGAGTTAGGTACAATTCAGTAGGAGTCAGTGTGGTCCTGACTTATCAGCAAAGGGACTCGGAGAAGTACAGGGAAAGGAGTTCGTGGAAGGAGGAGGTGGTCAGGGTCTAGCAGAGTGGACAGATTCATAGGACCATCACAATGAATTGCTTGGCAGAGAAAGTGAGATAGGTACTTAAGGTTCATCCTCGGCACACTGAGCCCTGAATTAATGGGGGCCCACTTTCCAGCTCCATCAGTAGACAGGGCTGAGGCTATTAACACACATGGGCTTGGCTTGGATTAGAGTAGGAATTGATGTGGGCTTGAAGCTACAGATAAGGTTCAACTGTGACTTCACTTGGAAGGGGTTGTGGAAAGGAAAAGCAAGGAAAATGATGCAGGAAGTGACAGCCACCTTTCTTCTCATTGTGTAGAAACAAAGGCACGTCGGAGTTACGATCACAGAATAAAGAGGGTAGGATGGGCCAGGAATAAATTTTTGGTGACTCTAGATCCAGTGCTGTTTCCCCTGCATGCTAAGAAAGGGCCTAAGGAGAAGCAGAAAGGTCTTACTGGTATTTTACACATTAAGGAACAGGAAGAGTTCTAGCATTAGAATCACAGGCTCAGTGGTGAAGAAGAAGATTGAACGTGAAAGAAAACAAAAACGGGCTGTGCTGCAGAAAGAGGGGACAATCCAGTGGAATGCTAGGGAGGATTGAGAAGCTTTGTGTACACTTAGAAATTTCTGTACCAGTTGGTTGTTACAATGAAATGACTTGATAGAGGTATTTGTTTCAAATTTTCTAGGAGTTTCCCTTAGCTTAGCACACTGCTACTCAGATTCATGGCATAGACTGTATCTTTGTTTTCTATATGGACTTATTCTTGGTATATAACAGATCATTGTTATGTATTTATCGCACACATATAAATTATTTGGACAAAGTAGAGAAGGTCTAATAAACACTTCTATAAACCTCTGAATCCTCATAAAATAAGGTGAAGTAAAGAGTGTCTATAGGGACACCTGGGTGGCTCAGTTAAGTCTCTGACTCTTGATTCTGGCCCAGGTCATGATCTCATGGTTCGTTATATCGAGCCCCACCTTGGACTCTGTGCTGACAGTGCAGAGCCTGCTTGGGATTCTCTCTCCCCCTTTCTCTCTGCCTCTCCCTGGCTTGTGTGCATGTATATGTACACTCGCGCTCTTTCTCTCTCTCTGTCTCTCAAAATAAATAAACTTTAAAAAAAGGAGTGTCTATAGAGGGAATCAGTGACACGAGGGTAAGCCCTGAGAAAGTGCCCGATGTGCTGTCATGAGCAGAGATACAGTAGACATTTGTACTCTCAATGTCATTATGAACATTCTATGTTGGGTTTCTCGATTATCTTGAGATGGACAATATCAAGAGATTATCACAAGTGTCTAAAATCAACAACCAAGGATTCTATGTGCTCAAGAATCAGTCAAATAATAGACTCCAAGGCATGGGATACCTTCAGGTAACCAGAATGTTTGCACCCCTCGGCCTGTGCTCCTTAGCTCTTACTTTGTTCTATCCTACATTGGTTCTTTACAGGTCTGCTCCTTTTTATTAGGGCAAAAGCTTCTCTAAGGTAGGGATAAGGTCTTATTTCATTTCCTGGTTTTTATTTTGTTTTATTTTATTTTATTTTATTTTATTTTATTTTATTTTATTTTATTTTATTTTATTATTATTTTTTTATAGCACATAGCAGTGTCCTGAACATAACGGAAGCTAAATAAATTAGTGTGTTTAAAAATAAAGTAACCTGGAGAAATGGAAATAACTACTATAGTTCTTTTATTTCAAAGATGATTCATTTAGCATAATACCCTCCAGTTCCATCCATGATGGATCTTGAGAAACTTAACAGAAGACCATGGGAGAAAGGAAGGGGAAAAAAATAAAAGTTACAGAGAGGGAGGGAGGCAAACCATAAAAGACTCTTAAGGACTGAGAACAAACTAAGGGCAGATGGGGGGTGGGGGAGAGGGGAAAGTGGGTGATGGGCAGGGAGGAGGGCATTTGTTAGGATGAGCACTGGGTGTTGTATGGAAACCAATTTGACAATAAATTATATTAAAAAAGAAAAAAAATTCAAAAAAAGATGGTTCTATTCTAATCTGAAGAGATTATTATTTAAAATCCGATCCCCAGAAATAAAGAATATAAATGAATATGTGGTATTATAAAAATAAGCAGTCAGAACACTAGAGTTCTCATTCTAACTGCTGACTATGTACCATGTGATTCTGGGTGAGGACCTTCCACATGTGTCTCCCTTACCCTTGTCTCCAAAAAGAGCCCATTTAGTTGATAATCCCAAAAGATCCTTCCTACTCAACAGTCTGAGTCTAAAAAGGAAATCACTGTGAAAATGGTACCAGGATGTTGAGATTCTATGAGTTCTATCAGTTCACAGGAAGACAGGTCACAAGTGTAAATCCCGCCCCCCCCCGCCGCAATTGTTAATTAATACAAATTCATTTCAGAGAATAAATAAATGTAAAAAATAAAGAAAATAAAAACTAGCAATAATCCTGTTGCCCAGAGATGACCAATGGGCATCTTTGGGTATTTCCTTAGAGAGAGAGGGAAGGAGAGAGGGAAAGAAGGAAGGAGGCGAGAAATTGAGATTGAGATCTAAGAGGCTGGGAAAGATAGACTTTCATTTATGGGACTGTGCTCCATAAATTGCGTGCTATCATGCTTTAGCCAATTAGCATTACATTTTGAACCTTTTTTAATGCTATTAAATAGTAGTAGAAAACTGAGTTTTAGTGCCTGAATTACATTTCGTTGATATACATCATGATTTATTTCATTAATCCTCTGTTGTTATGTGATGCACACATTTTAACATAGATCTTTACAAATCCCTGCCTATTTTCTTATGATAAATTGGTCACATATGAACATTTTAAAGACCTTTGATATCTGCTGCCAAATTATGCTCAAGGAAGTGGTACAATTTATGCTGCCACCAATACTCATGAGAGGACCCATCTCAACAGATTGCATGGATTTGCTTACTTTATACAACTTTGAAGGTTTCGTAGGTGAAAATATTTTATTATTTTATTTAATTAATTTATTTTTTTAAATGTTTATGTTTGAGAAAGAAAGGGAGTGTGCACACGTGCACGTGTGTGCGCACACGCACACACACACACACACACACACACATACACCTGTGAGTGGGGGAATGGCAGAGAGAGAGAGAGAGAGAGGGAGAGGGAGAGAGAATCCCAAGCAGGCTCCTCACTCATCACAGAGGCCAACGTGGGGTCATCATCTGTGGGATCATGACCTGAGCCGAAATCAAGAGTCAGACGCTTAACTGACTGAGCCAACCAAGTGCCCCTATTATTTTAATTTAATTGTTTTCCTGGACTATTGATGAGATAGAATATTTTCTATCATGTTTATTGCTTAATTGTACCTTTTTTTGGTGGGCTGTTTGATCACTCTGCCTGTTTTATCGTGGGGAGGGCTGTCACTTTTGTTGATTTGTAGAAGTTTTTTACATATTAAGATTAACTTTTTGTATTTTATATTTTGCAAATATTTACACATTTTATCATTTGCGTGCTATTTTTAATGCTTTCTTTTTGTCATGCGTGAATTTAACATTTCAAGCAGTCAAAGCTAGTAATTTTTAAGATTTCTACTTTGGCATTCTGTGTAGAAATGTCTTTCTTGCTCCAAGATTTTCTAAAAATGTAGTAATTGTCTTCTTTTTAGAGGTGTGAGGGGGAGGGAGAGAATAGATATTCATATTTGCTTTGTGACTGTGGGAATCTTTATGCGAAGGCATTTTTATTGTGCTTAATCAAGTAATTGTTTCCTTTATTGTCCTTGTTTTATAGACACAGTTGCAAGATAGAAATTGTAAAAGCGTTTTCACAAAAATGTATAAGCCTATTTGACTGTAGTTCAGTAAAATCCCTCAAGCATTTTATTTTTCTTCAACATAACTATTTTACCTTCTTTTCCATCAATATGTTTAAATATAGAACTTATGCCAAATTTCTTTAAATCCAATTTTTCTAAGATTTTAAATACAGATTACCTCTTTTTTCTCTTGCACTGCATATCCCCGTTTTGAAGTGGCTCCTGAGCCTCTCCACTTGGATATTCTGTAGGCATCTTAAACTCTAAATGTTCAAAACTAGATTATCCTCCATAAAATGAAGCAGTTCTCTTCCATTTTCTCTGTTAGTTGATTTGGTTAATGGTTTCTTTATTGACATGGTACTGTAAGACAACAGTCCTCTCAAAAGCCTCCCTCTTTGTCTGCCCTCATTAAATTAGTGACTGGGTCCTGTTGAGTTTCTCTCCCTAAGAGGTTTCAAAATGTCATCTCCTATTCATTCCCACTTCTGACATAACATTGGACTTTTTCTCTTCCCTTGGATGATTGCCCTAGCCACCTAACTGGCTTGTCCTGCCTGCAGTCCTTTGCCTTTCTCATCAATCTTCCAGAGTCATTCTCTCAAATAGAGTCCTGATCATTGCCAAAAAACATAACTGGCTAGGGCTTGTCCGTAGTGGGAGTTATGGAATACTGGAATGGGGATGAGGGCGATCACTTCTCTGAGTGGATTCTCCCAAAGTGGCACTTTGTTGACTAGTTTATAGGCCCCTAAGGAAAAGATTTTAGAGTTGACGATACAAAAGCAAGGTGATAAGCAAGGTGGGGAAGGTAGATAATGGCCATGTGCTATCTCCCTCAACTACCAATCGTGCCTCCGCCTCCTGTACTATTCAAATCCCCTCAGGATTATAGAAAGGTGAACTGAAAGAAAAACTACATTTTACTTGTCAGATTGTCAAAGGTCTTCTACTACTGCTACTCTAACATGTTGGTGAATATATGGAGAAAACAGGTGTGCTCTGAAACTATTGAAGCCATTGTAATTGGTATACCCTTCCTTGGTGACTGCAATTTTCTTACACCTATCAAAATAAAAAAAATCATCTGTCATTTGACCTGGCAGCTCTACTTCTAGGGATTTATCTTGTAGATATATTTGTATATACATGCAGAGAACCTTGTTAGGATGTTTTAGTGTAAGAAATAGGAAATTTTATTATTTGCCAATAGGAATCTGGGTAAATGAATTATGCATATTTATGTATTAGAATAATTAGTTGATAAAAGTAATATATGCATGCATAAATGAGCAATATATAAGATATAAATGAAAGGACATTGGAAAAAAATATACATGTATAAACTTATGTTATATAAAAAGAACCTGTATTATATATTATAAAAATATGTGTATGTTATTTGGTTATTGTAAATACTACATATCATAAATAATATGATATACTAACTTATTTTTCCCATGTTACCCTCTCATGCCTCTTCTCATTTAGCCATGAGCTAAGCCACTTTGTATTTCTTACTTGAAGGAAAGGACAGTGCAGAAGGAGAAAAAAACAGTAATTTTCCTGGCCATCAAGTTTCAAAAGCCTAGGCCCTCTGGAAGAGACAGGAAGGACAAACACAGTTGCACAGACCATTCAATAGCACTGTGTAAATCCAGATGATGTAGGAGTGGTACTTCTAACCAACTCAAGACTCTATGTTATTTCCTGTACTAGGGCAGAGTGACAGGGGAAGCCTGGTAGAAGATCTTATGGATTCTTGGGATCAGTTAATAGAAGTTGAAAAGTGACCAGGGATGTGGAAATCATTTCCTGAATAGAGTTTATGGAACAAGCCAGAACCTAGAATAGAGTTTATGGAACAAGCCAGAACCTAGAATAGAAAAAGTATAGTGTGTTTATGGTAGAACTTAAGAACTTAAATTTCTGGGGTGCCTGGGTGGCTCAATCGGTTAGGCATCCGACTTCAGCTCAGGTCATGATCTCACATTTCACATGTTCAAGCCCCATGTTGGGCTCTGTGCTGACAGCTCAGAGCCTGGAGCCTGCTTTGGGTTCTGTGACTCCCTCTCTCTCTGCCCCTCCCCTGCTCACACTCTGTCTCTCTTTCACTCAGAAATAAATAAACATTTAAAAAAGGAAAAGAAAAACTTAAATTTCTACAGGTAACAGGCCAGGAATATAAATAAATGCCATTGACCCTTTGGGAGCAAGCAAGCTGGAGAATTCATGCTGCGATTACCAGCGCCAGCCAATTAATGTCATGTAGAATATAGGCTGTTTCCAGATCTTCCGATTATTCAAGAGAAGCTAGAAATTAGAAATATCCTAATGTTTACATGTTGTCAGCTAGCTCACATTTATTTATTTTTTTGCTCTGTTCTAATTTATTAACTTAAACAATAGTTGTGAAAGGCATTTGCAGGAAATTGATTTGAAATAGATGTCACCATAGCATAAACTTTAGTTT
Organism: Panthera tigris; assembly: GCF_018350195.1. Lineage (NCBI taxonomy): Eukaryota > Metazoa > Chordata > Mammalia > Carnivora > Felidae > Panthera > Panthera tigris. The sequence goes on along the minus strand of NC_056677.1, from coordinate 120,557,791 downwards.
GCAACATTAGAAACAATGAACATAGAAAATCAACGTTATTTATAGACTTACCACATACTCTATTACTGTAGAATCTGAGTCAGAAATATTATACAATATGTAGACCCATGTCCCACATTTACATTTAGCCATTGGCTGTCGAGTATTGAAATGACATTACCTTGTTTCCCTGTTATTCCTACACAAACTGATATTAAAAAAAACTTACCAGTGATGTAAACAACCAAAACAAGACAGCATCTATGAAAACAAAACAAACAGCATCTATGAAATAAAAGGGACTTGATACATTTGAATTTCCACAGCCTAGTCTACAGTCCCCTTCTCATTTCTTGGGCGTGTCAAGTCTACTTTCATATAACACTGTCCCACTTCACAGGTAGTACAAGTACCTTATAACAATTTTCCGAATTCTTCTCTCACTTCTTCCATCTCTTGTAATATTGCTGTCGTTCATTTCCCATAGTCATAAGCTATAATCACCAAATTCATTACTGTTATTATTTTGAACAAACTGTTATCTGTTGGATCAATTAAGAATGATTAAAATAAAATACTTTTTTAAGACTCCTTTCCATACTGCTCTTCCTTGATTTATATAGATCTGAGTTTCTAACCTATATAATTTGCCTTCTTTCTGACAAGTCTACTGTAAACAAATTCCCTCAATTGTTGTTCATATGAGAAACTCTCTATTCTTCTCCACTTTTGAATATAATTTCTCTGGATACATAATTCTAGGTTGGCGGTTTTCTTCTTTCAACATTTTAAATAGGTCCCTCCATTCTCTTCTTGCTTCCAAGATTTATAAAGAGAAATTCAATGTAATTCTGGTTTTTGCTTCTTTATAAGTAAAGGGTTCCCTCACACATATACCTGGCATCTTTCAAGATGTTCTTTTTTTATTTGCTGAATTTTGATACGATATACAGCTATAGTTGTTTTGTTTTGTTTTGTTGTATTTTTCCACTTAGTATTCTCTGAAATTTCTACATCTTTGGTTTAGTGTTTATTATTAGTTTTGGTAAATTACTAGTTAATACTTCTGTAAATGTTTTATTCCTTCCTTCCTTCCTTCCTTCTTCCTCCCTTCCTTCCTTCTCCTTCTGGTTTTCCTATTGCATATATGTTACATTTCTGTAATTGTCCCATGGTTCTTTGATATTCTCTTTTGTCCTTTTCATTTTTTTCTTTTTTCTTTGCATTTCTGTTTTGGAAGTTTGTATTGATATGTCTTCAAGAGCACTAATTGTTTTCTTGGATGTGTCCAGTCTATTTATGTGCCTATTAAAGACATTCTTCATTTCTATTAGTTGTTTATGTTAATGTTTCCTTTTGATCTTAGGATTTTCAGCTTTCTGTTTACGTGGCCCATCTATCCTTGCATGTTGTCCACTTTTTCCACTGAATCCTTCAGCATATTAATCACAATTGTTTCAAATTCCTAATCTGATAGTTCCTAAATTTCTGCCATACTTGAGTCTGGTTTTGAAACCTGTTCATTGTCTTTAAACTGTATTCCTGGGCATAGTGTAAGAAAGTGGTCCAGTTTCATTCTTTTGCATGTCGCTGTCCAGTTTTCCCAATACCATTTGTTAAAGAGACGGTTTTTATTCCATTGGATATTCTTTCTTGTTTTGTTGAAGATTAGCTGACCATATAATTGTGAGTCTATTTCTGGGTTTTCTATTCTGTGCCATGGATCTATGTGTCAGTTTTTGTGCCATAGCTCACATTTAAAAGCAAACAGAAGCAACATACAAAAAACATTGCATGGCCAGATAAAACACATTTGCAGGCCACCACTTTGTAATTTTGGTGTAGACTGTAGATCTGAGCTGGCCTCAGAGACTTCACCCTGAGTTGTAACAGGGTGGTGGGAGAGGTAGGTGGTTTCTCTATTTCCCAGAGCAGCACAGAGCGGCAGTAGGCCTGAGTCTTTGCATTTCCTGAGAGCTTAGCAGAGTTGAAGGTCTGATCCTTGCATCAGGAAGTGTTGGGGGTGGGGAATTGGAGAAGAAAAAAGAAGAAGGAAGAAGAAGGAGAGTGATGGAAGAGGGGAGGAGAAAGTAGAAGAAGGAAGGGGAAGGGCAAGAAGGAATTTCTTGGACTGCCAGAGTGGATGGATGATAACTCATGCAAAATGCTATCTAGGAGAATGGTGTGTGTGGGGGGGGGGTACATTGTTGATTTAGGTGAGGCTGATTGCCTCTACAACGTAGGATGAAGGTTCACATAAAAATTCAGTGCATCTTTGGAAGAATTACAATTCCATGTTTTGAACATCTGTCCTTGTGGACTACAGTTGGACCCACTAAGTATGTATATTTATAAAATAGCTGTGGAAATGACATACTAAAAACTACTAAGAGTGAGTTGGAGATTAGGAACCAGAAATTTATCTCACTTTATTAAGTAAGCAGTTGAACACTATGAACTTTTCACCATATGCACCTCCTAAATAAATGAACAAACGAACCTACCTCTCTAGCCTAATCTTTTCTTGTTTCATGGTGCCACCCAGTGATTTAAACTTATGGGATCACTCCGCTTCCCCTCCTCCATATGGTTTTGTTTTCTATGGTTTTGTAATAGCCACCCCCTCCTTCTCAATGTCCTACCCTCTCTGCTGGCACTCTGACTTAACTTTCAGCATCCAGCTCAGCAACTTCTTTCTTTTTGGAATTCTCCAACCTAAATCAACCATTTTATTTCTAAAGTTTATAGTATTTGGTCCATTCATAAGTAACACATGTGCCAAATTGTCATATGGCCGCTGGAATACTTGCCTGTTCCTTTCACTACTCTGTGAATCCCCTGACATAGGACTCATGTCTGATTTTTCATAATGCCAAGCACATATCATTCCTCACATGAAAGCTTCAGCTCTTTGGATTTCCTGAGCATTAAAATATCGATACATCTTTCACTCAATAACAGAGATGATAAAGATCTTGATTCTAAGACCTGCTGTGGCGGCATTCTAGGCCAGTGGTTCCTAAACCACTGCAAGTTAGTTGCCTAGATCGCTTTTAAAAATTATGATGCCCTGGGGCCCCTGGGTGGCTCAATCAGTTAAGCGTTGAATCTGGGTTTCGGCTCAGGTCATGATCTCACAGTTTTGTGAATTTGAGCCCCGTGTCAGGCTCTGTGCTCACAGCACAGAGCCTGCTTGGGATTCTCTCTCTCCCTCTCTCTCTGCCCCTCCCCCACTTGTTCTGTCTCTGTCTTTCTCAAATAAATTTAAAAAAATAAATAAATAAAAATAAAAATTATGATGCCCAGCCAGTGGCCCAGACCAACCAAATCTGAATCACTGGGAGTGGAATTAGTATTTTTCTTTGCAACTCCACAGGTGCTTCTGGTGTGTAGCTAAGTTTGAAAATTGGTGTTCTAAATATTCTCAACTCCAATTTGAAGGTATAAAAACATTCTAGAGAACGCGCTTTGTTTCCTGCAGCTTTTATACACTTTCCTACCTCATTTATTTGCTTTTAAAACTCGTTGGAGTCTTGGACTAGCCAACAACTCTGAGCCCAGTTGCTATCTAAAAAAAAAAAAAATGGAGACAGTATTCATTTTTCACATTTTACAGGGTCATTCTTTTCTTTTTTAAAGTGCATTTATTTATTTTGAGAGAGAGAGAGAGAGAGAGAGAGAGAGAACGAACACAGGGAAGGAGCAGAGAGAGGGAGGGAGAAAATCCCAAGCACAGCACAGATCCCCGTGTGGGGCTCGAACCCATGAACCACGAGATCATGACCTGAGCCAAAATCAAGAGTCAGATGCTCAACTGACTGAGCCACACAGACGCTGCTGCAGGGTAATGCTGAGGATTAAATGAGATGCTATAGGGGAAAAAGTGCTTTGTGAACTATGCAGTACCATAAAAATATTTGTTCTTTACCCTTAGCAGACCTATATTTTCTTTTTTATTTCTTTCTTGTAAATGAATTGGCTTCCACAGTGAAATTTATTTCCACAATTACTTAAAACTGTACTGCTTTTTCAATGAATTTTGTTTTGATATTTCTTATCTTGACTATCTATAGCTATTTTTCCTATTTTCTGGCTTCTTTAATGGTCATAAGAGAGCTTCACATTTATCCATGTATTAATCAGAGTTCTCTAGAGAAATGGAACCAATAGGAGAAGCCTAGACCATGGAGAGCTGATGGTATGAGTCCATTCCAAGTGTGAAGGCCAAGAACCAGGAGGGCCTATGGTATAAATTTCACTCTGAATCAAAGTCTGGAGGCAAAAGAAAACCTATATCCTAACTTGAAGACAGTAAAGTAGAGACAGAGAATTCTCTCTCAATTTTTTTTTTCTATTCAAGCCTTTAGCGGATTGGGAGAGGCCCACCCACATAGGGGAGGGCAATCTTCTTTACTCAGTTACAGATTCAAATGTTAATTTCATCCAGAAATATCCTCGCAGACACACCTGGAAATAACTTCTAACTAGATATCTGGGCACTCTGTGCCCAGTCAAGTTGGCACATAAAATTAACCATCACGATGAAAATTAGAGAATATTAGAAACTCTACAAATTCTGAGCAAAATCTATTCTAGGTAGTGGGATCATTCATATAACCTCAAAAGAACTTGCAGGGTTTTTTTTTAAGGGCACAATGTTGCTTTTGAGAAATTGCTGTGATGTTTGAGGGGACATGAGATATCACCTTTGTTAAGTTCTCCTATCAATTTGCATGGCAGATACTTCATAGAATAATTTCTGCCCAGTGCTGATCACTGAGTCATTGTCAGTTTGATTAGGTATCTTTCTTTTGACATAAATGCACTTCAGTGACATTTAAAATGGAATGAACGCTATTCTGGGCAAGAGAACCAAGCAATAAATTTCTCATGCTTTGCAACTCTGAGCCTTCTCAAGGTACCGTACCTTCAAATTCAAACATATGGGCAGTATAATTTTATATCCTCCAACAATGCATTTTTCATACTCATCTTTTTATTTAATTTTTTTTGGCTTTCAGAAGAAGCAGAACTAGTAGAGGACTCTCTAGTCCTCTGAGTCACATCTATAGTAAGTATTTCCACTTGCTGCCTCGAGCCAATTTTTTCAAAGCGAAAACTGGTTAGGTTTAAATCGCCATCTGAGTGCAGTGTCCTTTATGGCATCAGCATGCTAGCTCCAGAAGGTGCCGTATAACACTGATGATGCTTGGAGCAAGGCTCCCAGAGGTAAGAGAACAGGGTGAGAACACAAATTCCGCCATGCTTGCTTCACAGGTTGAGTTAAGTTAAAACTCTCTGCGCCTTGAATTTTTCGTCTATAAAAGGTGACTACCAGATGTCCAAATCACACTGGCTGGTCTTGTAAAGAAAAACAAGCCTCGTGAAACAATGACATTATCATCTAGTAATACGCAATTGAGTGGAGCATTTTAGGCTACAGGGTGCTTTCAGATGCCTTTATGTCTTGATTCTCACTATGATCTAGGGAGAGAGGGCGTGCAATAATATGAGCAAACTGGCAGAAAGGTCATGTGACCAGCCATTGGTACAGATGGGACTTGGGCCAAGGTCTGACTAAAGCCTTTTCATTGGTCCTTTTCATTACTCCTTTTTAAAAGAAAGTAGGTGTGTGTGTGTGTGTGTGTGTGTGTGTATCTGTGCATGTGTGAATGTGCAGAAATGTAAGTGTGTGAGTGCACGTGCACATATGTACACGTGTGCGTTCAGTTATGTGTGTGGGTATGCACGTATGTGAGCACGCGGGCATGAGTGTTCACATATGTACGTGTGCACATAGTTTTGAGGATGTGTGGATATGAAGTGTGTGTGTACATGGTTGCGTGTAAGCATGGTTACACATACATATGTGTGTTTACGTGTGCGTGTGTGTCTGTGTATGGTGGAGGCAGGAGCAGGTATGAAATCGATGAGGTGATTCCAAGTTAGTACAACTCTTTTTTTTTAATTTTTTTAACATTTATTATTGAGAGACACAGAGAGACAGAGCATGAGCATGGGAGGGGTAGAGAGAGGAGGAGACACAGAATCCGAAGCAGGCTCCAGGCTCCGAACTGTCAGCACAGAACCCGACGCGGGGCTCAAACTCACAAACCATGAGATCATGACCAAAGTCGAAGTCGGACACTTAACTGACTGAGCCACCCAGGCGCCCCAGTACAACTCTTTTATAAATTTTTCTATGTATTTTATGATTTGAAAACTATAAAAGGTATCAATGAGCAAAAAATTATGAAAATGTCTCATAGAGTCAGTGGTTTCTTTGGCATTAGGTGTTCTATTCTTTTTAAAGAAGCTACCTCATGAGATATAAAGTCAAAATACAGATTTAGAAGAAAAAATAGAGATCTTGTTCACAAAGTATATAAGAATTACCTGAGAGCCTTGTTAAAATTAAAAAAACTTGGGTTTCTATCCAGACCTACTGAATAATAACTGGCATATATTAGTTTCAGGTGTACAACATGTTTCTTCAACAATGCTGTACATTTCTCAGTGTCACTGTAGTAAGTACGATCACCATTTGTCACTATAGAATATTACTAGTATAGTGTTTTCAAAAAATAGTGCCGGGAGAACTGAGTATTCACATGCAGAAGAAAGAAGTCGCACTGCTTATTCATTCCATATACAAAAATCAAATCAAAATGGGTCAAAGACTTAAATAGAAGAGCTAAACCCATAAAACTCTTAGAACAAACATAGGTGTAGCTGTTTGTGATCTTGGGTTAGACAGTGGTCTCTTAAGACATCAAAAGCACAAGCAGCAAAATAAAAATAGTTAATTGGGCTTTATTAAAAAATTTTTTTTAATTTCAGAGGACACAATCAGGGAAGTGAAAAAACAACCTCCAGAATGGGAGAAATAATTGCAAATCATGTATCTGTCAAGGACTTGTCTCTCAAATGTATTAAAGAGTCTTCTGATTCAACAATAAAACACTAAATAACCCAATTAAAAAATAGGCCAAGGATTTGGATAGCTATTTCTCCAAAGAAGATACACAAATGTCCAATAAGCACATGAAAAGATGCTCAGTATCATTAGCCATTAGTTAAATGCAAACCAAACCTACAAGATCTTACTTCATACCCACGATATGGTTATAGTAATAAATACAGACAGTAAGAAGTATTGGTTAGATTTCAATTAATTAGAGCCATCATACATTGCTGGTGGGAATGAAAAAAGGTATAAGTGCTGTGGAAGTGTGGCAATTCTTCAAATATTTAAGCATAGAATTCCCATGTGAGCCGGTGGTTCCATTCATAGTAAGATACCCAAGAGAAATGAAAATATGCCCACACAGAAAATTTTATGTGGATGTTATTGACAGTGTTATTTACAAGAACCATAAAGAACAAGCAAGCCAAATGTCTATTAATTGATGTGTAAGATAAACACAAGTGGTATGTCCATGTATAATGGAACATTATTCAGCTGCAAAAGCCTTCCATTCTGTTTTTAAAACAACACAGTCATGAATAAGGGTTTATTGTTCTTGGCTTCTCTGGGAGGCCAAGGTGTATGCCACTGGAAGCTACCTCATTACTCCTCAGAGGAAGTTAGTTAATTTCCTGCTTTATTAAAGATCCATCTATCATTTTACAGAGATTTAAATTTCACAGATGAAACCAATGTGCTGATGTATCCTGATGTGTAGAACCTAAATGAAGCAAATAATTCCTTTTTTTAGAATCAAGTATCCTTTTAATTTTTTAAATGTTTATTGTTTATTTTTTGAGAGAGACAGAGACACAGTACAAGCAGGGGAGAGGCGGAGCTAGAGGGAGACACAGAATCCGAAGCAGGCTCCAGGCTCTGAGCTGTTAGCACAGAGCCCAATGCAGGGCTTGAACTCACAAACCACAGGATCATGACCTGAGCCGAAGTTGGCCACTTAACCAACTGAGCCACCCAGGAGCCCCAATAATCTCCTTTTTGATCTTCAGTTCCATTGAGGAGAAAAGTCTTGTGTCTTCTTTTTTCCTGATAACCACCTTCTCAAGCTGGACAGTAGGTGGTTATATGTGAACTCACTACTTAAATACAGGTCTGTAGAGGCCTCAGGGGTGCAACTGCATCACCAGAGATAGGCCTGGGAAGCCACCACCACAGTCTTCTTTTTAACGTTTTTTAAAATTATTTTTGAGAGACAGAGTGTGAGGGGGGGAGGGGCAGAGAGCAAGGAGTCACAGAATCCGAAGCAGGCTCCAAGCTCTGAGCTGTCAGCACAGAGCCCAGAACAGAGCTCAAACCCATGAACCGTGAGATCATGACCTGAGCAGAAGTTGGATGCTTAACCGACTGAGCCACCCATGCGCCCCACCACAGTCCTTTCTTGAGGCCACAAAAATACATTCCCAGAAGTCAAAGAATATGGAGCTGTGAAATAGACACATTGTGCCCTTCGTCGTCGTCTTCTTCTTCTTCCTCTTCCTCTTCCTCTTTGTCTTCCTCCTCTTCTCCTTCTTCTCCTCCTTCTCCTCCTCCTCCCCCTCTTCCTCCCCCTCCTCCTCTTCTTCTTCTTCTTCTTCTTCTTCTTCTTCTTCTTCTTCTTCTTCTTCTTCTTCTTCTTCTTCTTCTTCTTCCTCTCCTCCTCCTCCTCCTCCTCCTCCTCCTCCTCCTCCTCCTCCTCCTCCTTCTTCACCTGCATTGGGCATTTAACTTTTCCTACATGCTCAAATTGTGTCTAACCAATAGGCAGAAGCACTTTGTTTAGCAATACTTAACTGTATTTGTAAACTTTCCGCAAAGAGAAGTGTATATTATAATAGCCATCACTGATTTTAATTGAAAAAGCAACCCTCAGTGCCTAATCTCTATCTAATGTTGATAATCTCTATTTAATGTTGATAATTTGGTTGGGTGCTAGGAATCAGTTTGCAAAACTCTTTTAAAATAGACTTTTCGTTTAAATGAAGAAGAGTGCATACTAAGTCAATATGGAAAATAAATACTGGAAATACATATATCTCTCCCAGTATCTTTACAATTTAACAAGGTGACAGTCCGCACTGATGGAAATTTCTCAAAATTAAAAAATACCAACAACAGGGAATCATTAGAATATAAATTGATAAGATTATTCATTTCATAAAATTAAGTTCTATGATGGCAAGGCATGAATCTTTCTCAGTAGTCTTTCCTTAGTGCCTGGCTCAGTGCCTGGCACATGGCAGGCAGGCATCAATAAATATGTATTAGCTGAATGAATAAATAACCTAAACTTGGTCGGGGAAAACACCAGATCCTACTGCTGTGGTATTTTGACTTCTGTATAAAGAGAAAATCATGTTTATCGTTAATAAATGTCAGATTGGGCACAGACATATAAATCTAATTTTTTTTCCTTCTGGAGTCTTAGTTCCTTCTTTCACAGGTTTTATTGAGAAATAGTTGATATATACAGTCTTAGTTCTTGACTCATTTCTCTGTCTTGGCAGAAAAGTACTCTTAACTTCTTCCCCTCAGCTATTCTACATGACAGTCTAAGGCATCTTTCAATTGTTTCCTCTTCTCCACCTCCTATATTTAACAAGTTACCACAATCTCAAATTTCATTTCAGAAATGTCTCTACCATGGAAAACTCTTTATCCTGTCTGCCACTATCTTAGTTCAGGCTGTCATTATTTTTCACCTGAATATATAATTTTAAACATAAATAACATTTTAACCAGCCTTTCTGCCTCCAGTCTCCCTTCCTTATAATCTATCATTGGTGTAGCATGTAATCCTATTGATACTTGATGAAATGATTTTTCAATAGATACAGATTTCTACCAAAAAGAATTATAACATCTTACCATTAGACTATAATGGGGTCATATCTATCTCTTTCATCTCTTTGTCCACTATAGAATATATAGTGATAGGCACATAGTAGGTACTCAAAAATATTCATTGAATGAATCAATCAATGTTAACTGATATATGAACACATCATGTACTGCCATTACTTGGTGACTTTTGATATATAATCCATATAAAATCCATATCCAATCGACCTGTAATGCCATTCTCCAGTCCTGCACTGAAATACCATAATCCTATGAGTATTCATTGTGCCTCAAGCATGTGCCAGTAATTATGCTAAATGGTGGGGATAAAGGCAGACAAGATACAGATCCTCACATGAAGGAGTACTAGGTCTAATTAAGAGATACAGGCAGCCAAATGAATAATATAATACTCTGTGGTAAGTGCATCAATAGAAGGCTTATGTAATTATGAACCTCACTGGTGGGGATAGCAGTAGAGGAGGAAGTTCAAGGAAGGGGTCATAAAAGAGGTGATGCTTGATTTGATTCTTAAAGGATCACTAGGTATTATTATGAGGATGAGTGGAGGAGCAGGCTATACCAAAGAAGAAATAGCAAGTGTGATGGTGTCCTAGCTTGGGTTTCCTGGGAAGCAGACTCTGAGTTGGAGTTTAGTGTGCAGGCTATTTCTGCAGGAGGGCTTATCACAGGGCTAGTACTTACAGAAGGAAGCAAAAGAAGCAAGACTGGTCAGAGGGAGATGTCCAGTTGTGATACAGATCTAAGAGGAGGCCACAAAGACTTCAGAAGCTAGGAAGTCTTACAAGGCCTTGCAAGATGTGAATTGTTCACTCTTGGGCGAAAACGTCCATGTCTTTATACTCTGCATTGGTCATTGGATGTGAGTTGACCGTGGAAAAGGGTGTGACCTTGGACACCGTAGCTCTCTGCAACTGAGGCTGCGAGTTGAAAGATTTCCATGGACAGAATTCCCAGTAGATGGAGCATGATGTCCTTTCTTGAAGAGGGATCTGGGTTGTACATCACTGATGACAAGGAAGAATAATATAGTTTTTCCAAGTTCATGAGCCAGCAGGTAATTTATTTTACTATTATTATTATTATTATTATTATTATTTTTATTGCTGGGGCATAAGGTGGTGACATTGAATAGGGAAAGGTTACACTAGGCAGGGAGAGAGAAGGGGCCTTCAGGGAGGCAGGCTGCAGCTAGAGAAGTAAGAGAAGTAAGGGGACAACGAAGAAAGCGTCGTGTAACGAAAGTCAGTAAATGGGACATTTCAAGAAAGAGAATGGTCACAGAAGCAAGTACTGCTGAGAGGTCATGTTAGAATAGGACTTAGGATCGACAACCGGCTCTGGCTGAAATCTCCCAGTTCACAGAAGCTGGGACTACTCTGTCCGCACCCATAACACATTCCTACGTATGACATGTAGCCAATAGCTAACCACCAAACATCAAATAAGCCTCAGTAACACCCCTAACTGAAAGCTTGTATTCTGGCTCTTTTAGTGGGTTTGCATCTTTTTGTAAGCAATCCCAGTTCTACCTGCCTACCATGGCACCAACCGACTTTCACCTCCCTGAGTTGTAGTATCTGAGTCTCCTGCCATTCAGCCGGATTTCCTATACTTTTGCTGTAGTGTAGTTTTGGGATCTCCCTCAGTCTGCAGGGTAGATCGGTGTGGTTTGCAGGACTTATTCCCCGCCTTTGCCCATTCTTCTAGTACCAAGAAGACATCAATTCCACCGCAGGAAACTCTGTAACTTTATGTGGTCCTTATAGGTCCCTGTATGACCTCTTTTTAATCAAGCTATTTCCATTCTACCTGAACTACTTCTCCTGCTCAATTCTGTGTCTGTTGTTACCAACACTCTGAAAAGGGAAAGGGTTAACATTAGGCAGAGAGAGAGAGAAGGGACCCTCAGGGAGGCAGTGTGCAGCTACACGTGGGAGGCTGAAGAAGCAGCAGCGGCGGCAGAGTTTGGGGGAGAAGGGGATAAGATAAACGTGTTCTGGATGTGCCCGGGTTAGGTGCCATGGGTGGAGTCTCACGAACTTTCTGATAAGGTCCCAGTAAAAAGCCAGGGACAGAGTCCTCAGGGGCTACCCAGCCGGGACCCTGCTCACTCTTGAGAGCTTTGTACTTTCCTTCAACAAACTCTGTGCCTTTGCCTCCCTCTCTGTTGTCCGCGACTCCGGGAGACAAGGACCAGATTCTCTCCTGTAACATTTTGGTGCCGAAACCCGGGAGCTGTCGGAGTGTAAGTAACAGCTGACTCTTTCCTTTCCTTTTCTGGACGGAGGATCTCCTTACCAAGACTCTCAAAACCGGGCACCTGTTGGCCGGTTAAAAGCTGGTAGTGCCACTGCGGGTCTCAGTCTCAGGTGACAGGTTTCTGGGTAAGGTTTGGTCGATCCCCCCCTTGTGCAAGGGGAACGTTGGCCTGACCCTAACCGCTTCCGCTTTCTGCTCTCGGCTTATTCTTCCTTTGCCTATCCTTGGGCAGAAATGCCTTTTAAAAGCTTTCCAATCCCTGACGATCAGTATGCTCCAGCAATCAGGGACTCCTTGAAGGATCTGGAGTCCCTCTTTGTTCTCCGGAACTCTTTCTCCAAATACCTGGACATCTTATGGGTGCAGCAGCTTCGTAGGTGGTCCTACCGATTTTGTCACGTAGGGAGGGAATGCTGTTTGTGTAGCTATCAGGAATTCCCCTTTAAAAGTGTCTTTCACGATAGTCTAGATAAAGGAGAGGGATCTTTCCCGCTTTTCTGTTGTCTGGTGAGACATATGTATTTTTGTCAGGTACAACTCCGGCGTACGTGTGGCCAGGACTCGAGGCTTCGCGTATCAGCAGGCGATATTAGGGTCATCCCCCCTCATGACAAGCTAGAGGCGGCTTACTATTACCAAGCATTCTGTATTCCCTGGGTTTGGAACACTAAGAATAGGAAGGCCAATCTACCGCCAGTGCCTTCTTTATGCGCAATAGCAGCAGGAACCTTAATAAGATGCGTTGTCAAAGCGTTCCTGTTTCAACAACAGAAAGACAGAAACTATAATGCTGCCAGGTCTCAAGGATTGCACCCTTCCATCGGGACCCATATGCTGATAGGACATCAGGCATACAGGAGGGAAGGATGCTTGGGGGTGAGGCGAAAATAACTGACCATGTGGACTAGGGTCCATGGGTTGGGGGTGCAAGCAAATTGGTACGACCAAGAAATGAGGGCCCAGTCAAGAGGGCTCTGAAGAAAGCGTCATCAGGGACCTTCTCGGTTACAGGAAAGGTTCATCCAAAGGGGCATATAAGGACTGGCAGTCGAGTGCTCTGAACCTGCCCTGTGGTTCCCATTGGGCACCCGGGACACTTAAAAGGGTGGAGGCCGGCCCTTGGGGGTCCCGGCCCAGGGAAGCCTTTTCTATAAGCAGCACATGCCCCCGCATAGTCACTCCCGTTGTTTGCTTGCACCCATAACCTTTATAAATAACACACCTTAAATCCCTAACCTCACCAAACTCCTTGAGATTTAGAAGGATCCGGAGAGGGAAAGAAGGATGGGGTCAGGGCTAAAGCAGCGGGTCAGAATGGCTACTCCCGCTGGCCCAGCCCTTCTTCGACCCCGGGTGTTAGGCCTTTCTCTCGCCTTGGGGAGGGCGGATCAAGGGAAGCCTTGATTCTAAAGGGGAGAGCTCATATGTTGGGACGCCTTCTTGGTCACCTCTCTGGTGTAACAGGTACGGAGGTTCTTTGAGGTTCTTGACTCCTACCCGGACCGTGAGATGGGAAACAAACCTTTCTCCACCAGCACCCCTCTGTGATGTGTTCTGAGAAATTGGGAAAGATTTGATCCACAAATGGTCAAAAGGGAGAGCATGAAGGTTTTTTTGCTCCCAGTCTTGGCCTCAATATTGGCCAAAGGATGGAGAGTCCTGGCCTCCTGAGGGAAGTACTCACTACAGTGCTATCTTACAGTTAGACCTATATTGTACGAGAGAGGGCAGATGGTCAGAGGTTCCTTACGTGCAGGTCTTCTTGGCCTTACAGGACCAAGCCTTCCCAGGGAAGACTTGTAAGTTAGGTACCAACCTCGTGGGCCCTTTATGGGGCCCAGAAGGGCGAGTACTTACAGACTTGCCCCCTGAGGCCTCTTCTCAGAAAAGGCCACCCGGGAGACCCTCATGCACTCCTTATCCAGAGTTGCCAGGGATAAGAAATCCTCCCCCTGAAAGGAAGGGCACATGTGATGTATCCATTGACTCAAATGCCTCATGGTGAATTTGGGCCCCTGAAAGTTCCGTTTTCCTTGCAAGATTTTAAACACATTAAAAAGGACCTGGGCAGATGTGCAGACAACCCTGATCAGTATAGACAAGTGTTCTGAAACCTAACCCGGGTTGCTGGCGAAAACACAGGTCATCTCTACCAAAGGGGACTCTAATTCTCCTCTCTCTCTCTCTGTCTCTCTCTCTCTCTGTCTCTGTCTCTCTGTCTCTCCCTCTCTCTCTTTCTCTCTCTCTCTGTTTCTCCTAATGCACTCCAGTTACTCTAACTGTATGTGGAAGCTTCTCCCTCATTCACTTCCTGGGTCAATGACTGTGATGATTAGAGCCAACTGTTCCTGGTTAGTCTACCTGGAGATGGAGAGACTTTAAGGAATATTCCCAAGTAGCTGCCGAAACTCCTTTTGTTTCAGGGAAGTTCCCTGTCTTCTGTGCCCCAGCGAGGACTGCCTAATTCCACTTGGTGGAGAACAATCTGCCTCTGCTCATCTGTCCCAGCCGATAGGCTTTGGGACCTGTTTGTCTGCCCTCTGGCCTTTTACCTGCCTCCAGCCTTCTAGGAGACACCTCGCCTCTTCTGCCTTCCCCTCCCCCTCCTCCCGTCTCTGCACCACCTGGGCCGCGGCCTGCATTGCTGGCTCCTACACCATCCTCTGTGCCTCAGGCACCAACAGCTCCTCCGCCCCTGGCCCTCAAGGAGCAAAGAACACCCCTTAGACTTACACCGCCCCCTCAGCTCTCCTACCTGGTGCATGCCCCAGGTAAAAAATTGATTGACACTGGGGAACTGCTGAGCGGACACAGGTGGAAGCCAATGAAGACAGACATGTCTCTACAGTTGTCAACAGTAAACATCAAACGTTTTCTACCTAGGTTTACTGAGGGTCCAATGAGCTCATTAAATGTCTCTGTTGCAGTTCGTCAACAAAAAAGATGGCTTCAAATAATAGTTCATTTTGTCTGTCTCAGAGTTTCCACGGGTAATTGTTAAAATAGCTTTCAGGGTCTTGGGTAACTCGAAACTTTAGAGGTTCGTTTGGATGATGAACTGGATTGAATTCGTTAGACTTTTAGGCCTTCTCCAAATCATATGGCACACTAAAGCAATGCTTACTAAACACAGGTTTGTGCTTTTGGCTAAGAGGCAGAAAAACGAAGGATATTTAAATCGGTTGGAAAAAAAAAAAAAAACACGCTCTATGCTTAACCGATTCATAAGTTTGCCACAAAAAAAAAAAAAAATCTGATGGAACAGACAATGCGCAACTGGTTACTACTCAGTTTTCGCTGGGGACTAGGGTTTCTAAGAGTTAAAACGCTGCTGAATGTAATCAAGCAAATGCTCCACACTTGTGTCGTTTCTGTTTCCCAAAGGCATGGGTGTCCGTGCCATATGAGCAATGGATGATACGTGATGGGCTTCTACTGGGATACACGGGAGCCATTTTGCTCCACTGAGCCCAGGGTCTGCCGATTTGTAACAACCTAGATACTCTAAACTGGATACCCACGTGGCTGGAACATATTTATGTGGGCACTGCTGAAAAAGGCAAGAGGAACAGACCTCGACTTTGGCCCTTTTAGCCACCTCAACGGCCGATTTTATCTTTCCAAAAAAAAAGGGCTTTCGCCAGCCTTTTGAAATAAACTTGTAAGAGGATCACTGGTGGGCAAGATAAATTAGCGCATCCTTCTACAACCGGGGAAGCCTGGCTCGGTCACAGTCGATACCCCCAAAGTCCCGCAGGTCGGAACAGAAGGGTAGGAGAATTCAGAAAAGACAAGGTCAGCTCTCGGAGGTAGGGTCAAGCCTGGATAAGAGCAAGTGCTCCCAGCACCTCGAGAGACCGACAAAGCTTTCGACTGCCAGTCGCATAGCCAGTCCAAAAGCGGAGCCGGGACATGAGGTTTCTCCTGGCCAGCTGTAGGAAACTGAGAGAAGGGAAGCCTCTTCCTCTTTCTTCCTATACATGGCAATTCCCCAACCAAGGCCAATACTCTGTTGGAACGCATTCTAAAACACTGGGATGCTTTTGATCCACAGACCCTGAAGAAAAAGCAACACATTAAGTAATCATGGGACTGGAGGTCCGATAGGGAACTCCCCGTTTCCTACTGGGACCCAGGTAGAACCATCTCAAGATCCTAGCTGGGGACTATGACCGCCCCATTGAGGGGTGGTATTGCCACTTGCAAGCTTGTGTTTTAGAGAAATTAAAGAGGTCGAGGTAAGTCCTTAAATTATGCTCAATTGGCCACTATTCCACAAACACACAAGAGAGCCCCATGGCCTTCCTGGAGAGGTCGAGGGAGGCTCTCATTAAATATATGGCTATCTCCCCTGATGCTCCTGAGGCTGAGATGATTGTAAAGGACAAGTTTGTCACTCATTCAGCCCTAGATATTCAGAAATGCAGAAATTGGCTGTTGGCCTGGAAGGGACCCTGGAGGAGCTCTTAGGAGCTGTCAGCTGGGTGTATTACAACCCAGATCAAGAGGAAAGAACGGGAAAGGCGGCTGAAGATATAATCTGAGGCCTTCATTTCGGCCTTATGCACTATGTTGGACCAGACTACCCGAGGTCCTGGCACCAAATGCCACTCGTGTGACCAGTCAGAGCACTGGAACCGAGACTGCCCTCGGGAGGCACAACAGAAGTCCAAGCCCTGCAAGCCATGCCCCTCGTGTGGAGACAATCACTGGAGGTCTGAATGCCCTCGGGGACCTCTATCTGCGAGGGCTCAGATAACCGGTGTCCCTTGGAAGGAACTGCTGGGGCCTGGGGCTCTTCACGGTGGCTCTCCAGAACCAACTGTCGGTTGGAAGCCTGGAGCCTCGGGTAAGTCTGGAAAACTCAGGCAACTAACTAAAAAGCTGTTTCATTTCCTCCGTGATCCCGGAGCCACCTTTTCTGTCCTCCTTTCCACTCCCGGCCGACTGTCCAGATGCAGCCTCAAAATCAGAGGCGTCTCTGGAAAACTTATGACTACATTTTCCTCTCAGCCCCTGCGATGCATGTGGAGAGAACTAATTCTTCCTCATTCGTTCTTGATAATGCCAGAGAGCCTCACTCCCTTGCTAGGAAGGGACATCATAACCGTAGTAGAGTCCATAGTGCCACCAGCTCCAGGAAAGATCGACAGTCGCGTGGGTTTTGGGGAATTAGTGGATGTTATAGGCTGTGGAGGCTGGGGTTCAGAGAATAGCTCGCCCCCTCTACCCACTACTAGAGGAGACTCAATCCCACCTTCTCTCCCAAGGAAACGAGCTGGGGTCTGACTCACGCCCACTGTCACAGCACTCGGGACGGTTACAGACAGAGCAGGGGCATTACGATCACCTGGCACACAGAGCTGGAAGATCATTAAAGCACTGCATCAGGCCTTTCATTTACGGAGGGATAGAACTCATCAAATGGCCCAAAGGACGTTTGCTGGGAAAAATCGGTCAAGGAGAGTTCAGCAAGTAGTATCAACCTCCAAAGTTTGTCTTAGAAACAATCCTCTCAAGCACAGACTTGCTCTCCCAGACAACCAACGAACTGGAGGCTATCCAGGGAAGACTGATGATTAGGTTTCACCCACGTGCCAAGGTCAAAGGGGTTCCGACATCTTTGGTATGAGTTGATACTCGTTCTAATTGGGTAGAGGCCTTCCCCCACAAGACACAAAAGGCGCAAGAAGTAATAAAAGCTCTGCTTTATAAAATAATACCCGGGTCTGGCTTACCGAAAAATTACAAAGTAATGGTGGTGAGTGGCTGCCTTGACTCCTCTCCGGGAGGACTCGCGGCTCCTAGAAAAGTTTCACACGGCAAAATCAAGCAAACTGTCGGCTTACCCAGCGGAGCTCTACGCGATACCTCCCAAGCATTAGATGCTTTCTTGAAATCACAAATTAAGTGAAGTTAGGGCCCGAGCCACCGCTGATGCCTTCCCTGCTCCTCCGTCACCTGGGTTGTGAGAGATTCCCTCACGTGTGCTGTTTCGGTGGGACTGATAATTGTCACAGAGTCTCACCACTGATCGGTCACATTCGGGCACAGTTGGACAGAGGGTCTCCCCTGGATTGTTTGACTGGTTTGGGGAGTGGGAGCACTGTCTTACAGATGCCATCTCGTGAGTCGATATAATCTTTAGTTTGTGTTTTTCTCTTTGTGTCCGCCGATGCTGCTGTGCCTCAAGCCTGCCCGCCTTCCTGTGGAACCATGCCGGGGACCACTCGACCGACCCCTGGGTGGACTCTGGCTGCCGCACCCCCACGCCGTCCCTTGTCAGCTTGAAGAAGCCAGAACGGTCATCGTCCCCGTTCCCTAACGGCAGCTGGGAGCCCTATTCCAGGGGGCGGAGTGAGTAGGGAAAGGGTTCCGCCAGGCAGGGAGAGAGAAGGGGCCTTCAGGGAGGCAGGCTGGAGCCTCCCGTGCGAGGCTGAAGAGAAGCAGCGGTGGCAGCGCAGTTGGGGGAAGAAGAGAATAAGATAAACGGTTCTGGGCCTGCCCAGGTTAGGTGCCGTGGGTGGAGTCTCACAACCCGTCCGATAAGGTCCACGTTAGAAGCCGGGGACAGAAATCCCCAGCGGCTACCCCGTCGGGACCCCTCTCACTCTTGAGAGCTCTGTACTTTCCCGCAATAATTTCACCTTGCACACTCTCTCTTGTCCCCGACCCTCATATTCTACACCGAGATGAGGACCGGTGTCTCTCACACCCTCCTGTAACAATTCTGCCATAGTAGTGAAAGAAGTCAATAGCCAAACACCTTCCCCAATATTCAGAATCAAATCGTCCATTCCTTACATTTTCTATTTTATTTCTTTCTGCATAAAGACCCACTTTTTATAGTGTACTCTATTCCCTGCCTTTAAATCTACTTTATTTCAATGCAGCAGCAAAAAAATGACTGTCAGCTAAATTGCACTTTCCATTAAAAAAATTAAGTAGCCTTTAAAAGAGAGCACGATGACATATTTCAGCCCAGCCACTGCATTTATTGCAGAGTTTGTTTTAAAAACTCACTGTAGAATTTTAAGACTATATGTGTGGCTTGTTCATGGGTCATTAGGGCACACTCTGCAGACTTCAGCAAGGTGATTTTGTAAAAACGTACACAAGTTAATGAATCGAAGTTTCATTAAACCGTTAATTGCATTCAGTGAGAAACTATGTGGTGTTACTTTCTACAATTACTGGAAATCACACCAGAGGAAACTCTGGGGAAATGGAAGCACAAATGTATACAAGTTATCAACACTTGTTCCTTCTGGCTTCACCTCTGATTAACCTTGAGCGTTGCCCTCACAGGATTCTAAGGCAGCTTTGGGAATATCACCCACTGGGAAATTTCACTGGAGTGAATTCCAAACTATAGAAAAATCATGCAAGGCCATTCCCATTTACATCTGACACGCTTCAGACAGCTCCAAACTTGGGCATAGCCTTGAATTCTCAATTGTGACTTATGCTTTTCATTTTGAGTACTAAGAAAAGCATATAGAGAAGTGAGAACAGGTTTCAGTCCCAGCGTTTTGCTATGCTATGGGAGTAAAAGTCAGTTTTTCTTTCTCAGAAGCAATTTCCTCCTTTGTAAATGGGGCATAGATCCAACGCTGCCTGCCTGCCTGTGTTGGTGAGGGTCAAAGAAAATCACATCATTTTAGGGAGAGGCAGTTCAGCAGCGGCCCTGAGCATCCCTGCAAGTCCTTGCTGACTGTGCCCAGCTGTAAGGCGTATCAGTCTCCCGATACGAAGTTGTTCCTGTGGCCAGTCCTATGGGCCACTAAGTAGGTCGAGGGGACCACAGCGTGACTGCTGAGAACGGCTCCTTCTCTGGGGAACTTTTACTGACTTGGCTTCTTTGCCACTTGCTACAATGTTTCCTTCTTGCTCAAGACACGCTGAGTCCTCCTGGCCCTGGTCTCCTCAGCTTTGGTGCCGTACAACCTGCCACGTGGCTGGCGTCTATCTGGACGGAGCACACGGCTCCCTGGGACCTGGAAGCGGGGAAACCGCAAACTGCGCTGATGTGTATTTACCTTGCTTGTTGTGCTGTGAAAAATAAACCGTTGCTCTGATTCACGAAGCCCCTTTATCTACCTTCAACACCTCTGGGATTGTAGTAGGTTTGGTCCTTGCCATCCCCTATGACATTGGGGTTCCTCCCCTAAAGTCCTCGACCCTCAGAATTTCTTTCTCATGCGGTCCCTACATATCTATGTGCCGAGGATCCCAAATCTATGTCTTCACAGCTCTTGTCTCCTACGTTTCTAGACCTCATATCCATATGCCTACTGAACAGCTTCCCTGGATGTCCCACAGAGGTCCCGCAGGTACCTTTGTGTCCACCTGCCCATTCTCGAGCTCATTATCCCCTTCACCCCCCACTCACGTCTGTCCTTCCCCTTTTGCCCACCTTGGTTAATGGAACCACCGACTGCCTACTGTTCCCACTTGGAAACAAGGCGTCATTCTCGATCTCTCCCCCGAAAACGCACACGTTCGATGTGTTCACATATTCCTTAATTTCTACTCGCTACTAGGTCTTGATTCCATTCCTTCTCCTCCATCTCCATTGCTGCCGTGCTGATGTGGTCCTCTTTTGCCCAAATATACCTTCATTCTTTCCCTGAAACGTGACAACTTTCTTCCTGTATTGGCAATTTACGTTGACCTGTCCCTCTACTCGTTCCAACTGCATAATAGATCATCAGTGTCAGGATTCTACTTGTCTCACCAGCATCGTACTTTGCCGCCAGCCTAATACCGTCACACGAGGTGGGAGACGCGCCGGTCCTTGTCTCACGGAGGCGAAGGACGAATCTCCGGGATGTATTGACAGAGAGTGAGCAAAGCGGTAGATTTTATTGCGGGAAAGTACAGAGCTCTCAAGAGTGAGAGGGGTCCCGACGGGGTAGCCGCTGGGGATTTCTGTCCCCGGCTTCTAACGTGGACCTTATCGGACGGGTTGTGAGACTCCACCCACGGCACCTAACCTGGGCAGGCCCAGAACCGTTTATCTTATTCTCTTCTTCCCCCAACTGCGCTGCCACCGCTGCTTCTCTTCAGCCTCGCACGGGAGGCTCCAGCCTGCCTCCCTGAAGGCCCCTTCTCTCTCCCTGCCTGGCGGAACCCTTTCCCTACTCACTCCGCCCCCTGGAATAGGGCTCCCAGCTGCCGTTAGGGAACGGGGACGATGACCGTTCTGGCTTCTTCAAGCTGACAAGGGACGGCGTGGGGGTGCGGCAGCCAGAGTCCACCCAGGGGTCGGTCGAGTGGTCCCCGGCATGGTTCCACAGGAAGGCGGGCAGGCTTGAGGCACAGCAGCATCGGCGGACACAAAGAGAAAAACACAAACTAAAGATTATATCGACTCACGAGATGGCATCTGTAAGACAGTGCTCCCACTCCCCAAACCAGTCAAACAATCCAGGGGAGACCCTCTGTCCAACTGTGCCCGAATGTGACCGATCAGTGGTGAGACTCTGTGACAATTATCAGTCCCACCGAAACAGCACACGTGAGGGAATCTCTCACAACCCAGGTGACGGAGGAGCAGGGAAGGCATCAGCGGTGGCTCGGGCCCTAACTTCACTTAATTTGTGATTTCAAGAAAGCATCTAATGCTTGGGAGGTATCGCGTAGAGCTCCGCTGGGTAAGCCGACAGTTTGCTTGATTTTGCCGTGTGAAACTTTTCTAGGAGCCGCGAGTCCTCCCGGAGAGGAGTCAAGGCAGCCACTCACCACCATTACTTTGTAATTTTTCGGTAAGCCAGACCCGGGTATTATTTTATAAAGCAGAGCTTTTATTACTTCTTGC
Organism: Panthera tigris; assembly: GCF_018350195.1. Taxonomy (NCBI): domain Eukaryota; kingdom Metazoa; phylum Chordata; class Mammalia; order Carnivora; family Felidae; genus Panthera; species Panthera tigris. The sequence goes on along the minus strand of NC_056677.1, from coordinate 120,535,907 downwards.
GCCTTTTGTGTCTTGTGGGGGAAGGCCTCTACCCAATTAGAACGAGTATCAACTCATACCAAAGATGTCGGAACCCCTTTGACCTTGGCACGTGGGTGAAACCTAATCATCAGTCTTCCCTGGATAGCCTCCAGTTCGTTGGTTGTCTGGGAGAGCAAGTCTGTGCTTGAGAGGATTGTTTCTAAGACAAACTTTGGAGGTTGATACTACTTGCTGAACTCTCCTTGACCGATTTTTCCCAGCAAACGTCCTTTGGGCCATTTGATGAGTTCTATCCCTCCGTAAATGAAAGGCCTGATGCAGTGCTTTAATGATCTTCCAGCTCTGTGTGCCAGGTGATCGTAATGCCCCTGCTCTGTCTGTAACCGTCCCGAGTGCTGTGACAGTGGGCGTGAGTCAGACCCCAGCTCGTTTCCTTGGGAGAGAAGGTGGGATTGAGTCTCCTCTAGTAGTGGGTAGAGGGGGCGAGCTATTCTCTGAACCCCAGCCTCCACAGCCTATAACATCCACTAATTCCCCAAAACCCACGCGACTGTCGATCTTTCCTGGAGCTGGTGGCACTATGGACTCTACTACGGTTATGATGTCCCTTCCTAGCAAGGGAGTGAGGCTCTCTGGCATTATCAAGAACGAATGAGGAAGAATTAGTTCTCTCCACATGCATCGCAGGGGCTGAGAGGAAAATGTAGTCATAAGTTTTCCAGAGACGCCTCTGATTTTGAGGCTGCATCTGGACAGTCGGCCGGGAGTGGAAAGGAGGACAGAAAAGGTGGCTCCGGGATCACGGAGGAAATGAAACAGCTTTTTAGTTAGTTGCCTGAGTTTTCCAGACTTACCCGAGGCTCCAGGCTTCCAACCGACAGTTGGTTCTGGAGAGCCACCGTGAAGAGCCCCAGGCCCCAGCAGTTCCTTCCAAGGGACACCGGTTATCTGAGCCCTCGCAGATAGAGGTCCCCGAGGGCATTCAGACCTCCAGTGATTGTCTCCACACGAGGGGCATGGCTTGCAGGGCTTGGACTTCTGTTGTGCCTCCCGAGGGCAGTCTCGGTTCCAGTGCTCTGACTGGTCACACGAGTGGCATTTGGTGCCAGGACCTCGGGTAGTCTGGTCCAACATAGTGCATAAGGCCGAAATGAAGGCCTCAGATTATATCTTCAGCCGCCTTTCCCGTTCTTTCCTCTTGATCTGGGTTGTAATACACCCAGCTGACAGCTCCTAAGAGCTCCTCCAGGGTCCCTTCCAGGCCAACAGCCAATTTCTGCATTTCTGAATATCTAGGGCTGAATGAGTGACAAACTTGTCCTTTACAATCATCTCAGCCTCAGGAGCATCAGGGGAGATAGCCATATATTTAATGAGAGCCTCCCTCGACCTCTCCAGGAAGGCCATGGGGCTCTCTTGTGTGTTTGTGGAATAGTGGCCAATTGAGCATAATTTAAGGACTTACCTCGACCTCTTTAATTTCTCTAAAACACAAGCTTGCAAGTGGCAATACCACCCCTCAATGGGGCGGTCATAGTCCCCAGCTAGGATCTTGAGATGGTTCTACCTGGGTCCCAGTAGGAAACGGGGAGTTCCCTATCGGACCTCCAGTCCCATGATTACTTAATGTGTTGCTTTTTCTTCAGGGTCTGTGGATCAAAAGCATCCCAGTGTTTTAGAATGCGTTCCAACAGAGTATTGGCCTTGGTTGGGGAATTGCCATGTATAGGAAGAAAGAGGAAGAGGCTTCCCTTCTCTCAGTTTCCTACAGCTGGCCAGGAGAAACCTCATGTCCCGGCTCCGCTTTTGGACTGGCTATGCGACTGGCAGTCGAAAGCTTTGTCGGTCTCTCGAGGTGCTGGGAGCACTTGCTCTTATCCAGGCTTGACCCTACCTCCGAGAGCTGACCTTGTCTTTTCTGAATTCTCCTACCCTTCTGTTCCGACCTGCGGGACTTTGGGGGTATCGACTGTGACCGAGCCAGGCTTCCCCGGTTGTAGAAGGATGCGCTAATTTATCTTGCCCACCAGTGATCCTCTTACAAGTTTATTTCAAAAGGCTGGCGAAAGCCCTTTTTTTTTGGAAAGATAAAATCGGCCGTTGAGGTGGCTAAAAGGGCCAAAGTCGAGGTCTGTTCCTCTTGCCTTTTTCAGCAGTGCCCACATAAATATGTTCCAGCCACGTGGGTATCCAGTTTAGAGTATCTAGGTTGTTACAAATCGGCAGACCCTGGGCTCAGTGGAGCAAAATGGCTCCCGTGTATCCCAGTAGAAGCCCATCACGTATCATCCATTGCTCATATGGCACGGACACCCATGCCTTTGGGAAACAGAAACGACACAAGTGTGGAGCATTTGCTTGATTACATTCAGCAGCGTTTTAACTCTTAGAAACCCTAGTCCCCAGCGAAAACTGAGTAGTAACCAGTTGCGCATTGTCTGTTCCATCAGATTTTTTTTTTTTTTGTGGCAAACTTATGAATCGGTTAAGCATAGAGCGTGTTTTTTTTTTTTTTTCCAACCGATTTAAATATCCTTCGTTTTTCTGCCTCTTAGCCAAAAGCACAAACCTGTGTTTAGTAAGCATTGCTTTAGTGTGCCATATGATTTGGAGAAGGCCTAAAAGTCTAACGAATTCAATCCAGTTCATCATCCAAACGAACCTCTAAAGTTTCGAGTTACCCAAGACCCTGAAAGCTATTTTAACAATTACCCGTGGAAACTCTGAGACAGACAAAATGAACTATTATTTGAAGCCATCTTTTTTGTTGACGAACTGCAACAGAGACATTTAATGAGCTCATTGGACCCTCAGTAAACCTAGGTAGAAAACGTTTGATGTTTACTGTTGACAACTGTAGAGACATGTCTGTCTTCATTGGCTTCCACCTGTGTCCGCTCAGCAGTTCCCCAGTGTCAATCAATTTTTTACCTGGGGCATGCACCAGGTAGGAGAGCTGAGGGGGCGGTGTAAGTCTAAGGGGTGTTCTTTGCTCCTTGAGGGCCAGGGGCGGAGGAGCTGTTGGTGCCTGAGGCACAGAGGATGGTGTAGGAGCCAGCAATGCAGGCCGCGGCCCAGGTGGTGCAGAGACGGGAGGAGGGGGAGGGGAAGGCAGAAGAGGCGAGGTGTCTCCTAGAAGGCTGGAGGCAGGTAAAAGGCCAGAGGGCAGACAAACAGGTCCCAAAGCCTATCGGCTGGGACAGATGAGCAGAGGCAGATTGTTCTCCACCAAGTGGAATTAGGCAGTCCTCGCTGGGGCACAGAAGACAGGGAACTTCCCTGAAACAAAAGGAGTTTCGGCAGCTACTTGGGAATATTCCTTAAAGTCTCTCCATCTCCAGGTAGACTAACCAGGAACAGTTGGCTCTAATCATCACAGTCATTGACCCAGGAAGTGAATGAGGGAGAAGCTTCCACATACAGTTAGAGTAACTGGAGTGCATTAGGAGAAACAGAGAGAGAGAGAAAGAGAGAGAGGGAGAGACAGAGAGACAGAGACAGAGAGAGAGAGAGACAGAGAGAGAGAGAGGAGAATTAGAGTCCCCTTTGGTAGAGATGACCTGTGTTTTCGCCAGCAACCCGGGTTAGGTTTCAGAACACTTGTCTATACTGATCAGGGTTGTCTGCACATCTGCCCAGGTCCTTTTTAATGTGTTTAAAATCTTGCAAGGAAAACGGAACTTTCAGGGGCCCAAATTCACCATGAGGCATTTGAGTCAATGGATACATCACATGTGCCCTTCCTTTCAGGGGGAGGATTTCTTATCCCTGGCAACTCTGGATAAGGAGTGCATGAGGGTCTCCCGGGTGGCCTTTTCTGAGAAGAGGCCTCAGGGGGCAAGTCTGTAAGTACTCGCCCTTCTGGGCCCCATAAAGGGCCCACGAGGTTGGTACCTAACTTACAAGTCTTCCCTGGGAAGGCTTGGTCCTGTAAGGCCAAGAAGACCTGCACGTAAGGAACCTCTGACCATCTGCCCTCTCTCGTACAATATAGGTCTAACTGTAAGATAGCACTGTAGTGAGTACTTCCCTCAGGAGGCCAGGACTCTCCATCCTTTGGCCAATATTGAGGCCAAGACTGGGAGCAAAAAAACCTTCATGCTCTCCCTTTTGACCATTTGTGGATCAAATCTTTCCCAATTTCTCAGAACACATCACAGAGGGGTGCTGGTGGAGAAAGGTTTGTTTCCCATCTCACGGTCCGGGTAGGAGTCAAGAACCTCAAAGAACCTCCGTACCTGTTACACCAGAGAGGTGACCAAGAAGGCGTCCCAACATATGAGCTCTCCCCTTTAGAATCAAGGCTTCCCTTGATCCGCCCTCCCCAAGGCGAGAGAAAGGCCTAACACCCGGGGTCGAAGAAGGGCTGGGCCAGCGGGAGTAGCCATTCTGACCCGCTGCTTTAGCCCTGACCCCATCCTTCTTTCCCTCTCCGGATCCTTCTAAATCTCAAGGAGTTTGGTGAGGTTAGGGATTTAAGGTGTGTTATTTATAAAGGTTATGGGTGCAAGCAAACAACGGGAGTGACTATGCGGGGGCATGTGCTGCTTATAGAAAAGGCTTCCCTGGGCCGGGACCCCCAAGGGCCGGCCTCCACCCTTTTAAGTGTCCCGGGTGCCCAATGGGAACCACAGGGCAGGTTCAGAGCACTCGACTGCCAGTCCTTATATGCCCCTTTGGATGAACCTTTCCTGTAACCGAGAAGGTCCCTGATGACGCTTTCTTCAGAGCCCTCTTGACTGGGCCCTCATTTCTTGGTCGTACCAATTTGCTTGCACCCCCAACCCATGGACCCTAGTCCACATGGTCAGTTATTTTCGCCTCACCCCCAAGCATCCTTCCCTCCTGTATGCCTGATGTCCTATCAGCATATGGGTCCCGATGGAAGGGTGCAATCCTTGAGACCTGGCAGCATTATAGTTTCTGTCTTTCTGTTGTTGAAACAGGAACGCTTTGACAACGCATCTTATTAAGGTTCCTGCTGCTATTGCGCATAAAGAAGGCACTGGCGGTAGATTGGCCTTCCTATTCTTAGTGTTCCAAACCCAGGGAATACAGAATGCTTGGTAATAGTAAGCCGCCTCTAGCTTGTCATGAGGGGGGATGACCCTAATATCGCCTGCTGATACGCGAAGCCTCGAGTCCTGGCCACACGTACGCCGGAGTTGTACCTGACAAAAATACATATGTCTCACCAGACAACAGAAAAGCGGGAAAGATCCCTCTCCTTTATCTAGACTATCGTGAAAGACACTTTTAAAGGGGAATTCCTGATAGCTACACAAACAGCATTCCCTCCCTACGTGACAAAATCGGTAGGACCACCTACGAAGCTGCTGCACCCATAAGATGTCCAGGTATTTGGAGAAAGAGTTCCGGAGAACAAAGAGGGACTCCAGATCCTTCAAGGAGTCCCTGATTGCTGGAGCATACTGATCGTCAGGGATTGGAAAGCTTTTAAAAGGCATTTCTGCCCAAGGATAGGCAAAGGAAGAATAAGCCGAGAGCAGAAAGCGGAAGCGGTTAGGGTCAGGCCAACGTTCCCCTTGCACAAGGGGGGGATCGACCAAACCTTACCCAGAAACCTGTCACCTGAGACTGAGACCCGCAGTGGCACTACCAGCTTTTAACCGGCCAACAGGTGCCCGGTTTTGAGAGTCTTGGTAAGGAGATCCTCCGTCCAGAAAAGGAAAGGAAAGAGTCAGCTGTTACTTACACTCCGACAGCTCCCGGGTTTCGGCACCAAAATGTTACAGGAGAGAATCTGGTCCTTGTCTCCCGGAGTCGCGGACAACAGAGAGGGAGGCAAAGGCACAGAGTTTGTTGAAGGAAAGTACAAAGCTCTCAAGAGTGAGCAGGGTCCCGGCTGGGTAGCCCCTGAGGACTCTGTCCCTGGCTTTTTACTGGGACCTTATCAGAAAGTTCGTGAGACTCCACCCATGGCACCTAACCCGGGCACATCCAGAACACGTTTATCTTATCCCCTTCTCCCCCAAACTCTGCCGCCGCTGCTGCTTCTTCAGCCTCCCACGTGTAGCTGCACACTGCCTCCCTGAGGGTCCCTTCTCTCTCTCTCTGCCTAATGTTAACCCTTTCCCTTTTCAGAGTGTTGGTAACAACAGACACAGAATTGAGCAGGAGAAGTAGTTCAGGTAGAATGGAAATAGCTTGATTAAAAAGAGGTCATACAGGGACCTATAAGGACCACATAAAGTTACAGAGTTTCCTGCGGTGGAATTGATGTCTTCTTGGTACTAGAAGAATGGGCAAAGGCGGGGAATAAGTCCTGCAAACCACACCGATCTACCCTGCAGACTGAGGGAGATCCCAAAACTACACTACAGCAAAAGTATAGGAAATCCGGCTGAATGGCAGGAGACTCAGATACTACAACTCAGGGAGGTGAAAGTCGGTTGGTGCCATGGTAGGCAGGTAGAACTGGGATTGCTTACAAAAAGATGCAAACCCACTAAAAGAGCCAGAATACAAGCTTTCAGTTAGGGGTGTTACTGAGGCTTATTTGATGTTTGGTGGTTAGCTATTGGCTACATGTCATACGTAGGAATGTGTTATGGGTGCGGACAGAGTAGTCCCAGCTTCTGTGAACTGGGAGATTTCAGCCAGAGCCGGTTGTCGATCCTAAGTCCTATTCTAACATGACCTCTCAGCAGTACTTGCTTCTGTGACCATTCTCTTTCTTGAAATGTCCCATTTACTGACTTTCGTTACACGACGCTTTCTTCGTTGTCCCCTTACTTCTCTGGCACCTCCTTCTGCACCTCCTTTACTGCCTCATTTTCCCTCTCTGCTTCACTTCTAAATGTTAATGATTGTCAGAGCTCTGTAATGGGCTCTTTCTTGTTCTCTGCTTATCTGTCTCACACACACACACACACACACACACACACACACACACCTTCAGTTCAAATATAAGTCATGAACTTTAATCCGTTGTTTCACCTTTGCTTTGAAAATAAAATAATATGTTGATTCTTTTTAAAAGAAGGAAAATGTATGCATATGCCCAGGCATTAACTTTAATTATTCTTATATTATTTTCCTAAGAATGCTTTAAAGATATAAATTCTGTGTGTATTCCTTATAATTAAAGCTAAAATGGCAACATCTCAAGTTGAATATAATAAAAACTAGAAAATCATAGTATAAAGTGACAGATAATGTTGTTTTGTTAAAACTAAATCACTTCGTTGTGGACATGGTGTTTCTGAATTCAGCATTCCTGTTCTGTGTGTTCCTCGTTGACTCCACTCTGCCACCACATTTCTGGTTTTAAACAGTGAAACGTGTGTGTGTGTGTGTGTGTGTGTGTGTGTGTGTGTGTGTGTGTAAAACAGACAGCCATGACATCATTTGCTTTCACTTGGCTTGAATGCATCATTTATTATCTCATTTAATTCCACAAGGTGATCAGAAAATGAGCATTTATCTCTATAAAATTTTACTACCACAGTGAAAACAGAGAATTAAAGAAACAAAACATCCCTGAGAACATGTCTGTGGACCCCATTTTGAGATACATTATCTCACTTTGAACTTGCATGGGAAAGTGACATTGGAAATGTCTAAACTACAGCCACCATTTTCTTCTACGTCAACCAGCTCCCTATCCTGCTTCCTGTATCAGCAGTGGGTACCACCTGGTCTATCCAGTCATAAAACTGAGAAAACAGATTCATCCCTGATCCCTTCCTTCTCTCTGTGACCTATAGGGAATAAAATAGCAAGTCTTGCTGAGTCTACTTTTCACATATCTCTAGAATCATCTGACTACTGCTGCCCTATTTCACACCACTAACAGTCCTAACCCTATTAATAGTTGTTATTGCACAACTACCCTCTGTCTGGTATCCTCATCTGTCAGAAAACTAATATGGTAAATTGGATTTTGAACGAAGATCTTACTCCAGATTGGTACGCTGGGTGGTTGGACACTTACTTTTTTGTCTAGTATTTTTATTGACTAAATAGTTATAGAAAGTACATTGCAGGGGCTTTGCAAGCCAGGAAACTTATTGCTTGATTTGCCATTCCTTTTTATTTGCAATTGGCTTTACTCTGATGACCAAAATACAGGGGAAACTACTATAGCTTACCTTAGAATAATATTTAGATTACTTATTTCACAGTTGAAAGGTTTGGGCAAATGGACTCGTTTAAGCAGAAGAGTTTACTCCTGTGATAGAAAAATGATGGTCCTAAGGTACTAGGCCCTAAGATACATCAAGGTCATGGTGTTTTTTCTTCCACATGGTTAGATACAGTCTCCTTTTTCTGGGAGGAGGTGGGGGTGGGTACAGTGGGAATGGAGGAAGGCTTGATAGAATGGCTTAAGAAATCTATCTGACTGAATCTTAGAATCTCCATGCTTGTTTTGTCCTGTTGTTCATCCACCCTTTCATGTTACGTAGTACCTACAATACAGAAGACATTCGAATATTTGTTGAATGAGTGAATTCTCAACTCATCGTTGCCTATCACACCCCCACTGACCCAGGAATCTAGTGAGTGACAAAATCATAGAGTCATAGGATGTTAGAGAAGGCATAAACTTTTAGGAGCATGTAGTGAAGGAATTTTCACACTGTGATCTATGGACTTGGCAAGGTCTGGACCCTCTTGCCCCCACTTCAACCAGAGCTGAAACTCCTCAATTTATGTTACATACTGTGGTTCCCAGCAAGGCATTTTGGGAAAAATATTTCTGCTTTTAAGCCCATAAAATGGAGCTTTTTCATTTTCAAGGTTGGTTTGGTCTAAGCCCATGATTTAACAGATGAGGAAACTGAGGCCCAAAAAGAGGAACGTATTTTTTCAAGATACACAAACTTGGGTTCAAAGTCTAACCTTCCACCTCCAGAAAACAGAGGAGGAGGATTCCAGAATCTTGCAAATTTATTGCCTTTGCCCAAATGCAACAATTCCTCCCTCTACCTTTGCCACCCTATCTGTTGTGGTAGGAATTTTTCTGAGTGGAAATAACATGAAATCCTGGAATGTCTGAATTGGAAGGGATGCAGAGATAATCTAGTTCATAATGTTTCTACTTTTAGGCAGAAGACATATTCTGCATTCAACGAAATAGTACATGAGAGCCTGTTTCAGCTTTCTTTCAGTCTTCGGTAAACATTTGTTGGGCATTGTTCTATCTCTGCAGATATGCTAGTAAAGAAGACACGGTCTTTACTTTCATCAAGGTCACATTCGGTTGTGAGTATAGGAGACTAAACTAAGAAACAAGCAGTGTAACCTGACAGAGGAGGTAGAGATAGAATTTGGTAATAAGCCAATCATTTGAAATAAATCAAGGATGAAGTTCAGACACTCTAAAATTAGGATGTAGTTTCCAAATGGTTTTTTTACTACTTCTATATTTCATTATGCTAACAATTAAATGCCAGACTTCCAAGTCATGTATTGCTGAATGGTGTTAAAAGAGGAAGGAATGTTTGGATAGAGTGATTTCTTTCTCATGAAGAAAAATACGCTATGTTAAAAAAATATACATAGCTTCTTCAGTTGGCTTCAACTAGTAATTACGTATTGTGACAGGTGATATAAAACAAAGAGGGTAATGTGAAGGAGCTACTTGAGGCTGTGGCCATTTATACAGACTGGTGGGAGACAGTGTCTCGTGGATGGCGGTGTAGTTTGGCACCTCCCAAAGGTGCTCAGCTGTGGGGCAGGTGAGGGCAGAAACCTAGCTCAAACTCTGCTCGCCAGATTAAGTGCCCTGCCATCAGGTGGCATTTTCATTGAGTTACTTCCTCCAAAGGTACTGCCTGTTCTCCAAGGCCTGTTCTGCAGGGATAAGCCCCCCTAAGCGGGGACTTGGTTCTAATTTGCATAGAAAGGCTACATAAGAAAGCTGCAGCACCGATCAGTGAAAATGTCTCTGAAGATTGGACTTAAAGGGTGAGGAGGAGGCCGTGTGAAGATCTGTCCTTGAGGTAGAAAGACCAGCAAGCAGTGGTTTGCTTGTCCTTGAGTTGGAAGTTTGCCTGATGTATTTGAGGAACGGTGAACTAACGTGGCTACGACAGCATATATCACGGGGGGGAGAAGTTGGAGGGGGTGAAATTGGGGAGAGTAATGAAGGCCAGAGTGCATAAAACTTTCCAAACCATTGGAAGGATTTGAGCTTTCCTTTTGAGTTGGATGGGATGTTATTGGAGGGTGACCATCAGAGCGGCTCTGATTAAAGTGCCTAACACCGGTGGTGTGCTGCTGAATGCTTAACAACCCATTTTCTGGTTGCTGATTTCCGCGATGTAAATACCCCCATCATGACCGATTTCATGTCACTGAATGTGGAGCTGAGAAGAGGCGTTATCAGTCGACGCGGTCGTGTGAGCCAGTCGCGGCCCCTCATTTTCCACATGTAAAAGCTGCAGAAATCAATATGGTGAAATCAAGGAGGACCTCGGTTACCAAGCCGAGGAGTAGGGGCTTCATCCTGTAGGCAGCAGGCAGCCCTTTGTGCATTTTAAGCAGAGCTAGCATGGCTAAATTTGTGTTTTGTAAAGCATTGGGGGGTAAATCGAGGGTAGTACATGTGTTATATCCATTTTATAAATGCGAAAATGGGCACTGAAGTGTTAGATATGTTATTCTAGCAAGGGGATTTGAAGAGAATATTGGCAAAAGCAAACCACATGAGTTAGTGCCAAAACTGACATTTGAACCCAGGTTTTCCAAATATCCCTTTTGATAAAGCATCAATAAGTGGGAAACAGAAGATACATTTCCTTTTTTTTTACTTTTTTTTTTAACTGATAATAATGAGAAGATACACTTTCTTGACTTGAGATGTTTAATAGAACCCCAGTAAAAGGTCATGTGGGAGGGTGGTGCTGGCAGCATAAAAGTACGTATCTTGTCAGTAGTCCAGTAAAAATGTCGCTACTGAAAATGGGTGATTCTGAAAAGTTGAATCATCTCGAAGAATTTTGAAACAGTGGAGAAGTGGGCATTAAAACAGAATTACTGATTGTACATCCTTATCTCCTTTTAGAAGGATAAACAAATGGCTGAGGATTGCCACTCATAACACAGATCCATTAGTAAACTATTTAACTTCAACACTAAAATGTCCCTTAATTGCACAAGGCTTAATAGTGTATAATCAACCTGACAGAGGAAATAGGGGTGGACTTTAGTAATAAGCCCATCATTTGCAATACAGCGAGGATGAAAGGCAGACTCAAGTTAATCTATTGAAATTAGTATGTGATTTCTAAGTTATTTTACTACTTCTCTATTTTATTATGCTAACAATTAAATACCAGGGTTTTGAGTTGTGTGTTGCTAAATGGTGTTAAAGAGTGAGAAATTTTGGGGTAAAATGTTGGTTTCTTTCTCATGGGAATAAATATGTGAGTTAAAAAATTATACATGGTTTCTTCAGTTGGCTTAAACCAGTACCAAGAGGCATCTTAAACAAGGTGAAATTTGTCATTTCTCTTGGCATACAACCAAGAAGGACTAATTAGCAGGAAAAGTTTTCCCCTGCAGGCTGCAAAATTAGTCTTGAGGTCAAAATAAATGATGATGAGAAAGTTGGGTTATTAAGTTTAAGCATAGTTTCCAAAGGATAAATATAAAAGGTCATTGAATAGAAGATTATCATAGGGAAGCTTTCAAGCTTGCAGATTGAGATTTAGTTGATATAGGTTGCTGAATTTTTAACACATTTGCATCATATACATTTCCTTCATCTCTACTGAATCATTAAGTTAGAAAATATAAGCTCCCAAGACATTTTAATAAGAGTGTTGAATTCAAATGTTCTGGTGTCTTAATTTTTCAATAAGAAACTGTTGGCTTCTTTTCTCAAGAAACTGCACTCTGATTTAAATACAAACAGCACTTTCTAGAATTTTTATCCAGTGAGTAGAAAACTCGTAATTCTTTCTGCCTTCTGTCTGACTTTCATTTGTGTAGTCCACAAATGTTTATTGAGTGTCTTTTTTGCACAGGGCACTGTGGTAGCCACTGTGTTAAATGTATCAGTGAATCCATTAGGGGTCCTGGATCCATTAAAGATGTAGCTCAGTAGGATAAATAAAACACATTCTTCAATTTGCATACCACAAGATGGAATGTTACAAATATCATATGAGAAGTGCAAGTACAATGTTTTCTGAGCCTAGAGGAATGAGATATTACTTCTAATTAGGATAAAAGTGAAGCCCTCTAGGTTAGGATAAGAAGACATGAAATGAATGGTGGGAAGGCATTCTAGGTGGAAGGAGTAAGTTTGAACAAGGACCTCGAGCTGAGGATGTACAGAATGCATATTGAGAATGTAATTGGGTATGGGTATGAACTCTGGGATGGGTATGAAGAAACATAGTGGGAAAGGGGGAAAATGTAGGTTTGTTAACTAATTTATTAGTTAATAACTATTTTTTAATTAAAGTATAATTAGCATGCAGTGTTATATTAATTTCAGGTATACAGTCTAATGATTCAACAATTCTATGCATTACTCAATGCTTATCAAGATAAGTGTACTCTTAATCCCTTTATCTGTTTCCCCCATACCCCCAGCCACCTCCCCTCTGGCAACTACTAGTTCTCTGTATTTAAGAGTCTGTTTTTTGTTTGTCTCTTTTTTTCTTCATGTATTTGTTTTGTTTCTTAGATTCCACATATGAGTGAAATCATGTAGTATTTGTCTTTCTCTGACTGACTTATTTCATTTAGCATTATACCCTCCAGGCCCATTCATATTGTGGCAGATGTTAAGATCTCATTCTTTTTTATGGCTGAGTAATATTCCATTATGTATATACACACATTACATACATATATATATGTATATATGTATATATCTGTATGTATATATGTATGCATGTATATATATGTATGTAACGTGTGTATATACATATGTGTGCATATATATGTATGTATACATATACACATAAGTATATCTTTTTGAATTAGTGTTTTCATGTTCTGTGGGTAAGTACCCAGTAATGGAATTACTGGATCATATGATCATTCTATCTTTAATTCTTTGAGGAAACTCCATACTGTTTTCTACAACAGCTGCACCAGTTTGCATCCTCACCAACAGTTGTTCTTTGTTGTCTTTTTGATTTTAGCCATTCTGACAGGTGTAAGGTGATAGATATCTCATTGTAGTTTTGATTGGCATTTCCCTGATAATCACTGATGTTGAGCATCTTTTCATGTCTGTTCACCATCCCTGCGTCCTCTTTGGAAAAAATGTGTATTCGTGTCCTCTGCCCATTTGAATCAGAGTATGTATTTTTCTGGTATTGAGTTATAGAAGTTCTTTATATATTTTAGATATTAACCCCTTATGGATGTATCATTTGCAAACATCTCCCATTCAGTAGGTTGCCTTGTTGTTTTGTTGATGGTTTCCTTTGACGTGCAAAACCTTTTTACTTTAGTTTAGTCCCAATAATTTGATTTTGTTTTTGTTTCCTTTGCCTGAGGAGGCATATCTAGAAAAATGTTTCCATGGCTGATGTCAAAGAAATTATTGTTTATGTCTTCTTCTAGGTGTCTTATGGTTTTAGGTCTCACATTGAGGTCTTTAATACAGTTAGAGATTATTTTTATGTATGGGGTATGAAAATAGTCCTTTTTCATTCTTTTGCATGTAGCTGTGCAGTTTTCCAGCACCATTTGTTGAAGAGACTATCTTTTCCCCATTGTATATTCTTGGTTCTTTTTGTTTTAATGCTTGTTTATTTATTTATTTTGAGAAAGAGAGAGAATGTGGATGACAGGCAGAGAGACTGGAAGAGAGGGAATCCCAAGCAGGCTCTGCGCTGTCAGTGCAGAGCCTGACATGGGGTTCGAACTCACTGTGAGATCATGACCTGAACCGAAACTGAGCCGGTTGCTTAACTGACTGAGCCATCCAGGTGCCCTTCTTGGCTCTTTTGTCAGAGATTAATCGACCATATCCTTAATCAACAACTATTTACTGAGTACCACCTGTGTGCCAGGGACTGGTCTAGACAGTGGTGATACAAGAATGGACAAGACCATCTTTGATCTCATGTAATGTTAAGAAATACCTTTGAGGCTAAATATAGAATTTTGATAGTGTATAAGCAAGGTGATTATCAAAGGTAGTCTGTCAGCAACACGTTCATAGTTTTTCAAAAAAAGAAGTATTTTGCAAAGCTACTAGCAATGTGTTATCGCTAGCTGAAACATAAACTAGAAAAACCCATACCATTCCCAGTTAACACTTGTAGAAAGTAAATAATGGGCATAAAAAATAGCAGTTGTATATAATATCCTATTTTAAAGAATTAACTTCACATCTGTCGTCTCATTTGTTCCTTCTGTCTACCCCATGAGTTCAGGTATAATTTGTATTATTTCCATTTTAGAGATGAGGCTTAGAGACTAAGTGATTTGGTGATGAGCGTAGAGCTTTAAGTGTCTGAGCCTGGATTTGAACCCAAATATACTGTCACTCCTAATCTTCTATTTTTTAGTCTTTAGCCTCTATAGAATCAAAGGCTCTAGAAACAATTTTCCCGTGCCTATTTTTCCTATTTCATTTCCTGTCCCATCATTCTAACACTAGATGCAGTGAAACACTAAAAAGATTAGTACGGACATAGATTTCTGCAAATCTTTTCACCTGTCAGTTTTGATTTAAATTAAAAACAGTATTGTGGAAATCAAATGAGCAGATCACAAGGCTAGATCCCAATTGCATTGCAAATGCTGATTCCTTGACTCCCATTGGGTTGTGTGCGTGCTGTTTTACAGCATTTTTGGATTGGCCTGTGTGAGTCTGCCAAAATCCCTTGTTGGCATTCTTTTTCTCACCCTGAAGATCCCCCATATTGATTTAATAGATCTTTCATAAAGGTGACTTCTTTCAAAGGCTACAGTCACATTTATCTTTCATGGACTGTAAGAGTGGCATTCCCCTTGAGAGAAGCTATATCGATTATTTATTAGAGTTTTATCCCAGTGGTGCTTAGGTCGTGAGAGACTACAAAGGGAGAATCAGGGTTTAGATACCCATTTGGAATGTTTGAAAGGAAGCAACAACCCGCTCATAAATTCTTCTTGCGGACACAACAGCTGCATGAAATGGCACTGAGACATCTAGGCAATTGTATAACAGTGCCATCAAAGAGGTCTTTTGGCACCACATAGCTGAGACTGTCTATAACAAATATTCTCTGCATGCCTCCAACAGGAACTATGGGGAGCCATTCTACCCCACTCGGACGCATGATCTCCTTGCATTCTCATAACCATTTTATGAGAGAACTGGTATTATCCCCCTGTATGGTAGACATGTGATTCTTGCTGAACACACCCTTTGCCTTTGCACAAGCTGGTTTGTATTCCGAAAATGACCTAATCCACCTTGTGTGTCCACTGACCTCTATTTAAATGTTGAAAAACAGTTTAAGTGTCCCCTATTCTGTGACACTTTCAGTTATTGTACTGACATTCTTTTCACGGTAAAGAGGGCCAACCTCGTGCCTGGTCTGGTGCTAAATATTTGGGATCCGATGCAGCAGTGAAGCAGACAAACGTGAGTCCTTCCCTTATTCAGATTTTTTTTTTTTTTTAGTAAGGAGAGAGAGACAATAAAGCAAAGAATACAAGAATTTCAGACTGTGATATGTACCACAGAGGAAAAAAAGGGTGATGTGATAGAGAATAAGGATGGAGGGAGGTGACTGGGTGGTCAGGGAAGCCTCCCGTCTGCCTCCATCCCTCCACCTTTCACCTATATTGTTACATCCACTGTACGGCACTGGATCTGTTGGTTTCCTTGTCTTCTCGCCATATGTGTGTACACTTCTCGGCCAAATGGGTGCTTTCCATTTGGGAAGCTTCCCATCTCTGAATCTGCTGGTACAGAGGAAGCACTTCACAAATATTTGTTGAACTGGCTTGAGGAAACTCAGTCCCTGAATAATGAAGTGACTGGCCTAAAGATATGCCACTAGAAACGTACAGATCAGGATTTGAACCTGACCTTCCTGGCTTCAGGTGTAGTGTTCTTTCCCTCATGTTACCATCTTCTTTTAGTGTTCTTTCAATGACACCCCCAAGTCCCTCCGTGATATGTGCCACCACCACCCTTATCCCCCCACTTCTGACTTTGTCTCCTGTTCTCCTTTTACTTGGTTCCAGCCCCTTGGCCTACTTGCTGTTCCTTGAGCAGATTGTGCATGTTCCCACGTCAGGGTCCTGCCCTGGTTTCTCTGCCTGCAATGTGCTTTTCCCAGGGTTCTTTTCCTACATATCTCTTTGACCAACCCCCTCACCTCCTTCATGTCCCCACTCAAATGACACTTTCTCAATGGGGACTATCCCGTCCTCTGTTTTTAAATTTCCAACCTGCCCCTCAGTACTCCTGATCCCTCTTAACCAGTCTAGCATTTTCCCCCATGGCACTTATTACCTTCTACCATATTAGGTGGCTGCTTATTTATTGTACTTATTGTTTATTTTCTTTCCCCAGCTAAAAGATAACCTCTAAAGGGGCAGGCTATTGTTCTATTTTGCTCACCATTGTGTCTTAAGGTCCTAGAACAGTGCCTTGAACATTGTAGTCATCCATTAACTATTTGTTGAGTGAATTTTGAATAAAACTCATGTTTAATCAAAATTCAATGAAGATGGCAAACAGAGGTCATTGCCACTGGATCCTTTGATGCTGTCCTACCTATGCCGAGAATAGCATAGTGCTGGGGCTTGGGTGAATAACAGGAAACATGGCACATGCTTAGGCTGAAACACTGCCTCATTTGTATTTGCTGGATATGTCTCCACTTGATCATCAGGATGAGGGTCATATGTCTGACCAACTTCCTCTACTGTGCTCCTCTCCCTTTGCCAGGCACACTGAGAAGATGCGTTTACGAAGTGTCTGGTGAATGGTCTTATACACAATCAGCAATTGGGCATTTGTTGGGCTCTCTTCTAATATCTTCCAGAGTTTTCCCTCTAAAAGAATGGCACTGCATAGTTCTCCAACTGGCTCATGAATTTGATCTGGGCTACTTTCCATGAGATGTGGGGAAGTAATGAGAGTGATGGGCTCTTTTTAAAATGACCCTTTCTCTGCCTATTAATTTTGCTTTTCTATTTATCCATGGAAGTCCTGTATCTGAAAGCAAAGCAGCTACCAGGATAGGCTCTCTTCAACTTGGCAAGCAAAACCATCTGCCACAGCCAAATTGTATTTAAATAAATAGACCCTGACTTCTTAGCTCTGTGCTTATAATACTTCATTTGTTTTGCAGGGTGTTTTTAGAGGTCATCCAAATTTTATTTAAATACTACTGCAGCATAAATATGACTTCAGAATGAAATTTTGAAACATTAAGCGTATTCAAATATGAGCTTTTGGTGGATATGCTCTGTAATCTTAATTTGTTTCTCAGAATTTGTCCTAGAACAAAGGGATGTGAGGACATGGTCACTGAATTCAAATGAGGCGGAACAAAATCTCATTGCCGGGCAAGGTCGGCATCCGAAGCCCTGCCTGTTCATGGTTACCACGCAGCCTGGTTCCACCCCTTCTGACCTGCCATTTCCACGCAGCCACCTCATGGCAGCCTACTTTGCCATCTCATGTAATTCCGCAGAACTCTGGTTTTCTCTCACAAGACGCAGACGACCCCACAGATACACAGCCGTGCTGTTTCTCATTCCCTCAGCTGTATAACTTTCTAAAAGACTCCTCTGACAGACAGCTGTGTTATAGTCCGATGCCCATACAAGTAGGCACACACTCTCCCACTCCCACATATGCATGCGCACACGTGTTACAATCCAGCCTGTTTGTCCCTATGGACACTCAAATAAGTACACAAACTCGCTACTACTTTCCAGTACTCGAATCTTTCTTCTCTCCCTGATAAGATTCTTATCTATGGCACAAGGTGTAAGCCCATCTTCAGATCAGCACTGTAGGAAATGATGGACATAAGAGAAGTAAATGAAGTGTCTTTTGGTAATACTAAAAAAAAAGTGAGAATTGTGCATTTACTAGGTTAATATCTGTAGCATAGCAATTAACATTAAAATGTTCAGACCCTGAGCAGCTAACTAAGCATTTACTTTGTTTACTCTGTATCTCCATTAGCTAATGGTATTCCGTTTTTATATAAAGAATTGAATTTCTCTGAGATAGTGATCAAAGCTTCCTTCAGCAGCGGTGGCTTTAAGCCATAGACCACATTTATGTAGGGGTAAGAAATCGCAATAAGACTGAGTTATTCTCAAAGCTACACAAATAAATAATTCTGAAGTTCTGGGGAGAATCTCTCTGAGTATTTGACTATAGTACTAATCAACACTTGCATGTAAAATTGCTTAAGGCCAGGGAAAGAACTGTCTAAGAGCATCAGAGATAACAGTGCCTGAAGCTCACACAGAGCTGGTAATAGCACCGATTCCCAACATCTAGATGGGAAAAACTCAAGACTGGCAGGGCATTGAGTAAAGCACTCAGAAGAGTCTTGCCTGAATAATGGGGAGTAATTAGCCATAGAGAAAACGTTGGTCTTGTCCTGCTTAACAAATCTTAAAAAGCAAGACGTGATAAGATAAAAGTATTTCCAAGTAACTTAATTGCATCTGAAAACAGGTTCAGAAAAATTGATAATTAACGCAATGGGAGAAGATATTTGCAGATGACATATTGGATAAAGGGTTAGTATCCAAAATCTATAAAGAACTTACCAAACTCCACATCCAAAATACGAATAATCCAGTGAAGAAATGGGCAGAAGACATGAATAGATACTTTTCCAAAGAGGACATCCAGACGGCTAATAGACACATGAAAAGATGCTCAACATCACTCATCATGAGGGAAATACAAATCAAAATCACATTGAGATACCACCTCACACTGGTCAGAGTGACTAAAATTAACAACTCAGGAAACAACAGATGTTGGCAAGGATGCAGAGAAAGTGGCACCCTTTTGCACGGTTGGTGGGAATGCAAACTGGTGCAGCCGCTCTGGAAAACAGTGTGGAGGTTCCTCAAAAAGTTAAAAATAAATCCACCCTACGACCCAGCAGTTGCACTACTAGGTATTTTCCCAAAGGCTACATAAATGCTGATTCGAAGGAGTACATGCACCCCAATGTTTATAGCAGCACTTTAAACAATAGCCAAACTATGGAAACAGCCCAAATGTCCATCAACTGATGAATGGTTAAAGATGTGGTGCACACACACACACACACACACACACACACACATATACATACACACACAATGGAACACTACTTAGAGATGAAAAAGAATGAAATCTTGCCATTTACAACAGCGTGGATGGAACTGGAGTGTGTTAAGAGAAATAAGTCAGTCAGAGAAAGACAGGTATATGACTTCACTCATGTGTGGAATTCGAGAAACACAACAGATGACCATAGAGGAAGGGAAAGAAAAACAAGATAAAAGCAGAGAGGGAGGCAAACCATAAGAGACTTTTAAATACAGAGAACAAATGGAGGGTTGCTGTAGGTAGGGGAGATGGGTGGGGGGATGGGTTAAATGGGTGACGGGCATTAAGGAGGGTACTTTTTTTCTTTTTTTAAAGGGTGCGTATATTTTATTTATTTATTTATTTATTTATTTATTTATTTATTTATTATTTTAAAAAATATAGTTTATTGTCAAGTTAGCTACCATACAGTGTATACAGTGTGCTATTGGCCTTGGGAGTAGATTCCCGTGATTCGTCGCTTGCATACAACACCCAGTGCTCATCCCAACAAGTGCCCTCCTCAGTGCCCATCACCCATTTTCCCCACCCCCCTGCTCTCCTACCCCCATCAACCCTCAGTTTGTTCTCTGTATTTAAGAATCTCTTATGGTTTGCCTTCTTCTCTGTTTGTAACTATTTTTTTTCTTTCCCTTCCCACCTGATTTTCCGTTAAGTTTCTCAACTTCCATATATGAGTGAAAACATGATATTTGTCTTTCTCTGACTGGCTTATTTCACTTAGCATCATACCAAGGAGGATACTTTTTGGGATGAGCACTGGGTGTCATATGTAAGAGATGAATCACTGGGTTCTACTCCTGAAGCCAAGACTACATGTATGTTAACTAACTTGAATTTAAATTTAAAAAATTATAGGAATGCAAAAATATCTAAAAGAATAAAATACCTAGAAAGAACTTTAACCAAGGAAGTGAAAGACCTGTACACTAAAAACCGTAAGACACTGATGAAAGAAATTGAAGAACACAAATAAATGGAAAGATATTCCATGCTTATGGATTAAAAGAATTAATATTGTGAAAATATATACACTAGCCCAAACAATCTATAGATTCAATGCAATACCTATCAAAATTCCAATGGCACACTTCACAGAGCTAGAACAAATAATTGTAAAATTTGTATGAAACCACAAAAGATCCTGAATCGCCAAATCAATCTTGAAAAAGAACAAGGTTGGAGATATCATACTGCCTGATTCCAAACTATACTGCAGAACTGTAATATTCAAAGCAGTATTGCATTGGTGCAAAAACAGAGCAATGGAACAGAGTTAACCCAGAAATAGACCCAGACATATATGGACAATTAATCTATGACAAAGGAGTAAAGAATATGCAATGAAGAAAGGACAGTTTCTTCAATAAGTGGTACTGGTAAAACTGGAGCCAAATGCAAAATAATGAAATTAGACCACTATCTTACATCATGCACAAAAATTAACTCAAGTGGCTTAAAGACTTGAATGTCAGACCAGAAATCATAAAAATTTTAGATGAAAACATAGGTGGTGAACTTCCTTTTTTTAATTAAAAAAATTTATGTTTATTTATTTTTTTTAGAGAGAGAGAGACAGAGAGAGAGCCAAGGAGGTGTAGAGAGAGACAGAGGGAGAGAGAAATCCTAAGCAGGTTGTGCACTGACACAGGGCTTGAACCCATGAACTTTGAGATCATGACCTGAACCGAAACCAAGAGTCAGGCAGTTGATGGGCTAAGCCACCCATGCGCCCAGGTAGTAAACTTCTTGACATTGATCCTGGTGACATCTTTGTGGATATGACTTCAAAGACCGGGGAAAGAAAAACAAACAGAAACAAATGACACTATATCAAACTAAAAAGTGTCTGCATGGCAAAGGAAACCATCATCAAAACCAAAGGCAACTTATGAATGGGAGATGATATTTGCAAACCTTATATCCAATAACAGGTTAATATCCAAAATATATGATGAAGTCACACAAGTCAACAATAAAAAAAAAAACAATGAAAAAATAGGTAGAGGATCTGATAGACATTTCTCCAAAGATGACATACAGATGGCCAACACACAAAAAGATGCTTAACATCACTATTAGAGAAATGGAAATCAAAACCAGAAACCACAATGAAATCTTACCTAGTACTTATTAGAATTGCTGTTATCAAAATGTCAAGAAAAAACAAGTGTTAGTAAAGATGTGGAGAAAAAGGAACACTCCTATACTGTTGGTGGGATTCTAAATTGATGCAGCTACTATAGAAAACACTACGGAGGTTCCTCAAAAAATTAAGAATAGAAGTATCATGTGACCCAGCTATTCCATTTCTGGGTATTTATCCAAATAATCTGAAAACACTAAGTCAAAAAGATATATTCATCCCTACATTTATTGCATTATTGCATTATTTACATTGGCTGAGTTATGGAAACAACTTGTTGTCCCTCAATAGATGAATGGATAAAGATGTAGTGTACTTATGCAATGAAATATTACTCAGCCATAAAGAAATGGAATTTTGCTATTTATGACAACATGGATGGACCTTGATGATATTATGCTAAGAGAAATAAGTCAGATAGATGGGGAAAGACAAGTGCCATATGCTTTCACTCATGTAGAATCTAAAAAAAATATATATATATATATATACAACCCCTTACAGATAGAACAAATTGTGGTTACCAGAAGGGAAGGGAGTTGGGGGGTGGTGGGTGAAATGGTGGAGGGGGTCAACTTTATGGGGATGGATGATAACTAGATTTATGGTGGTGATCACTGTATAGTACATAAAGATGTTGAATTATAAAGCTGGACGGCTGAAACGTACATAATAAAAAAAGGACAAAAATACCAAACACACAACAAAGTAAAATTCACAATGGCTGGTAATCAATCAAAAATCTCCAGGAATATAAAAATGCCAGAAAATATTACCCATAATGAATAAAACTGACAGATATTAGAATTAGCAAAGAAGGATATTAAAGTTGTTATAACTGTCTTTCATATGTCCAAAAATAAAGTAGCAACATGAAAGACATAAATTATACCAAAATTGAACTACCAAAGATGAAAACTAAAATGTCTGAGATAAAAGATAACACACTGGATGGGACTATTGAAAGTTTACAGGGTATGGAAGAAAAGATCAATGAACTTGAAGACAGCAATAGAAATTATAAAAAATGAGAAACAGAAGAAAAACATTTAAAAAACCAGAAAAGAGCATTTAGTGAACTGTGGGATAACTCTAACAAGCCTAATATATACATTATTGGAGGCCCTAGTTGGGGGAAAGCAGTTAGAAAAATATTTGAAGAAATAATTAATGGCCAAAACTTTTCTATATTTGATAAAAAAATTATAAACTCTTAGATTCAAGAATCTCAATGCACCCCAGCAAAAAAAAAAAAAGACAAGAAAATGAACCCAAGGCAAATTATGATTAAGTTGCTGAAAATCAATATTAAGAAGAAAACCTTAGAATCAACTGGAGAAGAAACTAACACATCATATATCGTAGAAGAAAGATGAGAATGACAGTGAGTTTCACACTAGAAACAATGCAAGAAAGACAGAGGAGAAATATTTTATAATACTGTAGAAATAGAACCTGTAAACTTATATCCAGCAAATACGGTTTGAAAAAAATGAAGTCTAAAGATTTTTTTCAGAGGTGAAAGAACTCACGACCAACATACCTACACTAGAAGAAATGTTAAAGGATGTTTTTCAATAAGGAAAATGATACCAGATGGAAACGTAGACTTACACGAAGGAAGTAACAGCAGTAAAAATGGTAACTATATGTTTTTCAGATTCCTGATGCTTTTCTGAATCCTCTGTTATAAGCTACAGGGTAGAATCTGTCTCTTCAACAAAGAAGCGCGGACTAGAGCTTAGTAGACATCAGTGTACCAGGTACTCTGAACTGTTGATACTTTAAGTAATACCCCCTTGGCTTCTAAGCCAACACCTCTTAGACAAGTTTAAGCTTGTACTAGGTAGGAACTTGGACTAGGTAGGAATTTCCAAGACATTCTGTAGTCCCTATGCGCAAACATATCATAAAGAAGACTACTGACCAAAGACCAAGACAAATAAGAATTAATTACATAGGACCGAGTAAACTGATAAGAGATATTTCATTGTGGTCATTTGGAATATGGGTAGCATAGTTTGCATATGTTATTTTATAAGTATATTAAGAAGCACTTTATTTAGTTCTTTCTAACCACAATTTAGAAGATTATGCTTCTGTAAACTGAAATGAATCATCTTTAAATGGTAGCTGATTCTCATTGACCTCTCAGAACTCAGAGACAAATGCATTTACTGAATCTCCTTTCTTTTCATGGCAATATAATTATTGACATTGATTTATAAGAACATGTTTTCCTCTTTACCAGGTCATAATTGACTAACTCAATTGTGCATCCGAGGCCTTACCTGAAATAGCATATTTGAGAATAATTTTCTTTTAATCACATGTACCAAGCCCACTGTTAAGAAACATATGAGGCAAAAGCCTACAAAGCCCCTCCAGCAAATTGGCCTGATATCTGATTAGAGAGTCCTAAACTCATGGGTGGTAAGGAAGGCCACTTCTTGACAGGTCAAGGACATTATCAAAATTGGTGTATGGGGGGCTGCTCAACAAGGGAGTTTTACATAAATTTATAGGTACTGTATGTGAAATCTAGTAAAGAATGTATCTTGGGCTTGGTATTATAGCCTTGGCAAGGAGAAAAACCATAAAAGCTTTTATAAGGTCCAACTCAAGATTTCTTTTTTTTTTTTTTTTTAATTTTATTTGAGAGAGAGAGAGAGGGAGAGAGAGAATATTCCAAGCAGGCTCTGTGCAGGGCTCCACCCTGGGATCATGACCTGAGCCAAAATCAAGGGTCGGACACTCAATTACATGAGCCATCCCGGTGCCCCTCCACCTCAAGATTTCTTATGTAAACTTTTAGATACAAGTTAATTTGGGGGCCATAGTAGTTGTCAGTACGCTACGGTCCTACATCGGCAGAGCAAACTGAAGGAGGCCTATGGAATTAAATAACATTTTTTTGTTGCATCTATAGAAATAAACATTCCAAACCTGCTGAGGCAAACCTTGTTAAAAATAATCTTTGAAGATCGTTAATGATAACAAGAGTGAGTTCTGTCAGAAACAAAATCTGAAACTTGGAAAAAGACACATTCTTTCAATATTGGACAGGAGCATAAGTCATTCAAGGATTGTGTAGGGGAATGAATGTAGTTTATCTCAGTGTTTACTGTCTTTTACTCAATACTCATTAATATTTAGTTAAGTAGTGACTGCTGAAAGGACTAGAAGTAGTTTTAAGGTAATCTTTTACCACACCATAGTAATTCCTAATTATTTTTTCACAAATCCACCAACAATTAATGAATTATTTTCTTATCTTGGTGTGAGCTCATCCCTGGGGCTCCTCTTGACCATAATTTTTATATAACTCATTTTCTAGTAATACTCATTGTTCACTTTTAATTTAAGGTTCTAGACCTCTTGTTAACTTGCAGATTTTTGTTCAGTACAAATGCAAATACATTGTTTTCAATGGAATAACCTCAAACATTTACGACCTTTTGGACATTAACCTAACTTTTTTTGGATTAAATTTCCTATAAGTATTTGATAAAGAATAGTGTCAAAAATTACCTACATCTGATACTACATTAATTTCTTCTGTTCTTTAAAAGGTATCTCTAGAATGCTTTAGAAAAAAAATATTTTGATAAATGTATTTATAGATTTCTGAGAAAGCAGCAGAAAAGGGACTGAGAATAGAGGAGATAGTACTGAGTACTGATGGTTTAAAAAGTGGTATTGCAATTTATAATCTCCATTATTTTTTTCTAGCTTTGTTGAGGTGTAATTTACCTATCACATTGTATAAGTTTAAGGCATACAAGGTGATGATTTGACACACCTGTATATTGTGATTACCGTAGTAGGGTTAGTTAACACCTCCATTGCCTTACATAACTGCCATTTTTTTGTGGTGAGAACATTTAAGGTATACTCTCTTAGCAACTTTCAAGGGTATCGTACAATATTGTTAACTATAGTCACCATGCTGTGAGCACCATTAGATCTTTAAAACTTACTCATTTTGTAACTGGAAATTTGTATCCTTTGATCACCCATGGGTGATTTCCCCCTTTTCGCTAGCCCCTGGTAACCACCATTCTACTGCTTCTATGAGTTAATCTTGTTCAGATTTCACAAATAATTGAGATCATACAGTACCTGTCTTTCTCTGTCTGACGTATTTCACTTAACATAATGTCCTCAAGGTCCATCCATGTTGTTGCATGGCAGAATTTCCTTCTTTCTCGTGGCTGAATAATATTCCGTTGTACATACATGTCACATCTTTATCCACTCATATGTAAATAGACATTTAGGTGGAGGCATGTGAAATGCTGGGGATGCTCATGGGCCAGTTGGGGTGATCCAGGGGCACGGTGTTCCCAGCATTTTCTGGGTAGGCATTCTTGATGGAGTCTGTGATGCTGTTAATAGGATCCATATCCCTTTAATGCTCTCTGAGCGTCCTATCTGCTGCTGTCCCAGCCTCTTTCCAGCCCCACGTGTGCAGCTCAGGAGTCAGCACTCAAGAGTTTCCCTCAGGTTTAAAGTGCATTCTAAACAGAAAACAAATACCCAGAGGGACTTGCTTTACCTAAGGGCATTTCTTACTTCACTCCAAAAATCACTATTGTTCCCCACTGTCTAAGCCAAGAACTCCCCTGTGGTGGGAGGGAAAAGAAAGATGAACTCGAAGAGTCCTGTTCTGCCTTCTGCTTCCACTGGTCAGTGAGAAGTAGCTGGCTATTTCTTGCTGCTTCTGGGATGTTTAGCCGATTGGTGAACTCAGAGCCTTCTCCTGATAACTTTGGATGATTTCAAATAGTAAAAATAACATGGACTAGGAAGTTTTGGGATCATTGGGGAAAACTTGATCTCTTTGAAAACTTTAGGGATCACACAAAGCATTGAGAACAATTGAAGGAGAAAGGCCAATGTGCAAGCATATGAATATCCAATGTCTGCTTCTAGGAAATATGCAAAGCAATATGCATAGAAATACGAATTTCTAGGGGGAAAGACCTTTACACTAGATAAAACACATACAGCAGGTGGTGGAAGGAATGGAATGGAATATATTTAAAAACCCTGTCTGAGGATAGGTAACCTGGAACTCGGATCTAAACTAAAGATCTACAACAAAGGGGGAAGCCTGCATCATGTAGTTATCCTTGTTTCAGTATGAGCAAGTATATGAGTTCATTAAGTAAAATAAGCATTTTTCTTTCCACAGGTCTAAGAGGAATTTGTCAAGAGGGGCTGGTTGTAAGAGGAGTGTGAGTTGATGTCCTTGATGGCATTCCCCTGTACAGTGACGTATGGTGCTTAGGAAATCCCAGGGAACTACAAATGGCATTTGTAGTTCTATAATGGTGACTTTTTAGGTGCCAGAGGCATGTAACCTAGGTGTGGTTCAATATACAAGCGAAAAATGTACCTTTCTCAAGAAGTATGCGCTTCTAAGGGTTTATGTAATTTTTGACGCCAGTCAACCAACGACTAACCATTTACTCACTAACTATGCTGCACAAGGCTGAGATTAGGATATCATTAGCTGCTGCGATGAATAGATATCCAAATATATAGTGGCCTGATCAAAATATAGATTTACTTCCTGGTCGTTTAAAGGTGCAAGATGGATGCTTCTCATTGCAGAGTTTGGTTTCGTACAAGCAATTATTCAGTGACCAAGGCTGGCAAAGACCTTGCCATTGTCATACTTGGCCTCTTTGTTCTCCATGGTAATCTCCATCCAAATCAGTTGGAAGGGGGAAAGAACATGAATGTGCTTGAGAGATCCTGATGCATCAGGGATGAATATGTCACACGTCATTTCCTCTCACATTTTGTTGGTTAGATCGCATTCATATAACCACACTTGATGCAAGCGAGGCTAGCAACTGCGGTCTACCATTGTGTGATTTGCTGGCTCTCTCTGCTGTGTTTGCCATTCTGGCTCAAATATTCCTTTGCATCCTTCTCACACATAGCACATATTTGAGACCTTTTTAAGTGACACACCCCCAAATCTCATGCAGTCACTGAACCTAGCTCAATCAGATCTTGATACTATTCCTTATGTTCTGACTACCCATGACCGAAAGAGACAAGCTACATTATCCATACCTCCACCTACCGTGTGCCCGATATCGAATGGTGGAGTAGGGAAGGGTGAAAACGATAAGAAATACCATGAAAAAAGGGGAAATTGGGAAACACATAGCAATCACTGATCCAGAGCACTGATGGAATTCTGCCACAAAGATATTGTGAGGTTTCCCTGCCATGGGTGTGAAGACATTTCCATGATGAGCCCCTAATTCTGTTTTGTTGAAGGAATTCCTCTTTTCTATTACTCTCGGTGGCCACTGGCTACACATTCCGGGATATTCTTTACTGTTCATTATTGTTCAGTGCCACATCTGAAGTGGGCGAGAGGGAAATAAACAGCGTCAACAGCTGACAGCTGGTAGCAGGCCCGGCAACTAAATTTAGGCTATGGCGTTTACTGCTAAATAGCTAGGCCATGGTGTTCCCTGCTGAAAGAAACGATTCTATACAATATCAACATTATCTGAAACAGATCACTCTGTGACCTTGATGAAATAAGAGAAAAAAAAAGACCATTCAGTAATCATGACTAAACAGAGACAAAAGGCATGAACACCGTGTGACGACAAAAAAATAACTGAACGCCTTTCATTTGTGGTAATGTAACTACTTTACCAACAGTGACTCTAGCCCCATATCATTCCTAGATAAAATTTATAATACTAAATTGCAGAATCGTCCCTTTTCCCTGATAGCATTCAATCCAGAGCAGATTCTCCTTTTCTTTAAATCCTCCCTGAAATGATGCAGCACAAGCCCAAACATTCCCATCTGCTGAGGGCTGTATCATGCGTACCCCCTCCCCCAAATTCGTATGTTGCCATCCTAAGCCCTGGTAGCTCAGAAAGTAACCATATCTGGTGATCCTATAGTTAAAGAGGTGACGAGATTAAAATGAGATCTAGGGGCGCCTGGGTGGCTTGGTCGGTTGGGCAGCCGACTTCGGCTCAGGTCATGATCTCGCGGTCTGTGGGTTCGAGCCCCGCTTCGGGCTCTGGGCTGACAGCTCAGAGCCTGGAGCCTGTTTCGGATTCTGTGTCTCCCTTTCCCTCTGCCCCTCCCCTGTTCATGCTCTGTCTCTCTCTGTCTCAAAAATAAATAAACGTTAAAAAAAAAATTAAAAAAAAATGAGATCTATAGAGTGGGCCCTAATAGAACCTGAGTGGTCTTGTTATAAAAAGAAGAGATTTGGACTCACAGACACTAGAGGTGGGTGTGCACAGAGAAAGGCCACATGAGGACATAGGGAGAAGACAGCAATCTGCAACTTCAGGAAAGAGGCCACAGAAAAAAAGGAACCTGTTGATACCTCAATCTCAAACTTCTTTTTTTTTTTTTTAAGGTTACTTACTTTTGGGAGAGAGAGAGAGAGATAGAGAGAAAACACAAGCACGAGCAGGGGAGGGCCAGAGAGAGAGGGAGAGAGAGAATCCCAACCAGGCTCTGCACTGTCAGCACAGAGTCCGATGCAGGGCTCGAACTCACAAACTGTGAGATCATGACCTGAGCCGAAATCAAGAGTCAGACGCTTAACTGACTGAGCCACCCAGGCACCCCTCAATGTCAGACTTGTAACCTCCAGAACTGTGCAAAATAAATTCCTGCTAAGCCACCTGGTCTGTGGTATTTGTTATGGCAAATTCCTATATCATCCTAACTTCCCCTTCCAGAGACACTGTATGATTTCTCGTGGTGTGCAGTCTTCTTGCCTCAGCGAGGTAAAAAACATAATTTTGACTATAGGAGTTTCCCTGGTGGTCTTTGATGTCGGGCTTTACCATGAATGTGGAGAGAGGGGGACATTCTCTCTTCAGGAAACATACAGGTTTTGCAGCATGCTTTATGTGCCAATTTGGGGCTGAAGAATTTCTTTGCTTTTACAGATTTTCTATATTCCGTTGGAAATTATTGCTAAAAAAACATAGTAAGTTTCTGTCTATTTGCTCGCAGAAAGATTAATGTGCCAGTAATTATGCCCAAAGTTCTCTCTTGCACATTGTTAAGTCTCCGCTGTTTCCTAGTTTTCTTACCAGATGCCTCCCTCTCTTAACGTAACGGTGCTACCTTGAGACCATCTGAGATTATAGGTTTATAGGTAGGTAACACCCTTAAAGTGAGTCCCTTTGTTTAACTGAAAGCTTTTAATGGGCATTTTTTTCTGGTCAAAGTCTTTGTCAGTCTTATTTTATACTTTATTCTTTTTCATTTCTGCTCGAAAACCTGACCATTCTTTCCTGATCTCATATTTTTCTGATAATACTTGGTTAAACTTACTGAGTTATCATCTGGCTAAACATAAAAAGCAACCATCAACACATATTTATACTCTGGGTTTTTGAAAATATTTTCTCCAAAAGCTACAGTTCCATAGGAAGATGGGCTGCCTTCCAAGTCCTCAAAGACAATGGTTTCACCAAATGTTTTGTTATGAAATGACACAGCTCTCTGGATGTTTCGCTTCCCATATCTGTGTCCATACGACCTGTTGCGTACCGTACAGTATGTGTTTATAGGAAGTGACGGTTTAACAGAAACCAAAGCTGGTCCTTCCTGCCAGTGTGTTTCCTTTCTACTTACAAATGTAACTCTAGAATCTCAACGTGTTTAAAACCGATCTCAACTCTTGGCCGGACCTCTTCCTTCTCACGTGTTACCCATCTCAGTAAATGGCCCTCCCATGTGCCAAGTCACCCAAGCCAGAAACCTCTCTCTCTTACGTCTGTGCCATTCCCAAAGCTCTGAACACTCTTGAATCTGCCCCTCCTCTTCCGCTGTGCTGTCATTTCTCTGCTTTAGATTCTCCTACTCTCCAACCCAGATCATGCACTAGACTTCTAACTGGCCTTACTTCTTACATCCTTTCATTTCTCCAGTTCTCTCTACATACAGAGCCTCGGCCCTGTCCTTAATACGTCACTTTTCTCTTCAAACTCTTCAGTGGCTTCCTGTCACCCTTGCAATACAATCCGGACTCCTTACCGTGGCCCACAGGGCCCTTTGTCCCTGGCCTCCACCTAATGCTCTGACTTCAGCTCCTTCTGCTCTTCTTCTGCCCTTCATTGGAGCCACAGCGGCCTCTTGGTTTCTTGACACGCAGGCCATGCTTACCTTTACCGTCTGTGAACCTTTGCCTCCTGGAATACCCTTTACTGTGCCTTCTTTCTACTGCTTGTCTACCAGTCATTTGGGGCGGAACTTGATTGAAATAAGTCTCTTTCTCTTCATCTAGTGGCCCAATAGAAAATCTGAGTTTGATGTTCCTCCTATGTGCTCCCATGTTATTTGAATCCCACCATTTTAGCGTATATTAATCGTAAAATATTATATAACTACAACGATGATAACAAGAGTAACTGTTATAACTAACGTTTATTGAATATTTGCACTGTATCTGGCACTATGCCACCCGTACTGAGAATGTAGCAATAAGGAAAATAGATATGGTCTTTGTTCTCGTGGAGATAAAGGACAATACTAACAAGTGAATGTACAAATAAAAATGTATTCAAAAGTAGATATTGTGTTGAATCACATGAAATAGCTGCTTTTTGACCTAAAAAATGGCAATTTCACATAATGACCTAATGATTTGAAAGTCTGCTAAGTAGTAAAAGAACACATGAAAAGGGAAAACGTAGTAAGGGTCGAGTGACTCCTTCAGAGGGGGTGGGCGAGGAAAACCTCCTGAGGAAGTCATTTTGAGCTGAGAGCAATGAAGTGGACCCAGCCATGCTAAGGTTGGGGGACAAATTTTCTAGATCCAGGAAATGCTCATTGCACTGAATGATAATTACCTATTGTAATTATTTTTTCCACTAAATCCTGAGCATCACCGTGACACTCTCATTCACCTTTGTGAAACACGAGATAGGCAATTAAAAGTTTGCTTAATGAATAAAGGTGTGCACAGCCAGATGACTAAACGGACCTGGACTCTTAGCATACCTCACATGTTGTCCCCTGTCCCGTTTTGTCTCAATTTGTATCATCTAGTGGTTCTGAGATTCTTGTTTTTTCCTGTAATCAAAGCATTCATTCTGACCTCCCTGCTTTTTCTCATTGAAATTTCTTCTGCAGGGAAGCTCTTATTTAGCAGTCGGGGAGGGAGAAGGACGGCTAATGCAAATAATTTAGAAAGGATAACTTGATTCTCTTGAACACAGAAAGAACAATTTATTTACCTATAAAATGCAATGGTATTAGACCATTATGCTTTAACTTGTGGGGAACCTGGAGAAAAGTGATTTGACTTAGGAGTAAATACTTTATAATGATAGAAAGTCACATCTGAGAAAGTCCACTGATTCCGCATCAGTGTCACATGCAAGACGTGTTTTTTTCTCTGCCAGTAGAGTCTGTCTGTCTGTCTGTCTATCTCGTTGTGTGTCCAATATCCTGGGACGCTGCATTCCCGAGGTTTTGTCTTCCACAACTCAGCTGAGGGCTGCAAAATTGGTATTGATAAGTGAGTGTCACTGGCGGAAGGCAGCAGAGGACAGCGGGAAAGAGGCGAGCTGGTTGTGTCTGCTTATGAATAGCAGCATAGCCCTGCAGGGGGGTTTTGCAGAGAAGCCAAGTCCAGCCAGCATGAGGTGCCAGACTAAGGTGGCATTAGGCTGTTTGTGAGCCCAACCCAAAAAGATGGGCAGCCAAGTCGAAGTCAGAATTCATACTGAGGTGGGTCATGGGTTTCTAAGTAGCAGCCAGGCCCCAAGAGGGTATATAGGATCCGGTTTGCTCGGATAGCCACTCATGCTACATCTTGCAGCAGACAGAATCTTTGAAGTCCCTGGCCTGGTTTCTGGATCTTGCCCTTCTGTTTTCTAAGATGAGAAGACCCTGAATTAGCCCTGCGTTAGTGCCAGGTACTTTACACTAGACCCATAAGAAACTTGGTGATTATGGATGAAGTTAATCCTGTCCTGCTACTCAGGTCCCCATAATGACCGATGCTGCTATCATATTTTCCTGGTCTTTTGTGGATGTTTTGTGACTATATCACCCATCAAGACTGACATGAATTTCACTAGATCCTGTCAGGCATATAAAAAATTTAAATATTAAGTGCTGGGGATCTAACATACAACAACGATTGACTATAGTTAATTTTGCTGTATGATACACTTGAAATTTGCTACGACAGTAGATCTTAAGCATTCTTACCACACACACACACAAAAGGTAACTATGTGAGTTCATGGATGTGTCCATGAACTTGACCGTGGTAATTGTTTCACTATATATATATATATATATATATATATATATATATATATATACATCACCTTGTATACTTTAAATATATACAGTTTTGTCAATTCTACCTCAATAAAACTGGATAAAATAACTTTTGTTTTTATCTTGTTTTTAAACTACCTATAGTAGCCCTCACTATTCTGCACCTAAGTGCTTCTTCTTTAGATGATGATAATGGCGACCACTATTATTTTTGAGAACTTACTATGTGCTAGGCACTCTGTAAGAACTTTGTGCGTGTGGCATTTAACCCTTCAGAAGCATGCTGGCATGAGTCAAGAACATAAGCTCTAAAATCAAACAGCATAGATCAGCATCTTAGAACCATCACTTACAAACTGTGTGGACTCTGGGCTTCAGTGTCCACACACTGTAGGTGTCACTGGAATTACCAAGATGCATAAGACCTGATCGCTGACTTTACAGAGCTCACAGACTAGTAGAAGTGTTCAGTCTAGTGCAGGGGTTGGTGAACTATGGACCCATTCACCAAATCCAGCCCACTGCCTGTTTTTATGAATAAAGTTTTTTGGTTTTTTTTTTGGCGGGGGGAGAGAGAGAGAGACAGAGCATGCAAGCAGGGGAGGGACAGAGGGAGAAGGAGAGAGAGGATCTTAAGCAGGCTCCACACCTAGTGTAGGGCCTGACACAGGGCTTGATCTGACTTACCGTGAGATCATGACCTGAGCCAAAATCAAGAGTTGGATGCGTAACCAACTGAGCCACCCAGGCGCCCCTATGAGTAAAGTTTTATGGGCACACAGTCATGCCCATTTGTTTATATATTGTCTGTGCTTGTTTTCATGCTACCATGGCAGCATTGAGTAGTCGTCACAACTATATTGCTTGCAAAGCCTAAAAGGTTTATTATCTGGCTCTTTACAGAAAAATTTGCCAAACACTGGTGTCGTGCGATGGTTTTAGGTCATGATTAAAAATCCAGCACGTGCTGGTAAAGAACACAGGTTTTGGTGTCAGACAAATCTGAGTTTAAACATTAGCTCAGCAACCTTGAACAAGTTACTCTTGTGTGACCTTGAACAATTTCCTCTCCGTACTTAAATTTCCTCATCTGCAAAATGAAGATAATAATAATAATATCTACCTCATTTGGGCAGTGTGAGAATATAAGGATGCAATAAGGTAGTCCATGTGAATAGTTTATCACAATGTCCAGTGCATAGTAAGTGTTCATTTATTTTACCGGCTATTATTGTGAGCTCCTTATTGGAACCTCACTGGCTTTCCTAGAGCAGGACATCGTGGGTGGGGAGTGATAGAGGATAAAGGTGGAAAAGGAGTAGTGGTGCAATCCTCAGTGTGGGCAGATAACAGAAGCCACTGACTGGCTGCAGAGTTTCCATGTAAACAAATGGATAACAGGGAAGTATTGAAGGCTGATAAATGGTGGGGGGAGGGGAGAATAGCACGATAAAAAAAAAGCTGCTTGGGGAAGATCGTATGTATCTTCTTTCTTTTCTCTTTTTCTTTCCTGCAGCACTTACAACTTATTAGCATAACACAGTATATATAATTGATCATTCATTATGCATTTTTGTTGCCTATGTATTATTGCTAGAATATCAGCTTTACAGGGTCAGGGATCTTTGTTTTGATTACTAATGGATCCCAAGCACTCGGGACAGTGCCTGACACATATAAGGCACTCAGTAACTGTTGAATGCATTTGGCCAGCAATGTCTAGGAGGGGCAAGATTCAGGAACACCACTTAGGAAATTGTGAGAAGTAAGCCCGCTGACACAATCAAAGGAGGGATGCAGAGACTCAGCACAGTGAAGCGAGGCTTTAATCAATGTTCTTGCAACAGTGGGTGTCTGATGGACAGGCGCACTTGGGGCAGTTACAGCACGCAATTTATCTCTTAACAATTTTTGTTTATTTATTTTTGAGAGAGAGAGAGAGAGAGAGAGAGCGAGCACAAGCAGGGGAGGGGCAGAGAGAGAGGGAGACACAGAATCCGAAACGGGCTCTAGGCTCTGAGCTGTCAGCACGGAGCTCGACGTGGGGCTCAAACTCACGAACCGTGAGATCATGAACCGAGCCAAAGTTGGACACTTAACAGACTGAGCCACCCAGGTGCCCCTGATTTTTTTTTAATGCTTATTTATTTTGAGAGAGAGAGAGAGAGAGAGAGAGAGAGAGCGAGCACAAGCAGGGGAGGGGCAGAGAGAGAGGGAGACACAGAATCCGAAGCAGGCTCCAAGCTCTGAACTGTCAGCACAGAGCCTGATGTGGGGCTGGAACTCACCGAGTGCGAGATCATGAGACCTGAGCCGAAGTGGGCACTTAACCGACTGAGCCACCCAGGCACCTCGCAATTTATCTCCTAGCGTGCAAGTCCCTCCCCTGATTCCCCATCCATTGAGGACTACAGAAGTTACAATCTTACCCGGAAGTCGCCTATGCACATGTAAGACAAAAAGTAGTCTAACTGGAACAAACGTACATTCCTCGAGGTCACACAGAGACTTCAGTTCTTTGGCGCGTGCTCATTGCAAAGCCCACGAAAAATAAGCCCGTGAAATGGAGAGGGGAAGGACAAGGAAGCAAAGTGTCTAAAGGTTTGGGACTCCATGGTGGTGGTGGGGGGGGGAGGGTTGTACATATTTCCAATAGGTTGTAAACCTATGAACGAGACAGCACGGATTTTATTTGCTGTTTCTGAAAATGGATCATCTCACTTCTCACAGAAAGCAATGGCCGTAAGTGTGAAGGCACGGGTGCCAGCTTAGGGTACTGGCAATGATCATGGAAAGATAAATGGAACAATGGTGTTTTCCTTCAAAATAATTTTTTGGACTTAGTAACTAATGAACAAAAAGAGTCGAAGAGAAGTTTGTCAAAGTAAAATGTTTTTCTTCCAAGACAGTGATGCACACGTGAAGTATTACACCTGGTTGGATCGTCAGACCAGTTAACAGGTCTAATTTAGCAAACAACTGCTCCTATTGTGGAGGAAATGAACCACTCAGCGTGTTGTTCTACTAACGTGAGGAGATGCGCTAGTTCTAGCCCTTTACCTATATCTGAATTGCTGTGATTTATGTTACAACCTGGACAGTTTTACTACTTCAGTGGAATTTCGTGTGTGTTGCAGTCCTGATGCCTCGTTGAATTTCGATATGATTCTCATTCCCTTTTCTCTAAAGACTTCAGCATTC
This sequence comes from Panthera tigris, assembly GCF_018350195.1. NCBI lineage: Eukaryota > Metazoa > Chordata > Mammalia > Carnivora > Felidae > Panthera > Panthera tigris. The sequence continues at coordinate 120,499,971 of NC_056677.1, read as the reverse complement.
ATAAATATACATTAAATTGCTAATGTGTAAAGCTGCTAAAGATGGCAATGAATTGCTTAAAATTTGCTGATGAAAATGCACTTTCTGAAGGGCTTTCTCCTTTAGGATCCTAGGGCGAGTGAAAGTGCTGTCTGGAACGGTCTATTTCGGCATCAGTAATTGCCTTGTGCCTTCCGTAAGTCCAGTTTTCGGTGGTAGATCAGCAAGCCTGGCTGCTTCTTGTTGCAGACGTGAAGCCGACTCCCACTTTAGCTTGTATTTAGCGGCCTCCTCGTATCTTATTCCACTGAAGAGAGCGGTCCCGTTCACTTCGGCACACTACAGGTTCCTGAATGAATGCCCTTTGGTCATTTTGAAAATGCCACTGTCTCTTGAAGCCTCTCTCTGTTTTCTTTACCTTGCTACAGGACAAGGGACAAAAATGATTATAGTGCCAAACGTAATACATTGTTTCTAAAACTTAAATTGCGAACCAAGGGGAAATCAGGAAAGAACAAGGCGAGGAAGTAGAGTGGCAGAACTCCCGCACTAATGGAACGAAGATAACTGCTGTTGGGGATTTGGGGACAGATTTTCAACTAGTACCACAACGGCACTTGCTAAACATGCAGTTACGCTGATTTGGCTGAGGAAGGCCGGGCTTACTAAAGATTGCTTCCCTGATCTGCTGACTTTCAGGCTTTCCAACTTAGCGTTATTTGAGAGGAGTGATACGGAAGGGCGGCCGGGTGTTTAGGCTCTGGAAGCAGATAGTCCCGGATCAGATCCCACCTCTGCCATGTCTTGTCTTGTGACCCTGAAAAAGTCCTGTCCCTCTCCAGGCCTCAGGTTTTATATCTGTAAGTTAAAGGCCACACAAATTCTCAAAGTTGCTGTGAACGTTAGAATAGATAATCCATGTAAATGGCCTTGCAACTCATAAATCTATACATTGTAGTTATCGTTATTATTATACAGATTTTCTGCTTCTGTCAAAACTGGAAAGCTAATTGTTTTCCTCCACGTATTGGTGGGTTTTAAGGAAGGCCCCTATCTCTGTCCATATAGTTTCCTGTGCTTAGTGGACTTCTCACCATCTTTACCATTGAAGACCTATTTTTTAGATGCAGTTACCACCCACGATTCCCTTGATCTTCTTAGCTCTTAAGAATGATGCCTTCATCGGGGGTGCCTGGGCGTCTCAGTCGGTTGAGTGTCTGACTCTTGATGTTGGCTCAGGTCACAATCTCACAGTTCATGGGGTAGAGCCCCATGTTGGGCTCTGTGCTGGGAGTGCAGAGCCTGTTTAGGATTCTGTCTCCCTCTCTTTCCGCCTCTCTCTCTCTCAAAATAAAATAAACATTAAAAAAAGAATTATGCCTCCTCATGGGCTCCTAGGTGGCTCACACGGTTGAGTGTCTGACTCTTGATTTCAGCTCAGGTCATGATTCCAGGGTCGTGGGATTGAGCCCGTATCAGGCTCTGCGCTGGGCACAGAGCCTGCTTAAGATTCTCTCTCTCTCTCTCTCTTTCTCTCTCTCTCTCTCTCTCTCTCTCTCTCCCTCTCTGTCTCCTGCCCCTCCCTACATGTGCATGCTATTTCTCTAAAACAAAATAAAAATAAGAGAATTATGCCTTCATCTGATGCCCCAAATTAATTTTTGCTCGTAGTATTTGTTCAGTACCTAGCTGAGTATCTGCATTACGAGTGATGATCTTACATTGCTTTCCCGGGACTGTAACTAAACTGTAAGGTTCTTGAGGGCAGGAACCACATAATATTTAATTTTCCAGCCTGTTTTCCTGGCATGGCACAAATCTGTCCAGATGGTCTGTAATGTTTTCAGGTGGTAGCAATGGTGACCTCGGTGAAGTCTACGTGTAGCCTCACAAGTTGGCATCGTCTTATATGTTCACAGTATTTCGGGGCAACAAGTGTGGTGTCAACAGACCTGCACTGACCTCCGGATCCTCCACGCCCTAGTTGTATAACCTCAGATAAGAAGACTTTTCACCTTTGTAAACCTCGGTAAGGATGAAATGATTTAAAACATTTGAAGTACTTAGCAAAATACCCAGATCGTAGGAAAGACAAAGCAGATGATTCAAAGGTAGCAATACCTTGCTATCAATAAGCTTAAAAATACTACTTCTCTTCCTCAGATTCCTCCTTCTTCTTTATTACCATTAACTATTATTATTAAACTTTTACTGGCCATTTCAATAGCTCCCATTCTGACAGCTTCCTCCATCCTTTAGGCCCTGTGAACTTGACGTTTGACTTCACAAAGGCATCCTGACACTTAATCTTCCTTTTTCTTAGGATCGACCCCACGTTCTGCATCACATTTTCCCCTCTACTGAGCCTGGGTCCCCACACCAACCTACTTTCTCTTTAGGACTCTCAACGTTTAACAACACTTACCTTTCCAGCCTTAAACCTCGGGCCAAGCTCACTCTTATGTGGATCCTGAGAAACTTAACAGAAGACCATGGGGGAGGGGAAGAAAAAAAAAGAGGTTAGAGACGGAGGGAGCCAAAACATAAGAGACTCTTAAAAACTGAGAACAAACTGAGGGTTGATGGGGAGGGTGGAAAGGAGGGGAGGGTGGGTGATGGGTATTGAGGAGGGCACCTGTTGGGATGAGCACTGGGTGTTGTATGGAAACCAGTCTGACAGTAAATTTCATATAAAAAAAATAATATGACTTCATTTGTTTCCACAAGTTCCCAAATAGGGCTGCATATAATCACTCCCCCGGCAATCATGATCAGCTCAAGGGCAGTAATTTACCACCGTGGAGACTATTTGATATGCAGTCTCAGTTGAATTTTTAATGCCGCTGGAGTTTTTCTCGATCATTTCCCTATTCTAGGAGCATCTATTTATTCCAATATTTTTCTCAACTCCCGAGCGTTGGTGGTGGGGCTTGAGGATCGCATTCCGATAAGTTCTCAGTTGTTGCTGGTGCTGCTACCTCCCTTCCCAATTAAATGTCTCCGCAAAATCGTATGCATACATTGTCTCCGTTTGCCTGCTACCATAACCTCCTCACCGTACTTTCAGTCTTGTTTCCAAATCCATTAGCTCACACAAATAAGTGTCTGCGATGGCACCGATTATTCCTGTTACCGCACCCGATAAATATATGTGGATCTTCATCTTTGATGGAATTTGACACTGCTATTCCATTCTTAAAACTTTCGTGGTTTTAATGATACCGTATTTTTCCAATTGTCCTCTTTCCACTCTGATCATTTGGTTTTAATCTTGCTCATCCTTCGTACTTACTCATTTCTCTCATCTACCCCTTCGGTCTCGGTGATTAGGCAGGTGTTCATTTTTGTCACTCTTCTCTAACTATCCTCCTGTGATGACCTCATCTAGTATTGCTATTACTTATACAATACTGATTCTCAAATCTATTTTATCTGGCCAACTGTTGATTAAACCTCTGTCTGCTAGGTATCTCACAAATTGCAGAAATTTGACATGAAGAAACTCTCATTTAGTACTTAAGCCTGTTCTTTCTCCTGGTTAATAGGGCCCTGGCAATTTGAGGACCTAGGAATACGAATAATCCCACTTCCTAAGAGTCAAGATCATAGCCAGTAACTGTAAACCAAGTTTTAGTCTCAAACTCCAATGCATTTAAATATAACTATGGTTGTGCCACATAGAGGATTAATTCATTTTTTAATTTATCCATCTAGCAAATATTTATTCAGCACATTCCCTATGTCAAATATTGGGCTAAGTTCTGAGGAGGCAGTCCTGACCAAAACTTAGAGTGATCTGCTTCTATGGAACTTATGATATAATACATGAGACAGATAAAAAACTCTCACTAATATACAATTGTAATAGGTATTATAAAGGAAATGGAGAGGGTTAAGTGTGATAGAACAATGGGAGGAATATATGTTAGATTAGGAGATTGGTTTGGGGAGAACTTCTTTGAGGAAGTGACATTTAAACTGAGTCCTGAAGAATGAATGGGGATTGTCCAGATGAACAGTTAGATGAGAGTGTTTCAAGCAAAAAGAACAACATGGACAAATGCTGTAAGAAGGAAAGAATTTGGCATGAAGAATAGAAAGGCCTCTTACCAGAGGCCGAAGAAGTCAGGGCCCATATCATTTAGGGCCTCGTAGGCCATGTAAGGAGTCTATATTTTATTGTAAACTTAGCAGAAAATCATGGTAAAGACATGATCCAATTGATGTTTCGGAAGATCACTTTGGCTACATTGTAGAGAATGGACTTCTTCTCTTACGAAAGAACAGAGAGACCAGTTAGCAGGCTGTCAAAATAGTCCAAGTTAGGAGTGATGTTATCTTGCACTAGGGTTGTGGCAGTGAAGACAGAAACTATTGGTGGATTTGGGAGTTTTGGAGACACAACTGCCAAGATTTTCTTGTGAATTGGATGGATGCATTCCTTGCTTGAGAAATTGTTTGGAGGGTGATGTTACTTGTCAAGATAGAGAACTTGGAGTAGAAGTATATTTCAGAGATCAAATGGTCACTTTTGGGCATTCCATTGCCTAAGAGTTAAAAAACGAATTCCTGGCATGACATTTAAAGATCTAGTCTACCTCTTTTCTTCTCTATCCTTTCTCATCTAGTGTCTTGCTTCCTTATATCTTCCTCACATCCTTACATATTTACCCTTTCCACATCCCCAAGACCTCAGAGGTTTCCAGACATGTAATGCTGTTGCAGAATTCTTTGGCTAACTTCTAAGTTTGCTCTGTGAAGCCTTCCTTGACAAACCAAGGAATAATGGATGATTTGGTCTTTGTTCTTCCAATATATTATGAAGTTTACTTCTGTCATAATAAAAACAACACAACAATGACATGAGGGAAGTCCTATTTTTATTATTTTATAGATGATGAAAGAGAGGCAAAGCAAGGTTAAGAAAATTAGTCACGATCACACAATTAGCATTCAACAAACACAGGTAGGTCTATATGACTCCAAAGCATATGCTTTTAACCACTGTGTTCACAACCTGCCACATTATTGTACTTGCCAGTCCAATGGTATCAGTAGGTCTTCTCTGGTAACTTCAAATTCTTTAACGTCAAGGCCTACATCTTATTTATCTCTGACAGTGACAGACATAAACCAGATGGTCAATAATTAGTTACTGAATATAAAAAGAAAATAATACTGTTGGACACTAATAGATTTGGAAGTGATCTAAAGACATCATGTACTTAGGCATATGATTAAAGTAGGATTAATGTAGAATTTCAAGATATATATTTGTAGTTGAGAAAAAAAGAACTCCATTGCTGCAACCCCCATGTGTTATCATTATTTGAACCCATGGGGTACTCCAGTGTGAGAAATATGTAACTTTTTTTGTGCCTTACTTTCCTCTTACAATCCTGGGGTCATATTGTTTTAGGGCAACTTCAAAGAAGCCAACGGTTATTTATCAGGCAGTATCTTGAGAGATATTTATTCCTCCTGTAGGACGTTCCTTTTGTCATTGGAGTGACACAAAGCTCCAAACTAAGACTGACTCAGTAATGCAATTTTTCACAAAGACCTTATAATTCAAACTTCCTGAATCCTTTCCCAATTATATTGACAACTTACATGACACAAATGGAGCAGGGAGAAAGCAATTTGGCAATATTTCTCAAAATTAAAAATATCTGTATTTTATGACATTGTAATTCTATTTCTAGAATTTCTACTATAAGTAAATACTTGCATTTTCACACAAATATTGATATGAAAAAATATCTGTTATAGCATTGTTATAATGGTGAGATTTTGATATAATAGTTCTCTACTGAGCACTTATTGTGAGTCAGGAGCTGTGCTCAAAATTAATTCATTTGGTCCTTGTCATGGTCTTTGATACTTTCCACCAAATATTTTCTGCTGCCCAGTTTTCAGGAACAGAGATCATTGCATTTCCTGGTTCCCTCTGGCTGGGTGGGGCCATGTGACTAGTTCTGGGCAATGAGTTGGGAGTCAAACTAATGTCTGCTACTTACTGCATGGATTGTCAATTGCCATTTTGAGACCCTTTCAGTGCTCCCTTCCCTTTTGGCATGACAAAAGGAAAAATTGAAGATGGTGGCTTCTGAAATTAACTATAAATTCTGAGTTACTAAAGAGAGCATCGCTCTGCTATTGACCTGCTATGGCATGAAGCATGAGCAAGAGAGATCATTGTTATTGTAAACCATTGAAATTTGGGATGATTTATTACTGAAGCATAACCATATCTATCCTGAGTTTTCCAGTACTCAAGACTACCCTATTAGGAAGGAATTATTATTTTTTTTTTATCATCATTTGATGAATGAGGAAGCTGAGGCACAGGAAGTCAAAGCGATTTTCTTAAGATACACAGCTAGGAAGTGGTAGACTTAAATTCAGTCTTAAGCAGTTTGGATCTGGAGACAACATTCTTAACTGCTACATATACTACCATTCATAGCTCCATGCCATCAAGTGGAGATAACCTGGGTGGGCTTGACTCAATCATGCCAGTCCTTTAAAAGCAGATAGTCTTATCTGATGGATATCAGGAGAGGAAGTCAGAGAGTTTCAAAGCACATGTAGGACTCAGTGTATCATTGATTCCTTTGAAGATGGAGGAAGCCTCATAAGAAGCAATGTGGGGAGCCTCTTAGAGCAGAGAGGGGACCCTAGCTGTCAGCCAGCAAGGAGATGGGGACCTTAGAACCTCATAGCTATAGCCGCAAGTAACTGGATTCTGCTAGTGTCCTGAATGAGCATGGATGACCAATGACCTGAAATGGCTTATCCTCCAGAGTTTCCAGATAAAAATCCATTTATGGACTACTTGACTCTGAGCAGAGAACCTAGCTAACCCATGCCTGTACTAATGAGTTGTGGAAACTTTGAGATAATAAATGTATATGCTGTTCAGGTCACTAAGTTGCAGTACTTTGTTAGACAGCAATAGAAAATGAATATACCTACGCTACCCAGGATATTCTAATCAAAGCTTCTACTAAGTGTAGTGGCGGTGTTCTTTCAGCCCATAAGTAATTCTGGCAGTTGCATGCCCGTAGGTTCGGACATAGGATCATCATTCAGTGTATTTACCTCATTTGCAGAAAAAGATCCATGATTTCTCTTAAATTCAAACCATTACTTAGAACCTGATTAGTATGTATTTTGCATACTTAGCTGCTCAATTTTATTTTTATTATATTGGATAGCATTTAAGCTCTTAGAATTTCTCTCAAGTTCCTATTCTCCAAATCAGTGTTGAGGATGAAAGACAGAATTATGCGAATCCAATTATTGGTATCGATTGAGACTGAGAACGAAATATTCTTTTGCGTACATCAGTGTCTCGTACTTATATGTTACAAAGGAATCAGAGCTCCTGTCTTAATATTTCGAGTGTTATGTATTACTTTGAAGATATGACGAAATCTATGAACCTGACTCCAGATAAAATGCATAGATGCATATATACCCCTCATTTTATTTATTTTTAGGGGCACCTGGTTAATATACTGTGGCAGAGACATTTGGTGCTTGCTAAATAACTCATGTGCTACCTTACATATTTCCCAGCCTCCCTTATGGTTATATCTGTATCATGTGAATAGTTCTCTTCAACTGATTGTGAAGAGAAGTGAGCTATGTCTTCCATCCATCCTTCCCTTGCTCAGGGACCACATGTTCCAGATGAAGTAAATACCAGGTAGTGGAAGGCCATCCAACCTACAGCACTTTTGAGTCAATGAGAGAAAAACCTTTATGGTGTTAAGCCTGTGAGATGCCAGTAATTGTCTGTTGCCACAACTAAAGTTGATTTTCCTTTCCAATACAAAACTTCCATTTAAAAGTGTTTCCTCTTATAACAGAGATGATGTTAGTTAAACTCAAGGTTTACCAGGTTGTACTAGCTTAACTCTGTTATTATATATGTTTTTGTTCCTTGCTATTTTAGAGTATGTGTGGTAGTCTCCCAAGATGGCTTCTATTAATTTCTTCCCTACCTATCTATACATGCATGCTGCTTCTCCCTTCCACAGTTGGAGTCTGTTTTCCCTCAAATTGAATGTGGACTGGCCTTATGCCTCACTTTGACTAACAGAGTACAGTGGAGGTGATGATGTGCTTGTTTCAGGCCTAGCACTCCACTGAATAGGTGGCTAATGCTCTGGTGAAGGCGGCCACCATGTAAGAGGGTCTAGCATGTTGGGCTCAGATGCTGAGAGGAAGCCCAGGCTAATACATGGAGAGACGCTTGACCATTTCCTAGCTGCCCCGACCATCCTAGCTGAGGCATCTAACACATGAGTTAAGAAGCCATCTTTGACAACTCAAAGCCAGCAGACAACATGTGGAAAAGAAAAATAGCCCAGGTATTTCTGTCCAGATTGAAGAATTAGGAGAAATAATAAATTGTGGCTACTTTATGACAAAGTTTGGAGCGGCTTGTTATTCAGAAATAGATAACCAAAACCATGTGTAATTTCCAACTGTCATATCCGTAAGAGACAAAGCTATGGTAAATCAAGATGAAAAGGTTTGAGCATACACTTTACCTGAATTGAATTTGAATTCCTTGAAAAGTCTATGTCTACAAATTGTCAAAACTATCAATAATTTCTCAAATCAAGCGAACAAAATAATTTTGATGCTATGAACACAAAATAATTCATTGTTAATGTGTCGTGTAGACACAATTTGTGGAAGGATTAAAATATATTTTAAAAATGGATTATCAGTTGTGGAAAGAGACAAGAGAAGGGCATGGAGCAAAGGTTGTCCCTCTTATTGTATTAAGGCTGAAAAAGAGAATGTCTATTATAATGATAGACAAGAAAGATCCAGTGTTCTCCATAGGAAAATCTAATTCCTGTTAAAAATAGAATCTTTAAGACTGGAGATTTTACACAAAACATTTCTGTTTTCTTTATTTTTTTCCTTCCTAGTGACTGCTTTTTTGGGAGGGGAGGGGTCAGCCTTCACATAAACTAAGTCCTCCCATTTCAAGTTTACAATACTATATTTCCATCCCTCAAATCCTTTCCTTGTGCCTCTTTGCAGTCAATCTCATTTTATACCCCTTGGCCCCTGTTAACCGTGGTGTACTTTTGTTACTATACTTTTGCCTCTCATTGAATTTCAACTAAGTGGAATCAGAAAATACATAGTCTTTTGTATGTGGCCCCATCATTTACGTAATATTTTAAGATTAATTCATGTTAATCTGCATATTGGTAGTGTGTACATTTTTGTTACCAAGTACTATTCCTTTTTCTTCCAGCTTGACTGAGATATGATTGATATATAGCATTATGTAAGTTTAAGGTATACAATATGATGATTTGATACAAATATACATTGTGAAATGTTTTCCACAATAAGGTTAGTTATATACCCTTCACCTACATAATTAACATTTTGTTCTACAGTGAGAACATTAAAGCTCTGATTTCGTAGCAACTTTCAAGTATATGATACAGTATTGTCACCTGTAGTCACTATGCAGTACCTCAGATCCTCAGAACTTATCAATGAAAGTTTACACCCTTTGACCAATTTTGACCCATTTCTCCACCCCTCAGCTCCTGACAACCATCGTTCTTCTCTGTTTCTATGAGTTGGATGTTTTTAGATTCCACATGTGAGATCATACGGTATTTGTCCTTCTCTGTATGACTTATTTCACATGGCACAATGCCCAATGTCCTCAAGGTCCATCCGTGTTGTCTTGAACAGCAGTATTCCCTTTTTATGGATGAATAATATTCCATTTTATAAATATAAATATCACATTTTCTTTATTCATTCTCCACTAATGGACACTTAGGTTGTTTCCATGTCTTGGCTATTATGACTAATTCGCTAGTTAACATGGGAGTGCAGGTATCTCTTCAAGAGAGTGATTTCATTTCCTTTGGATATGTAACAGAGGTGGGATTGCTGGATCATATAGTAATTTTGTTTTTAACCTTTTGAGGAACCTCCATACATTTTTTCCACAGTTGTTACACAAATTTACATCTCCACCAGCAACACCCCAGGGTTCACTTTTCTCCACATCCTCACTGGCATTTGTTAACTCTTGTCTTTTTGAGAATAGCCATTCTCACAGGTGTGATATGATATTTCATTGTGATTTTGCTTTGCATTTCTCTGATAATTAGTGATGTTGAACACCTTTTCCTGTAGTTGGTGATTATTTGTACGTCTTCTTTGGATAAATGTCTGTTCAGGTCCTCTGCTCATTTTTAAAATCACATTGGTTATCATCAGGGAAACACAGATCAAAATTACGATGAGATATCATCTCACATCTCTCAGAATGGCTAAAATCAACAACAAAGAAGCAACAGGTGTTGATGAGGATGTGGAAAAAGGGTAACACTCTTGCAGTGTTGGTGGGAATGCAAACTGGTGCAGCCACTTTGGTAAGCATAATGGAGGTTCCTCAATTTATTAAAAATACAACTACCCTATGATCCAGCCATTGCATGGCTAGGTATTTACCCAAAGGATGCAAAAATACTAATTAGAAGGGATACATGCAACCTGATGTTTATAGTCGAATTACCTACAATAGCCAAATTATAGAAACAGCCCAAATGTCCATCACTAATGAATGGATAATGAAGAAGTACAGTGGAATATTAGTCAGCCATGAAAATAATTAATTCTTTCCATTTGGAATGACATGGATGGATGTAGAGAGTATTATGCAAAGTGAACTAAGTGAGAGAAAGACAAAAATCATATGATTTCACTCATATGTGGAATTTAAGAAACAAAACAAATGACCAAAGGAGAAAAGAAAAGAGAGAGGCAAACCAAGAAACAGGCTCTTAACTCTAGAGAACAAACTAATGGTTACCAGAGTGGAGGTGGATGGGGGGGTTAAGGAGCACACTTGTGATGATCACCAGGTGCTGCATCAAAGTGCTGAATCACTATATTGTACACCTGAAACTAGTAATACGCTGTATGTTACCTAACTGGAATTGAACACTGGAAGAAAATGAATGATAAATTTTTATAAAAGGTACAAGCACTTGGAAAGCAGTATGATAGTTTCTCAAAATTTAAACATACATCTACCATATGATCTTGGCAATCCGCTCCTGTGTATTTACCAAACAGTAATGCCCATTTGAGACCTTAAACACGAGTGTTTTTGGCAGCTTTATTTTTAATGGTGAAAGAATAAAAACAACCCAATGTCCTATAACATGTGACTGATAATCATACTGTGATATATCCATACAATAAAATGCTGCTCAGGATTGAAGAGGAATTAACTATTTGAGATGGGCAATAACATATGTGAATCTGAAATTATTCTCTCTGAAAGAAGTCAAACATAAAAGGATACATATATATGATTTATGTTTAGTTCTATACATACATTATGTATTATATATTATAATTATTATACATCCAAACTAGCGTATGTTCATGGAACACAGATCAAACATTGCCTGGGGATGGTAGGGCCCGGGTGCAGCAGCAGGGAGCAGTAAACCAAGGGGTACAAGAAAACCCTTGATGGAGTTGGGTGTATTGTAGTGACAGTTTCACAAGTGAATAACTGTCAAAATTAACAAATTGTGCATTTAAATATCCACTGCTTATTTTTTGCCAGTAATACTCGATTAAGCTGTTAAAAATTAATAAGTATGGTCACTTGAAAAAAGGTGAGGATATTATAAACAACTTCATGCCAATAATTTTGACAACCTAGATGAAATGCACAAAGTTTCTGAAAGAAAAATATAATGCTACTGGAGTTCACTCAAGAAAAATGTGTAACTAATATTTTTTTAAATAAACTGAGTTTACAATTCAAAATCAACCACGGGAAGTGGGACTTACAGTAGTACCAGCATGAGGGGGGGTAGAATGATCCCCTTCTGCACAAAACAAGCATAAAACTTAAAACAAAACAAAAAACCTTTCCAGACTATTTTGAGACACAGGAAACTGAACAAAGATGAAGACACATTGGAAAGCATTTATTCTTGAAAACTCGAACAACATTGGGTGAAAATGGCATCAAATCTATTGTGAATCTATGGACTTCTTGGGTCACTCCCATCGATACACCCTCCACTCAGCTGTCAAAGCTGTAGTTTAGTGATTTGAGACTGATAACACAAACAGCACCTTTGCAGCCAGTGGTGATTAACTCAAATTGCTTTGAGGACCAAGGAGAGAGATGCAGAAAATTGAAGGCTTTGCTGGCTTAAAGTGACAGACACATGTCAGAGCATAGAGGAAATGTCCATGGCCTTGGTAGCCCAGCCATGTTAAAATGATTCAGGGTGAATAGCAGACAAGAAAAAAAATTAAGGGCGTTATGCTGGAAATTATAGAGCCAGAGAAGGGCTGAAATCAGCTTTCACACGACCCTGGCTCATTGCTAAACCACGTTTTCACTAGAAAGACCCAGAAAAGAAAAAAAAAAAAGCATTAAAAAATGTAAGCCAAGGGAAACTTGAGAATTAGATGCATTTCCGGCACAGCTCAGTTTGCAAAAGGGTGGAGGCCTAATGGGCTCAAGGTATGTGAGCACAAACTTTCCAAATCAAAGGCTGATGACTACCCTATGCAGACACAGGTGCAGTCCCTATGAAGCCAGACTAAAAAATATAAATAAGAATTAAAAAAAAAAGAACAAAAAAAAACTTAGCTGAGACATCAGGGGCTGCACAGGTGCAGGAGAGAGACTCCACAGCAGTCCAGGCAAGTTGTTCAAACAAAAACAAGCACACACACAATTTGTTTTAAGCTTAGAAAAATATAATAGAAGCCAGAGATGCTGAAATAAATAAATAAATAGATAGATAGATAGATAAAATAATTGGTTTTCAGCCAAAAATTATTCAACATGCAAACAGAAAGAGAAGTGTGTGACCCATACTCAGGAGAAAAACAGTCAAGATAAACTGTACCTAGATGTTGAATTTAGCAATAGCTTCAACCAGCTATTATAAATATGCTCAAAGAATTGATGGAAAACATATTTGAATCTCAAAAAATAATGTGCTAACAATGAGTGAAAATTGGGACTCACAACAGAAGACTGAAAACTGTAATAAACAAATGGGAATTCTATAATTTAAAAGTACAATAACTGAAATGGAAGATTCACTACTGGGGTTCAACAGAAGATTACAGATGGCAGGGTGAAGATGATAAACTTGAAGATAGATCAAGAAAATCATCCCATCTTTAAAAGCTGAAGGAAAAATCAACAGAGCAGCAGAGTTCTATGAGACAAGGCATAACCTGCTCCCTATGTGTAATGGGAGTCCCAAAAGGAAAAGAAAAAAAGGGCCTAAAGATATTTGAAGAAATAATAGCCCAGAGTGCCTAAATTTATTTTTTAAAATCCGTCAAAGATCCAAGAAGTTCAATGAACCTCATGTAGGGTATTGACAATGTGAACCACACCAAGATACAGTACAGTCAAACTCCTAAAAGACAAAGACAAATAGAAAATCAATATAACCACAATTATCTCTTCACACCGTAATTAAAAAATGACACGAAAGAGATAATAGACTTAGATGTAAGAGCTAAAACTATAAATTTTCTGGAAGAAACATCCAAGTGAAATGTGATTTTGAGTGACACAGCAATTCTTAAGACTGGAAAAGTATAAATAAAAGATATGTGGTTTATATATACAATGGAATACTAGTTGACAATGAGAAAGAATGAAATATGGCCTTTTGTAGCAACGTGGATGGAACTGGAGGGTGTTATGCTAAGTGAAATAAGTCATACAGAGAAAGACAGATACCATGTTTTCCCTCTTATGTGGATCCTGAGAAACTTAACAGAAGACCATGGGGGGAGGGGAAGGGAAAAAAAAAAGTTAGGGAGGGAGCCAAACCATAAGCGACTCTTAAAAACTGAGAATAAACTGAGGGTTGATAGGGGGTGGTAAGGAGGGGTGGGTGGGTGATGGGCACTGAGGAGGGCACCTGTCGGGATGAGCATTGGGTGTTGTACGGAAACCAATTTGACAATAAATTTCATATATTAAAAAAAATCTTTATTTATTTTGAGAGGGAGAGAGTGAGAGCAAGCATGTAAGCCAGGGAGAGGCAGAGAGAGAATCCCAAGCAGGCTCTACACTATCAGCACGGAGCCCTATGTGGGGCTCAAACCCATGAATCGTGAGATCGTGAGCTAAGCCAATAGAATGTTTGCAAATGGAAAGATTTCATTCTTTTTTATGGCTGAGTAATATCCTGTGATATTCTCTCTATATAATAATAATGGACACTTGTGCTGCTTCCATAATTTGGCTATTGTTGATAATGCTACTATAAACATAGGGGTGCATGTATCCCTTTGATTTAGTAGTTTTGTAATCTTTGGGTAAATACCGAGTAGCACAATTGCCGGATTATAGGGTAGTTCTATTTTTAATTTCTTGAGGAACCTCTGTACTGTTGTCCACAGTGGTTGTGCCAGTTTGCATTCCTAACAACAATGGCTCCCCTTTCTCTGCATCCTTACCAACACCTGTTGCTTCTTGAGTTGTTGATTTCAGCCATTCTGACAGGTGCGATGTGATATCTCAGTATAGTTTTGCTTTGAATTTCCCTGATGATGAGTGATGTTGAGCATCTTTTATTATTATTATTATTTGTTGTTGTTGAGCATCTTCTCATGTCTGTTGGCCATCTGGACATCTTCTTTGGGAAAATGTTCATGTCTTCTGCCTATTTTTATTTGGTTATTCATTTTCTGGGTGTTGAGTTTCATAAGTTCTTTATATATTTTGGATACTAACCCTTTATCAGATATGTCATTTGCTAATCTCTTTCACCCCCTAGGTTGCCTTTTAGTTTTGTTGATTATTTCCTTTGCTGTGCAGAAGCTTTTTATTTTGATGTAGTCCCAATAGTTTCTTTTTGCTTTTGTTTCTCTTACCTCAGGAGACATCTCTGAGCTGTCAGCACAAAACCTGACGTGGGGGCTCAAACTCAGGAATGGCAAGATCATGACCTAGGCTGAAGTCAGATGTTTAAGTGACTGAGCCACCCAGGTGCCCCAAAACACAACAGATTTCTGTATGTTGATTTTGTATCTTGCAACTTTACTGAATTCATTTATGAGTTCTAGGAGATTTTTGGTGGAGTCTTTCAGGTCTTCTATAGATAGTGTATCATATAATCCATAAACAGTCCAAGTTTTACTTCTTGCTGATTTGCATGCCTTTTATTTCTTTTTGTTGTCTGATTGCTATGGCTAGGACTTCCAGTACTATGTTAAATAGTAATGGTGAGACTGGACATCCCTGTGTTGTTTTTGACTGTAGAGGAAAATCTCTCAGTTGTTCCCCATTGAGGATGATATGAGCTGTGGGTTTTTCATATAGTGCCTTTATTATTTTGCGGTATTTTCCCTCTAAATGTACTTTATTGAGAGTTTTTATCATGAATGGATGTTGTACTTTGTCAACTGCTTTTTCTGTGTCTATTGAAATGATCATATGGTGCTTATCCTTTCTTTTATTAATGTGATGTATCATGTTGATTGATTAGCGAATACGGAACCACCCTTGCAACTCAGGAATAAATTACACTTGATTGTTGTGAATGATTTTTTTAATGTATTGTTGGATTCAATTTGCTAGTATTTTATTGAGAATTTTTGCATCTATGTTCATCAGGGATATTGGCCTATACTTTTCTTTTGTAAGTGGTGACTTTATCTGGCTGTGGTATCAGGGTAATGCTGGTCTCATAGAATGAATTTGAAATTTTTCCTTCCTTTTCCATTTTTTGGGATAGTTTGAGAAGAATTGGTAGCAATTCTTTAAATGTTGGCTATGATTCACCTGTGAAGCCATGTGGTCCTGGACTTTTGTTTGTTGGGAGTGTTACTCAGTTTCTTTGCTGATTATCAGTCTGTTCAAATTTTCTCTTTCTTACTGTTT
The DNA here is from genome assembly GCF_018350195.1 of Panthera tigris. Classification (NCBI taxonomy): domain Eukaryota; kingdom Metazoa; phylum Chordata; class Mammalia; order Carnivora; family Felidae; genus Panthera; species Panthera tigris. Next base: position 120,484,034 of record NC_056677.1, on the reverse strand, counting down.
CACTTTTGGTAATTTTTTTTTTTTTTTTCTGAGAGAGAGAGACAGGGGTGGCAGAGGGGCAGAGGGAGAGGGAGAGAAAATCTCAGGCAGGCTCCATGCCCAGTGCAGAGCCTGATGCAGGGCTCAATCTCATGACTGCCAGATCATGACCTGGGCTGAAATAAGGAGTGGGATGCTTAACTGACTGAACCACCCAGGCGCCACTCAGACACTCAGTTTTGGTAATTTATATATGTTTTTAGGAATTTATCCATTTCGTCCAGCTTGTCTAATTTGTTAGCACATAGTTTTTCATAATATTCTCTCATAATTGTATTTCTGTGGTGTTATTTCTCCTCTCTTATTTGTGATTTGTACCACCCAGGCACCCCTATACTCTTTGTTTTATTTATTTAGGTCCTTTCTCTTTTCTGTTTGATAAGTCTGGCTAGAAGTTTATCAATTTTATTAAATTTTTCAAAGAACCAGCTCCAGGTTTCTGTGATCTGTTGTATTGTATTTTTTACTTTCTATATCCTTTATTTTTGCTCTAATCTTTTATTTCCTTATTTATGCTTACTTTAAGCTTTGCTTTTCTTTTTTTAGTTTCTTTAGCTGTAAAGTTAGATTGTTTATTAGAGATTTTTTTCTTGCTTCTTGAGTAAGAAAATACTTCCCTCTTATGACTACTTTTACTGTATCTGAAAGGTTTTGGACAACTGTGTTTTCATTTTCAATCGTTTCCATTTTTTAAAATTTCTTCTTTGGTTTCCTGATTGATACATTCATTGTTTAGTATGCTTTTTCACCCCTGTGTATTTGTGGTCCTTCCATATTTTTTTTTGCTATAGTTGTTTTCTAGTCTCATAGCATTGTGGTCAGAAAAGGTGCATGGTATGACTTGAATGTTTCTTGTATTTGTTGAGGCCTGTTTTGTAACCTATTTTGTGATCTATTCTGGAGAATGTTGCATATGCACTGAAAATAATGTGTATTCTGCTGCTTTCAGATGAAATGTTCTGAATATATCTGTTAAATCCATCTGGTTCAATGTGCCATTCAAAGCCATTGTTTTCTTGTTCGTTTTCTGCTTAGATGGTCTGTCCATTGATGTAGGTAGGGTGTTATTGCATTGTCAATGAGTTTCTTTATGTTTGTTTTTAATTGTTTCATATGTTTGACTGCTTCCATGTTGAATGCAGGAATATTAACAATTGTTAGATCTTCTTGTTAGATTGTCCCCTTTATGACCATATTGTGCCCTTCTTTGTCTCCTGTTATGCTCTTTGTTTTTTAATTAAAAATTTTTTTATTTTAATTTTTATTTTTTATTTCAGAGAGAGAACGTGAGTGGTCCATGCTTAGTGTAGAGCCCAACACAGGGCTTGATCTCACGACCATGGTATCATGACCTGAGCCAAAATCAAGAGTTGGATGCTCAACCACCCAAGCCACCCAGGTACCCCTACACTCTTTGTTTTAAAATCTGTTCTGTCTGATAATAAGTATTGGTACTCCAGCTTTCTTTTGACACCCATTTGCATGGTAAATATTTCTCTATCCCCTCATTTTCAATCTGTGGGTATCTTTAGGTTTAAAATGAGTCTCCTGTAGGCAGCATATAGATGGGTATTGTTTTTTTTTTTTAATCCATTCTAACACTCTGTGTCTTTTGATTGGAGCATTTATTCCACTTACATTCAAATTATTGATATGTATGTATTTAGTTCCATTCTATTACTTGTTTTAGCACTGTTTCTGTAGATTTTCTCTGACCCTTTCCAGTCTTTGTCACTTTTTGTCTCTCCTTTCCACTCAAAGAGTCCCCTTTAATATTTCTTGCAGGGCTGGTTTAGTGATCATGAATTCCTTCAGTTTTTGTTTGTCTGGGAAACTATCTCTCTTCCTATTCTGAATGAAAACCTTGATAGATAGAGTACCCTTGGCTGCAGCTTCTTCCCATTCCCCACGTTGAATATATCGTGCCACTCCCTTCTGCCTTGCCAAATTTCTGTTGAGAAATCTCCAACTAGCCTAATGGGTTTTCTCTTGTAAATTAAGGACTTCTTTTGCCTTGCTCCTTTTAAGAATTTTTCTTTTTCACTATGGTGTGGGTCTGCTTTTATTGATTTTGATTGGAACTCTCTGTGCCTCCTGGATCTGGATATCTGTTTCCTTCCTCAGATTAGGGAAGTTTCCAGCTATTATTTCTTCAAATAAATTTTCTTCACCCTTTCTCTCTTCTTCTTCTGGAACTCCTAGAATTTGAATGTTGTTACCTTTGATGGAGTCACTGAGTTCCCTAAGTCTGTTTTCGTTGTGTATATTTTTTCTTTTCTTTTTTTTTTGTTCAGCTTCATTATTTTCCATTATTTTGTCTTCTAGTCACTAATTAGTTCCTTTGCTTCTTACAAACTGCTGTTCATTGTATCAAGTGTGTTTCTAATCTCATTTATTGCACTCTTCATCTCTGATTGATTCTTTTTTGACTCTTATCTCTGTGGTAAGGGTCTCACTGATGTCTTGTATTTTTTTTCCTCAAGCCCAGTGAGTATCCTTAGAATTGTTGCTTTTAATTCTTCATCACACATGTTACTTATATCTGTTTCACTTAGATCTCTGGCCATGACCTTAGCTTGTTCTTTCATTTGGGATAAATTCCTTTCTCTTCCCATTTTGTCTGTCTCTGCCTTTATCTCTGTGTTAGAAAATCCACTTATGTTTCCTGCTCCTGAAAGTAATAGCCTTATGAAGAAGAGGTCATGTCAGGGCCTGGTGCTTCAGGGAGTGCCTCTGGTTTGTGCCATGTACACTCTATTGTTGTGTTCTGGCTGTTCTGTCCTTCAGGACAGTGGTCTACAGAGACTCTCCTTGCCTGCTGTGGGCAGTGTTTAGTCCCTGGCCAGAATGTGGTGAATTTTAGCTAAGTGTGTTCTGCTATGCTTGTGAAATCTCCTCCAGAACTGAGGCCCAGTGGAACTCTCTGGTCAGGAGACATGGAGTGTGTGGGGTGGGCAGCGGGGTGGGTTGTGCTGGTCTTTTGTGGGAGGGGCCCACTGCCCTGGGACTGAGGCAAGCGTGTCTGAGAAGGGCACTCCCGCTGGAGTGTGGGGGGATAGGGCTTGGTATATGCAAATTAGGCAGCCAGTATTGGTGCTGTACTGCTTCCCACAGCTGGCTCTGTGTTTATGCTCAGGGGAAGGGGAGGTAGATGGTGCAGAACAGCTCCTTTGTTCTTAGAGAGGAATCTCTGGGAATGTTGCCTCTCAGGGACATGTTCCAAGAAGAGTGAATAATCTCCCCACTTGTGCCCCTTGCACTCTTCAGATGGCTATTACCATGCTTTCTGCCCTTGGGTTGTTTGCATGCCTTCTCTTCAGGAGCAGGGCAGTGCCCTCAGGGCTCTATCCCAGCCTTGCCTCCAGAACATTTAAACTGGTAATTTAAGCCCTGTGGGTTGCAAGAAATCACAACATTCAGCTCCTCTCAATTTCCAAGCCATTGCCTTTGGGGAAACATTACCCTTGTGCCTTCCCCTATGTGTTCCTCTCTCTCTTGCCCTTCTCCTTGACCATGGCTCCCTCCTCTCCACAGCACCTGTGATCCATTTCTCCTGTAAATCACGTCCCCACACTTCCTACCTTCTTTGATGTGGCCTCTTCTTTCCTTTTAGTTGTGGAGTTTGTTCTATCAGTCTTTTGGTTGATTTCTGGAGAATTTAGGATGATTTGATAGTTATCTAGTGATAACTAGGGATTATCTAGGGATGATGCAAGCCTAGGGCACACTTACTCTGCTGCCATCTTCCTCTCTCTCGTTTGTACCTTTTCATATTCCTACCAGCTCTATATGAGAATTTCGGTTCCTCCACATCCATGCCAAATTGGTATGGTTAGTCTTTTTAATTTTAGCCATTGTAATAAATGTTTATCAGTATCCCACTGTTGTTTTAATTTGCATTTCTTAGACTAATGATGTTGAACATCTTCTCACATGTTTACTTCTTATCCCCAAATCTTTTTTGCTGACATCTTTAAAAAAATTTTGCCCCCTTTTTCATTGGATTGTTTCAGGTTTTTTTAATTGTTGTTTTAGGGGTTCTTCATATATAGCAAAAATAAGTCCTTTATTAGATGTGTGCTTTGGAAGTGTTTTTTTTTCTCCCAATCTGTTGTTCGTCTTTGAATTCTCTTAACAATACCTTTTGAAGAACGCAAGTTTTTAGTATTGAAGACATTCAATTGATCATTGTTTTTGAGTTGTGCTTTTCATGTCATAGCTAAGAAATATGTGTCTAACCTAAGGTCATACTTGTTTTTTTCCTGTTTTCTTCTGGAAATTTTATAATTCTAGGCTTTATGCACAGGTCTGTGATCCATTTTTAATTAAATTTTATATGTGATGTGAAATATGAGTTTAAATTCTTTCTTTGCTGTTGATGGAAATGCACTTGTTTACGCACCATTTGCAAAATAGACTGTTTTTCTTTTACTAAATTGTCTTTGTGCCTTTGAAAATCAGTTGGCCATAAAATGTATCATCTATTTTAAGGTTCTCTTCTGGTCTATTGATAAATTAGTATATCTTAACACCAGTAACACACTGTGTTGATTACACAACTTTAAAATAAACCTTGAATTTAAGTACAATCAGTTCTCAAACTATGTTTCTTTTTCAAATTCATTTTGGTAATTAGAATTCCTTTGCATTTCCATGTGAATATTAGAATAAGTTTATTAATTTCTACAAAAAGTGCCTGTTGTAATTTCAGCTGAGGTCACATGGAACTTATAAATTGATTTGAGAATAAATGACAGTTTAAGAACATTTAGTCTTCTGACTCATAAACATTATCACTCCATTTATTTGGATCTTTAGTTTCTCTGAGTGAATTTTGCCATTTTCAGTTTATAGGCCTTGCACAGTTTTTATTACTTATCCTGAAGTATGTCATGTTTTTGATTATACGGTAAATGGTATTTTTATTTCAATTTTGAAATTGTTGTATGTTTCAATTGACTTTTGGTTGTATCTTCTAATAAAAATTCCTTTTATTTTTTTTTTCTAGTATTATTATACTAGCTGGTACAACCACCACTATGTAATATATTAGTTGTAGGCTTTTCATAGCTCTCTTTTTATCAGTTTAAGAAGCTTCCCTCTATTTCTAATTTGCTGAGAATTTCTTAACTGGAAAGGATGTTCATTTTTTTTTCAAATGCATGGCCAAGGTCTACTAAGATGATAATGTAGCTTTTCTTCTTGGGTTTGTTAGTAGGTGAATTTCATTGATTTTCAAATGTTAAATCAATCTTGCATTTTTTTTAATTTTTTTTTTAAACGTTTATTTATTTTTGAGACAGAGGGAGACAGAGCATGAATGGGGGAGGGTCAGAGAGAGGGAGACACAGAATCTGAAACAGGCTCCAGGCTCCGAGCTGTCAGCACAGAGCCCGATGCGGGGCTCGAACTCACGGACCGTAAGATCATGACCTGAGCCGAAGTCGGGCGCTCAACCGACTGAGCCACCCAGGCGCCCCTCAATCTTGCATTTTTAAAATACATGCCCTTTGGTCATGAGATTTTATCCTTTTATATACTGTTGGATTCTAGTCCTTAAAATTTTACTTAGTTTTTTTTTGGGGGGGGCATTTATATTTATGAAGTATATTTATCTGAAAAGTTTTTTGAAAAATTATCATCTGATTTTGGTGTCAAGGTAACACAGGCCTCCTTTTTTTTTTTTTTTTTTTAGTTTTTTTAATGTTTATTTATTTTTGAAGGAGACAGAGTGTGAGTGGGGGAGGGGCAGAGAGAGGGAGACACAGAATCTGAAGCAGGCTCCAGGCTCTGAGCTGTCTGCACAGAGGCTGATGCGGGGCTTGAACTCACAGACCACAAGATCATGACCTGAGCCAAAGTCGGACGCTCAACCGACTGAGCCACCCAGGCGCCCCATAACTCAGGCCTTCTATAATGAGTTTGGAACTATTCTCAGTTTTCTCAAGAAGTTTATATAGAATTTTAGATATAATTGGTATGGTTTTTTCCTAAAATTTTGTTTAAATTCACCAAAATAGTAATCTGGGACTGGAGTTTTCATTATGAAAAGATTTTTTACTACTAATTAAATGTATTCAATAGATATGGAACGTCCTAATTATCTATTTCTTATTAGGTGATTTTTGTTAATTTTAATCTTCAAAGAATTTGATAATTTTATTTATGTTGTCAAATTTCTTGTTATAGAGTTGTTTATAATATTCTTTATCTTTTTAATATTTGTGGAATCTGTACTTATGACACCTTTCTCCTGATATATGGTAATATGTATCTTTCCTTTTTTTTCTTGATCAGTCTGGCTAGATGTTTGTTGATTTTATTGATTTTCTCAAAACACTAGCCTTTCATTTCATTTCATTCTTTTGTTTTGTTTTCCTATAGTATTTTCTGTTGTATATTTAAGTCCACAGTTATCATTATAATTTCCTTTCTTCTGCTTACTTTGGGTTTAATTTATTCTTTTTTTCACTCTAGTTTCCCTGAGCCCCCAGTTTTATTGAGCTACAATTGACATATAACATTGTATTAATTTAGGGTGTATTTTTAGTTTCTTAATGTGGATTTGAGAACCTTGGTTTGAAACCTTTCTTCATTTCTACTAGATGCATTTAGAACTATGAATTTCCCCAATATATTGCTTTAGCAAAATGCCACAACCTTTTTTGTTAATCAATTTTTTAATGTTTATTTATTTTTGAGACAGAGGGAGACAGAGTGGGAGTGGGGGAAGGGCAGAGAGAGAGGGAGACACAGAATCTGAAACAGGCTCCAGGCTCTGAGCTGTCAGCACAGAGCCCAATGCGGGGCTCGATCCTATAAACCGTGAGCTCATGACCTGAGCCGAAGTCGGACGCTTAACCGACTGAACCACCCAGGTGCCCCAAAATGCCACAACTTTTGATGGACATTGTTTTTATTTTCATTCACTTCAAAGTACTTTTAAAATTTTTCCTTTGTGACTTTGTGCCAGAGACTATTTAGAAGATTTTTATTTGTTTTCCAAATATTTAGAAGATTTTCTAGATATCTTTATATTATTGATTTCTAATTTAATTCCACTGTGGTCAGAGAACATACTGTGTGTGACTTGAATTCATTTAAATCTATTGAACCTTGTTTTATGGCCCAGAATGTGGTCTAGGTTGATGAATGTCTGTTGTGCACTTGAGAAGAATGTGAATTCTGCCGTTGTGTTAGCTGTTTTTTAAATGTCAATAAAGCTAGTTAGATGAGCCTGCCATCCAAATGTTCCATTCTTCTGTGTTTCTTTCTGTTTGTTTTCTATTTAATTTGATCTTTTTCTAATTTCCCAGTGTGGAAGATTAAATCATTGGTTTTAACACTCTCTTCTAACGGAGGCTTTACTGCTCTACATTTTCATAAAAGCACTATTTTAGCTGCTTACTACAAATTTTAGCTTATTTTGTTTTCCTTTTCATTTAGTTCAAAATGAATGAAATTTATTTGTACTGATTTATTTTGTGATTTCTTATTTGGGCCATGGGTTATTTAGTGGTAGAATGTTTAATTTATAAATATTTGCTGATTTTCTCAATTTCTTTCTGTTATTGTGTTCTAATTTAATTTTGTCTTGGTCAGAGAACATACTTAATATGATTTATCTCCATTTTAAAAAAATGGAGTGTCATATAATTGCCCAAAAAGTTAATTAGTTTCATAACTTGTTTATATCTTTATTTTTATAATTACTGATTTACTATCACCTTATGCTCTCAGTTGTTAATAGAGGGATCTTATAATCTCCAACTATAATTGTGGTCTGTTCTGTTTCTTGTTTTAGTTCTCAGAGTTTTTGCTTCATTTATCTTAGAGATATTTTAATCAGTGTATACACATTTAGGGTTACTTTGTCCTTTTTTAAAATTGACCCCTTTATATCAGTAAGTAGCTCTTTTTACCCTTGGTAATATTCTTGGCTCTGAAATACATTTTGTCTGATACTATTATAGTTTTCCCCAACTTTCTTTTGACTGGTATTAGCATGGTATATTTTTCCCTTCATTCTACTTCTAATCTATATCTTTTTTATTTAATCAAGCTTTGTTTTGTCAACAGCATAAAATCGGGTTTTGCTTTTATATCATATATTATAATGCATTTTATTTAAAGCGTTATGCCATTTAAATTTAATGTGATGATTAATATGCTTTCTATTTGTTTTCTATGTGTCCCATCTACTTTTTTCCACCCTTTCTACTTTTTTCTGTTTTGTTTTAGATTGAGTATTCGTATTTCCTTCATTGGCTCGTTAACTATACCTATATTTTTAAAGTGCTTACTTGAAGATTTGCAGTGCACAATTTTAATCAAATTCCATCTTCAAATGACATGCCACTTCTTATGTAGTATAAAAAAAACTTAAAACAGTAGACTTTCATTTCCCTACTTTTAGCCTTTGTGTTATTGTTGTCATACGTTTTACTTACTCATTTGTTATAATCTCACAATATATTATTACTAAACTGACCATCAAAATGCCATGTTAATGACTGATGTTAACTGTGTGAACAAGAAATGGTAGAAGGACATTTTGTGAAAGTCACCCTTACTGTTGTATTATGGTTAGAAAGGAGAAAAATGTACACTGCATTGATAGAAAAGATACAGTTTTCCCCAAAGAAACATCTAATTCCTACTGAAAATAGAACCCTGAAGTATGAAGATTTTACAAGAAAACCTTTCTTGATTGGTAGAGCACAAAAGCACATTGAAATATTAGGATTCTAATACAGTGTCTCAATTGATCAGTAACCCCATACTTAAAAAGAAAATAATGAACAAATTGAAGCTCTTCAGGCCTGGAGGAAATGAGATGCACTTTGCCTCTTCTTACAGTGGGAATAATTTTGAGTGATTGTAACAAAAGGAGAAAGGTCTAATTATAAGATTAGCCCCATTTCTCTACATATCTCTTTAGGTCATTGGTTCATTTTCTTTCTGAAAGACTGAAATATTCTCCATGGTTAAAGAGAAGTATAGTAAAAGCTTTTATACTATTATTATGCCATAAACAGAAAATGCTAGGATAATACTTTCAATAATGTAAAACAAATTATTTCACAGTAGAGAACTAAGTTAAAACAGTCAATATATATATTTATTTGAGTATCAAGGTATTGTATGATTGTTGTCACAATAATGCTATATAATAACAACTTTAAGTAAATTTCTTTGTAACAGATTTCGCCTTTTGCCTCTACTTGCTTCAATAATTCTCATTAAATTTGTTATCAAGGAAAATTTTGGCCAATGTATTTTTACTTCAACTTACAAATACAAGAGCAAAATAAAGGTAAGTGAGGGAAAACAAAGAGAAACAAAATGTGTATTTTGTTTGTGAAATACCAGGGCCTATTTTGTATCTTGAGTTTCCCTAGCAGACAATAATACCCTCAACTGGATTAGCCCCAAAGCCAAAATTATATTAATCAGAAATTATTGCATCATTTGTGATTCTCAGGTGTGAGTTACAAATGCTATTGCTTGTATGTCTAAAGTTGTATAAAGAGAAAATAATACACATTGGGCCGTAACTTAAATTAAGGTTCTGTAAGACCTTACTGCAGAAACTCTTTGTGTAACTTTCTGGGCCTTTGTTTCTATTCAAGGATTACTGCAATTATGGAGGAAAGAGAGAACGTTAGAACCATGTTCTGTGAGCCAGTAAAATTACCAGAATGACTGTGTGTGTGACTGTGTTCGTGTGAATTCGTCACTCTGTGCTGCAATGCTCAAATTGGCTGTGGAAGGGCAAGAGAAGTTTCTTCTCTTTAGAAATTCTCTGATTCTTTAGAGATCTGGTGCAAAACTAACAGACCAAAAAGGTGTCTGCCTTTACAACCTATTCCTACTTTTCCATCTAAAGTATCCTGAGAATCTCCAGGGGTATTGAAGTGTTTAGCTTCTATGATGCTAAAAAATAACATATAGTAAAGTCATGATAATTACAGGTGTTTTACATGCTACGACAGTTACAAGCACATAGAAAGATTTAATAGAGTAAATTGTGTTAAGAGTTTAAGGACCAAAAATATTGACTTGTGGAAAGGCAGAGTGTGGAATGTGGCACATTTTCTCCTTATCTAACAATAATTGAACTGGAGACAATGCATTGGCCGTAGCAACTTCTTTCTAGGTATGTTGCCTGAGGCAAGGGAAACAAAAGCAAAAAGAAACTATTGGGACTTCATCAAAATAAATAACTTCTGCACAATGAAGGAAACAATCAGCAAAACTAAAAGGCAACCTACCGAATGGGAGAAGATATTTGCAAATGACATATCTGATAAAGGGTTAGGATCTAAAATATATAAAGAACTTCTAAAACTCAACACCCAAAAAACAAATAATCCAGTTTAAAAAATGGGCAGAGGACATGAATAGACATTTGTCCAAAGAAGACCAATAGAGACATGAAAAGATGCTCAACATCACTTATCATCAGGGGAAATACAAATCAAAAGTACAATATCACCTCACAGTAGTCAGAATGGCTAAAACTAACAACACAGGAAACAACGGGTGTTGGCAAGGATGCAGAGAATGGGGTACCCTCTTACACTATTGGTAGGGATGCAAAATGGTACAGCCACTCTGGAAAAACAATATGGAGCTTCCTCAGAAAGTTAAAAATAGAACTACTCTACAATCCAGCAATTCAAGTACTAGGTATTTACCGAAAGGATACAAAAATACTAATTCAAAGGGATACGTGCACCACAATGTTTGTGGCAGCACTATCAACAATAGCCAAATTATGGAAAGAGCCTAAATATCCATTCGCTGATGAATGGATAAAGAAGGCATGGTTAATATATACAGTGGAATATTACTTAGCAATAAAAAGAATGAAATTTTGTTATTTGCAACAATGTGGATGGAGCTAGAGAGTATTATGCTAAGCAAAATAAGTCAGTCAGAGAAAGACAAATACCGTATGATTTCACTCATATGTGGAATTTAAGAAACAAAACAAATGATCATAATGGAAAAAAAGAGAAAGGCAAACCAAGAAACAGACTCAGCTAGAGACAACAACAAACTGATGGTTACGAGGGGAGCTGGGTGGGTGGATGTGTTAAATAGGTGATGAAGATTAAGGATTGCACTTGTTGTGATGAGTACCAGGTGTCATGTCTAAGTGTTGAATCACTAAATTGCACACCTGAAACTAATACTATGCTGTGTTAACTAAGTGGAATTTAAATAAAAACTAAAAAAAAAAAAAAAAAACCTAGAGAAAATGCAAACAAAGCAAACAGAATCGTTTGAAGTTTCTAGAAATTGTGCTAAAGACATATGGCAAATGGTAAAACAGTCATCAAGAAAATACCCTACATCTTGGTCACAGTGAGAGCGTATGGTACTTGAGCCATGATCCACTGCCTTTTCCAATCTCCAAGCTCTGTCTTATAGAAACTACTTGGGGTGCTGCTCTACTCTGGACAAGTGTAGTCAAGAAGATGGGCTCCCCTGTCCCCTGCAGCTGCCAGTTTGGGGTTATGGTTTCAGCTTGGGAGTTGCAGGCCTCTAGCGTTTCTCATATCCTCCACCTCTGTGTTGCAGAGGCTGAGGCCAGCGGCTTGCTTTCCTTACCCATCCTCTGCAGGCTAAGAATTCTGGACTCTTGTTATTTTCCACCCCAGCTGGCTCAGAGAGTGGTGTCTCCATGTTGAGAGAAGCAAGTCAAGACGGCTGGAGAGCACTAGCACACCCTCCCACCCGCTACCGCACCCACCAGTAGGGCAAAGCGTCACTCCGAGGGAAGAAGACTACGATGCCAGCCCTGAGTTCTTTAGTTGCTTAGAGGTTCTTCCCAGGTGGAGGCAGGCCCTAAAAATAAAGCAGTCTGGGCATTGAGGAGACTACTTGAAACAGAGCGAAGAGCACTCCAGGCCTAAGAAAATTTTCAAAGAAACACTCTGATTTTGGTGGAATGCAATCAAGAGGGTGCTCATTACTTCACTGTCAGAGAAGCCAGAAGTGTAACAGAGGATCAAGGAGAGACGGCCAAAAAGAGCCCTCTTAAGATCCCAGTGAATCCTTAGGAACGGGGAGGTAGTGCAATCACTAAGCTATCCTCATTTGGGAGCAGTCAGGGCAGGACACGGGTCAGACTTGAAAGCATCCCCTAAGTCACACACAGATCTGTCAATAAATAGTGGAAGCCTCACTAGCAATGGGAGCTTAAACACAACCTCTGACTCAACACTAGCTGGGTATTAAGCTGTACTGACTGAGGAGTGGCTCTCAGGCAGCCACACTGGAAATAAAGCCACACATATCTCTGGCAGTTTGGAAAAGTATGTACAGTTGCAAAGCTGAACCCTTTCAGGAGAGAACGGAGGGGGAGTCTCTAAGCTATACTATTCCCTGGTTAAACATGAAACAAAAATTTAAACTCCCTGAATTGTGACAGCAGCCTCCAAGCCATACACAAATCCATTGGTAAAAGGTACAAATCTAACATGCTAAGAGGGATTAAGTACAACTTTTGACAAATAATTAGCTTATGCCAAACTCAGAAGCAGCCCTTGGGTAGCCAGGCTGAAAGATAAACACAAGAAAAAAGATGTGCAAGGACACCAGATTCTGTACACCTCAGGTCAAAAACTGCAGAGTTGGTGCAGCCAGGTCACTAAACAAATAAATAGACAAAGCAAATAATAACACTAAGTCCTGTGGCTATCAATATTCAGAATTGCTATATTGTCAAAATGTCCAGTTTTAAACAAAAAAAGTGTGAGGTATGCAAAAGATCAGGAAAGTGTGACTCATACTCTAGAAAAAATATCAAGCAATGGAAACTGCCTTTTGAAAGAGGCCCAATGTTGTATATAGCAAAGACTTCAAAACAGCCATTTCAGATATGTTCAAATAACTGAAGAAGACCATGTATAAAGAATTAAAAGAAAGTATGATGCAATATCTCTTCAAATAAAGAATATCGATGAAGAGATAGAAATTATAAAAAAGAATCAAATAAAAATTCTGGAATTGAAAAGTATAATAAGCAAAATGAAAATTCAGTATTGGGACTTAACAAGGAATTTTGAGCAGGCTAAAGAAAGAATCAGTAACTGGAAAATAGATCAATAGCTACTATGTATCCTGAACAACAGAAAACATGAACAGAGATTTACAAAAATGTGTACACAAGGAGTGCACAAACGCGTATCGTAGGTATATAAGAAGGAGAGGAGAGAAATGAAGTAGAAAAGTATTCAAAGAAATAATTGCTGAGAATCTGCAAAGTTTGATGAGAAACATCAATCTGTACATCTAAAAAGCTCACCAGTCTCTAAGTAGGCTAACTGCAGAGATACATACCCAGGCAAATAATAGCCAAAATGTTGAAACTCAAAGAAAGCAGTAAGAGAAAAATGATGTGCATAAAGATTAAGCAGAAATAAATGAAGCGTAGGAAAACAGTAGAGAAAATCAATAAAACCAAAGGTTTGTTCTTTGGAAAGATCAACAAAATGGACAAAACTTTATCTCTGCTGACCAAGACAAAAAGGTAGAAGACCCAAATTACCAAAGTCAGGAAAGAAAGAAGAGACATTGCCCTACCTTCTAGATATACTAAAAGGGTATTAGGGAATACTGCCAACAACCGTATGTCAGGAAATTAGATAGCCTAGATGAAATGGAAGAATTGCTAGAAAGATACAAACTAACAGAACTGGTTCAAAAAGAAATGGGAAATCTGAATAGACCTATAAAAAAAATAAAGAAAATGTAATAGCAAGTAATCAGAAAACCGCCAACAAAGAAAATTCAAAGCCCAGATAACTTTGCTAGTGAAGTCTACCAAGAATTTATAGGAGAATTAATACCAACTCATTAGAAACTCTTTCAAAAAAATAGAAGAGGATGAATTAATCCCCATCACCCTCTATTAGGCCAATGTATCCAAGATACTGAAATGACACAAAAAGATAACTACAGTCCAATATCTCTTGTAAATATCTTGAACAAAATAATAGAAAGCCAGGTCTAGCAACGTATAAAAATTATGCACATTGACCAAGTGAGATTCATACCAGGAATGTAAGGTTTGTATAACATCAAAAAAAGCAATTTATAGAATACATTCTATCAATAGAATGAAGGACAAAAGCCACATGATCATCTCAGTAGCCACAGAAAATCAATTAATAAGTATCCTCTCATGATAAAAAAAAAAAAGTCTACAACCTATGAATAGAAGTGAACTTCCTCAACCTAATAAAGGGCAATTTTTAGGAACCCACCACTAATATCATACTTAAAGGTGAAAGAGTGAATACTTTCTTCCTAAGATTGGGGCAAGTGAAAGAAGTCTGCTCTCACCACTTCTATTCACCGTTGTATTGGAGATTCTAGCCTGGGCAATTAGGCAAGAAAAATAAATGAAAAGCATCCAGAATGGAAAGGAAGAAGTAAATTACCTCTGTTAGCATAAAGTATGTTCTTGCATACAAAAATTGCTAAGGCATCTGTTAAAAAGCTATTAGAAATAATAAACAGCTTCAACAACTTTTTAGGACACAAGATCAGTATACAATAATCAACTGTATTTCTATATCCTAGCAATGACTATCTGAAAATGAAATTAAGGAAATAATTCCATTTTTGACAGCATCAGAAAGAATAAAATACTTGGGACTAAGTTTAACAAAAGAAGTACAAATTTTACATCGAATGCTGCAAAACACAAAGGATTTGAAGAAGTGTTAAATAAATGGAAAAACATTCATGTTCATTGAAGAGAAGACATTCATATTATTACAGTGGCAGTACTCTCCAAATGGACCAATAGTCTCCATTTTTTTCAAGATATTAGCTTGATTTTTGGAAGAAATTGTCAAGTCAATAAAAAAATTTATATGCAAATGCAAGAAACTCAAAATAGGCAAACAGTTTTGAAGAGATTAGATTGGAGGATTCACATTTCCCAATTTCAAAATTTCATAGAGAGGAGCTAAGATGGCAGTTGTATAGGAGGACCCTAGGCTCTCCCATCCCTTGAACACAACCAGCCAGGCTCATCTCATCCCTTGAACACAATTAGATGACTATCAAATCATTCTGAATACCCAAGAAATCGATCTGAGATCTGACAGAACAAATTCTACAACTAGAAAGAGAGAAGAGACCACATCGAGGAAGGTGGGAAAGGTGGAGACTTGGTTTGGGGGAGAAATGGATTGCTCATGCTGTGGAGGGGAGGGAGCCCTGGTCACAGAGAAAGGCAAGAGAGAGAGAGTGGGGCACACATGGGAACGCACAATGAGAGCACTTCCGCAAAGCCATTGGCTGGGAAAATGAGAAGGGCTGATTTTCGTGTATTCTTGCAACCAACAAAGCTTAAAGACTGCACTTTTATCCCTGGAGAGGGGCCCAGGGAGGGGCCCTGAAGGTCCCCAGACTTGGCTGCAATAGAGCCCTGAGGGCACTGCCTACTTCTGGAAGGAAGGCAGGCAAACAACTCTGGGGCAGATGGTGTGATCTGAAGATCGCCTAAGGCGCACGGAGAGACACTGGTAGCTCTTCTCGGAGGGCGTTTGTGAGAGGTGGCATTCCAGAGATGCCTCTCCAGGGACAAAGGAGCCAGCAGGCCCCATCCCCGCCACCTTCACCCCTCAGCACAGGCACAGAGACACCTGCTGAGGGAGGCTAACCTGGACACTGGCTGTTTAGCCTGCTTTGCTCCAAATCCCATGCCCCCGTACTGCGGCACAACCGCCCTTTTTGGTCAAACCTGCATCAGTGCCAGCGTGGTGAGACCCTCCCCCAGAAGACCAGTGCAGATGCCTGCCACACCAGGTCGCTGAAGTTTGGAGTTTTAAAATTCAGCGGGCTGGGCTGGGACAGAGCCCGAAGCGCACCGCGCTGCTCCTGGCAGGCGAGCAACCTGGACAGAGCATGAAAACAGTGATCTGAAAAATGCCTAGGACACACGGGTGAGGGGCGATGAGATTATTCACTCTTCTGGGAGTGCTTTCCTGACAGCAGCAAGCACAGAGACTCCTTTCCAGGGACAAAGGAGTGGGCTAGCACCATTTCCCTCTCCCGCCCCTCAGCATAAACACAGAATCACCTTCAGTAAACAGCACAGCTATACCTGCTTACATCAAGTCCTACCCCCCTTCGCTCTGCTGGTACCACCCTCCTCAGGCAAGCATACCATGGTCCTAGTGTCGTGGGCCCCTTCCTCAGAAAACCAGCAGAAACCCCTGAACACACCACGTCTCCCAACCAAAGAGTTCTGCAAACTTCAGTTCTAGTGGAAGTAGCTTCAGGCCTCATTTAACAAGCAGACCAGAGCGCACCAAGTTAAAACTCGCCACACTCTGGCCAAGGTCCAAACGCTCCCCACTGCAGGCAACTAGAGCCTCTGCAGACTACTGGCCTCAAGGATAGAGCAGCCAAAACACAGCAGTGGAGTGCACGCAGCATGCACCAGAGACACTCCCTGGAGTGTGAGGCTCTGGACACTGCATGGCATCTTCAAACCCATTACTCTCAGGTTGAAATCAACCACAAGAAAAGATTTGGAAAGATCACAGATACCCGGAGGTTAAACAACATGCTACTAAAGAATGAATGGGTCATCCAAGAAATCAAAGAAGAAATAAAAAAAAAAAGACATTGAAACAGATGAATATGAAAATGCAATGGTCCAAAACCTCTGGGGTGTAGCAAAAACAGTCCTAAGAGGGGCGTTTTTAGCAATACATACCTACCTCAAGAAGTGAGAAAAATCTCAAACAACCTAACCCTGCACCTAAAGGAGCGAGAAAAAGAAAAAATGAAATCCTAAAGCTAGGAAAAGAAGGGAAATATTAAAGATTAGAGGAGAGGGGCGCCTGAGTGGCTCAGTTGGTGGAGCATCTGACTTCAGCTCAGGTCATGATCTCACCGTTTGTGGATTCGAGCCCCACATTGGGCTCTGTGCTGACAGCTCAGAGCCTGGAGCCTACTTGGTATTCTGTGTCTCCCTCTCTCTCTGCCCCTCCCCCACTCATGCTCTGTCTCTCTCTCTCTCAAAAGTAAACATCAGAACTTTTCTTAAAAAAAATTTAAAAAGATTACAAGAGAAATAAATGATGTAGAAAGTTAAAAAAAATAGAACAGATCATTGAAACCAGGAGCTGGTTCTTTGAAAAAATTTAATAAAATTGATAAACTCCTCACCAGACTTATCAAACAGAAAAGAGAAAGGACTCAAATATATAAAATCACAAACATGAGAGGAGAAATAACAACCAAAATCACAGAAATACAAGCAGTTAGAATATTATGAAAAATTATATGCCAACAAATTAGACAACCTGGAAGAAATGGATAAATTCCTGGGAACATTAACTACCAAAACTGAAACAGGAAGAAGTAGAAAACTTCAACAACTGATAATCAGCAAAGAAATTGAATCAATAATCAAAAATCTCCCCTCCCCCCAAAAAATCTCCCAACAAACAAAAGTCTAGAAACATATGGCTTCCCAGGCAAATTCTACCAAACACTCAAAGGAGAGTAAATACCTAGTCTTTTCAAACTATTCCAAAATAGAAACGGAAGGAAAACTTTCAAATTCGTTCTATGATGCCAGCATTACCCTGATATCAAAACCAGACAAACTCCAGTAAAATAGAGAATTACAGGCCAGTATCCCTGATGAGCATGGATGCAAACATTCTCGGTAAAATACTAGTAAATCTGGGGTTCCTGGGTGGCTCAGTCAATTGAGTGTCCGACTCTCTATTTCAGCTCAGGTCATGATCTCATGGTTTGTGGGATGGAGTCCTGCATTGGGCTCTGCACTGACAGCACGGAACCTACTTGGGATTCTCTCTCTCTCTCTCTCTCTCTCTCTCTCTCTCTGTGCCCCTCCCCTGCTCGTGTTCTCTTCTCAAAATAAATCAATAAACAAACATTAAAAAAGTAAAATACTAGTAAATCAAATCCAATGGTACATTAAAAGAATCACTCAGCAAATCAAGTGGGGTTTATTCCTGAGCTGCAAGAGTGGTTCATTCTTCACAAATCAATCAACTTGATACTCCATGTTAATAAAAGAAAGGATAAGAACCATATGATCCTTTCAGTAGATGCAGAAAAATCATTTGACAAAATACAACATCGATTCATGATAAAAGCCCACAACAAAGTAGGTTGAGAGGGATAATACCTCAACATAGTAAAGGCTATCTATGAAAATCCCACAGCTAATATCATCTTCAGTGGGGAAATACTCAGAGCTTTTCTCATGGTCAAGAACATGATAAGGATGTTCACTCTCACCACTGTTGTTCAGAATAGTACTGGAAGTCCTAGCCACAGGAACCAGACAACAAAAAGAAATAAAAGGCATCCAAATTGGCAAGGAAGTAGTCAAGCTTTCACTATTTGCAAATGACATGACACTCTGTATAGAAAATCCAAAAGATTCCACCAAAAAATTGCTAGAACTTATACACAAATTAAGTAAAGTTACAGGATACAAAACCAACATACAGAAATCTGTTGCATTTTTATACACCAATAATGAAGCAGAAGAAAGAGAAATCAAGGGATCAATCCCATTTACAGTTGCACCAAAACCGTAAGATACCTACGAACAAACCTAACCAAAGAGATAAAAGATCTGCGCTCTGAAAAACTATAAAACTCTGACGAAAGAAATTGATGGTGCAACGGAATGGGAAAAAAACATTCTGTGTTCATGGATTGGAATAAAAAGTATTGTTAAAATGTTCGTATTACCCAAAGCAAACTACACATTTAATGCAAATCCCTATCAAAATACCACCAGCAGTTTTCACAGAGCTAAAACAAACAATCGTAAAATTGGTATGGGACCACAAAAGACCCCAAATAGCCAAAGCATTCTTGAAAAAGAAAACAAAGCCGGAGGCATCACAATCCCAGACCTATAGTCATAATACAAAGCTGTAGTGATCAGACAGTACGGTACTGGCACAAAAACGGAAACATAGATCAGTGGAACAGAACAGAAAACCTAGAAATAAACCACAACTATATGGTCAATTAATCTTCAACAAAGCAGGAAGGAATATCCAATGGAAAAAAATAGTCTCTTCAACAAATGGTGTTGGGAAAACTGGGCAGCAACATGCCATAAATGAAACTGGACTACTTTCTTACATTATATACAAAAATAAATTCCCAATGGACTAAAGACCTAAATGTGAGACAGGAAACCTTCAAAATCGTAGAGGAGAAAACAGGCAGTAAACTCTTTGATACTGGCTGTAGTAACTTCTTACTAGATATATCTCCTGAGGCAAGATAAACGTAAGCACAATAAACTGTTTGAACTTCATCAAAATAAAAAGTTCTGCACAGTAAAGGAAACAATCAACAGTACTTAAAGGCTACCTATGAAACGAGAGAAGATATTTGCAAATGGCAAATCTGATAAAGGTTAGTATCCAAAATGTATAAAGAACACATAAAACTCAACACCGAAAAAACAATCCATTTAAAAATGGGCAGAAGACATGGATAGACATTTTTCCAAAGAAAACATACAGATGTCTAATAGACACATGAAGAGATACTCAACATCACTGATCATCAGGGAAGTACAAATTAAAACCATGATGAGATACCACCTCACACCTATCAGAATGGCTAAAATTAACAACTCAGGAAACAACAGGTGTTGGCAAGGATGCAGAGAAAGAGGAACCCTCTTTCACTGTTGGTAGGGATGCAAACTGGTGCAGCCACTCTGAAAAACAGTATGGAGATTCCTCAGAAAGTTAAAAATATAACTACCCTATAATCCAGCAGTTGCACTACTAGGTGTTACTGAAAGGATACAGAAATACTAATTCAAAGGTACACATGCACCCCGATGCCTTTGGCAGCATTATCAACAATAGCCAAATTATGGAAAGAGCCCAAATATCCATCGACTGGTGAATGAAGAAGATATATGTGTATATAACAATCTGTTCTCATAGTTCAGAGTCTGTTTTTTTTTGGGGGGGGGTTGTCTCTTTTTTTTCCCTTTTGCTCATTAGTTTTATATCTATATAACAATGCGGATGGAGCTAGAGAGTATTGTGCTAAGCAAAATAAGTCAGTCAGAGAAAGACAGATATCATATGATTTTACTCATATGTGGAATTTAAGAAACAAAACATATGACCATAAGGGGGGAAAAAAGAGAGGCAAACCATGAAACAGATTCTTAACTATAGAGAATAAACTGGTGGTTACTGGAGGGGAGGTAGGCAAGGGGATGGGTTAAATAGGTGATAGTTATTAAGGAGGGCACTTGTGATGCATACTGGATGTTGTATGTAAGTTACGAATCACAGAATTGTACACATTATACTAATATTATGCTGTATGTTAACTAACTGGAATATAAATAAAAAGTTGGGAAAAAAACCCCAAAACTTATTACATAGCTACAATATTCAAGACAGTGTGGTACTGGTAAAAGTATAGACATGTCCATCTTGGAACAGAGTTCAGAGTCTAGAAATAGACCCATATACTTATGGTCAACTGATTTTTGAAGGGTGCTAAGACAATACAATAGAGAAAGCATCATCTTTTTTAACACATGGTAGTGCAACAACTGGCTGTCTACAATGAAAAGAATGAAATTGCATCCTTTCTTATACCTTACGTTGAAATTAACTCACAATGGCTTATTGACTTAAATGTAACAGGCTTAGAAGAATATATAGGTATAAATCTTCTTGACCTTGGATTAGGCAGTGGTTACTTAGATGTGACACAAAAACATAAATGACCAAAGGGAAAAACAGATAAATTGGAGTATATCAACATTAAAAACTTTTTGCTATAAATGATACCATGAAGGGAGTGTAAACTCACAGAATGGGAGAAAATATTTGAAAATCATCTATTTAATAAGAGACTGATATCTAGAGCATATAAAGAACACTTACGATACCATAAAAAGAAGACAATTCAATTAAAATATGGATGAAGGATTAGAATGTACATTTCTCCAAGGAAGTTATACAAATTGCCAACCGGTACATAAAATATACCAAGAAAATATAATTAGTCAATAGAGAAATTCAAATCAAAACCATAGTGAGATACCACTTTACACACAGTAGGATGACTGTAATAAAAAAGAGACAACAATAAGTGTTGGTGGGAACATAGAGAAATTGGAATTTTGTGTATATGGTGCTTTGCAGTCATCTAAGGGGTATAACTGTGTATAGTGAACGTCATTATGGAGACATAAATTTTTAAACTTTATTTTAATTGCAGTATAGTTAATATATGTTGTTGTATCAGTTTCAGGTCTATAATATACAAATTGAACAATTCTGCATGTTATTTAGTGCTCATCAAGATAAGTGTATCTTAATCCCCTTTACTTCTTTCACCCATCCCCTCACCCACCTCCCCTCTGGTAACCATCAGTGTGTTCTCTATAGTTGAGTCTGTTTCTTGGTTTGTTTCTCTCTCTCTTTGCTCATTTGTTTCATTTCTCAAATTCCATATATGAGTGAAATCGTGGTATTTGTCTTTCTCTGACTAACTTTTCTCTAGATCCATCCATGTTGTTGCAAATGGCAAGATTTCATTCATTCATTTTATGGCTGAATAATATTTCATTATATATATATCACATCTTCTTTATCCATTCATCTATCAGTGGACACTTGGGCTATTTCCATAATTTGACTATTATAAACAATGCTGCTATAAACATAAGGGTGCATGTAGCTTTTTGAATTAGTGTTTTTGTATTCTTTGGTTAAATACCCAGTAGTGTGATTACTGGATCATTTGATAATTTTTGAGAAACCTCCATACTATTTTCCATAGTAGCTGCCCCAGTTTGCATATCCACCAACAGTACATGAGGGTTCTTTTTTCTTGACATCCTCGCCAACACTTGTTTCTTGTGTTGTTGATTTTAGCCATTGTGACAGATGTAAGGTGATATCTCATGTGGCTTTGATTTCCATTTGCCTGATAATGAATGATGTTGAGCGTCTTTTCATGTGTCTGTCTGTATGTCTTCTTTGGAGAAATGTCTGTTCATGTCTTCTGCCCATTAAAAAAATTTTTAATTGGAGTATTGTTTTTTGGTGTTAAGGTGTATAAGTTCTTTATATATTGTGGCTACTAACCCTTTATCTTATATGTCATTTGCAAATATCTTCTCCCATTCCGTCGGTTGTCTTTTAGTTTTGTTGGTTGTTTCCTGCGCTGTGCAGAAGTTTTGGTGTAGTTCCCAGTAGTTTATTTTTGCTTTTATTTCCCTTGCCTCAGGAGACATATCTAGAAAAATGTTGTTATGACTGATTTCAGAGAAATTACTGCCTATGCTCTCATCTAGGATTTTTTTGGTTTCCAGTCTATGAAGACATAAATTTAAACTGACATAATAAGTACCATCTACATGCAAAACTGGTACTTTCAGAGTTCTCTATAGTCATTTTGTTTTCCTTCTATTTTCTCTATCTAGTTTGGGTCTAAAAATTAATGATCTGTATAACTTTAAGGAGTTTTACAGAAATGTCTGATATGGCCAAAATATTCAATCTAGGCTCAGTGAAGTCTTCCTTGCTGTAGTCTGCTCTGGAGAGTGTCACAAACATGTCACCTTTTAGATTTGATGTGTGGACAAGATACATTTCGGGAGATTATTTTAATCCTAGTCCCCCAAAGTAGAATATGAGATGAGGATTCGTGTTAAAATGACTTATTAGGAAATACTCCCTGGATAAACTAGTAGAAAGGGGGGATTGGAATCGGGAATGGAAGGAGGTCAAGCAGAGTTCTGTATCAAGCAAAGTTCTTCAAGGTTGAGACTGAGTCAGTCTTAGAGAACGGTCCTATAGATAACATAGATCACATCTTGGGAACTGTTCCACTCACAGGTGAGGGAGTAAGGGTGTTTATACCTGAATCCATCTGTCATGGGCTGCCTGTGAGTAATGGAAATCTTCCATCAAAAATCCTGTACCAACAGAGATGCTGGCTTTTGGAAGTTAAACCCCAGCAGGAGTCCAGGTGCATGAGAATGGTAAAGGGATCTCAAAGAATGTGAACAGAACAGTGACAGAGTCTGTATAGGGCTCCAACTTCCAACTTTATTTCCTGAATTTACTTTCAGCTTGAAAAGGGATAATCATAGATGAAGTCATCATCTCTGAATCAAAATGTATCTCTGACAAATATTTATTGAACAGGCCAGGCACAGCTATTTGTGCTATGGATACAACAGTTGACAAGACAAAAAAAATCTCTGCTCTGATAAGACATGCAGACACATGATCACAGCTCTAAATGAGAGAGGCACCTAGGGTGAATGTTAGTAATTAGCTTGAGTTCCCACCCATGCTGTTTTGGGTTTTCAAACCTTGCCATTTGTTTCTTTGTTTTATTTTTCTGTGTTTGAAATCTTAACAGTTTTGGGGAGGGAGAAATTTAGAGATGTTTCTTGGCAAACTTTCTTTTCTCAAGTGTGATTTACCCTAGGTGATAAAACGCACACACACACACACACACACACACACACACATGCAGGGGTCTCTCTAGCCTACAGGCCTGCTCCTTGTTGTGGCCTCCAGCTGTAAGCTCTAGGTCCTGATGACTGTTCTTGGTCACAGAGCTCACAAGCACCAATGCACAGTGGCCTTTTCTCCAAACAGTTAATTGTCACTTTCATAAGGATGTCACTCCTCCTGGTATATCCTTTTTCTTCCGACGCATCAATGTTACCGCTTCTGCTGGCTTATTTCTATCGAAGTCACTTCAGGGCTTTGGAATTTAATATTCGTTATTATGCCAATCCCCTGCTTTTTTGCACTATAGGCTTTGGAGTCAAAATATTTACAGTTGAATGTTCTCTCTACCTCCTATGTTTGTTAAGTTACTTAATTTCTTGGTCCCTCAGTTTCCTCATGTGTAAAATGTAGACAATGATAATACTTACTTTGTAGGGATGTTATGACTAAATGAATTAATGCAGGTGAAGTGCTTAGAAATATTTCTGACACTAGGAAAATATGTTAGCTGTGGTTAGTTCAAATGTCATCTCCATAACCCTCATACTCTGCTTAAACAGCCACCTAGTCATTTTAAGTTGCATTATCCTGCATATTTATTCAAATTGTATGTTACATCTATAACTGCCTTGTTTATGGTCTGTCTCCTTACTGTCATACCTCCTCTACAAACATATACACAAAAATGGCCAGCATGAGCTCAGGTCCTTTGTCTACTTTAATCATTGCTCTATCCCCAGTGTCTAGAAGTGTCTTGCACATAGGTGTTAAGCAAATATTTGCTTAACTAGTAAATGATGTTAAATGAATCCGTGGTATTTTTGAAAGATAAATGAGCCCTCTAGTGGTAGTAAAATGATGCATTAACCCTTTTAAAGAACACTCAATTCTGTGGACTGTTTATATTTACCTACTTTCCAAAAGAATGTGGTCATATAAGAAAGGACTTGGATGCAGTGAAAACAAGGGAAAAACAAACAAACAAACAAAAAACTAAGACAATTTAATATAATTGAAGGCCACATTTGGTTTTTAATGTAGAAAAGTGGCAGGACCTTATAAAAAAAAACAGCATTTGATAACATTGTGCTAGAAATCATAGTAGATGCTTTGTATACATTATGCCATGCAAATTTCACAACAACCCTCCTAAGTAGATTATTATCCCCCTTTACAGGATGATGGTACTGAACGCAGGGAAAAGAAGTATATTTTAGGGTGCCTGGGTGGCTCAGTGTGTATGTGTCTGACTCTGGGTCTTGGCTCAGGTCATGATCTCATGGTCATGAGATCAAATCCCACATCAGGCTCCACACTGAGTGTGGAGCCTGCTTAGCATTCTCTCTCTCTCTCATTTTCTCTCTCTCTCTCTCTCTCTCTCTCTCTGCCCCTCCCCCGCTCATGCTCGCTCTCACTCTCTTTCAAAGTAAACATTTTTTAAAAAGAAGTATATTGTATGGCCATTAGTGATGAAAAGAGTAACCATGCCAAACTGTGATAGATGGTAAACTTTCTCGGAGAAATTTGTCACATGAATGTTTATATATAAAGATACTGAACACCACATTGGGTAGTGCCTTCCATCATAGTCTTGCACGACATTCTGAGAGTTTCTTCAAGTGATTGTTTCTTATATCGGTCTTCGATGAAGAAATGAGGGCAATGCAATTATGAATAACATAAAATGTTTTTAAAGGGAAGTAAATTACTATAGTTGAGGTAAAGAGCTTTCTGATTATATAAGAGGAGAGCTTACTGAATCTCAACCGATAGAGCATTTATTATATTAATTGCCTCAAATATCAATTATTACAGCTTTTTCCTCTTTTATATAAAAGTAACAAAATTCACTGTCAATCATGGGGAATAGAGAAATTTTTGAAGAAAAAACCCACAAGTCACCCATATTCCTGCTTCCTATAACTTGTGGCTCTTCACATTTTATGTTTCTTTCCAGACATTTTTTATATTCTAATTGCATTGCTTTCTATTGTATGTTTGTATGTTTATACACACTAAAAATGGCTTTCAGGATTTCTATTTATAGCTGAGTGGGAGATATGATACCCTGACCTGTCCTCCTGTGGCAAAACAACTACAAATACTAGATAAAATATTTTTAAAAACCCATATTTTATGTTGCATAACTGAACTCGCTAGAAAATTCAGCAAAATCCTTAGAGGAGAGAAAGGGAATTAAATTGAGAATCCAGAAAGATAAATGAGCACTGGAACTAGTTTTGGCCAGGAGGTATCTGCCAAACCCTATGACTTTGAGCTTGCCTTTGATGGCTACGTGGGGCATGAGTGGGATGACCACACATGCCGGTGTGCCTGGGGTAGTCCTCATGTATTCATGCTGCTATTGCCTAATTATTAGTAGCACTCTTTTTCACTCTGAAAAGTATCCTGGTTTGGGCAACAATTTATATTGTCGCCTTAGGCACGGGCAGCCTGATAGGAGACGCCTTTACAGACATGACATGCAAGACCACCTCAATGTAAGAGTAGAAGCGAAGATGGCAAAAACTGTCCCTGATATATGATTACAAACGTTGAGAAAAAGAGGCAGACACCTCTAAATGCACATCGTTCAGAGGCCATCTGCGATAGGAATGAATGGTCATACACTGCTCGCTGACCTCTGAGTGCATCAGTGTGACAGAGTTCGTGTTCATAATGTTGAAACTGACTATTCTAAAAAGTTGAATCGGGTTTAGTATCAGCCTTTTAAGAGTATAAGAATGTGTAACAAAATAAGGCTTTCTGCAAATATAAATTGGCAGTGGAAAAGTTAATGCTTAAATCCATCTGGAAATACAGATACCAAAATCTTCAGTGATGCTAGCTAGATACATTAACCTTTCCTATAAGACACAAACAGGTGTGCTGTATGGCAGGAGCTCCATCCAGTCTAATGTTCAGAACCACTACAAGAGCTTTTGCTTTCTGTCCACTTCTGTTTCCTGCATTCTCCCTGGGAATCGTTTTGGAAAGGCTTTGTAGGTTAATGGAAAAACATGAAAAATAAATACATGGCAGTAACCAATGGAAAGTAGGTTAGAGTTCCTGCTCATGCTATTATTTTTCTTATTTTTTTTCCGGCATTCTTCTCTGAAAAATCACAAAACATTAGATTTAGAAGGAACTTTCCTTTGTATAATTTTTTGAGGATTTAGAAATTAAGTGATGAGGCATCATCTTTGATATAGCTTTGATGTAGTTTCTTTTTAACTTCAGAAGAGGAAAGAGGAACTGGGAAGATTTTAAGCCAGCTATAGAGCCACAAACAGTTTCTATAGAAGCAATAATTCATTTCCATAACTAATTAAAATTAACAATACCGATCAATAACTTTAACTCTAAAAAACTAGATTGCTGTGATTAAAAGTCCAATACCTACATCTAGATCACAGTAATAAAGGATTTAATAAGTAGATACAATTGAAAAAATGATTATTAAAAGTTACAGCATTTGTTTTGCGAGGACAACACCAATTAGTAGGGCCATTTTGAAATGTTATAAAAATATATTGTAATTTAACAGTTATAATATAGATGTGTGCTACTAGACGCTACAACTTGCATATAGATTTACTTGCATAATTTTAACCTCAGAATAAATAAAAATAGATATTTTACTGCATCTTGATTTTCTTTTGTTCTGATTTTTAAATTTCATATATATATTTTTGAAGATTTTACAGTTTTGTTAGCTGTCCTTTAAAAATATTATTTGTAATGGTTCCATTATATCCCACTTACTTAAATTATCCACTATCTTTATAGCATTTAATTTTTCTAATTTTTAATTCTCATGATTAATACTGAATGAACAACCATATACAGTACATATATCTTTGAACTTATCTGAGGTGTTTTTAAGTATAGTAGAGGTGCAATGTAGAATTTGGGATTATATTTGATAGGATTCACATGGGACCCAAAATACCCAAATCCTGCCTTGCCAATCCTTCATCTTCCCTATGGAGCACCCAAGGATGCCATACAGAAAGGGAGTAATGTGCAAATAGAAAATCAAGATACCGGGACACCTGGGTTGAGCGTCCAACTTCAGCTCGGGTCATGATCTCCTGGTTTTTGAGTTAGAGCCTCGCATCGGGCTCTGTGCTGACAGCTCAGAACCTGGAGCCTGCTTTGGATTCTGTGTCTCCCTCTCTCTCTGCCCCTCCTCTGCTCTCTCTTTCTCTTAAAAGTAAATCAACATTAAATTTTTTTTGAAAAAAGGAAAATCAAGATACTGCTTCAGAGCCTTTCTGATAAAAGTGAGTTTGAGACTGTGGCTCAAATTCAAGGTTTATGCAGACCCTCTCTCTCCTAAGTCCAAATCCAAATGTCCCCATCATCCATCCACTGGTCTAAATTGGTGGGCACATCAGTTTTCAGCCATTTAGAGCCACACCTCTCCACCTACTCCCATTCCTAACAATGAGCAGCCACTAATCTCTTCTCCATTTTTACACTTTTATTAATTTTACAATGTTATATCAATGGAATCCTATAGCTTGGAACCTTTCAAGATAAGCATATTTCAGTCAGCAGAACCCCTCTGAGATCCATCTAGGTTTTTTCATGAATCCCTAGTTTGTTCCTTTTTATTGCTGACTAGTATTCTATGGGATGGAGGTAGCATAGTTTGCTTCACCAGTCATTTATTGAGGAACATTTTGATTGTTTCCAGGTTTTGACTATTACGAATGATGCTGCTATGAACAATCTTTTACCTGTTTGTATGTGGACTTGAATTTTGACTTCTCTGGGTTAAAGGCCCAAGAGTGCAACTGCTGAGCTGTATGATTAGCTCATGTTTAGTTTTGTGAGATGCTGTCAGTTTATGAAGTGGTTGTGACATTTTATATTCCTGCCATAAATGTGGGAATGACCTGGTACCTCTGGCCCCTCACCAGTATTTGATGTTGCCACTATTTTTTTTTTATTTTAGCCATTCTGATAGGTGTACTTTGGGGTCATTTATTTTTGTTGTGTGAATTTCCTTCCATTTTGTACCTGTCTTTCTATTAGAGCATGGGTAGGTTTTCTTTTGTTAAGAGCAATTTGTCTATTAAATATATTAAGATATTTCCTTTTTTGAGAATTTTCTTACCAACCTGTTATTTTCCTTAAATCTTTTTTTGGCATACGAAGGTGTTAAATTTTTAGGTAATCAAATTTGTCCTTTTTTTTGCAAAGTCCTCCATTACTTTTATGTTTAAAAAGTTGTCCTTTACTGAGAGATTAATTATTCATCTGTACATTCATTTTGAAGTTTTGTTTTTTACATTTGTTCTTTTGGTTCATCTAGAATTTATTTTGGTATATAGTTTAAAGATCTATCATGAGTCATTTGCCATGTAAAGAATTACCCCAAAATTACTTGACTAGTCCCCCCATTTTTTCTTCTTGGATTATGCTGCTTTATCACCCACTCCATTTTTAAAAAATGTTTATTTATTTTTGAGAGAGAGTGAGTGAGTAGGGGAGGGGCAGAGAGACAGGCAGAGAGAGGATCTGAACCAGGCTCTGCACTGTCAGTGGAGGGCCCAACGTGGGGCTCAAACTCATGAACTGTGAGATCACAGCATGAGCTGAAGCCAGACGCTTAACTGGCTGAGCCACCCAGGCGCCCCTCTCCCACTCCATTTTTATTTAGACTTGATTTTGATTCTGTGAAATCGATGAAATTCTATTAACCTGTCAATTCTTGTGTCAGTATCATTTAGCTAAGATTTTGGCAAGAACGAGATAGTCAAATCAAGACTGGGTTCCTAGAGTTTAGATATTCTGTGTAAATCACTGGAAATGGGACCGTACGCTTTAGTAACCAAAAGTTTCCATGGAAAAGGTTTTGTTACAAAAACGCAGGGGCCTGCCTTACTCTTGTTATGTAGGAGACTCTGATTGTGCTTCTTAAGAGGTTCTGCTTGTGGAGTTGTGCACCTAAGTCAGATATCCAGGGAACTTGGCAGTCATCCCCAGTTCTTCCTCAGACTAACTGCAAATAGCCCAGGGTCATATATGCCTCCAGGAATAGCCTTGGGTGTCCAGTAATTCCCTTCCATGGATCTGTAACTTAAGAGTGACCCTAATTCATACCTCCACAGTGTTGTAACATGTATAGAGGACTCTTTTAAGGAAGTTAGTGATGTGAATGAAGTACATTCAGGTTAGTGCATTATGAGCAACGGAATCTGTCTCAGACTCCCAGAATTGCATGCTGGAAACAATTTAAGATTTATTACTAAGTAATAGTTGAAGAAATAATTCACCAGAGAGTATGAGAAGGACTTCAGTTCCTCCTGGTGGTATCCTAAGGTTTCAGAGACTACCCCGTGGATTTAAAAGTATTTAGGCAGAGACTGTGTTATTTTTTTTTCAGTTGTGTCACTCAGAAAATAAATCTTAGCCTGAGTACCAGTTTCAATTTCATTTCACAATCGCCAGAGTGTAAATGGGGATGTTTGGGGCTGGAAATGACATATAACCTAATTCAAAATTGGTTAACAGAGGAATTTTTACACTCAGGTAACTGCTAAATTCAGAGAAACCGTGAACTTTAGGTAGTCTGATTCAGTCACCAAACAGGATCATCAAGGACCTGGTTTATTTCCTAGGCTAGTTATTTTTGAGGTTGCAGATGATTGTGAGCAACTCTCTAGGGACATGCTCCCTTGTTCAGTAGAGAGGATGCATGTGTCTTGCCATTTCCATTAATAACGTTGTGCTCAAATGTTTGGAAGATGCTAACTGGCTCAAGCCATTCAGAATTTACCTGTGGAGCTTGAGAGTAAAGTTAATCCTATACAAACCATCCAGTAGGGAAAGTTGAGGATACTGTTACCATGAAGGTTAGGAAATGGATGCTGGGCAGTAAACCAAAACTGTCTGCCACACCCATTATTTGGCATCTTAGAGACAGTTTCTAAAAAAAGAAAAAAACCTTCTAGGGGCGCCTGGGTGGCTCAGTCGGTTGGACGGCCGACTTCGGCTCAGGTCATGATCTCGCGGTCCGTGAGTTCGAGCCCCGCGTCGGGCTCTGTGCTGACAGCTCAGAGCCTGGAGCCTGTTTCCGATTCTGTGTCTCCCTCTCTCTGACCCTCCCCCGTTCATGCTCTGTCTCTCTCTGTCTCAAAAATAAATAAACATTAAAAAAAAAAAAACCTTCTAAAGAATGGTTTGTGTTAATACTACTGGCTGTTCTGGTTGAGTCCTATACGGACTTTGAGTAATCCTGGATATCAATCAACAACAAATACATATCTATGGACCTTGTACTACACGCCAGGCATTTTCCTGTCATTTCACATGTCTTGGAAAGAATGAAAGGGAGTATTTCTCATCAGAGAATGCTGGGTTTATTGAGGTAAAATTTGCAAAACTTGTGTAAAATCCACTCTGTGTAGACAAATCTTTTATTGGATAGCTTGGAATTTGACCAGCACAAAGACAATTAGGTTGCTCCAACTGTCCCTTCTCCTCAAGCCACCGTTGTTTCTTGGGTGGTGCTGCTTCGGTGTTACTGTCTACAGTCCTGATCTCCACCATGTGCAGATGCAGACTGGTCATGGTTGACCGTGATGGAGATACAGGCAATGTGTCTAGAGTTACTACCACTGCATTTCAGAATGTGTAGGTGGCATAAATTTCAGGTGTGTTGGAGTAGCTTCTGATGTTGGTGGCCATAATGCGTGAGATAGCATGGGCTCATGACTTCATTTGCTCCCCAGTTTGACACACTAAGCCTATAGACATACGAGGAAGAGAATGTTGCTTTTAAGAAAAGTGAACAGTTTCTTTGTAATTTTTTGTGAGCGATGATGGCAAGTCACATGAAAGCCATTTGAATCTCTGCTGCTGAGGTTTCTGGGAGAACAAGGTAGCACTGAGAATCTAGCAGGAATTTGCTCTTAGGTTTTGAATCAGGTCATGTGGTGGTAATGGAAGAATTGAGAAGAATGTAGAGCCTCTTCAGATTTGTGGTGATTGCTTTGTCATTTATGTCTTTGGTGGAGGGCAAGAATTACTATCAATTGCTTCCTGTTCAGGGATGTAATCTGTGATATATATGCTAGTAACTAAAATGCAAATAGCATGTTACAGTTTTCAGAGTGATTTCGTACAACATTTTAATTTCATTTGATCCCCACAAGAATCTTGTGACTGAAGTAGGAATACACAGTAGTTCCATTTTATATATTCAGTGCCTCAGAGAGCTATGTTAGTCAACGTCATAAAATAACCAAATAGTGAATCAGGGACTTGAACCTTGGTCACTTCACTCAAAATCTTATGCTCTTTTCACTATAGAAACCATCCGTGCATTTTTATAAAAAGACATGGGGCAGGAGATCAAGATCAATAGCGACCTATCCTGAGTATTTCCCCACTCAGCTTTTGGAAGATTTCCCAGTGGAGGTGGGGATAGGGAATGAGCAGTGGTCTCATGCTATTAGGTATGTTTCAGGAAAGGACAACAAAGATGAGATTAAGAAATGTTTTTACAAGATTGTTGTCAAAGGAGATATAAAAATATTCCAAATAGTGTTTTAGAGCTAAGCTGCCATTACTTTCCTAGTAAAGTGTCTTCATTGTATGTGTTGCCCACTTTTAATAACCACTTCGTTTATATTGGATCAAGCCACTATCATATCTCACTTGGCTCTCCTCAACTGGTCTCCGACTTATTATTATTTTTTTTAACCTATGAATGTATATAGTACAGCTAAAGTGATCTTTTTAAAATGAAAATTGGGTCCTGTCCACCTCTTGAAATGCTCCAGGGGTCCTGCATTATCTATGGGATAGAATCCAAACTCCATAGTATGACATATAAAGCACATTGTGATCATCCCATGCGTACTTCCTCATGCGTACCCTCTCCTCCAGGCATTTGGATGATGTCTATCCTGCCAGTTTAATACATTATGATCTCACATGTGCTGGGATTTAGAGGATGTCACCTCTGTCATGAATATGGTTTCCATTCCTTCTTTCCTATTATCCTTTTCCCTTGGCAAGCTTCTTTCTTACTCATTCTTTAGTATTCAAGTTAAGCATTAGTTGCTCAGTGAAACCTTCTATTATTCCTTTCCTTGCCAGACAGATTTGGTGTCTGCTTCCTTGGACTGTGACCCCCATAAAAGCTTGCATATATTTTTAGTATAAATTCACCTCCTTGGTCTGCTATTTGTTTTTTGATGGTAGTCACAACTAATCTGTAAACTCTTCAAGGTTAGATATACTGGCTGATTGTTTTTTCTTCCAAGTTCTAAGTACAATGTCTTGCATATAATTGATGTTCAGTGTATTTGCTGAACGAATGAAGCGTAAGTGAGTAAATGTTTACTGGGTTGCCTTACTAAAGTGCATGTGTGATGAGTAACTTAAGTTCGTATGGGGTCTTTTCTGATATGACAAGGAATGTTTCATTAAGCACAGACATTGTATCATATCCAGAATGTTGGATATACTCTTGTTATCCACCATAGTAAAAGGAGTAATTAATACTTACACATGGAGTCAGTATAAAAGTGTGGTAGGGAAAGAGACCTGGGGTCTAGTCATAGTTTTGGCAACATAGATTTGCTAATGACATACTGGTTGAGCTTGGACAAATTCCTTTATCTCTCTGGATTTCAATTTTCTCATCTGTAAAATAAGAATGGAGGAGGGAGGTAGATTAGAGGTCATCTGTAACAGAACTTCATGCTCTGAGGGTGTGTGATTCTAGGAAGCAGTGTGAGAAGTTTACTGAAAATGGCAAAACCATAAGTACTGGTGAAGCTGCCTGAGCTGCATGGTCCTTTCTTACTCAGACCGGAAGTGCTCCTTCGGGATATGGGCATTGCTCATCATATTCTGAACATAAGGAGAATTTTATTTCCCAGATGCAATGTTTATGTTACTAAAAATACTATTGAGTTAATTCCCATCAAATCCTTGCAGCTCCACAATTTTAAGAACCTTTCTCGTTTTTAATCAGACTGGACATATTTTAAGTGATGTGGGAAAAGTAGTTTCAGTAAAAAGACTTAAACAGAGTTTCTTCAGTGTTCTCTTCCCTTTCATATAGTTAACAGGCTCATCAAACATAATTTTTAAAAAAAAAGATGAAGAAATGATATGGATATGGTCCACTCAAGTCTTGGGAAAAATTAAGAAACCAAGTAGCAAATTCAGTCTTCTTGTAATTTTAGTATGGCAACATAGAGTGGATGCCCATCAATGTGTCAATGTTTTTAACGTGTGGCTACTCATAATACACATGGACATTAAAACGTGATCTTTGGGGCTCCTGGGTGGCTCAGTCAGTTGAGTGTCCGACTTCGGCTCAGGTCATGATCTCACGGTTTGTGAGTTCGAGCCCCGCGTTGGGCTCTGTGCTGACAGCTCAAAGCCTGGAGCCTGCTTTGGATTCTGTGTCTCCTCCTGTCTCTGCCCTTCCCATGCTCATGCTCTGTGTCTTAATAATAAATAAACGTTAAAAAAAAAAACACGTGATCTTTAAGACATTTTGGAGTGAGTGAATTTGTTTGAATTTTCAAAATAAGCCCTCTAAGGCTTGTTTCTTTCAGCTAATTTACAATCTTGAAGCAGAGTTTACCCTCAATGTTGTTACAGATTCTTTAAGGGAAGATCATGCATGCATGCCCACACTTCAGTAAGCTTTTTCAATCCTTTTTTTTTTTTTTTTAGGTAAAAGGTTTATTCAATGTTACCAATTTTGGAAATATTAAATAAACCTAAAGAATCCCATGACCTTTAGAAATTCCTTTATTAGGTAAATAATCAACAAAAAAATGTATACATACAATCACTACATGACATGTGCAAGAATGTTTATAGCAGTTCTATTCATAATAGCCCCAAGCTGGGAGCAATCCAAATATCCATCAACATTAGAGTGGATAAATGCATAGTCACACAATGGAATACCAGACAGCAGTGAGAATGAATGAGCTACAGTTTTTCACAGCAATGTGGAGAAATCTCAAAACATACTTCTGAGCAGAAGTCATGAAGAAGAAAATGCGTATTGTTGGATTGCGTTTATATAAAGTACAGAAACAGCAGAAGCTTGTCTATACTATTAGAAATTCAGGAAGATCTTTGGAAGAGTAGCAACCAGGAAAGGGCATGAAGGGAACTATAGGAGTGCTTCCTAAAATGCATACCTTGATCTTTGTGATGGTTGTGGGTGTATCTGGTTAGTGAAAATTCATTGCACACTTAATATGTGTGTAATTCCGTGTGTGTGCATGTACTTGATTTAAAAAGGAAA
The DNA here is from genome assembly GCF_018350195.1 of Panthera tigris. Taxonomy (NCBI): domain Eukaryota; kingdom Metazoa; phylum Chordata; class Mammalia; order Carnivora; family Felidae; genus Panthera; species Panthera tigris. The sequence goes on along the minus strand of NC_056677.1, from coordinate 120,449,141 downwards.
AAAAATGACATAGGAAAAAAACCCTAGAGGAAAAAATAATTTGAATTAATAATATTTAAAAGGATCTTACCTGGGGCGGGTGCCTGGGTGGCTCAGTCAGTTAAGTGTCCGACTTCAACTCAGGTCATGATCTCATGGTTCGTGGGTTCGAGCCCTGCGTCAGGCTCTGTGCCGACAGCTTGGAGCCTGGAGCCTGCTTCCAATTCTGTGTCTCCCTTTCTCTCTGCCCCTCCCCCACTAGTGTTCTGTCTCTCTTTCTCTCTCTCTCTCTCAAAAGTAAATAAACATTAAAAAAAAATAAAAATAAAAGGATCATACCTTGGAACGCTGCCTATGTACCTTACTGAGATTATAACTAATCTACAGTAAAGTGATCCTTGTAACATAAAGTTCCTTTGGTATACACATATAAGCAGGCTTATCTCTTTTAGGGTGAATTCGGCATAGCTGTCTCTTGTGTACTGGCTTACCTTTGGGGCCTTACAGGGAATTCACTGGTGATCTTTTGGTAGATCGTTGGAAACCTTTCTCTGTTGTGTTAAAGATGTCAGTAACAATTGAGCTTTCTCAATTGTATGCTCAGATGTTTTCCATCTTGGGCATAACCACATGGGACTTAATTCTCAAGGACTTCCTGCAGAGAACTCCATTATTAGAAGGACAATTATATAGGGGCCTTCTGGTGGCCTGCAGCTTCTCACCTCTAGTCTTCCTCCATGTGGATCCTTGGACTCTGCTGTTGCTGTCACAGCATGTTTCCCCAGGTTGCAGTAGGCCGGGGACACAAATGTGACCATGATAGAAATGACAAAACGTGATGTTTCTGGCTCTCTCCGTAACTAATCTGTAGGAACTCCAAAATTCTTCATATTGATCCTGTAGTGTTTTATGACACTTATGGGGGTGAGTGTCTCATGTACACTTACTTATTATTTCCTTCACATTCGATGTGGCATTTGTCACTTTCCTCCTTTCCTCGGATGCTGAAGATGCCTGTGTTGGGCATACGTTTTCTTGCCTGTTCCTATCCCCATAATATCATTGGCCAGTCTGATTAGCTGCTCAGGGCACTGTGTGTTGTCTCCTAAAGGGCTCCACCTGGCCTGCACTCTCTCTGTTTTCTGAATTAATAATAGCAAGAGGAGCCCCTGTCATTTATTGAGGTCATTCTATTGTGACAGGCTACACTCACCTCTTTAAAATGAATCATCTCATTTGATCTTTGCAACTACCTTATGATGGTGACACTGTTGGTATCCATGTTTTCTAGATGAGAAAATTGAGACATAGAGGGATTATATAACTTGTCCCCATTCACACAACTTGTAAGTGGTGGGGCCAGGATATGAACCCAGGTCTATCTCTTGCCAGGGCCTAAACTCAACCCTTAATAGGAATGGCCCTAAAATAGTACTAACTTGTATTCCCACTGTCATAGTGTGCATTGTGCTCAGAATCGTTCCTTCACTGACTGGGCCATCACCTTGGGCTAGACACAGCCCTTGTAGTGTGCCCTTTGCTAAGATGTGCCTCAGTCCTCCATGTGAAAAAGCCTTTTTATCCAGATAGGTTTGATCCTAAGCTGGTTTCTGTATATTTTTACATTACATTGGGTTTTGTCACAAATTCTTTATTTCGTTTTCCTAGGCACTATCCTTAGTGTATCATTTTACTGATGAGACATTTTACTTTTCCTTAACTTTCTAAGTTTTATTGATTTATTTACATATTCTATTTATTTTATGGAAAATTTTATCATTTTTACTCTTTAAGTGTGTTTTGTTATTTAATTTAACCTCTTGGTAGACCCTGTAAAAAAAAAAAAAGATCAGCTTAAGACCATTATTTTTACTTAGCATTTCATGTTTGAGTATTAGTTTTAGATGCTTTTATTACTTCGAGACTTTTATCTTTGTTGTTTTCTTATAATAGTCTGTTTTGTCTCACTAATAATGCAAGCTCTCTATCTTTTATGCTAAGCGGGTGGGAAATGGCCATGGAAATTGGGTTAGGATGGGAGTACAATGGAGGCTCATGTGTGTTTGTGCCCAATCTAGCCTGTTCCCCAAGCAGGAGAGATGGAAAGCCAAATATTAGAGGTTTATAAGCACTGATACACCAGGCTTCGAACTAGGTGAAACCATGTCCTTTACATCTATATCTTATTTAATCTCTATATAGACCTGCAAGTACATACTTTGTCCACAAGGAAATTGAACTCTGAGACAGTAAATTATTTGTAGAGCCTGGATTTGAATCCAGATCTGTCTAAATTCCAAAGCCCTTGCTTTTTCCACAAAGGCCTCCTGAACATATACCTAGGGAGAAACAGGATTCTCTCTGAACAGGGGAGAAGCGAGACTTCCAAGGGCTCTCCCCTTCCACCTGAATTCGTCTACTTCTTCCTGCAAAGGGAACCCTACCCACCCCAATCAGACATCTGCTTTCAGTGACTGCGTAGAATCAAAGGCCTTTCCCAGCTGAGCTGACACAAGGATCTGGTCTTCATGGGGACAGAGCAGCCTCAGTATGAAATTTTGTCACCTTGGCTTGCTTCCCTGCTTCCATTTTGGCTCAGATCAGCTGCTTCTGGGTATTCAAAAACCCCTGTAGGCATGCTTTCATCCTGGCTGTTTTATCAAGGCAGTGTATCCCTTTTGCCTCTCTGCTAATGAGCACCAGAAGTAGCTTTCCTCAGCAAATTCTGTTTCTGTTTGCAGACACACCTGCTGAAGCCCTGAATCTTATTCTTTCCCTGTTTTCCCTCTTGGTTTTTGAAACAGCTTAAAATCCCTCCAGGAAGCACACAATGGCAAACATTCAACATCACCTCCCATTCACCGACTAGGATCAAGTTGACTCTTGCAGCCATAGTAACCATTGCTAGCTGCTGTGTAACTCACTCTTGAAATTCCTTGTACATTGAAAAAAATTTACATGAAACCACTTAAGATTACTTCTTAACTAGGCTAACAACTCTCATCTGTCTAGCTAAGTGTCTATGAAAACTTTATTTTCCCCTTCCAAAGTTGACAAACATGTTTGGATGTAACACAAAGACAGCTTTTCCTTGCAGCTATTGGAAATTTCCCAAAAGATTTACAAAGTGTGTTTTGTACCTTTTTGTTTGTAAAAGTTAGATTTACTGTTCTAAGTGGATGACTGAAAGAACTAATATTGACAGAGGGGTATAAACATATTAGATGGTATTTAAACAATGTCAAGTTACTAGAGGAGGAAGAGATGATCATTGGAAAGACCACAGTGCTGGGGATCAGAAAATCTGCTGCGCTAATACCAAAAGTGAGCTACTGGGCTTGTCATTTTACCTAAATATCAGTTTTACTCATGTTTAAATGGAGGTGGGAGGTAGTGACACTAGATGATTCTTTAATCCCTAAGAATCTTTGGTCTATATGTCATCTGACAGAGGAGAACCTGAGCCTCAGCCCCCAAATGACAAGAGCATAGCGGAATGGATTTGGAGAGGCCAGCAATAGCTTAATGTGACAGTTATTAATTTATATTCACTCATCTCTGTGTCCACACCTTTTTGTTCTCCTTTATGATGCTGGAGCTGGACTCTGCAGAGGTTTCTTCTCTGCTGGCTGGCTTGTTGTTAGGCTGTACCAATAGAGGGCACTGGAGGGACACTGCAGGTCTCCAGAAGGAGGAAGGAGCCATCTTTCTCTGTGCTGTTTTCCACTGGGATTAGTGTCAGGGATACAGATAGCATTAACCTTAGTAGCCTTCACTGTTCTGCAGTGACCCACTTTTGGCATGGTTTTTTGCCACCACAGCGACAGTCCTCACAGTTCAGCTGTGGCCTGTGCTCTCCAGCCAGTTTCTACTGCCTCTGAGTTTCAGCTGTAGCTTTTGGCCTCCGGCAATTTTCTCCCCACTGGCATGCTGTATGCCCCTGTATAGTCATATCCCTCCCTTTGAAGGTCTAAATCTTATCTTGGGGAGGGCCTCTTCTAAGTTTCTGAGTTCCTTCCATGTTCCATCTCCCTCAGCCTTAGAGTCCTCCTTTACCTCCCCTAGTAGTTATCCGTGTTTAACTACTTAACAATTATCTATATTAGACTTTTCTTAATGAAAGTACCAATGTGGTTTCTGTATGTTACCTGAATGGACCCTGACTGATAACATTTAACACACACACACACACACACACACACACACACACACACACACACGTAGCATATGATAGAGGTCAAAATAGGCTAACCAACAAACGAGACTTTTGGAAAATAAGATAGAAAAGGAAATGTAAAAGTCAGAAAAGGACATGAGAAATGTTACCTTCATAGATAGAGTCTGCCCTGTTTACAATTGGGCCAGTTCTGTTGGCAAAGCGGACCTCACTGGGTAGGGAGGAAGGCTTAGGGAAATGAAAGTAATAAAAACACTTTTATTGAGTTCCAAAACATTGACTTCAAAACAATTAAATTAATAAAATAGTTTCACTATTTTTTGAACTCAATGAAAGTCTTTAAAAATTAAATTGTTTTTAACTCATGATTTGTTAACTCAATAAATGTGGTTTTCAATTTAATTGCTTTTGAAATTACTGTTTTTGAATGTAATAAAGTTTTTTAAAAAATTTCATTACCTTACTTATTTTAAAGGCTTTCAATCAAGCTTTCCTCTCTACTTAGTCGGCCCCAAAGACCCATTTGCGGAGTTTTGGTGCCCCACAGGAAAGCACCACAAGTAAGAGCCCACAAGGTGTGAAATAGACGTGGGGAGACTAAATGCCATCTATAGACAGGTATTTCAAGCTTCCATGTACTTTCCTTTCTCATCAATTCTCACCCATACCGTTCCCATCCTCACTCTTGACTGATGACATTATATCAAACTTCACTGGGAAACTGAAACAATCCGAGGCATGGCCTATGAAAATACAATCTGTAGCTATTTCCTTGTTTTTTTCCCCCTTCCATTACAAGAGAAAAAGATGACTGTCTCTTAACAAAGACCGACTCCTCCACTTGAACTGTGGATCCCATCCTCAGTTGCTTTCTCAAGGCTTAATTATTGAGTCGATTGTCAACACTTCTATTTTTGCTTCACCATTTTTGTTACCATAAAAAATTATGATCTTTAGGATAAAAGTTTTAATAATTATAAAAAAGAGACAAGTTTCTTGTCTTTATTCTTGTCTTATCATCTCATATTACATATTGAACCCAATGCAGTTATCTCTCTGCCCCACCACTCGATTAAAACTGGTTTAGTCAAAATAACAAACATATTCCTTGTCACCAAATCCAAAGGACACATCTCAATCCCATTTTATTCAGTCTTTGAGCATGCTTTGTCATTGTTGGATACCCCCTACTTGAAACTTTATCCATCTTGGCTTCTATAACACCATCCTCTCCTGGTTGTCTCACTGGATGCATAATTAGTCACTTTTTTAATGTTTATTTATTTTTGAGACAGAGAGAGACAGAGCATGAGCAGAGGAGGGGTAGAGAGAGAGGGGGAGACACAGAATCCGAGGCAGGCTCCAGGCTCCGAGCTGTCGGCACAGAGTCCGACGTGGGGCTCAAACTCCTGAGCTGTGAGATCATGACCTGAGCCGAAGTTGGACGCCCAACCGACTGAGCCACCCAGGTGCCCCTAATTTAATCCCTTTGATGGAAATTTCTCTTCTAAATATTGGGGTCCTTAGGGTTCAGTCTGGAATTTATTTGTTTCCTGAAGTGTTTTACTCAGTTACAGTGGCTGAATTGTGACCCCTAAACGTCATATGTTGAAGTCCTAACCATTGGTATGACTGTATTTGGAGGTAGGCCCTTTAGGAGGTGATTAAATTAAAATGAGGGCATTAGGGTGAGTTCTAACCCAATCTGACTCTTGCCCCTATGATAAGAGGAAATTTAGATGCCAGGAAGCATTCATAGAGGAAACACCATGTGAGGATACAGAGAGAAGGTGTCTCCAGAACTGTGAGGTAATAAACTTTTGTTGTGTAAGCCACCCAGTCTGTAGTATTTTGCTATGGCAGCCCAAGCAGATTTCATCCTCGTCTTTATGATGAAGATACATTTTTAGAATGTGACCCTCATCTAACCACCAGACTTGCATATCCAGCTGTGTTCTTGACATCTCCACTTAGCTATGTCACAGATATCTCAAACTTACCAAACTATGCTTGGTGCCTGCCCCCCCAAGTCAGTTCATCTCTACTCCCGCCAACTAGTGCCACTCTTCTCCATAGATGGCACCATCATATACACATTCCTAGACTCCACATCACTGGATTAGTTTGAGTGGTGTGGAGTCTAGGAATGTGTGTGTGTGTGTGTGTGTGTGTGTGTGTGTATAGTGTATGTGTATAGATATCTGTGTGTGCGTGTGTGTGTGTGTATATATATATATATATATATATATATAGTGTATGTGTGTATATATATATGTAGTGTATGTGTATATGTATCTTTATATATTTATATAAATTTACTTATATAAATTTATATGTAAACTTATTTATACACTATATGTGTATATAGGTGTGTGTATATAGATATGGATATATAATACCTCCAGGATATATTTTGAATATACCTCTTTTCCTTTTTCTCTACTTGGTCTTCCTCCTTCCCTTCTCACCTGCCTTCCAATCCATTCTCCATGCAGTAGGCAGAGCACTACATATTGACAATTTATGTCTGCTCTAAATTCATGTGTTAAAGCCTAACCCCCAAGGTGATTGTATTAGGAGGTGGGGGCCTTTGAGGGGTGATTAGGTTATGGGGGTAGAGCTCTTATGAATGGGATTAGCGACCTTATAAAAGAGGCCGCAGAGAACTCCCTTGCCCCTTCCACCATGTGAAAACACAGTGAGAAGACGGCAGTCTAGAATCCCAAAGAGGTTTCTCACCAGATCCCAAATTTGCCAGCACCCTGATCTTGGACTTCCCAGACCCCAGAACTGTGAGAAATAAATGTTTGTTGTTTATAAACTGCCAGATTTCATGGTATTTTTGTTGTAGTGGCGAAATGCATAGAGTCATCTTTAGAAATGCAAATATGATCATGTTACTAAACTCAGAATTTTCTAATGATTTTCTGTTGTGCTTGAAATGAAATTCCAACTTATTATCAGGGTCTACAATCCCTGCATATGTGGGCCTTCACCTACATAATCCTTGCCTCATCTTTACCAGTCTCCCTCCCACCCACAGAGCTCTAGCTAAACCGGTCTGTTTTCCATTTCTTGAATATGCACAACTCTTTCCTGCTTCAAGACTCCTGACATTTCTTCTCCATGGAATGCACTCTTTTTCATTTTTTACATGGCTTGTTTATTCTATCACTTCAGGTCAGCATAATTGTAACTTCCTCAGAGAAGCTATCCATGATTGTAATATCCAGACTCCTCTCTGTTATTATTCTCATGAATATAAAATAAAGATAAACAAAAAATTCTTATATGCTTCCTTCGTAGCCAGTATTCAACCTTGTAGTTATTTTAATTTAATTGTCTGCATATGTGGTTGTTGCCTGACATCCCAGTGAGAATGTACACTCTATGAGGTCAGGATGCATGTGTGTATTATATACTGCCATATCTCCAGAACCAAGACAAATTCTTAGAACATAGTGGATACATAAAAAAGTGAATACCTTTCCTTTGTGCCCTGTTGGCTTGACCATCCTCAGTATTGTGAGCCTTGACCCTTGATGCCTCCTCATCTACTCTTAACTCTACCTACTCTCTTGGCTGTACTCTTATCTCTGCAACTTTTATTTTCCCCAGAGTCTAATTTTTAGCTATTTGGCCTCAGCCTGTTAATTTCAATCTGGACCCTAGGCAGCCTTCTTGCTGCATGGTTGTCTGTTGTTATGTTTGAGCCTGAACTGATAAAATGAACTCTATCCCCAATAAAATGTGCTGGAGATAGTGACTAACCCAAGATGAGAATTCTATTTTTCTGGAACTTTGAGAGAAAAGACTCTTGCTTTTTTGGGATATTCTTATTTTGCAACATCTTGCTTCTTGTGAGACTGCTAGGAGTCAGCCGAGGGGTCATACTGAGAGAGGAGAGTATGTGGTAGTGACACAGTAACCCCAAGTCACTTCCAAGTCTGCCTAAGACTGCAAAGGAACTTTAAAGACATTTTTTAATTGTCCTATACAAAGAATGTGGGAGATACTGAGTATTAACAAGAAAACAGAACAGGGCTAAAAAATTCCTGATTCAGTTCTTTCTGTGAAAGATAATTACATTATGTATATTTCCTTATAAGATCATCTCTCACCTAATTTTTCTAGATTTATTTTGTTACATGATCTAATTTGAGTTTAGTTGAGGGAATAAAAAGAATACTTACTCTACCTATTGCCCTGTTTGCTACCTCAGAAATGTCTACTAGTCCACAATGATAATCAAAGAAATGTCAATAGAAATAAAGAAGGTTCAATAATTAATTCATTTCATAAGAGTTTAGTGAATGCCAATTATATATAAGGTAATGGGGATGTACCAGTGAATAAAACACTCTTCCTGCCTTCAAGGAATTTAGAGTCTACTGGGAGGAATGGGTGGGTATCACCACATACTTACTAAATTAACAAAAATGTAAAACTCATGAAACCCTACAAGGAGGCTATAATTACTGGAACACACAGAGTTTTCTGGTAGTTTAGAACTTGTTACAATCTTTCCAATATGCAATGTCTGGTAATGATGCAATTCAAAAAACATGGATAATTATAGATATACGTTGACCCAGGAATCTCATTTTTGAAAACATTACTCAACAAAGTGACTCAAAAGGGAAAAGGGCCTCCTTTTACTAAGGTGTTTATGGCTATATAATCTATAACAAATCGGAAATAACAAAAATTTGATATATTTGGGAAATTGTTAAAATACTGATAATGCAATATAGTCTTAGCTTCGATTTTCATAGGAAACATATCCAGACTAGGATTGAAGTAACATTAGTTTATTTGGGAGGTGAAAGGGATACCAGGAGGATACCAGAAGGATACCAGTAGAGAAGTGAGACAGGGAAGGGGAGGAGGCCAGCAAAGGGTATATTACTGAGGAAGCTAGGATAAACTGAGGGTGAAACTGTTCCATGGGAAAAGTGTGAAAATGACATGATACACCTCAGAATTATGCCACTTGAGGGATGTTGTATTGATACTCTTAATTCCTAAGAGTCATAGGCCTCAGCCTTTTCCAAGGTGCTGTTAATTCTTTAGCACTTCCTACTAGTCATGGGTATAGTCAGCATGGCTTATAACAGTTGGAGGTGGGGTGGAGGAGACCCCTCAGTCACAGAGACAGATACTGGGACTTTTACATAGTCTGGAGCACATTGAAAGGTTAGCTAGTATAACGGAGCAGTGATGTCATATATTGCTATTAAATGTGAAAAATGAATAGGCTGTGTACATATTTGTAGGTATAAGAAAAAGTTGTCAAAGAGCACAATACTCTCACACAGTGTTTATGAATGTACCCAAACCAGTTATGTGAACACATTAGAACGCATAGAATCTTATAAAACACCATTGTTAACAGGGGCTATTTCTTTTGATTACAAAGATATTGAATTAGTTAATGAAAATGACCTACCAATGTATACAGAAAAAAATAACTCTTCAATTAGATGTCAATATATTGGTACCTTTTAAATGTTAGCAGTAATGATGGTGAGGTATGGATACAACAGTTGTAATAGAGGTAGAACCAATGGAACCTGGTGACACCTTGGATGTGGTAGGGGAAGGAGCAAAAGTCAACAAGGATGACCTGAATGCTTGTGACCAATCAAATGAAAGGACAGTGGCATCTTTAATAGTGCTAGGCAAGTCAAGAAGAAGATCTTATATTAAAGCAAAAGATTGTTGGGTGAAGGTGAAAGACTATGATATTCTTTTGGGGTGTTCCTGAGTATGACATTAAGACTGGAGAAGCTTGAGGTATTCCCTAAGGGTTCCAGTCTCTGAAATGTGGAGAGATGAAGACTGGAAAAAAATTCACAAAAAAGGTGAAAAGAATGTCACGCCTATGGGTTAACCACCCCCCACCCCAGAGCACTGAAAAGGCACACGAGGAGGAAAAATGGTACCTTTCAAAGGGAGTGGTCTTCTCCTTAATCATTCTAACAATTTTTTGTTAACTGTCCTGTGTCCAATAGAGATTAGGAAGCCAATCTTTGCTAATTAATTTCCATAATACAAGCTTTAATGAAAGGAGATAAAACACTGGAGGAGGCAATATAATTAGTAGATACTGTCAGCTTATAAATTTTGTACTTATCGGAACATGGACATTTGTTGCCTGGCTCCTTGGCTGGCATTAATCTCATTTTGTATCTCTGGACCGTTGCCATGGCTTGGTTTTAACCGAGCCAGAATATCTGCTCTTAGATTGTCTCTGATAAAAGGATGAAAGCAGTGATAATTATGCAAGGAACTACTTTGTCTCTACTTCTATGGTTGACTTAAGATGCTCTAGACATTGACATAAGTAGGCCACAGTGTTTTATTGACCTCAATTAACAAGAAAGCAACATTTCTTTTATTTGTGCCATTAATATGGGCAAGGGATAAGAAAAGCGCAATAAATTTCTAATTTAAATTTGGAATCCAGTACAGGGAGAAAGTTTGACTTGTGCATGTTTGCAGTTCTGTGAGTCATGGCCAATTTTTTAAACATAAGCCATCTGCCAGCATAATACTTTTAATGATACATTTACTTGAAATTCTTTTCGCATGCTCCCCTGAGTTCCTGTACTCAAATAGATCAGAAAGAATATTTGGCTCAGGCATTTGGGGCTTCTGTGATCTACTGTCTCCATTGATTTGAGTTGACAATAACTTTCATCATTCAATGTGTCTCCTCAGGGGCTAATATTCCATTTATCTTATCTTTTTTTTTTTCCTTGAAGATCTTTGATATTATTTAACGGCAGTACCTAAGCTTTGTTGGCTGATGTATTTGGATTTTGCTAGAAAGTTGTATGTTGCACAGGAGCTGATACGTGACCATCTGATGTTTTGCATCTTATCAACAGTAATATTTTTGGGGCAGTCTAAATAGAATAAAAACTGATTTTCACAGAGGAGTTTACAGAGCTTTACCTACTAGGCTACTTCTAAGAGTCACTTAATGATTTCCCTTTGCTCTCATTTTTTTTTTTTTTTTTTTTTGTGTCTGGGTTTAGTTTTCTCTTACTACTTCTAGAATCAGAACATCTACAATCTGTTTCACTTCTTTGTTTTGTTCTTACCAGTTCTTAATTTATAAACCTCACTTTGTCTCTAGTATTGGGTGAATTATATATTTTTCTGTTTATTTTTCTTTTTAAAAGAAAATTCTTTTAATAAAATTCTTTTTATAAAATTTAAAATGTTTATATTTCTGTTATATTTTTCTTTTTAAAATTTCAGTATATTCAGTCCCTAATACCAGACTCACTCATTACTTCTTTCCAAACTCCTTTTATAGTTCCAGAGCACTATTTCAATCTAGGCTCATTTACTTATTCAATAACTATTCGCCAAGGGTTTGCTCCTTACTAGATTCAACATTAGGCACTGGAGATACAGAGATGACTGAGGCACACTCTGTCCTCAGGGGAGCAGAGAAATATAGTGATTAAGGGCAGAAACTTCCAGGTCAAACCTGGCTTTCAGTCCAGACTGTGATAGTTAATTTTATGTGTCAACTTGGGTAGGTCAAGCACCAAGGATAAAACATGTCTACATGTTGCTGTGAAAGTATTTTTTTAGATGTGAATAATATTTCAATCAGGTGACTTTGAGTAAAGCAGATTGTCTTCTATCACATGGGTGAGGCTGGTCCAATAAACTAAAGGCCTTACGGGTAGAGAGTGAGGTTCCCCGAGGAAGAGGGAATTTTGCCTTAGAAATGCATTGTAAAAATTCTGCCTGAATTTCTAGCCTGTTGCCCTGTAGAATTCAGATTCAAGACTGCACCGTGAACTATTACTTGAACTTTCAGTCTGCTGGCTTGCTGTATAGATTTTGGACTTACCAGCCCTCACAAACATGTGAGCCAATTTATTAAATCTCTCTCTCTCCTGCTCTCTCTGTATGTGGCCAGGTAGGTAGGTAGGTACATAGACACCAATATACATTAATATGTATAAACATCCTATCGTTATCTATATGTCTTTCTATATAACTAGAGATATGTATATGTAAATATCTATATATTCTGTTAGTTATATTTCTGTAGAGAATCTTGACTAATACACCAGTTCTTCTACTTGACAGACTGTTGACTTTGCTTGGCTGAGCCTCAGTTTCTTCTTTGGTAATGGGTTTTAGTGAGGATTAAGTGAGTCAGTGTATGTGAAAGCACATATCACCATACCTGGACATATGAGTGCTGGACGAACGGTAACTCTAGCTTCATAAGTTGCTTAATGTCTGAAGGGTCAGATGTGATATAGGCAGTGAAAGAGACATATAGGAGGGAACAGAAGGCAGGGGGTTATCTAAGTCTTGGGGCAAGGGTGGTCAGGAAAAGATTTCTGGAGGAATTGGTACTTAAACTGCATCTTAAAGATTGAGCAGAAAGACCCATTCATGTAATTCAATTGTTTCAAAAAGATATTGTGCACTTATTTTATGCTAGACTCAATGATGTGCTTTGGGACAATAACAGTAAATAAGATAGACATGTTATTAGTCCCAGAATGCAAAAAAAAAAAAAAAAAAAAGAGGAAGTTTAGGACAAGTCGAGATGCTGTCACCCTGGCAGAACCAAGTCTTGTGGAGACAAATCTGGATGTTGTAAGTGACTCTGGAGACGGCATACAACGTTTCAGCTGCAGTGTCTTAGTAACACCAATGTCCTCTTAGTTGTGCCTGAGTCATGGGATCAGAGTCTAAAGGGATGATTCAATTTCAGTTGCGGAGCCAAGACAGAGGTGAGGGGGAGGAGGAGGCTTCTGCCTACACTCCTGCCACACCACTAAGCCAATTCTGACTGGAACACAGTAGCTTAGAGAAAGGAAAAATGGACTGCGGCTTTTAACACAGATCTAATAGGTCTACCAGAACAAAGTGAAAGAGGGAATGCTGGTTAACCAATATTCAGAGAAATCGTAGCTGACAAATTCCGAAACTGAAGAAAGATTTGAGTCTACTGATTGAGTCACAAACAGTATTGCACAGAATTATATATGTATATATATATACACACACACACACACACACACACACACACACACACACATATACATATATTACTATTGCATTTAACAGGCTTAACTTGTGTGATGTAATTACAAAGCAACTTGACTTTTTTTTTTTGCTTCCTACTGATTAAATTTAACAGGTGAGATCTTTCTCTGCACTTGGGGGAAAACTCAAGATAATCGCACTACCTTTCTGATCATTCTTAGATAAATTTTAAAAAATTGATTATTGCTTTTAGACATCAAAGACTATACCAATTCAGAAATTAGAATATCAATTTTCATACCATGATTGACACTTCAATGTTCAAATTAGGGCTTTCTCAATTCCCTTTGCTTGGGTTTTGTAGTGCAAGGCTTACACTCATGGAAAGAGGGTATAGCAAGCTTCATTTCTCTTTCTTTTTCACCTCATTCCTTGACAGTGGAGTATATTGAGGAAAGGTGTGACGGGAGAAGGAAAGTTCTTAGTTGATGAGCTTCATACTTTATTAGCCTAGCAAAGTTTTAAAGCTAATTCTTTCTTTCATGGTGTACTGTTCAGAGTTTCTAGAGTCAGCCTCTCCCCACCCCCATCATTAAGGATTCCCTGTGATTCCGTTGATACAACTAAATGAAACTCTAGTTCTTGTGGCTATTTACTCCTAAGCGTCCTAGGAATTTGATGGTTTATCTTAGCTTCTTTCTGCTGAGGTCCCATTGGCTTTCCAAAATAAATTCATGCCAACTATATCTTACACACAGTATATATCTGGTCCCTAGAAAACACATTTCCTCTTCCTGAAAAACTCTAGGACTATAAGCCCGTCTCGCTGAAGGCCATTTGTTGACAGCTAATCATCTGTGCTGTTACCATTTAGTTTTCCCAATTTCAGTTATATATCGGGCCACCGTGTCTCTCATATGTCTGGGAATAGGTTTTAAACTCTCTGGCTTACAGTGAGGAACAACGACATTGCCCTTACCATTTTTAGGGTGTGTGTGTGAGACTCACAGCACAGCAACAGCTATTTCCAAAAATTTTCTCCCCTATTCTCCCTCTCCTGACTCTTCTGTGTTTTCAAAATTAGTGATGGGTTTTAGAATTATCTAAATGGTTCTTGGCAAGATATTTTGTACACATCATATAAGCTGACGTGTCTCACAGGACACTTGGGTATCTGATATGTATTATCTTATGGATTTATTAAAATCTTATTCACAGAAATAGATTGGAAATACAATAAAATTATAGAACATGATAAATAAAAAGGCAATATTAAAACGGCCAGACTGAAAGAGTGAATTATGTAGTAGCAAAATTCAAAAGTTGGATAAAAATGCAAGGTAAATTTAACACCAAAATTTTTCCTACATACCAACAAAACTTTATAGAAAATTATATGCCTTTTACAAATGCAAGAAAAATACAAAGTTCATAAGAATAAATCTGTATATACTTATATACATATATATGTATATATATATATATATATATACACACACACATATACATATATATATATCCATTACAGAAAAAAGTACAAATTTTGTTTAATTTTTTAAACTTTTTAAATGTTTTTACTTATTTTTGAGAGAGACAGAGACAGAGTGTGAGCAGGAGAGGGACAGAGAGAGAGGAAGACACAGAATCTGAAGCAGGATCCAGGCTCTGAGCTGTTGGCACAGAGCCTGACCCGGAGCTCAAACTCACAAACTGCAAGATCATGACCTGAGCCAAAGTCTGATGCTTAACCGACTGAGCCACCTAGGTGCCCCAAAAGTACAAAAATTTTTAAGGAAATATAAACATATATGAATAAATGGAAAGTAATATATTGTGCCTATAGGACTGAAGACTTAACATAATAAAAATGTCAGTTCTGTCCAAATTGCATTGCAAATTCGATGAAATTCATTTCAAACAACCGAAGATTTTTCACCAAACTTGACAAACTTGAAAAATTTGAAAAATTTATATAGAATAGTAAACATAATTCTAGAAAACTAGAACAAAAATGTAGAAATTTCTATACCACATTAAGATTTATGATAGAACCATAGCAACTTTTAAAAGAAGGCATTGAGCTGAGATAGAAAGATGGATTAGTGCAAAAAAGGAGAAAACACCAAAACAGATCAAAGCATAATTGTGGGACCTTGGCTTACATCAGAGGTGACAGTACGAATAACTGGGGATAAAGTATGTTTTATTTGATATATGGAGAGAAGACATTTGGTTTTTCACGTGAAAAAAAAAATAGATTCTTTCCTCACACCAAAATTTCACATGGAATAAAGAATTAATGTGGAAAAAAGGAAGAAAATATATGACAATATCTTAATTTCCATTTGTTTATTCATTATCAATTACATTATCCCAAACTCAGTGGATTAAAGCAACAATATTTATTATCTCAATTTTTTGGTAGATTAGGACTTATGCACATGCCTTAGCTGAGTTCTCTGTTTCAGGATCGTTTGTAGGCTGTTGGCTGGGACTATAGTGATCTGAAGGGACCCCTGGAGAAAGTTCTACTTCCTAGCTACTCCCATGATTGTTAGCGACATTCAGTTCCTCATCGGTTGTTGGACTGAGGCACCAGCTCCTCTCTAGCTATTGGTTAGAGGCTGCCCTCAGTTCCTTGCCCGTGGGCCTCTCCAAGGTAGCATTTTGCTTCATCCCAGTTTCTTAAGCAGAGCTTGAAAATAACAAGGGAAAAGAGTAATATATTTGACTACATTGAAATTATAAGTGGCCTATGAAGAACATAAACTGGAAGGTATAAAATGGAAAAGATATTTTCCACAAATTACAGGAAAAAAATAATCCAAAGAGAAACAAGTGGCCAAAGAACATGAGTGAAAATTCATAGAACATAGACTTGCCAGTCAACATAGTATTATGGTCAACTTTACCAGGAATCGGGAAAATGCAAATTAGAACAACAATGGGATGCCAATTATACTGTGAGATTGCCCCCCCCCCAATTTTTTAAAGATATATGACACTAAGTGATGATGTGGGGAAGCAGGAATTCTCATGCACCACTCGTGTTGAATTAAATTGTTAAAACCACTAAAGAGAACAATTTGTACTATTAGAGTTGAAGGTGGCAGTCTATAACCCAGAAATTGTACTTCTATGTATATACTATGGAAAAACTCTCGGTCAAAAGGAAAATTTTAGAAGTGGAAAATGCCGATAGGCCCAATGTCATTAATGAGGGAACTCCATAATAAATTGCGGTAGATTCATAGTAGACAGCGGTTAAAAGATTGAATGAGATATATATGTAGCAGCATAGATAAATCTGGAAAGGATGACTTTGAATGAAATAGTAAAGTTGTAGAACAATAGAGTGTGATACCATTTACACAGATTAAAAATAAATTAAAATGTAAATATTAGTTGATGTACATATGTAGCAACAGTATACAAAACATGGACTGTATACAGGAGAAATCAAGGCACTGATTGAAGCTGAGGAGGAAGTGGGGGTTAAATCAGTAGTAGTAGGATATAAAATGTTTCAACTTTATCTGGAATGCTAATTACTAAAAAGATCCACGACAATTATTCCAGTGTCTTGGTCCGAGTAGGCTAGATTATGTTACGTGAACAAACAGTCCAAAAATGTCATTGGTTTAATCCGTGAAATATTGTTCTCGCTCCCATCACGGTCTCCTGCGGGCTCAGCAACTTTCATGACCCAGGGGCACGGCTGCTTCCACCTTTTAAATACTCTATATCTAACTCGGGGTCATCACTGGAGGGGAAGGATTGCATGGAAGCACTGCACCAGCTCCTTTCTTCCTTCCCCACAAATGGGTCCCTGGCCCTTCGACTCATGTTTTATTTGCCAGGAGTAGTCACATGGCCCCCGCAGAACTGTAAGGAAAGCCGGAAAGTATGGTTTTGTTTTTTTTAAGTTGATTTATTTATTTTTGAGAGAGAGAGAGAGAAAGAGAGAATGGAAGAAGGGCAGAGAGAGAGAGAGAGGGAGAGAGAGAGAGAGAGCGCACAAGCATGAATGCGGGAAGGACAGAGAGAGAAAGAAAAAAGAGAGAATCCCAAGCAGGCTCCGCCCTGACAGTGCAGAGCCCCACATGGGCCTCGAACTCACAAACCGTGAGATCATGACCTGAGCTGAAATCCAGAGTTGGTCGCTTAACCAATTGAGCCACCCAGGCACCCCTGGGAAATATGTTTTAAAAAGTACAGAGATGTTTGGTGAACGTTAATAAGTCCCTCTGCCACGAGTATTTGTTCCTTTAGGATGATAGGGACGTGGAGTTTTGCTTTATTGTGTTCTGCATTTTAATTTTTAGTTATTTTAGTTTAGCTCTATTGAGGTATAATTGACACATAAAATTGAAAGGTATTCAAAGTGTACACGGTGGTGCTTTGCTATACACATACATCATGAAAGGATCCCCCCATCTAGTTAATAGATCCAGTACCTCACATATTTATCTTTTATTTTTTTTTTTGCATATGAGAGAACATTTACCTTCGATTCTCTTAGCAAATTTCCATTATGCAGTGCAGTGTTGTCAACTACACCCACTGTGTTTTACATTATAGCCTCAGACCGTATTTGGCTTATAGCTTGCAGCTTTAAATATTTTGTTTTTAAGTTTTTTTTTTTAAATCTGACCTAGAAAATAAATATGAGCATGTGAACGCTCTGTACCATTGTTTAACAATGTTGCCACATGTTCACACTGTGTATAAATGGATTTGACTCAAATAAGTTTGTGAAACGCTGCGCAAAATAGAGCAGGCTTCTTTTCTGTAGGACTTCCTAGGGCTTTTAATGAATTCTACTGAGCGTTAGGTATGTGACTTTAGGTAAATTATTTTCTGTCTTTGTGCTGATTTGTTATCTGTAAAAAGGGACAAGATAGTACTTAACTTCCACCATTGCTGCACAAATTAGATGACATGATGCATATGAAGTGCTTAACATAATGCCTAGAAGGTCGTAAGCCCTAAATAAAATTGGTAGTATTGCTATTCATTATGATGATCATGATAATAACGGTGATGCCTCCTGCTGCTGCAGCTAAGATATTCTAGAAACTTTTCCCTCCAGAACATGTCACTGGACTAGTGTTCTGTCGAACACACTTCAGGGAAATAGTGATCTCTACCTTTTTTTTTTTTTTTTGCAACGTTGCAATCTGTGCTTTGCACGCTCAAAAACTAAAATAACACACAGAAAACTTCTTCTGTAACTTGATAATTGTGTATTTTTAGTGATTTCCATTTGGTTTTTATTTGGTGGATCATCCTGTTATTAAAAATGACCTTGTAGTGTAGTTGCTGCTGGGAATTTATCCAAAGGATACAAAAATGCTGATTTGAAGGGGCACATGCACCCCCATGTTTATAGCAGCACTATCAACAACAGCCAAAGTATGGAAAGAGCCCAAATGTCCATCGACTGACGAATGGACACACACACACACACACACACACACACACCATCTATCTACTTTATATACTTCGTATATATATATATATATATATATATATATATATATATACACACACACTTGTTATATATATACACACACACGTACTATCTATACATACATATACAATGCAATATCACTCACTCTTCAATAAATATGAAATCTTGCCATTTGCAACTTTGTGGATGGATCTAGAGACTATTATGCTAACTGAAATAAGTCAGTCAGAGACAGAAAGATACCATATGATTTGATTCATGTGGAATTTGAGAAACAAAGCAGATGAACATAGGGGAAGGGAAGGAAAACTAAGATAAAAACAGAGGGAAGCAAACCATAAGAGACTGTGAAATACAGAGAACCAACTGAGGGTTGCCAGAGGGAAGGTGGGTGGGAGGATGGGCTAAATGGGCGATGGGCATTAAGCCAGGCACTTGTTGGGTGAGCACTGGGTCTCACATGGAAGTGATAAATCACTAAACTCGACTCCTGAAACCATCATTACAGTGTACGTTCACTAACTTGGATTTCAGTTAAAAATGAGCTTTATCCATTCATAACGTTACACTGGGTCTCTTGGTCACTATCTTCACACAGCAGCTGGTCATACCCATGGCGAGTTCTGCAGCAGACCATGGGATAAACTTACTGCTGGGTGTTTGGGAGCTGCTGAGGCAGTTCCGTGGCACTTTCTTTAGCAATCGGTTCACACAGCAGAGCAGCGCGTGCCTCTTTTCACCCACCCTGGAAATTATAAGAGCTTCCTCGTCACTCGTCTCATCACCTGTAGGAATGTGCAAACAGTAACAGTCCTTTGCAGGCAGAGGATGAGCCAGCTGTGCACGTCTCAACCTCCCCACCCCTCAGGCACGCCTGCCTACTCTGCTGGACTTTCTTCTCTGGCTAAATTTATACTTGGTGTCAGGTGAATATTGCTTTCTCGGTGGCTGAAGGTTTTCATGCCTACTTGAACAGAATCGCCAGAAAATTCAGGAAGAAGTTCGGGAGAGTTGAAAGAAAAGAGCACCACTGGAAGCTGCTACGACTGGCAGAATCCTGCTCCAGAAAAGACCTTGATGCTTTCTCACCAGCTCTGTGACTCCACGGGTGATTTTGAGAAGGAAAAGGAGAGAGAATGAAGCTGCACTGATTGTACATTTTTACTGATTAGGAACTCCAGCTTCTGGGAAGCCAGAGTGGGCCATACCAGGAGCCCAGGAACTGGGAGATCTGGCCTTGAGACCTGGCTCAGCTCTGGCATTGAAAATCTTGGGACGTTCTCTACATTTATAAAGGAAAATTATTATGACTCAAATTCCATGTATTTTTCACTCCTGAATCATTCAGTGTAAATCGTGTTTCAATATAAAGGTAGATTTCTATAAGACAGACACACTAAAATTTCTGCAGGGGAGAAAAAAGGCAAACTAAACAGTAAAAAAATAGTGTCCTTGAAGTCCTATCTTTAACAGTGACAAGCTAGCTATAATTTGACCTGAAAATTCTGTAATTATTCGAGGTGGTTATGTAGGCTTTTCCATTCTGCCCTTCGGTTTCCTTATCTTGAAAAGAAGTCCAAGAGATCTATTAAGATACTTTCTTGCTCTAATGTTTTTAAAATTTTGCTTTTTTGCCCCATTGTGGAAATAGTATGTTCAGGTTTCTTTTTCTGAACTGTGAAAATCTTTATAAACACAAGCACTACTTGATTATCTCTAACACATCCTCAATTAATAGCAGCTCCTTCCCCTGCCGGTTCACCTTAATTGCAGGTGGCCTTGAAGTTCAGTAAACTCTTCCTCAGAAATGTGGCCTGCACTCTCATCTCCCGAATTCTTTTCCATGCTGCAGTGACTTTTCAGAAATATCTCCTGGCTCATGCCTCTCCTTTGCTTAAAATCCTTTATTGACTAAGTCTTCCTTGTTGGCGGGGTACAGCCGACGCTCTGTAGCATCTCCTGTGAGGCCCCTCAGTCTGTCTCACCTGGCCCATCTCCATGACTTGCACTAGGTCCCTGTACTAGAACTCTGTGGCAGGCTGAATAATGCCTCCCAGAGATGTCCACACCCTAGTTCCCCAAGTCTGTGAATATGTTACCTAACATAGCAAAAGGGATTTTGCAAATGTGATTAAGTTAAGGATTTTGAGACACGGAGGTTACCCTGAATCTGGGGGGTTGGTGATCCCAGCAGTCCCTAGAAGATGGTAGGAGGATCAGAGTCACAGATGTGTGATGGCAAAGGCAGGGATTGAGTTGATGCAGGGCGATAAACCCAGGCAGGCAGGCAGGCATCCTTTAGAAGTTAGGAAAGGTCAGGAACGAATTCTTCCCTTAGAGCCTCCAAAAAATAGTGCAGCTCTACCGACACCTTGATTTTAGTTCCATAAGACTAATTTTGGATTTCTGAACTCCAGAGCGCTAGGATAACAAATTCCTTTTGTTAAAACAAAAAGCCACTATGTTCACCACAATTTGTTGCAACAGTGATAAGAAACGAATACAAGCTACCAGAGGTAGATCACACTGTACAGCAGTTTTCTTAAGTTTCAGTACGAGATAATAATTATGTTAACAATGTATCGATAAAACTAAAGTGCAAAGCTCTGAAATCTGTCTTGAACTATGTAGAAAAAGAATTTTGATAGTATGCCATAGCAGAAATAGAATTAGATTTAAAAAAGAGAAAACAAAAGTGTTATCATGCAGCTGTCCCAGAAATCTTATCTAAAGATACGCAAATCTCTTCCTTTCACTTGGACTCAGTTTCCCTTATCTGTAAAACTGTTTCAGAGTCTTCTGAGTCCAATAATTCATAGTCTACACATGCACAGGATTTAGTTAAGTCATTAAAAAATGCAAGGTGTGGGTATTAATCACTAGATCTAGCATTGATCTTGACATTTTTAATGTTGTGTGTGTGTGTGTTTAAAGCATATAAATGAAACTAAAGTACAGATTCAGAGATTGGATAGAGGAAAGGCATTTGGGATAAGGAAAGAAAGCCACTTCTCATATTCCATTTTTTTAGTTTGAAAAGGCAAAATAAATTTGCCAGGTCACTACTTCTGATAAGTACAGAGGCTAGCAAATTACCCTCAGCAGCAATATATTCCCCAAACCTAGCTACCCAAACTTGATGTACAATAGCAAATTAGTGATGTGATTGCTAAGGGATACTGTAGAATTGATCATTTCAGGGGCATAGTTTTATGCTTAAGTCCAAATCTAGCCATTGAAGTAAAAGTGTTTATCTGAATATATTTTGAGCCACATGAGTACCATGATCTTTTTTTAAATAATCAACCCACATATATGGCAAGTTGGTTAATATTAAAAGACACTTTATCATCTTTTATCATCTTGATTTTATCCTGAAGTATGAAATCATCTGGCATTCATTCTTGCCTTTTAAAGGACTTGAAATATCGTGACCAGCAGAATCTATTGCAATCTATATCTTAATTGTGGTTATATACTATTATATCTGAAAAAAAAAACAATAAAGTATTTACTTAAAACTGGAAGTGTAGCTACATGGCACATACATATGATATATGCACTTTAGTACGGCCTTTTCCTAAACTTGCTAATCAGTTCATCAACATGTAAATTGTGAACTCATGTAACGTGTATCTTAGACATCTTTGCACCCTCAGCAAAGTGTGGAAATTCAGTGAATGCATGCCATGATGTCATGAGCATTTTTCAAAGGCACAGCATTATGCTAGCTGTCCTACCAACTTAGTACAATCAAAGGTACCTATTGGGGATAAAATAGCTTTTAAGCTTTACTTTGTTGAGTTCTTAACATGTGTTAGTCAAACTCATGATGACAAGCTCATGTGAAACTATAGGGTAGACAGTTGGGCATTGATAAACTGGAACGTATCTACGGAGAGGTGAATTACTGGCAAGTGGACACAAAATTGTGTCCCATGAAATTATTCCATATACGATACTTATATAGCACATTGATCATTGGCTTCATTATTATCATCAAACATTTCTTGATCAACCATTATATTCAACATAATTTAATGCCAAGTATATTCATGCCATTTCAATATTGGAAAAAAGCATTATATGAGATATTTACAACTCTTTATTTAGAACGTTTCAGTTGTTGGTGCGCCTGGGTGGCTCACTCCGTTGAGCATCCGACTTCGGCTCAGGTCATGACCTCACAGTTGGTGGGTTCGAGCCCTGCATCAGGCTCTGTGCTGACCACTTGCTCAGAGCCTGGAGCCTGCTTCGGATTCTGTGTCTCCTTCTCTCTGTGCCCCTCCCCCGCTCACGCTTTGTCTCACTCTGTTTCTCAAAAATAAATAAATGTAATAGAAATTTTTTTAGAATGTTTCAGCTGTCCAAAATACTAGATATTCCAAGTATTCAAATAATCAATTTCATGTACATACATTCATAAGGTTGTGTGAATTATATTTCATTTATTTTTATTCATTTACTCAAGGAATATTCATTTACAGTCATTTACAATGACTTATAAAAGTCATTGTTTTTGCAGTATGTTGGCTGCAGACAACAGCTAGTTAATAGCTACAACATTAAATCTGCTCGTGATCCTAATGCAGAAAATTTAGAGTCATCAGGGTACACTATACCAGTCAACTGATTTGATTTACTACTAGAAGAATAGAATGCGGTGGTAGAAAGGAGCCTTAGAAATGAGCTTAGAAATGAGGGTCTAAGCCTCTTCCATATTCCAGTTTTACAGATGAGGAATCTGAGGCCCAGAGAGAGGTAACTTAGCCATGAATGTAGAGTAAGATAGTGTCAGAGTGAGACCTAGATCTCTGACTTCCTGACTTCTAGGCCATTGTGTTTTTGCTGAGCTTCCTCCATAGTTGTTTCTCTCAATTGCCTTAATTAGCCTTTCTTTGTTTTGACATCATATATACAAAACTCAAGACAAAGAGCTACAGGGCAGGTATGCTATTTTGAGATTGAACCTTTGGATTCTCTTTGGATAACAGAAGTTGAGAATGTTTGTAGAAGGAGAAATTGTAGGACAGGAAAGCTCAGAGACAGCTCCCTCCCTAGAGACAGTTGAGGGTAATAAAGATAAAGACAGCTTCTTCCATTCCCCAGAGACATTTGCTTACCCAGAGTTAAGATAAGGTTTCTCTCTCCCTCCAGAATGAGAGGGTCAGCAGCTGTGTGTAAGGGCAGAGCTTCCTAAGTTTGGGCTTCTTCTTTGATGCAACCCATTGCGTGTGCAAGTGTCATCCAGCCCTCGCTGTGTCACCCCATGAGGATTTGGGCTCAAGGAGCTGGTGCTAAGACAATGCTTTCACAACTGCTTCTACTGTGAGTAACGAATGGTCTTTGTCTCTGATCTGTCTCTGATCTCTGTGTGCGTGTATATATACTTGGAAGGATCTGAGATTTTGTCTTACTTGTAAACTAACAAATTAGTGTGTGTGTGTCTCTATATCTATAGATATATAGATAGATCTAGAGACACACACTAATTTGTTAGTATACAAGTAAGATAAAATCTCAGATCCTTCAGAGTTTCTAATTTAACAGGCAGATAGAGGTGGATTGTTGTCATAGTATTTCAAATAGCTCATGTAGTAATGAAATACACTATAAATACCAATGAGAACACAAGCATTTTTGGGTTACAGAGCTGTTAGATATCGCCATCAATCACTTACAGAAATATTTTCCTTCTCAGTACATACTTGTCTGTATCCAGTTGTATAGTTCAGACACCAAAGTGTCCTTTGGGGACAAATGAAACAAACTGGTGCTCTTTGAATTTATGCCCCTGGCATTCTAACTTAAGGCTGGAATCATTTAATTTATACCAAGGGCAAAATTACTTTCTGTAAAAATGGACCTTAGACCTCACTAGTCCAACCCACTCACATTTAAAGTTTCAAGTCTGTAATTGATGAGAGTCTAAACTTTCCAACTTTTGTTGGGGCCAGATGGTTGGAATGAAGCAAATTTAGAGCAAGGCTAATATACAAACAAATTAAAATCTTTGAAAGTATTTCTAGAGCCAGTATTGTCATTTGAGTTCATATCAACCACACAATCAGCCAGGATGCGGCACTATTAATTCTCAAAAACACCCTGTGGTGTAAGAGGCATTATCACCATTTAGCAAATGAGAAAAACCCGGACTCAGGACTCAGAGTGGGTCACCAAGGACACAAAAGTTAGTAAATGACAAAGTTGGATCCAAGCCCAGCTCTTCCGTATATAAGTCCTCCTTGGTTGCTTCCATTTTGTAATCTGAACACACCCCCTCCTTATCAATATTTGAAAAAAAAAATTAAACTTTATAGGCATTATAGGCATAATGGAAATAACTCATTATTTGCAGTGTGGAGGCCTACTTTTGAGCACTGATTTTTCCATATAATATTACTAATTTGTGGAAGTCATTTGAAGAATGCAGAGTGTAAAGGGCTCACTACGTGACAGCACTGGAACTAGAATCCAGGTCCCAACTCCTAGTCTAGTCCAGTGTACTTACTGCTACACCCTGCTACTTCCAGAGGATTATATTCAAATTATTTCAGTTATGGTGTGTTGGATTTTATGTCTTCAAACGCCGTCTGCTTACTTTCCTACCAATGCAGAAAGTAGAAGGAAAATTCCAATCTAAGAAAGGCATCCTCTCAATAGGGCCGGTAAAGTATCTAAAATTTTAGTCAACGAAGACCAACTATTTATTACTTGCAGAGGACAGTGACTTTTGATTTTTAAAAATGATTTCTGCATATGGGAACTTATCATTTGGTTCAGGGACTACTGGCTAGATTGCGTTACATGTTCATAATGGACTAATTTTTCACATTCATCGATAATTGTTTTTCATACCTTTTTGTAGATCATTTAATTTACAGATAATTTCTTTTCTGTGAAATTTTCCAATAACTTAATTTAAAGGTAATTATTTTTTATTTAGAACAAATGTACTTTGATCTTGGGAAAATAGGGTATTGCCTTCATAAAACTTATTCCCATTTGAATTAGAAACGCAAGCATTTCCAAAAAAACAAATATTCAGATATGAGTTAATAACATACCTTACTTAAAACTCCACAGGTAACAGAATATAATCATGCATAATGTACTAGGAGGTTCAGTTCCTTTCCATGGAGGTTTGCACTGCAGACGGTGGCAATAGATTTTATATACAAAAGGTATAGTCCTATGTAGGTACAAGGGGTGGTTTAGGAACAAAGGCAATGTACCTCAAAATGGGAGTAAGATCCATCTGGTGCTACTCTCCCAGAAATCACAGATAGCCAGGGAGACCGGCCTGTAAATAATTCAGCTACAAAACCGCAAGTGTGAAGATCTTGGGTGGCAAGCCAGGAAGCAATTAGAATCAATCTACATTTTGCAAGCAGCGAAGTCACAGGATCTGGGTTCGATCTTTGAAAATTTTCTTTGATGGCCGATCGGAAGGTAGAAGAGATGGGATTCAGGAAATGGAATTTGCGTGACAATGCCACAGTGCAGGTGAGAGCTGAGCTATTGGTGTGCAGATGGCCCAGAGAAGACTGTGCACAGGAGGAAGAGGATCTTCCCGCTCTCTTTCCTATTGGACAAATTCCATCTGGAGCTTTGTGTTCAGTTCTGAGTAGGACACCTTAAAAGATACATATACAGACATATGCCTAAAGCCTGGGGAGCGAACTCACCCGCTTTCGGGGGCCAGACAAGTAACATAGATGAGAAAATAATGCCAGCTGTGAGGACGCATGCAAACACTCTGTGAGTTGGGGCCTGGTTTATTGGTGGGCTTGTGTGCTGTTGAAAGAGCCCAGGGATGCCCAATTGTCTGCAAAAGAAATTTTGTGTGCGGCCTACTCATTTGTAAGTGCTGGCTCACAATCTACAGTGCCTGTAAAACAAAATTCCGCGGGCCACCGCTTTGTGATGTTTGTTTTAAAAATTCCGTAAACTGTCATGAGGAATGTTTGGAAGAGATAGAGCTTTCAGACTGTGGAAGAGACGGCTGATTTGGAGACAGTGGGAAAAGAGTGGCGGGATTTGAGAATGACCTTCAAACAGCAAAGGACTGTCATGGGTGAAGGAGTGATTTGTTCTCTGCGATTATTTTAGGACATAAATAAAAAGAATAGGCACAAGTTCCAGGAAGACAGATTTTAGCTACAAATAAAAATACTTTTGAATGGCCACAGTTCTATAAACTTGGTACTGGATTGCCTTGGGAAGTGAGCTCACTGTCACCGGATGTGCTTTAGCAGAGAAAAGGTGATCATTTGATGAAGACGCTGTAGAGGAGATTCATTCTAGAGCCTTGGTGAAGGAAGATATTTCTATGATAACCTTCCATTCTGAATATCTAGGATTCTTTTGTAGATTTCTAGCTCAGCATGAAGAAACAGTTTGAAAAGACTGTCAAAACTATTAGAGGAAATATAGACTCCATTAATATTTTTCCAAATTTTTATTTAAATTCTAGTTAGCTAACATACAGTGTGGGTTTCAGGTAAAGATCGGCACCTAAACTGGGATGAGAAAGACAGTGTGCTGTCATTGGAAACAGCCCTAACGTAGGCATTAGGATGCCTGAGTTTGAGTAGTCCGCTACTTACTTGATTATATGTTCTTGAAGAAGTCACCAAGATTTTCTGGGTCTCAGATTCCTTACTAGTAGAATGGGCAGTTTTGACTAGCTTAGTGTTGTCACATTTTAGTATACCCAAGAATCACCTGGGAAGTTTGTTAAAAATGCAGATTCGTTGACCCCATTGCCAGAGATTCTAATTTAGGGAACCTGCAAGAAACTTTCAAAACTCTGTGGCTATATGAACTTCTCTGCATTTGGATGGCTGGATTTCAACAATTAATTCTGATTCTTCAATTGATAAATAAATGTTTTCAGTTCCAATGATACTACCCCTTGTCTTTTAGACAAAGTTTTGAATGATCTATTTCCAGCTTTTCATCTTTGCTCTTGTTTATTTTGTTCTTTTACTTCATCCTAGGAATGATGGAATAGGAAGACTTTAAGAGGGAAAATGGTGTTAAAAAAAATTTATTATTATTCTTATTCTAATGTTTATTTTTGAGAGAGAAAGGCAGAGCACAAAGGGGGCAGGGCAGAGAGAGACGGAAACACAGAATCCGAAGCCGGCTCCAGGCTCTGAGCTGTCAGCACAGAGCCAGACGCAGGGCTCGAACTCACGGACCGCAGGATCATGACCTGAGCCGAGGTCAGACACTTAACGGACTGAGCCACCCAGGTGCCCCAGGGAAGATGATATTTTCTTATGGGCTATGGCTACGTTTCTTCTCCCCCACCCTGCCTCCCAATGCAGAGAATTTTAGAAAATCAAACAGTGGAGAGAACTCCTTTAAGTAAGTGATGCAGCTGGCTTGGTGTACTGTCTTTAAGTGTGATGTAGACGTAGATATCGT
Source organism: Panthera tigris (assembly GCF_018350195.1). Classification (NCBI taxonomy): domain Eukaryota; kingdom Metazoa; phylum Chordata; class Mammalia; order Carnivora; family Felidae; genus Panthera; species Panthera tigris. Next base: position 120,421,044 of record NC_056677.1, on the reverse strand, counting down.
CACTCAAATGGAAAGAAAGGCCAGTCGAGCTCACTCACCGATACCAAGGTCAAAGCAATGATCATTAGAGTGACAGAGAGGTCGAGGTTCCTCCCAGAAACTACCTGCAGACTTCTCTTTCTTAGTGGCAAGAGATGATCTGTGTGTTCATATATGAGGTGTTGGTCAGTGAGAATCCAAGTTAAGGGATTAAACTATTTTGGTGTAGGTAATTATGTCAATTATGTCACAATTGTATTAACACTAGTATTGGCACTTTCCTTTCTACTCATCTTTATGATATAATAAAGGCACACGAAAGGAAAATGTTTAGATAATTGCATCCAGAGGTATCATGGTCCTAGAGGACTTCACTGTCCACGAACCCCTTGGTCTATCTCTTCATCCTCAATGGTCAGTTGTTCTTCCCTCCATTGCAGGGAAGAGAGAGAGGGAGAGACAGAATCGGAAGCAGACTCCAGGCTCTCAGCTGTCAGCAGAGCCCAATGTGGGGCTTGAACCCACAAACTGTGAGATCATGACCTGAGCCAAAGTCGGACACTTGACCGACTGAGCCATCCAGGCGCCCCTGCCATTTTCTTTTCTTTTTTTTTTTGTAGTTGGAATACTTAATATTTACCTTCTCAGCCATTTTCAAGTGTGCAGTACAGTACTGTTAAATAGTCACCATGCTGTACATCACATCTTCAGAACTCATTGGTCTTGCATAACTGAAACTTTGCATTCTTTAACTGTTATCTGGCATTTCATCATTCTCTTTTAAACTTTGTTTCTATTAAACTTTGTTCAATTTGCTAAGGCACCAGCCTCCCTCTGGCCTCACATCCTTTGCACATAAAAGTTTTCTCTACCTAGAACATTCCTTTCCCTCTTCTTCATCTGATTATGGTGAAACACTGTGACAAACTGCTGTGCCTAATCCCCAACTTCTCTCCAAATTGGGCCAGTTTCTGCTGTCCTCTGCCACAAGTAATTTATATGTCTCCTAGCATAGCACTTGTCACAGGTGTTTATTATCTCTGCTCTTTGATATATTCTCTGCTATACTGTTGGCTCTATGAAGGCAAGGACTATGTACATAATATTACCTACCATACCCAAGCAATTTTTCTTCATAGTATTCCACTATTTTTATAAATTTATCTGAGGTTGTTATTCATTACTGGCCTGGTTCTTCTAGTAGATTTTAATTTCCCTACAGGCAGAAACCAGGTTGCTTTGTTCACTGGTGCATTCCCAAAGGACAAGATAGCACCTAGTTCATAATAGATGCCCTATGCATGTCTTTTAAATGGATGGATGGATGGATGGATGGATGGATGGATGGATGCATGGATGGACAGACAGACAACATAGAAACCAGACTACATTGGTTGGTTTGCAAAGATACCACCATGTGATAGATTGAAATACAGCTGACCCTTGAGCAACAGTTTGAACCATGTGGGTCCACTTACAAACAGATTTTTTACACTAGAGTACTGTAAATGTATTTCCTCTCCCTCATGATTTTCTTCATACTATTTTCTTTTCTCTAGCTTATTATATTCTAAGGATCCAGTATATAACACATATAACATACAAACTATGTGTCAGTTGACTGTTTATGTTATTGTGAGTCCTGTGGTCAACAGTAGGCTATTAGTAGTTTAGCTTGGAAGGAGTCAAAAGTTATACATGGATTTTTGATTTGTTTGTTAGTTACTATAGGGAAGTTGGAATAAGGATCTGGGTGTATCCTGGTTGAAAGTTTAGTTTATGTGGAATTTAAATATATGGAGGCTGAAGACTAACTGTACCATTCAATTTGTGAATGATCATATGTCTAACACTGCTACATTCTTCATGCATCATTTTTTTATTCATAATTATTAATTTTTTTATTTTAATTTTATTTTTTAATTTATATCCAAATTAGTTAGCATATAGTGCAACAATGAATTCAGGAGTAGATTCCTCAGTGCCCCTTACCCATTTAGCCCATCCCCCCTCCCACAACCCCTCCAGCAACCCTCAGTTTGTTCTCCATATTTATGAGTCCCTTATGCTTTGTCCCCCTCCCTGTTTTTATATTATTTTTGTTTCCCTTCCCTTATGTTCATCTGTTTTGTCTCTTAAAGTCCTCATATGAGTGAAGTCATATGATATTTGTCTTTCTCTGATTGGCTAATGTCACTTAGCATCATGCCCTCGAGTTCCATCCACATACTTGCAAATGGCAAGATTTCATTCGTTTTTGATTGCTGAGTAGTACTCCATTGTATATATATATACCACATCTTCTTTATCCATTCATCCCATCGATGGACATTTGGGCTCTTTCCATACTTAGGTTATTGCTGAAAGTGCTTCCATAGACATGGGGGTGCATGTGTCCCTTTGAAACAGCACACCTGTATCCCTTGGATAAATGCCTAGTAGTGCAATTGCTGGGTCGTAGGGTAGTTCTATTTTTAGTTTTTTGAGGAACCTCCATACTATTTTCCAGAGTGGCTGCACCAGCTTGCAGTCCCACCAACAATGAAAAGAGATTCTCTTTCTCCGCATCCTTGCCAACATCCGTTGTTGCCTGAGTTGTTAACGTTAGCCATTCTGACAGGTGTGAGGTGGTATCTCATTGTGGTTTTGATTTGTACTTCCCTGATGATGACTGATGTTGAGCATTTTTTCATGTGTCGCTTGGCCACCTGGATGTCTTCTTTGGAGAAGTGTCTATTCATGTCTTTTGCTCATTTCTTCACTGGATTATTTGTTTTTTGCGTGTTGAGTTTGATAAGCTCTTAGTAGATTTTGGATACTAACCCTTTATCTGATATGTCATTTGCAACTATCTTCTCCCATTGTGTCAGTTGCCTTTTAGTTTTGCTGATTGTTTCCTTCGCTGTGCAGAAGCTTTTTATTTTGATGAGGTCCTAATAGTTCATTTTTGCTTTTGTTTCCCTTGCCTCTGGAGACGTGTTGAGTAAGAAGTTGTTGCGGCCAAGATCAAAGAGGTTTTTGCCCACTTTCTTCTGGAGGATTTTGATGGCTTCCTGTCTTACATCCATTTTGAGTTTATTTTTGTGTATGGCGTAAGAAAGTGGTCATTCTTCTACATGTCGCTGTCCAGTTTTCCCAGCACCACTTGCTGAAGAGACTGTCTTTTTTCCATTGGTTATTCTTTCCTGCTTTGTCAAAGATGAGTTGGCCATATGTCTGTGGGTGTGTTTCTGGGTTCTCTATTCTGTTCCATAGATCTGAGTGTCTGTTTTTGTGCCATCTTCATGCATCATTTTAATCCTTGCAACAACCTAAAAAGTTATCACTTGTTGCTTTTCTTATAGCTGATACTTAGTCTTAATGAACTATAGATGTCCATATGTTTTCCATTTTGTAGCTCATAGAGGTTAAGTATCTTAAAAAGTTCACAGAATTGGTAGGGGCTAGAGCTGGGGCTGGGACTAAAACTTGGGTCAATCTACCTTGAAAACATAGGTGTTCATAAGACAGCCCTTATCTATCCTAAGTGGGGCCCACAGTGATCCTTACAGTTTTGAATTCTTTGATTATATATAAGCTTTCTGAAGTAGAGAAGAGAAAAATACCTTGTGGTATAAATGCCCCTCAGTGCTTCTCTCTAAAGTAAATTTCTATTCCAGTGACCTTCCCTCTCATGGTACATGTAGCCATGTGTTTCTGGTGCTGACTTGCTAAATAACTCTTAATTCTTGCATTGTTAAAGTTTACTTATTGTCTTAGACTTGGAGAGTATTGTTTATTAGATCAAATGGACATGGTGAATTTTCTTATCCTCTCAAATTGTCAATTTTCTCCCATGCTAAATAGGTAAAAAAATAATAGCAACTTTAAAGGGATGTTTCTAACAAATAATCCAGTGAAGAAATGGGCAGAAAAAATGAATAGACACTTCTCTAAAGAAGACATCCAGATGGCCAACAGACACATGAAAAGATGCTCAATGCCACTCCTCATCAGGAAAATACAAATCAAAACCACACTGAGATATCACCTCATGCCAGTCAGAGTGGCCAAAATGAACAAATCAGGAGACTCTAGATGCTGGCGAGGATGTGGAGAAATGGGAACCCTCTTGCACTGTTGGTGGGAATGCAAACTGGTGCAGCTGCTCTGGAAAACAGTGTGGAGGTTCCTCAAAAAATGAAAAGTAGATCTACCCTATGACCCAGCAATAGCACGGCTAGGAATTTACCCAAGGGATACAGGAGTGCTGATGCAGAAGGGCACTTGTACCCCAATGTGTATAGCAGCACTTTCAACAATAGCCAAAGTGTGGAAAGAGCTTAACTGTCCATCAACTGATGAATGGATAAAGAAATTGTGGCTTATATACACAATGGAATACTACATGGCAATGAAAAAGAATGAAATATGGCCTTTTGTAGCAACGTGGATGGAACTGGAGGGTGTTATGCTAAGTGAAATAAGTCATAGAGAGAAAGACAGATACCATATGGTTTCACTCTTATGTGGATCCTGAGAAACTTAACAGAAGACCATGGGGAAGGGGAAGGAAACAAAAAGTTAGAGAGGGAAGGGCCCAAACCACAAGAGACTCTTAAAAACTGAGAATAAACTGAGGGTTGATGGGGGGTGGGAGGGAGGGGAAAGTGGGTGATGGGCATTGAGGAGGGAACCTGTTGGGATGAGCATTGGGTGTTGTATGGAAACCAACTTGACAGTAAATTTAATATTAAAAAAATAAAGGGATTTTTCTGAATATTAAATGGAATAATGTATTTAATGTCCAAAGCAAAGAGCTTGACACTTATTAAATATTAGATATTGATGTGTTGTTTTATGATCCACTGAGCCTGGTTGACTTTGCTACATGCACCTAATTGGAAAACGGGGCCCGAGCTATTGCATAGTAGTATCTTTTTTTGCTGCATAGTCCTAATTTGTTTTTGGAGATACAGTGGACCTTCGGTGTTGCCGTTAATAAAATATGAGCCATGGAACCAAAATGAAAAAAATTTCAGGGGCATCTAGGTGGCTCAGTCAGTTAAGCAGCTGACTTTGGCTCAGGTCATGGACTTGCAGCTCGTGGTTTCGAGCCCTGCATCAGGCTCTGTGCTGTCAGCTCAGAGTCTGGAGCCTGCTTCGGATTCTGTGTGTGTGTCTCTCTCTCTACCCCTCCCCCACTCATTCCCTCTCTCTCTCTCTCTCTGTCTCTCTCTCCTTCATAAAAAAAGCATTAAAAATTAAAAAAAAAAAAGAAAAAAAATTCAGGTTTCCTTTTTTTTAAGAATTGAAATATAATAAGGTTTGTAGAATATAATTAAGTTTATAATCCTTATATTTTACTATACAGTTAAAAATTATAACAGTGATTTTCTTAAAGACATGTTCTTTTTGGAGTTTTTTCTCCATCATGGTACCTGTACAGTGACATGGCATATAGAATCTGAGGAATAAATGAGGGAAGAGAAGGAGAATATTTATGGTTCTATGGCTACAAAGGGCATCAATTTCTCTATTTTAGGCTCCTGCCCTTGTTGTGCCATTCTGTAGATTACAAAGGAAAGCCTCAATGTGGAACTTCTAGTAATAAGAGGTGAATCCGATTCCTATTCCAATCCTCATTTGATCTCACCTGTAATGAAGCTAAGTTCTGTAGAACTTAAATATAAAAGTCACTTAAACTCAGAGAAGTGTTGTTAGAAATGTATTACTTTGGGGGCGCCTGGGTGGCTCAGTCAGTTAAGTGTCCGACTTCGCCTCAGGCCATGATCTCACGGTTTATGGGTTCGAGCTCTGCGTCGGGCTCTGTGCTGACAGCTCAGAGCCTGGAGCCTGCTTCGAACTCTGCCTCCCTCTGTCTCGGCCCCTCCCCTGCTCACACTCTGTCTCTCTCTTTTTGTCTCAAAAATAAATAAACATTAAAAAAATTACAGAAAATATTAGTGTTAACATCATTAGTATACTGTATTACAGGCTTCACTGTGCCATTAGAAAATTTCTAATATGGAAGGAGTTGGTTCAAGTGATATATCTAGTCGCTGATGATTTATTGATATTTTAAGTAAATTAAAAGAAAAGAAAAATGACAGATTTTGAACTTGTAAGAACTGGTTCAGAAGAAAAATCTACCCAATAATTTTGTTTTAAAGGAAGAGATGAAAGATGTATTTCATTTTTTAACATCAATAAAATGTATTCTTAAATTTTGTAACGATGAAGAATATAAGAAAACACATTTCTGTATCTCTCATCAGTCATGGTGAACTTCTTCTCTTCCCCAAACTGCCATTTGGTCTTTATAGACTTGCTATCAAAGCACTTATCGTAGCCAGCCCTATATCAGAATTATTTAGCTTCGTGTCTGGCATGTCCTTGAATAGAGAATGTCATAAAAGCATTATCTCTTATGTATTACCACCAGATTCTGCAGCTGCATTTTGCACAAGAGCTTAGAAGCCAAGGCAGTTAAAAATAAATAAGGAAAGAAGAAACGTATATATGCCTTAAAAGCGGTCCGTATATGGCTAAATTATAGCATTAGCAAAGCAAAAGACATAAATATCATTATGACCACATAACAGTGGTAGAAAGTGAGGCCAAATTCTGTGACTCATCTCCTCAGTTTTGTGTTTATAGGCTTAAGGTTAAGCTTTTCCCCCAAAGCCGGACATCTACCAAGAAAGTATAACTCATTTGTGAGTCGTTGTAAGCATATAAAATTTTGAGCACACAAAATTCTAGAATAAATTCTACTCTGGTCAGTATGATGGACTAGCTATCCTTAGGGGTTCTCCTAATAAAATACAAGTGGATTCTGGATAAATGAGAACACGCTGAATTTTAAAGAACCACCATGTTTCATGAAAGCATTGAAAACCTCTAAGAGTCCAAAGAGGAGATTAATGAAAAAACATCAGTGAACTGAAACCTCTAAACACGAGTGGTCAGTAAACAGGAAAGAGTTGCTCTGGGAGCAAAAGCCAGTTGTATTTCTAGAACTGACACTGCTCCCTCTTCCCCCTGCCCCTGCAAGATGTGGGAGGTGAAAAGAAGACTTCCGCGTGAGTTCCGTGCCACTGAAGATGGCTTCGGTACCAAGGGTCTCAGTGGTCCTTGCCTTCTGCCAGAAGGACATGCCAGTTCTCTTTGGAGCAACACAATTCCAGTTGAGGTCCTCAGTATTCTGAACAGGTCATTTCAGTCACAGTAAAACATCACCAAAAATATGAGGAAGCAAGGGACGTAAGTGGGAATTTATACCTACCTAAAAGTACTGCTTCTGAGCCATCTCCTTGATTATTCCTGTGGAAACTTCTACAGTGTACCATCCTTTGTCTACTTTCTGGTCGTCCCAATTCAGTCCAAGAATTTTCTGCCTCTCAGGTGTTTGTTTAAAAATCTCCCTCTTGGGGCCCCTGGGTGCCTCAGTCGATTAAGCGTCTGACTTCGGATCAGGTCACCAGCTTGCGGTTTGTTAGTTTGAGCCCCACGTGGGTCTCTGTGATGACCGCTCAGAGCCTAGAGCCTGCTTCGGATTCTGTGTCTCCCTCTCCTCTGTTCCTCCCCCTCTCACACTCTGTCTCTCTCTCTCTCTCTGAAAAATAAATAAAGATTAAAAAAATTTTTTTTAAATCTCCCTCTGTCTAGGGTTGCCTGGGTGGCTCAGTCAGTTGGGCATCCGACTCTCAATTTCAGCTCGGGTCATGATCTTGCAGTCATGGGATAGGTCCCTGCGACGGGTTCGCCACTGAGCATGGGGCCTGCTTGGGATTCTTTCTCTCCCTCTCTCTCTGCCCCTCCACCATACATGCACACACTCTCTCTCAAAATACATAAATAAACATGAAAGTCTCCTATAAATAGACACTTTTGCCAAAAGTCATGCAGTTTTCTTCCTCTCGGGTATAGTAATGTGACACCACCCACATTAAGGGTTTATTTTTCATCTTTGATATTTTACGAGTTATGCAGCTGCTTCTCCAGAGAATCTGGACTCATGTTCCATAAGCAGAACTTCATACTTGGTTTATAGTTCTGTTGGTACATAATTTTCTCTTCTTTTTTTTTTTTTTTTTGTCTGGCTGGCTGTCATCCATGGGATTACAAACCACATGACATTAACCTTTATAACTATCTATCCTCTCTAGGTATTTTTCTTCTTAGCTTTTTTCCTAGATCCATTTTATTTTCTTTCTGAAAATACTTGTTTTTCTCTACCGTATTTGAGGATAGGTATTCTCCCAGTGTGTTTTCTTTCTGCTATAGTGCCCATTTTGCTTTGTTGTGTTCATAGTCAACACCGATTTGGGTAGAAACACGTGTGGAGCATATAGTGTGTTCATCATTATAGTGTTTTCAGCCTCCTTGCAACATGTATGTATAGATTTCTGTCTCTTTCTCTACATAATGCTTCCTGAAAGCACATTAGGATATATTTATTCTTTCATGTGAACTAAATTGCCAGCCTGCTCATCAGCATTAACAGTTGACATAGTATCTGCCATTTTTCTAATAAATACTACATTTATTTTCTCCTTTTGAAACCGGACAAAGTGGATTTCTCTTATCCCTTAAGGGACAGTGGAGTCACTCAGCAGAAGAAGCCTTGATTCTTTATTGACTGAATGGAACAGACCATACTAATTTATTAAGTCTTTATGATTTTTGAACTGTTTATTACAGCAGTCAATCTATCCTGACTATTTCAGGAATGGACTAATACACCAATTAGACTTTGAAGAATTGTGTAAAATGTTTCAAAAAGGTATATCTGTAGTATTCTTGGGGGCCCCAGGAAGGTACTCAGGTATTAAAAAGGCTGAGTCACTCTTTTTTCGAATCACTGGATTATGGCTTTAACAGATTTTAAAATTGAGTTTACTAATATAGTCATTTTTTATAAATAGCTGAGGGTAAATCCACACCAAGACTCAGTTATGACCCTTTCTAGGCCAATGCAGATAACAAAATAAAGTTAAATTAGAAAAAGTTAAATGAGGAACAGAAAACTTAAGCTCACCTCATGACCCCATAGTCAGACCTGAGTTCATTTTCTCCAAGGAAGGATTCCTGCTGACCATGCATAACTCTACAGGAATAGACTTTAAAAATGTTTTCCCTGTTATATAACCATGGCAACTCCTTCACCAAGCTGAAAGGGAAGTACCCAAGGTCAAATTAGAGATCTCTTATAAGTGGCAAACTTTTCCCTTTTCTTTAGAGGAAAAAATAAACTAGGAAGATTGGAGCCCTTCTCTGCAGAAGAAAATGTGTGTGTGTGTGTGTGTGTGTGTGTGTGTGTGTCCAGATGACCACATAAGAATACATGTCTGTGCACACATGTGTGGTTTATGTCTAAACCTTCCCCCAAAAGGAACAAAAAAAATATTCAGGATCGTTTGGAGCTACCAGTTCCAGGACTTTCCTTGCTATCCTAAGTGAATAGAATATTATATAAGCTATAAATAATGCAAGTGTCCTTTTAGGTTGCAAAACAATAATTTACTTCAACTGATAGAGCTTTTCCTTATCTTTCCCTTTAAGTATTCTCTTCTCTGCAGTGCAGGCCGCTGATGACTTTCTGCTCATATAAGTTGTTAATGCTGAGGTGTCGCCTTGGAGTTGGCAGTATGATCAATCATAGCCTCACCTTGCAGAGGGTCTTCCCCAACTTGGTGACAGGACCCATTGCTTGCTGGTTTGTAAACCTTACAGGCAGACCTCTAAAATACTATAAACATGCTAATGAGAGTTCCTAACATTTTCCTCCGCTTTCTTTACTTCCCCTTCCCCAAAGAAAACACCACAAAGTTCATAAAGCAACAGCAGCTTAATACTCAGTTTCGAAAGGGGAAAACAATGACCGATTCTATAACCAAGTGATAAACAGCATGGTTTCTTTATCTCAAGGGAGCTTTTCATTACACCCTTTTCATGTACTTTCTCAACCTGTAGACCCTTCCGCCACTAAGCTTTCAGTAATGTGCTCCACTAGTTTTGGAATAGCAGAACAAAAGAGATAGTTTCACATGTGGTGTATGCTCTGCCTAAAATATACCCTCCCTGTCACCACTCCTCCAAACTCCTCCTGTCCTCTACACATTGAACAGCCACTATTCTTTCAAGTCAGTGATCAGATGTCACTCTCCACCGTGAAGACTCTCCAGCCACCAAGCACAGTGAGTTGTCCTCCTAGAAGGATTTCCTCCTATCCTTTAGCTATGATGGTTATCTCACTTCATATTCATTAGTAAATATATTAGTCACCTGCAGAGAACCTTGAGCTCCTCAGTGGCGGAGAATATATCCTATTCATTTCTGTAGCACCCAGTCCAGTTCCTGGTATGTACAAAAGAGTCGTCTATGAATAGGTGATGAGTACATCTGGAGGCAAGCTATTTCCACATTGAATCAACAGAGTGTAGTAGTTTGGAGTATGGGTTTGGAGACTCAAGTCCTAGCCTTTACACGTATCGGCCTTGTGACCTCGGGCAAGTTATTTACTATCTCTGTTTACTTGTCTGTAAAACATAGATGCCAGGAGTACTGGCATAATGGACTGTTGAGAGGATCCAATGAGAAAACCGATGCCAGGTGCACCGCAGAGTCAGTGAAACACACTACATGTTCAACAGATGGCTCTTTTCTTTCTTTTACACCCCTTTCTCCATCTCTCTTTTAACACATCAAAACCTCTAGGTAAATGATATTCACAGGAAGGGACTAAGGAGAGACTTTTTCCCACCAGACCCAAGTCCCAATCTGAAATAGGTGAATTTATATTGAGTGAATATTCACAGTACATATGTCTTTCTTGATAGTTGAAAGTATGGCATATTGCATTTATGTTTGATTACAAATAAAACTGAAGCTAATCAACTTTGTCCTCCTCTGCAATTATAGAGGAAAGGGAGGTGTGAATCACATTTAAAAACCCCACGTAAACCTTTAACCCCATTACTGAATCAATTTCAAGATAAATTGCTGCATATTATGCATGAGTGTATTTCGTTTTCAAGGGTTCTTTTGCAGGATTTTTCTTTAGATCTGCACATCCCCATAGACAATTGTAGGTTAACAGCTTGTAACACTACGAGACTTGTTGTTACTTTCAAAAATTATTTGAGGAATATCATGTCTTGCTGATAAAACTGTAATTACACTTTGCACTCTTCATCATATTACTTAGCAAATTGTATCTTCTTGTACAGACTCTTTGTCCTTGAAAATAAATTATTACAGCAAAGTCAGCTCTAACTTTCCAAGGCAGATAACTTTACTGAGAAATGGTTTTAGATCTTCAGGCTGTCTCTGTTCTGTTCTTGTCTACACTTTTCAAAATATCTGCAATGTATTGAAAAACCTGTGGCTGCCTTTGCAAAATACTGTCAGACTGGTTGATACAAAAAGATATTACCAAAAAAATTGGGTGGGGTGGGGGTAGGAAGCAGATTGTATGATTAAGAGTCCCTAAGATATTGCTTTAATATAGTATTATATATATACTGCATTCTGCCTATACTAAGGTAAACCATATTTTTTTTTTTGTCAACAGGAATGCAACTCAAATAACCAAGGGTGGAAGACAACCTGAGTAAACTTGAATAGTGTTTCTGCCGAGAAAGCCTATGGGTTTCTTTGTATTTATGTATTTACTTATTATCATTTTGTTTCAAAAGATTTTATAACCTTTTAGGAGAAATTTAGTTTACAGTTGCTTATCTTACTAAAAACTCCATGTTAAGAAACACGCACATGCATAAACCTCTTCCGAGCAAGCCAAACCAAGTCATTTGAAATCATTTGGTTTCTCTAGAAAATTGTGTGCCTCAACAATGAGGCATGAGGAAGGGAATGTGGTAAATCGTGGACTCTAATATGAGCTATAGGGTAGCAGTGACCTCATCCACTTTGTTTGAAATGTTATAGATTCAGAAACTAGGACAGGGCCTGACCCATAGTAGGTGCTCTATAAATATTTGTTGAATGAATGAATGAACATTCCTCTATTATAAATGCCATCGAGGACCATTGTATAAAAAGGGGAAAATGGAGAAATTGTATTGAACAAGATAAAAATCACTGTAATGTCATCCATAATTCAACCACTCAACAGTGATCACATATTTATTTTATTTGCTTTAATTACATTCTTTTGGCTTCAAGAAAAATGAGCTCATTCAATCTAACACAAATAAAGTAGGATTTTGGAAGGTTCTCCCCTGGTGTCTCTGGGACCTTGTGGTCTTTCAGTGCTCCCTTTTTCTCTTCCATTCTCTTGCTTCTTTCTGTAGACTTGTTGTTTTTTCCCTCCGTGCTTCCTCATCACCTCATGAGTTGCCAAATCCTTCCCCACCATCTCCTCAGGACAACCTATTTCAGATAGTTCAATTTTAGCCACCACCGTCACTTGACTCTGTTCTCTGTGTCTCAAGACTCGGGACAAAAACGTTACTAGCTAGTTGGCCAAGCAGTGGATTACCTCTCTCTGAGTCAGCTACAGGCTTCTGTCCTGTGCTGATCAACTGGAGGATTGGGGGTATCTTGTAGGATTGTGGGGTACCTAAGCTTATCTCTTGAGCATGGATTGTAGGGCTTTATTTAAGGGGCAGTTCTGAAAGAAGGCACCCAACATGCAATCAGGAACCATGTCTTTCATCATTTCTGATGTTTGATAGGTACTTAATAAATGAGTGATGAGTGGACGAGTCAAATGAAGGGATACAAATGGGAACCTCTGAAAGCCAATGTTTAAATTGAGATATAATAGACATATAAGATTTTGTAAAGTTAAGGTGTATAACATGTTGGTTTGATATATTATATATTGCAAAATGATTATAGTAGTTTGAGCTAACACCTTTATCACGTCACGTATTTGTCGTTTCCTTTTTATGCTCAGAACAGCTAAGATTTAGTCTCTTAGCAACTTTGAAGTTTCTAATTGGTATAATCGACTACAATCACTATGATGTGCATTAGATCTTCAGAACTTACCTACTCGTTCAAAGTTTGTACCCTTAATGTCTCCCCAATTCTCCCACTCCCTGCTCCTGGTAACTACTATTCTACTGCCGCTTTTTACAAGTTTAGTTTGTATAGATGCCACACAAGTGATATCATACAGTACTTGTCTTTCTTTGACTTATCTCACTGAGCGTAATGCCCCTGAAAGCCATATTTTTTTTTCCTACGACAAATGTGATGCATTTCTATGCATGTATGTGTGTGCTTGGGTTTGGGCATGGTGCAGAATCCTGTGTGTAACTATTTGTGTATGTATGTGAAAATGTTACTGCTTTCCCTGGGCTTCTGTCACTGCAAAGAGGGTGATCAGTACCTGGCACTGGTAACATACTCGTATAAATTTGATGCTCTCCTTAAGGCCGCAAAAACCATAATTCATTCCAAGACATGCAGTGTGGCATGTGCACAGAATGCAAGATTTTTCTTATAAAATGTGTATTTATTTTGAGAGAGAGAGAAAGTGAGACCATGAGCCGGGGGAGGGCTTGAGAGAGATGGAGATCATGACCTGAGCCCAAATTAAGAGTCGGATGCTTAACTGACTGAGCCACCCGGGCGCCCCTAGACTGCTAGATTTTTAAAGTAGGAAAAGATGGGCCAGGAAGTTGCTTTCTTTTGTGAAATAGCTTTGTTTTCAATTAAACATGAAGGGCTCACAAAGAACTCAAGGGCACGGGACAGGCTTTCAATGCTACTTTCAATTCTACTTTTATCACTAGTAAATATTGGGCTTTTGTGACAGATTTCATTTTGTGGCTTTGTGAAATTTGAAAAGAAATGCACTTAATGATCTCGAGGGTCCTATTTCTGATAATGTGGTGCTTCAGTGAAATTCATGATTATTAAAAATGCCATAATTATTAATCCCTTCCCAATACATATACATACAAAAGATAAAAATGCATTTGTACTGTCCATATAGGATTCCTGCCTTACTCTGAAAATGTGGAAATAGTTGTTGTATTGCAAATGGATAGACAATATTTTATAGGTATTTCAAGAACACAGTTGACAGAGAGTGAGAGTTAATGAGACTCTCAAAATTACATTTACCACCTAGAGTACCTGGGGCCAAGAATTATTTGTATATCATATTTCAATTGTTACATCCCAGCATTTTTATTTGTATTTATTTTTATTTTTTAGGGAGAGCACTTGAGCAGGGGAGGGGGCGGGGCAGAGGAGCAGACGGAGAGAGAGAACCTTACGCAGGCTCCAAGCTCAGTGTGGAGCCCATCACAGGGCTCTATCCCGTGACCCTGGGATCATGACCTGAGCCGAAATCAAGAGCCTGATGTTCAACCAGCTGAGCCACCCGGCTGCCCCAATCCCAGCCTTTTATAATCAGTTTTATTTTAATAGTGTAGACAGCATTTTAAAAATAACTCCTCTCAGATTTTGTAGTAGATAATTACATTTTCTTTTCCCTATAAAATGCGTCAGTTCAAGCCAAGGCCCTCCATCACGTAGGCCTTCTAGTAGTTACCCGTGTTGACTCACAAGGTGAGTTAACCGCTCCTGTCTGTTGCAGAAGTTCGGTAACTGCATCTGGTTCTCAAATTGTGTATGAACTATTATCAGTCTCCATTCAGTAGCCACTGTTTGACTTTTGTGAACCCTATTTTAAGTGATCCATTACACAGAGAAAAGTATCTTGGTCCATGAGTAAAATTTAGAATTTATCGATCTTCATTTGCATGCCATTTCCCTCATTTTAGATGCTGCACATCTATTTATTTTGTTTAGTTTAAAATATATTTATTTATGAATGGCTGATTATAGGAGCTCAGCAGTCCATTCAGAGAGTTCTGGGGATGGTTACATGGCAATATGAATCTACTTAATACCACTGAGTTGTATATTTAATAGTGGTTAAGATATTAGGTTTTATGTTGTGTTCATTTTACCACAATAAAATCTGCACATCTGTTATACAAAGGAACATCTTCCTGATTTGGAAATAATCTACTCTGTAATGCTTCCTAGTTAGTATAAAGCTTTAAAAACCTTTTTGCCTTTTTGGGGGGGGGGCAGTTTCAGACTAGTGGAACATCCAAATCACATAAAATATTTGAGCTGCATCTGTATTTAGATTGATTTTGCTGGGAAGTTTAAATCAAGTATATGTCACAGAAGCTGTGCATGTAGACGACACTTATGTTTTAAAGGAAAAAGTGTGAGCAATTTTCAAATATGTTAAAGAATGTTGAATTAACTGTACAAACAGTTTTATAACTCAAACACATGGTTGCAAAGAGTGCAAATAACTTGCATAAACATTTTTGTCTATGTGGAAATGTACTTTCTGTAAATGATCATGTAACAGTTAACAGATGGGTGTTAATATCTGGACACTCATCAGCAAAGACCAATGTTATTTTTTTTCTCTATAGTGTTAGACGTTGTATTAAGTAGAATAATATGTGGACGATTAGTGACATGTTAAAAATTTGCATGTGGATGTGTTGATCATGTCAGCACTATTTCAGTGCATGCCCATCTTTCAAGTAAGGCAATGTTTCCACTTTAAAAGCAATAACAATCTTAATGTCCACTTAACTAGAAGGCTGGACTATCATTATATGAACTGAAGTCAGTTTTCGTACTTTGAAAAAAAAACATACTCCATACTTTGCAGGAGAGAATGATACAAAATTGAAACAAAAAATAACTGAAACAATCTTCAAAAATGCCTGTCCCTTTTAAAGTTCATCATCAACACGAGGTTTTGAACTTCCATTCAAGAAATTTGCTTAAAATCCATTGAATCTCTGGAAATCGTATCATGGAAGATTCCATCTTCAGGTATTTCCTTGGGTTGATTTTACTCTTCTTCCTCGGAAGTGGAGATACATTAAATTGCTGAAACGCACTTTAAACACATGCTTATTTCTTGGCTGACACAATAACAATGACAAAAGGGTCTGTTCTTGTTCTTATAAAAATTTGATGATACTTTTTGGTTTTTTGCTATGAAATGTTGTTAAAGAAAAAAAGATTCAATTACCCTTGTTAGAGATGGTAAGGCAGACTTTGTTCAGAACCACCATACTTAGGTATTTTCCAGTGGTGGATTCAGACTAGGCTCAACTCCGAATTCAGCATGGGCAAGTGGGAAATTCTAGCCAAGGAGCTGAGTGGACAGTCAGTGAATGGAAAATTACCAAGAGAAAATTCAGGAGCAAGGGGGATTCTGGCTAAACCTACCTAAAGGGATTCTCTGCTGAAGATAGGCCAGGGCGATCAGACATCAGATATCAAGGGTGATCAGATATCTAGGGTGGGGAGTTCTGGTTACACTGACTTAGCAGGGTCGCTGCTAAAACCGGGTTTTGCAAGAAAATACACAGATGGACTTGGGAGAAGGTTCAGTAGCCTAAGGTTTGGTTAAGCAAAGAATTTTTGTCAGTGTGTGGTATCATACTAACGAATCAGTTCACATTGTTGTTTTTGTCCACTGTAACCCTGTTTTTATAGTTTTAAGAATGTTTTGTTTTGCTTTCAAATGATAAAAATATATTTGAGTTAAATGTACTGTCTTTGCCAATTTCTTCACTTTTTTGTGGAAGAAATTTTTATGGTTAGGGAAGAATGCTTAAAATAATCCTTACTATTGATTTTATTTTATTTTTCTTGCTGCAAAAGTACTTAATATTTAATAACAATGTTTCACATTAAAAACTTAAATATAATTCATCTCTAATCAAGATTTAAATTTAAAGTCTGCTTTTCTATGAGTGCCTCTTAAATTCATCCCATATCCTATCATTCAGTATCTCCCAGTCTACTGCCTCTTTATGCAAAGCACTGCATCTCAAAAACATTGATTTCATTCTGTTTTTCCCTGAGTGCAATTTGCATGATCTTCCAATAGCTAAAACAATGGGGAAATGTCTTTCTTTTCTTCTTTCTTTTTGTCTTTACCTTGTGGACTTCAAATGCACAGAATTGATTAACTTATACTCCTTGGCTCATGATATACCATTATTTGCCTGTGAATGGTTCTATTCTCTTCTATATTTCATTACTTTATTTATATATTTAAAAATTCATTTTCTGAATGCCTCCTATGTGTTAGTCTGTCAAGGTCGCCATTAGCAAGGACAATTACTACAGCACTTTGCTCTAATGGACTCACCAATATTAAAAGTGCCAAAGCTTGGGATATTGGATGGGTACTTATTGAGGAAAACCTGCTTGGAGGTAAAGGAAATAGTCAGGAAAGGAGGCATGGCAGTGTGCACAAATAAATGACATAGTCACTTTTGAACTTTAAGACAGGACCATCCCATCTCTCAAGCCACACTGTGGTGGATGGATATGGAGAGATGGCTGTGGATATGGTAGAAGGAATAGCGAGGGAGAGCCTGAAAGTGGTCAGATCTTAGCTATTCAGAATTTTCAACACACCTTGTTTATATTAGCTTCTGGTAAGGTTTACCCCATTGCCTGTGGAGTCCTTTTTTATCACAGCTACTCCTGACGTTTTCTCTTTTGATCTCTGTAAGTTCATAGGTATTTACTGAGGTGAGAACGAACCAATTCCCCAATGTTTGCTAATTATAATCATGTGTCAGCAAGGGTCAGAACCCATTGTGTCTATGGGGATGTGTTGCGGCATTAGCCAGCTATTGGTATTCAGAGGACTCTGCTTGTGAGAACATTTAAGATTAAGTTTAAAAATATTTGTCTGTTGCTGCATTTAAATATTTTAATTGTCTTAAAATGCTTACCAGTCTGAATACTAAAGTGCCTGGATAACATGAGCTAGGAATGGTAAATAAAACATATGCCTCTACTGTGATCTATGGGAGTCAAGTCAAGTTGTTTTGTTTGTTTATGTACCACCAGAAAAATTGGATGTTATCCAAAAATGCTGCTACCAGGTAGTCTCTGATGACCAACATTTTGGTAAATGTAATGTGGAAAGGCAGTTCTCAGTTTTTTCATTAATCAAAAATTATTCTGTGAAACAGAAGCCACTGTTTTCAAGTCAACAGTCAATCAGCAACTATGAGTGTAAGGGTTTGTGTTATAGGGGATGAGGTATAGAGCAGGACTTCTGAGTCTCCAAGCTACTGACATTTTGGGCTGAGATTTTTTTTCTCACTGGGGGACTATCCTGTGCACTGTAGGGTACTGGGGAGCATACATGGTCTTCCCAGTGGATGCCAGTAGTGGCCCTCACACACCCAGTTGTTGACAATTGAAAATGTCTCTACCCATTGAAAACTGAGCCCTGAGGCACAGAATTATCCCCTGTTTGAGAACCAATGGTGTAAAGTGTGGAATAAAATCCTGTCCTTGTCCTCAAGAAACTTGCAGTTGAGTGATTTCATGACCCAGATTTTCCAATTAGGAAACCTCAAATTTGAATATTCACTCTGCCATTTACTAGTCATATGACTTTAGATAGGTTACTTAACCTCTCTGGGATACACCATCCTTAACTTTGAGGACATTTAAGAGGATACTACTTAATTTGCGGACTTACTGTGAAGATTATAGAAAAATAGAGAATGTTATCAATAATATATGCTCATATGATTGCTAATCTAAAGTTTCCAACATCAGCTGTGCTTACGGCTGGGTTTTACTGCTTTCTGCCTGGTCCTAATAGGGGTTCCTTCTTCAAGGTTGTTGCCTCCACCTATGCGCTGGTTGCTACCCCTTCTTGCTTTCTCAGTAATCTGATTTCCTATGTCTCTTCAGTGTTCCCTTCTCCTTTACAGATGGGCTCTGTGGTCAGAGAGATTTGGGTATCTACCCATAAAGTTATAAGTATTAAATGAGATTATACTTGAGTCATGTAGTCAAAAAGGAATCTGCCAATAAAATGTAAAAGCTGGGTCAGGCCAAAGCACTAATGAATCACATCCATTTATGGGACTGATAAACATTTAATGTTGCATGTAGTCAACTTAAGAAGCTTTCATATCTCTCTCACTAGTAAATATTCCATTCTTTGTTGTTTTGCCTTATTACTGAGAGAATATAATTCAACTACCAAAATGAGGAAGAAACATGTTGTATTGGTCCAGATGGGCTAGGTTATGCTGTGGTAACAAACAAAAGATTTCAGGGATTTCAACAAAGTTTACATCTTGGGTCCTGCTACGCATCCATCTTGTGTTTACTGAGGAATCCAGGCTGCTGGACTGTTTACTTTTGGAAACATGGTTTCTCGTTCTGGCCAGAAGGAAGGGATCATGGTGATTCATTCCTGATGTTTTAAAGCAGAGGGTTCCACCTACAGCCTGTGGGCCAAATCGAGCCCAGCATCTATTTTATTAAAACACAGCTATCCTCATTTGTTTATGTGTTCTCTCTGCTGCTTTCCTACTACAAGGGCAGCGTCGAAGAGCCGTGACAAGTTGTATGTGGCCTGGAAAGCCTAAAATGCTGACTGGCCCTCTACAGAAAAGGTTTGCCAATCTTGTTTTACAGTGTCCTGCCCAGAAGTAAATACACTATATCCAATCATATTGCACTTGTGAAAAGAAGCCATGTGGCCACGCCTACTGACATTTTATGCAAAAGAAAAACCTTCTCCTGATCACTTACTGAAAACACCGGAGCCTTCTACAGTAGCCCAAGAGCATCTATTGTGCTCTCAGCAGATTTAGGGATAAGTCTAAGAGATTTACCTATAAGATGAGGCATATTGGTAATAAAATCTATTTTATCCATTCACTGAGTGGTAGAAGAAATCAGATTTCCTCTTGCTAATCAGCATGTAGGAGACAAGAGTTATATTTGGCAATGGTGGACTTAAATTATTTAAAGAAAGATGAGTTCCTCCTCTAGTTTTAATTTCGGTGCTGATTAGTTGTGGGTGGCAGACATTGTTCATCAGTCGCGAACCTGATGACCATTTCCCCCTTCCTTCCTTGCTAGCAGAAGTCTGACTTTGTTGGGGCAGGATCCTTCCTCCTTCCCTGTTTTATTCCTGCCTTCTGCTTTGATCACTGTCCTGTGGTGATATGATGCTTGGAACTCCAGCTATCTTGTGACTATGAAGTGACAAGCCTGAGGACAAAAAGCTCACACAGTAAAGGGGACAGAGTAGAATTATGGAAAGAATATGGGCTCCTAATGATAGAGCTGCCAGACTGACTCTGGAACCACCAGTGTCAGAACTCTTGGTGAGAAGATCAAATTCTTGCATTGTTTAAGCCTCTCTAAATTGGGTATTCTATTACTTAAAACCCCCAAAATCCAGAGTCATAAACTGTGCCCTTGGACATACAAATATTTAACCATTTTAGGTCTTAGAGCCTTTATTGGTAAAAGAGAGATAATTCCATCATCTTTTACTAAGGATTAATTTAGGTAATGCACGTGTGGAAGAATGTTCAGCCGTAACATCCTGGCGACCTTGCATGTCTCCACAAAGGCCCCGTAATCAAGGCTCAACCACAATTTGCCCTGAATCTTGGCAGAACACTCTGTGATCCTCCCAGGAATATGGCGAGATGGGAGTTTGTGAAGACCGTCACAAATCTGTTTCCCATCCGCCTCCCTATCTTGTGGGAGGCTCCCTGTCTTGTGGAAGGCTCCAATAAAGAAGGCGATCATCTGTCTCTGCTACTAATGAGGCGTGGGCCTTTCCACTTTGCCCTGTTCCAAGCTGCTGTGTAAACCTACAACTGTTTGGCTCCTCTACGCCATGCCATAGTGAACCACTGCTCGAGTCATTGGACACCTGGCTCCTCGGACAGATTCAGTGTCATCTTGAGAATCTGGGGCCGTGTGAAGGTGACGGCATGCTGATTTTGCTTTCGCTCTTTGTGTAAGTAAGTAAATCTATTTCTGTTTGTTGTCTCCTTACTGGTCAAATCTGTGGAACCACGGCAAACCAACCTAGCACCTGCAACGTGCAGGTGTTTATGAATACTTACCTGGCACAGAGTAAGGACTCAATGAATGCTAGCTGGGCATTATAGTAACACTAATTGTATTATTTTAATCATGTTACTGAATGTCCATTTTCTCTTATGTGAAATGGGGATTACTTGGGAAGGGAAGTAATTTTCAGCTTTTAAGTGTCGTTTATATAGAAGGCAGTAATATTTAGTTACGTCTTTTCTCACGTCACTGGGGGCATTGTTTTTATTCATGGTTTCGATTTGTGACATAAGGAAATTAGAATTTAAATATTAAACTCTATTATATTTTATCATGGAAGAGAATTCCATTTTCTAGACAGCCCCAAATCATGTGCCTTTGACTATGGTCACATCGAGAGCTTTTATCACAACTCTTGGCCTTGTCTTCTGACATCAGCGATACACACATGTTCTGGTTTGTTGTGATTGGTTCAAGTTGAAGAAAATCAAATCCTGTATGAGAAACTAAGTAATCCTCCTAACGTGCTTCTCTAGTTCTAACACTCATGCCCAGTCTCACGAAGAGGTATTATAATCTGCCTGTTCCCAGGCTGTGTACAGAGCTGAAAATCTAAAAATTCTTTCCGGGTAAATGATCACTATGACAAAACCAGCGTGGAGCATCTTTTAGATAAAACTACAACACCCCAGTGAAGCAGAGTCTTGGTTATAAAGGTGATATTACCTAATAGAAGATTGGTTTAAAAAGAATTTGCTTTTTATTTGTGTTGAACAAAGAATCTGTAATTCCACTTCAAAGAACAAAATCCACTTTTTCCAATATTCACGGTCAGATACCCAAAAAATTTATATTATTTGCATACTACTTCAATTTAATATAATTTTGTATAAAGTGGAAACCCAGACTTCTGAGCAGGAAGGGAGTGAACAGTGGATGGAAATAGAGTAACAGGTGGCTGGCTCTTTGTAAATGTCTCTGTTTTCCAGGAAATATGTGTCATCTTTATCAAGTGTATTTTATTCAGAGACATAGGTTTATATTTTTATTCTTTTTGATTTTAAAATGTGTTTTGTTTAATTTTGAGGGAGAGAGAGCATGAGTGGGGGAGGAGCAGAAAGAGAGGAAGACACAGAATCTGAAGCAGGCTCCAGGCTCTGAGCTGTCAGCACAGAGGCCGACGTGGGGCTCGAACCCACAAGCCAGGAGATCATGACCTGAGCCAAAGTTGGACGCTTAATTGACTGAGCCATCCAGGCACCCTGGGTTTATATTTTAAAAGATGTTTCTTTTTTGTCTATTGGGCCCCTTTCAACCCAAGAATGAAAAAAAATAATCACTAAGAACTTGATGTTCTGCAAAAAATATTATTTTATCAACAAGAAAATGAAGGATTTTATATTAGTATGTGCTTTTGTAGCTCACAAGGCAAACATTGGTTTTATCAACGAGACCAAGGTATTAATCATAAAATTTCAGTCCACTAGTTCATGGACTATTGATTTTACACTACTAATTGACAGCAATAACTAAATAATGACAATAATGTTAAATAACATCAGTAATTAGCAAAGACTTAATATTCATGATGGAGCCAGATTATGGATTAAGACTTTAAGGCAGCTGGTATGCACTTTTATAAACCTAATCATACTTTTTTAAAGTTGGAATGATCATTTGGCTTTTCTCCATTTATCTGTTAACATAGAATATGACATTGACTGATTTTCTAGTGTTAAAACTATCCTTACACTCTTAGAATTTCTTAGGATACAAATTGATTTATTTTATTTTTCATTAAGAATTTTGCTTCTTCTATATTTGAGAGATTAACTTGTGATTTTTCGTTCTGCTGATGTCCCTGTTAGGTTTTGGTCTTAAGTTTATGCTACCCAGCTTAAATTGTTCTTTTTTGATGCTTTGTAACAATCATATATGTTACATATATTCTTTGAATATCTGTAGACTACATCTGTATAACTACCTGAGTCTCTGTGTGTGTATGAGTGTATTGATGTTTTTCAAAGAAGCTGCTCATTTGTCCACGTTTTGACAGTTATAGGCCTAGAGTTAATTATAATATTGGATCATCATTCTATCAATAACTGCTATATTTATAGTTTTGTATACTTTAAATTTTTGATATTGTTTTGTTCTCAGAGAGAAAGACTATTTCATTAGTCTTACCAAAGAAGTAGCTGTTGACTTTGTTGATCCTATTTTATCATTATTTCCTATTTCATTGTTTTTATCCTTGTGTTCTTTTTCTTTCATTCTCTTTGAGTTGACTTGACTGATATTTTATAATATTTTAGGTAATTGGCTCATGAGTTTTTGGCATGTCTTTCTTCACATAATTACTTAAGGCCATGTTTTCTCTCTGAATATTTGCTTTGGCTTCATTGCATCCCACTAGTTTTGAAATGTACTGTTTTCATTCAATGTGTAGTATTTTCATTAAGATCTAAAGATTTTCCAGTTTCTGTTTTGATTTCTTCTTTGACCCATGAGGTATTTAAAACCATATTTAAAAGTTCCATAATTTTTAGTCTTTTTTATTAATCTTTTTTCCCCTTGATATCTAACTCAATTGCATTGTGATAGAAGAACGTGGTTTATATAATGATCCTTTGAAATGTATTGGGACTTACTTTATAGCCTTTTGCCTCGTCAATAATTGTATATGCTCTATAATATGTTTTCTCTAATATATTTAGGGCACAATTTTACATATGTTCTTTAGATTAACCTTCTTAACTCTTGTTTCAAATCTGCACTCTTAATAAAGAGCAGACACTATCTAGCATTAGTGAAAATATATAATGATGGGGATTCTCATACATGACATATGGGATTGTATAAACTGGTAGAGTCACCTTGGAAAACAGTTTATATGATTCAGTAAAGTTGAAAATATGTGTATCCAAAGACTGGAAACTTCACACCTAGGTAAATGCCCTAGAGAAATGTGGGCATATATGCATCAGATACATGCATAAGAATGTGCATAGGTACATCATTTATTATAGCTACAGGCTGGACATAACACAAATGCTCATAAAGTGTAGATGAATCAATACAGCATATTTATATACATAATATAAATAATAGTATATTTATATGCTGTATATATTAGTACACTTATGTTATATTAATATGTAATGTAATTAGATTATATTATTAAAACAATATCTTTTATTATATATTTATATTATATATTATATTATATATTATATATTTATATATTGTATGTTTTTAAAATATATATTATGTATTACATATTATATTAGTACTATATTAGCATATTATATAATTAAATCATACACAGAAATGCGAATGAATGACTTAGAGCTACATGCCACAATTTGGATAATTCTTTAGAATAATGTTGAAAGAGTAAAAGCCTGATACAAATGAATACCTAGAGTATGATTAGGTTTATAAAAGATCAAACAGACAAAATTAAATTATTCTTTATAGATATATATTCATGTGGAAAAGCTAAATAAAAGCAAAACATAGTTTGTGTGTTTTTTTTATAAAACATCAATGTACTTTTTGCCTTAGGGAAAAAGATTTGTAAGAGAGAGATGGAGTCTTCTGGGATACTAGCAAGGTTCTCTTTCTTGATTTGGATGGTGATTACATTAAATTTTATACAACTTGCTTATAATTACCTTATATAAATATTTACTATTTTGTTATCTTTACATGAAAAACTAAAATGAAAAACATATGACAAAAGGTAAACATTGTTAGGAAAACTCAAAAGCAGTACATAAGTAACATGAAGGACGATGATGTATATGAACTATGTTACATAGAGTGGTGGGAGAAGGTCTCCCTTTAAAAAGTGATGAGTAGAGACCTATAGAAAGTGAAGGATGGAACCAAGCGGATAGCCGTGGGAAAAACATTTCAGGCAGAGGGAACGGTGAGTGAAAATAGGGCAGTGAGATGAGAGCGTGTTGGCCGTTGTCCAAGAACAGATGGCAGATCAGTGGAGCTGGAGAAGAGCACACAAGAGGAAAATGGTGTGAGATGAGGTCAAAGGAGTCGCAAAGAGCCAGGGCCTGATAGAGTATGGCCTTTCCCTGAACGAGATGAGAAGACTTTGGAGGGTATTAAGTAGGAGATTGGCGTGATCAGACTTACTTTTTAAAAGGATTACCCTTGATGCCTTCTGGGAGAAATACTGCAGGGGACCAAGGGCAGAAGCAGTAAGACCAGTGGGAATTTGTTGCTGTTTATTTTGTTTTGTCTTTTAACGCAGAAGATATTGTAGCATGTTTTCATGCTGATAAGAATGAGTGGACATTCTTTGTAATTTCTAATCTATCTTTGTCCATCTTTAATATGTTTATTTAAGTAACCAGTCCATGAGGGCTGGAGTTTTTATTTTCAAAGATATGTATCTTTCCCTTCTGCATTTTATTCCTTTTTGATATTTTTCCAAGCAATTTTATCATACTAATTTGGCTGTTTATTTTCTGATTCCTGATCATGGTAGCTTGATTATACATGTATTTTGTAAGTATGAGTTGTGAGCTTATGTTTAGCAGGGAGTTATAGAAATCCCAAGAGTGTTGACTTGATGATGTTTCTATTCGTGAATAATTTGCATTTGCTTCTAATTACCCTAGGGTCAAAACAAAAACTAATCTTTTTTTTTTTCCTGTTGAAGTTGTTTTATTTGAATTCAAGTTAGTTAACATACCGTGTAGTCTTGGTTTCAGGAGTAGAACACAGTGATTCATCACTTCCATAGAACACCCAGTGCTCATCCCCACAAGTGCCCTCCTTAATGCCCATCGCCCATTCAGCCCATTCCCCCACCCACCTCCCCTCCAGCAACCCTCAGTGTGTTCTCTGTATTTGAGAGTCTCTTATGGTTTGCCTCCCTCTCTGTTTTTATCTTATTTTACTTTCCCTTCCCCTCTGTTCATCTGTTGTATTTCTTAAATTACACATATGAGCAAATCATATGATATTTGTCTTTCCCTGACTGACTTTTTTCGCTTAACATAATACACTCTAGTTCCATCCATGTTGTTGCAAATGGCAAGATTTCATTCTTTTTGATTGCCAAGTAATATTCCATTATAATATATATATATTATCTTCTTTGTCTATTCTTTAAATTAATTGTTAGCTTGGAGTTTCCCAAACCTTGGAAGAATTTCCCATTCAAAGACCATAAAAATGAGGCATCTGGGTGGCTCGGTTGGTTGAGTGTCTGTCTGACTTCAGCTCGGGTCATGATCTCACAGGTTGCGGGTTCCAGCCCCCTATTGGGCTCTGTACTGACAGCTCAGAGCCTGGAGCCTGCTTCAGATTCTGTGTCTCCCTCTCTCTCTCTGCCCCTTCTCTGCTTATGTGTGTGCGCGCTCTCTCTCTCAAAACTAAATAAATATTTAAAATAATTTAAATTTGTTAGTTGTAGATTTATTGTAGATTTTCTTCACCAAGTTGAGGAAGTTCCATTCATAGTGTACTGACTTTTGCTTTTAGATGATGTTGAATTTTGTCAAATGTTTATTCTACATGTATTGAGATGGTGTTATGGTTTTGCCTTTTTGGGGGGCTGTTAATATGGTGAATTACATGCTAGATCATTTAATGTCAATTAAATTTGCATTCCTGGGATGAAACCTATTAGTCATAATGTTTTTATACCTATTATATACTGCTGAATTTATTCAAAGTTTGTTACGAATTTTTGCATCTATATATATATGAGAGATATCGGTATACAGATTTTCCTCTACTTCACAATAGGGTTACATCCTGATAAACCTATTGTAAACTGAAAATATTATGAGTCAAAAATGTATTTAATATACATAACCTACTGATCTTAGCCTAGCCAGAATACTTATATTAACCTATAGTTGGACAAAATCATCTATCACAAAGCCTATTTTTAAAAATCTTTGTTTTTATTTTTCTTAAGTAAACTCCATGCCCAATAGGGGATTTGAGCTCACGACCCTGAGATCAAGAGTCACATCCTCTACTGAATGAACCAGCCAGGCGCCCCAACACAAAGCCTATTGTAATGGAGTATTGACTATCTCATGTAATTTATTGAATACTGTACTGAAAGTGAAAAACACAATGGTTGTGTGGAGACAGAATGGTTGTCAGTACGTCAGTTGTTCACCCTCGTGGTTGTGTAACTGACTGGGAGCTGTGTCTCTCTGCCCGGCATCACGAGAGAGGATCATACTGCATATCACTAGCTCACAAAAAGATCCAAATTCAAAATTCCAAGTACAGTTTTTACTGAACAGGTAGTGCTTTCACACCATTTTACAGTTGAACCATTGTAAGTCCAACCATGGTAAGTCAAGGAAAATCTGTAAAGTTAAAGAAATTTTTTTTGGTATCAGAGTAAGACTAGCTTCATAGAATGAGTTGGGAAGTAGCCCCTTTGTTTCCATTTTCTAGAAAAATTTGAATCAAAATGGTATTATTTCTCACTTAAATGCTTGGTAGAATTCACCAGTGAATCCATCTGGACTTGGAGGTTTTTTCATATTAAAAAAAATCTATAAATGAAATTTTTAAAATATATATTTGACTAGCATGTGGTTATAATTGGTGTTCCATTTTAAGTGCAGTAATGTTTTATTTCATCCATATTTCCACGAAATCCAGGTGTGTATTTACATTTGGACAGTGACTAAAGGATACATATCGATTTTATATTATTTCATGGCTTAATAATAATATATCAGTTTAAAGATATGCTACCTACTTTCTGGCCACTTTTTTTTCTCTCTAGCTAAGAGATCTTGCTGAGTGGCATTTCAACATTCATCATTTTTCAGTGTTAGTCTAATGTGGTAGAATTCTGGAATCACCTGATTTCATGCTGAAGCATCTAATATGAATTATGGATCTTTGATTTGTATTAATGTAAGTAAGTTTCTAATTTTGATATATTACCCAGGTTGGGGAAGGAGGTGAGGTAAAGAGTGGGGACTATTCTTGCTATATTTCTGAGGGAGTTGTGGTGACTTAGTGATTATGCATATTGAATGGTACCCCAGTTTTAAAAATATAGTGTTAATGGCCACAGTCATAATAATTATGCCAATGTTTTCCCACAGGTTAAGAAATCACTGTTCATCATATAGGTCAAGATAAAAAGGGCATCCCCTTGCCCTACCCCTCTAAGGATCAATATTAATGGCAGGGGTGAAAGTTTACACCTTTGATAGAATCAACAATTGCAGAAATAACTTCAAATGAGCTCTGATCTAACGGTAAGATGACAGACGGATTGCTTGTGTTGCTGGGCAGAATATGCTGGTATTAAGTAATATCCTAATGAAGGAAGTTCAAACACACAGGTATGTACGTTCCTCCTCCCTTTTCCAAAAGCATCTGAATATCTTAATTCCAACTTTCTACATAGTGTTAAAAATTCAACTGAGTAAATTTGAAAACCAAATCAGCTTTATTCAGTAATTGATGAATCGGGCAGCATTGCATCTAGCAATAGAAAGGAGCTCCACCAAGCTGTAGAAAAGAAAAACTTTTTAAATGCATAAGGGGGATGGAAAATGGAAAATATTAGCAAAGAATGCGTTGTTTCAGGCAAGGTCACCTTCCTAAGAGGAAGGAAGGGCCTCTTGGGTGGATTACCTCACTAGTGCTAACCAGGTAATTGTAGGGTGACTGGTTAAAGGTTATATTCCTGAGGGGTTGAAACTACAATTTCATTAGGTATCAAGTCAACGTTTGTCGGCATGATGTTTAGCATAAGTGACTCCATTTGGGGCCTATTATCTCCTTTTGTAGCAATAATAAAATATTCCATGGAAACTGAGAGTTAACAGAGGAGTTCATTTTTTTCTAATCTAACAAATGCATATTGATCTAATTAATTAAAATAAACAAATGCTGTGTATTATATATCAAGCACTAAGTGCAAGGATTTGTGCTTAATATACCGAACAGTCTAAGAATATTGGTTTGCTCTTCTGAAACTTTAAAAATGGTTTTAGTCACAGTGATAAAGGATATAAACATGCCATAATATATAAAGGCAAAGTTCTATCCAAAACTAGGGAATTTTCTCTGAATTTTTACCTTCAAGGGATGTTCTGGGGGGTAAGTAATTTTTTATCGTTCCCAAGAATGACGTATTTATCAACATGCCAGGTATGTTAAAGCCTGTCACCACCTGACACCAAAAAGAGTGGAAGACCAGAAAAGTGAAGTGTGTGGCAATGTGTTATCAAAATAAGCTAGCCAATTTAACCCTTTATTTCTCAAATTAAAAAAAATAAATAAGAGTAAGATTTGTGAGTTTTCATTTAGAAGATATTTCCACTAGTTATTATATGTTGAAAATAACTTATATAGGAAATATTACTACAGAAGATCAATAAACTATAATAACCTCTTTAGGGACTATGAGAAGACAATTTATCTTCATTTCTCTAACCTAGCATGGTAACTAGTATTCCTCGTCTTTATTTATTCTTTCAGGAATTTATTCATTTACCATTTATTCATTCCTTTCTTAGGGAGAGCCACTCCCACTTAGACTAGTTATGTCTGTTGTAAGCTCCGATAGCACCTTATTCTGTATTTCCCCTCTGACTCTCTCACACTTGCAATCTCCTGTTTACTTGCCCATCCTACTTACTCAACTGTGAACTTCCCGACTGGAGAGGTTGACAAGTGCTGCCATTTATTTAACACATGGTACACACCGGATGCTCTCCTTTGTTTTCACGTCTATTATAGCCAGATCAATCATATGAAAACCCGTTTGGGGTGGGTATTACTATTTCTATTTACAGACAGGGAAACGGGATTTCACAGAGATTAAGATCTATTTTATTTATTCATTTATTCACTCATTTATCAAATGCCTACCAACTCTATCAGTCTCTGGGGATACATTAGATCAGCTAAAGCAGGCAAGGTTCCTACCTTCATAGAACTTACTACTTAGTTTTAGGCACAGACTTTAAACAAATGAAACACATTTCTATAAAATTGCAATGAGGGTTATGAGACTGAAGAATATATGATGAAGAATTGATATTTACAGGGAAGTCACTGAAATCTTTCCTAAGGGAATGGACATGTTATTTGAGCTTTGAAGGACATGTAATAAATAGCCAGGATAAGACATGAAAAAAAAAAATTTCTGAGCAGAGTGAACAATACAGGCAAATACCAATGCGGCCATAGGAAATATTATTGAAATTAAATGAACAGTAGCAGCGAACATTTGGAGAATGTATTTTACAAACAAATTGTGTGGACTAATGTATTGCATATACCACAAGTAAAATTTATAGACATTTTGAAACTATAATTAGCATGGTATGTTTCTGTGACTTTGGTGTGAAATTGAAGATATCCTATACATTCAGTACCAAAATAAATAAATTCTAACACAGTGTTAAATAACTAGAATTTGTGAAATCAAAATTGAGTGTGAGTTGATCTATCTAGACTTCAGCAGTATTTGTTTTAGAAGATTTCCACTCAGAGAGAAAAAATCCTTTACTTTCACTTTTACACAGAACCTCAATTGTTGCTTGCCATTCTTTGGTTTTCCCTTCCCTCCCATTTGGAAAGCTATGTGACAATAGCAAGTCATATTACATTAGAAATTCCAAAGAGTAGGTGTCTAGGCAACAGAATGGAAAATAAATGAAGGACTATATCTAACTGTCTTTTTGCTGCTCTCAATCTATAATTTACTTTAACATGGCTATTTATCATGAGGATATCTATGCAATGGATGTAACAGGCAAGGATAACTGATAATGGCTCAGTGAATGCATTTTGGTTGTCTTTCTTATGTTCAAGTGCATATTCAGAGCTGTGTATTCGGCTAGAAACTATGCTGTTCCATACAGGGTGATTTCATGCATGCGTTTGTAAGTGTGTATGTGTATATGTGTGTGTGCTTTTCTATGGCAATGATATTAAAATATATTAGCACTTCTTTAGCTATCATAAATATAGTTATTTGATACTCTCAGTGTGACTAATTACAGATTAGGAAACTGAGAGCAACATTAGTAATGCACATCCACTATGTTCCAAGTATGGTACCAGTCCCTTAGGCTAACTATTTATTATGTAACCCACCCAGTTGCCTTTGTGAGCTAGGTTATTATTGTCTCTATTTTACTGATGAGGACAATGTGAGTCTTGGAGGTTAAGGAATTTTCTTGATGTCTCCTAACTAGTTAGTTGATAAGGTTGGATTATAATATAGGGGTGTGTGCCTCCAAAGTTTATATATATCATACTATCATCTCAGAAAACTCACGTGACTCTCCATACATCATAGAATAGTAAGCAGTGGTACTGGGACTCTCACCACATGCATGGACAACTCTTGGTTCTATTTGGTAAATATAGTGCATATGATAAGATGCAATGTTAGACCTCTTACTAAATTGCAATACCATTTTGAGAAGAAAATGATAAATTTTAAATTGTCAGGTTTAAATTATTTTGAATATAATGATTAAAATGTTACAATTGGATTTCAAAGGAAATCTTTAGTTAAAATAATCACATGCACTCCTGAGTTTCTGGTCATTTATTAGGTGTTAAACAAATGTTGACTTTGGTTTGGAATTATTTTACTGAAAATTAAATAAGCTTCCTGCTTGAGCTTATTTAATTTATATGGAACACTTCCCTTGCAGCTCTGTATGTTAGATGTCTATTCTACCAAAGGACCATTTTGTGTTATAGCCCAGGATACAATTATGGGTGTAAATCACAATTTAAATGAATAATAATATAAATTACTCAAATTGATGAAATAATGTTATATAGCCATTCTCCTTGATTGACATGCGTTAACCATTTATCACTAAAAGAAACTATATCATATTAACCCTATGGGCATTGATTTGTGCTGATGGGATTTTATTTCCCTCTAATCATTAGTCTTATGTATGTATGTATGTTCCCATTGTACTTTTCAACAGAAACTCCTCTATTTATGCAGAAAACAACTGCTGCCTTAAGGTAGGTACTTATTTTTTTATGGGATGATTTTATTTATTTATTTATTTATTTATTTATTTATTTATTATCAAGTTAGCTAACATATAATATAGTCTTGGCTTCAGGAGTAGATTCCCATGATTCATCACTTACAGATGACATCCAGTGCTCATCCCAACAAGTGCCCTCCTCAATGCCCCCTCCCATCCCCCACCCCCATCAACCTTCAGTTTCTTCTCTTATGGTTTGCCTCCCTCTCTGTATCTTATTTAAGTCTCTCAAATTCCACATATGAGTGAAATCATATGATATCTGTCTTTCTCTATTTCACTTAGCATAATTACCTCCAGTTCCATCCATGTTGTTGCAAATGTACACACACACACCCCCCACATATTCTTTATCCACTCATCAGTTGATGGACATTTGGGCTCATTCCACGCTTTGGCTATTGTTGATAGCACTGCTATAAACTTTGGGGTGCATATGCCCCTGTGAATCAGCACTCCTGTATCCTTTGGATAAATTCCTAGCAGTGCTATTGCTGGGTCGTAGGGTAATTCCGTTTTTAATTTTTTGAGGACCCTCCACACTGTTTTCCAGAGTGGCTGCACCAGTTTGCATTCCCAAGGTAGGTGCTTATTTTACGGGAAGCTCATGTTATCATCTTTCCTTTTAAGTCAAAGCATGAGGGGAATACTTAAGTAATTTTTGATAAATACACACAATGGAAAATTCGCAAGCCATTGTAAAGAATTTTGATGACACAGCAAAATGGAGAAAGTTGAAAATCAGAAAACAAAATTGTATTTGGAGACAGAAATTAGAACGATGACATTTTTTATTCCATATATTATACTTTTAATAATTTTCCAATGAAACAAATACTATTCAGTAAACTTAATTTTAAAACTTATGGCAACTAGGGAAAACTGAGAATCTGAGCATAATTTGATAAGCAGAGAATATAGGTTTTTCTTTAACTGAGTATTAATGCTGAGTCTCACTGAAGGTCTAGTTTATGTCTTCCTTTTTCTTTCTTTTTCTTCCTCCTTCCCTCTTTCTCGCTCCCTTTCTTTTCTCCCATGTTTATTGCATTGCTTAAAATACTTTTATCACTGTTTTATTATTGTAAAAAGAATGCAACTTCATTCCATAAATTATATCCTGGCCTTTT
Source organism: Panthera tigris (assembly GCF_018350195.1). NCBI lineage: Eukaryota > Metazoa > Chordata > Mammalia > Carnivora > Felidae > Panthera > Panthera tigris. The sequence goes on along the minus strand of NC_056677.1, from coordinate 120,388,007 downwards.
CTTCAAGGAAACAAATATCCATATGTCGATCCTTCTCTGTCTTCACCCACTTCTGTAATGTTCCCTCTTGTCATAGTCTTTTCTCTGTATGATTCCTCTACATTTTTGCTTCTCAGGCTTATTTCCACATGACCGATTCAATGTTTTGCGGTGATAATATCAGTCAGTACCAAATCTCGTGCCATTTTAAATTCTTTCATGACGTCTACGCTTAACCCATGTTCAGTGCTTATCTCATCCAATAGCCTCTGCATCATAATCTATTGTCTCATCTCAGTTTCTAACTCTTGCTTCTGAGAATATATGCTTGCTCTTGTTCAACTGAGAACCAAGAGCAGCGTATTTCTTTCTTTTTCTTTTATGATATATCTCTTCAAATCTGATACTCTTCAGACTTGCAGTTCAGAATAACAAACTGAATAAACATGCGTAACTCTTCTCCTCTTCCAGTCCCTGTTAAACTTAAAAGAGAATATGAAATTGAGGAAAAGAACTATCAGGGATATACACTACATAGAGGTATTATCCCCAAGTAGGAAACATCGATTACTTTTTCCAGAGTACAGTACAGAGCGTAAAAGACGGAAAGGAGCAGCGCAGCCCGTAATTGTGTGTGATGTTCGGCAGCACCCTGAAACAGCCTCAACCTCGGAACAGTAGAGCCTCGAAGAGGAGGGAGAGTGTCGGGTAGCTTGTGGGATCCAAATCCAGTGCATCAGTGTACTCGTATGAGCACCGGGAATGAGTACCCAGCTCCACCTCTTAGCATTTTCTCGACCTGGCCACCACTTGGTGCTGCCCTCATGAGTTCCTCACATGAGCAGTCACTTGGGTTGGAGAACAGTAAGCACGATGCTAACTAACTGAGAGCTTCTAGAGAAACCAAGAATTGCAGTCCTGTTCACTTTGAGTGTGCAGCTTAACTGTCACTTCCCTGGAGTGGGCTTCCTTGACCTCTGGACTGCTTGCCGCGGGTCAGAGAAAAGGGCTAGAAGCAAACATCCGGGACCCTAATTCGGACTTAGGGAGAGGAAAGCTGTGAGGTTTTCCCCTTGCCTGTGACTCCAGCCTCATCGAATGCCGCTCCTGATCTCGTACTCGTTCACTGTGATGACACTCTCGGACTCCTTCCGGTTCCTTGAGAATACCAAGTCCTTTCCCAACTCAGGGCCTCTCGCACGCTGTTAACATCTGACCGGAGTACCCTCTCCTCCACTTTTGCTTCCCAAACTCCTAATTGTAAATCTCAACTTCGATGTCCCTTGCTCCCCTAGGAATAGCCTGAATACCTAAATCCTAAACTTGCTTCTCAAATCCAGGATTCTGCTTAAGATAGTCCCGCTTCATTCCTTCACCGCATTTCTAGCAATTGGTAGTTATCTGTCTGTGTAGATATTTGTTAAATCACTATCGCTTCTGCTAGACTCTAAGCTTCACCGGGGCAGTGGTCTTATCTAATCACTTTGTCTCTAGCATATAGCACAATGTCTAGTAAGTACTGAAGAAATATCTGTTAAATGAATTTGTAATTGCATGTATTTAACTCCAACTCTTGCTCTCCTCCTACTTCCAGTGGGGGAAAAAAGTCCTCAGGTTTGGCAAATGAGCAAATTAAAGTTAGCAAATAATAAATTTATACAATAATAAATTCCTATGATAATAAATTAAAGTTTTCTATTTTCTTCTCAGTTAGGCCCAAAATATCGGGAAGAGTTTCATAAAATCTGAGACAGAATCTATCACAAGAACTATGTCATTTCTCTTAAATTTATTCTCTGGTCAAGTTAATTTCATAGTGAATTATTTCAAATACATAAAGGTCTAATAGTTTTGATACTACTTAGACTGTTCCAAAACATAGAGAATGAGAGTTGCCTATTTTCTTAGGAAATTGGCAAAATGCTAATACTGAAAAATAGCAGACAAGAAGAAAATCCCAGAAGATTTGAATATATAAATCCTAAATAAAATATTAGTAAGAGAATCTATTGGTGCATTAAAAGATTAATTTAACACAGCTAAACAAGATTTATTCAGAATGTGGGGATTATTTAATACTGGGAAAGTATTAACATATCTATGTAATTCGCCGTATTAATAGGTCAATTCAGATTTGTTTCATTGTTGGTGACATAGGAATCGATGGATGCTTCTTTAACATGCTCAACTGTGACATACTGAAAACATTCTCGCTAAAATCAGAAATGAGGCAATGATGTTGACTGTCCTGCTTTCCTGAAAGTTCTAAAAGTACTAGTCAATGGAAACAGCAAATAAACAAGAGGATAAAGTAACAGGTAAATATTAGAAAAGAGAGCAGAAAATAAAAATAAGCATCATGTGCAGGTGATGGGAATGTATACTAGGCAATCCAAAGTATAAATCAACTGAAAACTGCTAGACAAAGAGAAAATTTAGTATGTTGGTTGATCACAAAGGTAATATATGAAACCAATAGCTTGGGGCATCTGGGTGCTCAGTCAGTTAAGCATCCAACTTCGGCTCAGGTCATGATCTCACAGTTTGTGGGTTCAAGCCCTGCGTCGGGCTCTGTGCTGTCGGCTCGGAGCCCGGAGCCTGCTTCAGATTCTGTGTCTCCCCCTCTCTCTGCCCCTCCCCTGCTGGTGCTCTGTCTCTCTCTCTCTCAAAAGTAAATAAACATTAAAAAATTAAAAAAAAAACCAATAGCTTTTCTACATACAAATGGTAGATATTCAGAAAACATGGGACAGATTGTCTTTTCCATAGCAGCAACCTGATAAAACAAAAAGGAATGCTATTAACACAAATTATACAGAACCTATAGAAAAAAATGCAACTAGCATAGGAGTTTCAAATAAAAAAATCAGCAAATATAAAGCACCACCACTTGGAAATTTTGAAACTCTTTTTAAATAACTCTTAGAATAAAGGAGTAATCCAAACTTTAATGTTTGACTTTATAGGAAATCACAGGAATTAATCACACTGCAACTTAAACCACAGAGAATGTGACACATTCTGTAGATAGAGAAGAATCAATAGCTTTAAATGTGCTTATTTTAACGCAAGAAGACTTTAAGCATTCAATGCAAGAAGCTAGGAAATAAAAGAAACTTAAGGGTAGCAAAAAGTACGATTTGAAAAAAATACCGGAGCAATTCATTAAATTTAATTGCCAAAAGAATAAAATTGCGGAATCACTAAATAAAAGGATCTGGGTTTTGAAAATAGCCATGAAAGACGAATGGATAAGTTTAAAGAAGCAATAAAAATGAAAGAGTAGAGATATATAAGATTCGTTATTTTTAAAGGTCAGTATTGTAGCCACAAATAAAATATGATAATAAGTATGTACTATTCTAGGCTAATACATTTGAAAGCTCCGATTAAAAAGGTTATTTTCTCAACAAATGTATATAGTATCAAAAATGGTGCAGGAGACTTTCAGGCAAGGTTATCCTTTAAGTCTGTGTTTTTATTTTCTCCTCTGCTTCAAATATATATTCCTATAGCAATGTGGGTTTTTTTTTTATGCAATCACACATTAAAAAATTCATCACTTTCTAAAAATGATATGATATAAATGGAATATATAAACAGTTCAATAGAATGTAAATGCTATTATATAGATTAGATATCTTGATTTAAGAAGAAATAAAAATCAGAGAGTTTCAGTTAAAGATATTAAAAGTCCAAATACACACAGACTGTTTTGTTGGTGGTAAACTTTTAACTCCAAAGTAACAGTCAGGAGCCAGGTGCTCCATAATATACACTTTTAAAACCTACCAACCCTGCACAACTTCTTTCCTAATACTTCTGTAGGAATATTCTCCCTTTTTTGCATGGTGCAAAGTATCTTTTCTCTTGAGTTTTCTATCTCGCAATACAGATTAGGCACATTCAGTTAGTGTATTTTATCATTTACAGGATATATACTTTTATTTTTCTTTGCTCTTTCCCCATTACATGAGCCCTGCTGTGAATGTGCATACAGTCTTGGAGTTTATGGTCTGATCAGATGGATTAACCGTATTAACTTGGGCTCCTAGAGAGCAATTTTATTGTTGCTCATAAATATTACAGGTTCTAGATCTCAGGCCCGAGGAACTTCTCTTCAAAGGTGTATTCCTTGAGCTCCATTCCTTTTATTTCATCAAAGTGCCTATCTCTTTATTTCCTAAGTTTTCTGTTAACTTGTTTCTCAAATTGCTTCTTGTACACACACACAAGAATTCCTAAATGTTATTCTTGAATCAAAAGAACTGAGAAGTCCTCTGTTTCTTTCCTATCATTTATGAAAGTTTAAATCTAAATATCCTTTTATTTTGCTTATTTGAATACAAATTGTAGGAACTTACAATAATCACAAAATAATAAAAATAGACTAATTCAATTTTCTATGAGAACTGACCCAGTCTTCAATGCTTTCTCTTCTCAACGCCTCCCTCCACACACATACACATAAACGCCATCTGCGTGGACTTAATAAATTAAAGCACTGAGCATTTGTAGTCACCACCATCCGTGCAATATCAAGATATCTATTCAAATATGTGTGGACTCCTGCTTCTAATAATGTCCCATTTGGTAGGGAAAATTTGTAAGCATATAATAGAGAAACTGTGTGGCAGGCACAATGATGGTCCCCGAATACGTCCACACTGTAATCCTTGGAACCTGTAAATGTGTTCATTTACATGCCAAAAAGGACTTCAGTATGGAATCGTACCTATGTACAGTTTAATGAATAGATGAAATTCAGGCTACCGACTTTGAGATAAAGAGGTTATCTAGAACATTCATGTTTTCACTCTACGACATGAGCTCTTATAAGCAAAGAACTGTCTCCCGCTGGAGACAGAAGACATGGGGCAGAAGGCAACGTCAGAGTAGCAATGAGCCACGGGACGGGGAATGGGATCGCTCTTCAGAAGCTGAGAACGACCCCAGCCAGCAGCAAGCACGGAATCACGGACCTCAGTTCCACGGGCGCAATACCAGGAACTGAGCTCTGCCAACCGACTCAACGCGTGTGGCATGGAGCGCAGTCTCCCGCGAAGCCCCTAGTGCAAAACACGGACCTGCCGACACTGCAGTTCTAGCTCAGTGAGACCCGAGTGGAACTTGCATCCTACACATCTATCATACAATGACTGGATGCTGTTCTAGGTTAGTTTGTTACAGGAGCAATAGAAAACTAATCTATACGGCATCCTATCACAATTGGATGAAAAACAACCGTAAAAAAATCACGGTGACCATGCTTCAGCACTACGGAAGAAATGGTAAACTTTGCTCTTCTCTTGGAGTCACTTATGCTATATATGCATACACTGACCATCCCGAGAGAAAGGCAAGGAAGTGGGGACAGGCTCTCAGCTACAGGGCAGAAGTGGGATAGGCGTTTTAGAGTTTACTGACACCTTATTTACAAAATGTACTCAGAAGCAGAGTAAATTTAGCAATGTTCTTGCTTCAGAGACACATATTTGGGCATTTAATGTTAGCTCTTATAATTATGATGTCCTTGCTTTGAGTCACCGGATTGTTACGATTTGCTGCAATTTATAATTAGGAGCACATTTGTATTTGTTTTCGTTTTTGGTTCTCAGCATAACTTTGGGAGATAGATCAGGTGGATGGCAACCATCCATTTAGAGATGAAGAAAGTAAGGTACACATAGGCTCCATGTTTTGTAGAGGGTCACAGACGTAGTATCAAGCAAGGATTTAAACTGCCATCTGAGACTATTCCATGGTCTCTATTCTCCCTTAGAGAAGCGCAGTGGAGAAATCTGCCTGAATTTTCCAGGTGTTTCTCCCTCCTTTTCTTTTTCATATGTTGTCTATCAATCTTTCATCCACTAGTTTCTTTTACTACAACTTTAATCCCTGCCCAAATGTATGTCTCTACATGTTCTAAAAGGAAAATTCAAGTTACAAAGCCATGGAAGTGTTCTTTTCTGAATTTTCTGAAAATTGAAAGTGTATTTTTTGTCACTGAAATGGTTCTCTAAAGAAAGTTCTCCTCTTCAAATACTGCTGTAACTATCTGTGGTGTCTTAGTATTTGAATTATTTGCTATTAGATGTGTATGCATTCTAGGAGAAAGCATTAGAGGGTGTATCTATATCAGGGTCCTAATTTATATCGGGATGTCAGGAAAATTGGCTTGAGGATGCGACCATTAGGGTGAGATATGAAGGAAGAAGACGAGTTAGCCAAGTGAGGAACAGAAGAAAAGAAAGAAAGCCAGTGACCTTGGACACCGTGACTGAGAGGCAAGTGGGGACCTGAGAGGAAAGCGGGCACTGGAACATGCTGGGCCTTATTGGCCATATTAACGACGCTGGATTTTATCCTAAGCATATTAGACCCTTATTGAAGGGTTTTAAGCTAAGGAATGGTACGGTTAAATTTATTTTTGAAAGGTTACCCTGGCCATTATGTGAATAATGGTTTGGAAGAAGACTTGAAAAATCAAGGACGTTACATAGGCTTTTGGATTAGACCACTAGGAACATCAAGGATGATACCGCGTTTTGGCTTGAGCAACTGAACGAATGGAAGTATCATGGATTAATTACTATGAGGAAGACGGGAAGAGGAGCAGGAGGGCAGAGAAAATCAAGACGTTAGTTTTGAATGTGAAAATCTGAGCTATCTAGGAGACCTCTATGTGGAAATGCCCAGTAAATACTTTTATGGCGAGAGAATCCCAGGCTAGAAATAAAAATTGGGGATCATACGTACATAGGTTGTCCCAAACGATTTGGCCACGGATGAGCCAGACTAGGTAGAGAGTATGAGGTGAGAGGAGGCCTATGGGGAAGGTAGCTCCCCATGAGAGAAAGATAGGTTGACAATCTTGTATTAGTATTCTGAAATCACCAAAGCCATGAAAATATATTTTAACAACTTAATTGTCAGAACTTGAACTGATCCCAACTTACACAATGGCTGAATCTAACTGGCACTAATGTGAGGCTTTTTATGGTCTATTTGTCTGACAGGTAAATATTTAAATGTGGATATGGCTTTAAACCCAAATATTGATGTGTTCAATCAGAAGTTGATGCTCCAAACCCCGCTAGGGTATTAGGACATACATAATATATGTTCTGTGTTACTTCCTAAAATCTAATATCTGATTTCTGCACGATGTCTAGTCCCAGGGGTTTTAGATAAGGCACTCGTAGCATGTGCTGGCACACAGAAGGACAAAAGAATATGGCACATGTCGGGAGTAAAATGTGGAATGGTGATAGATGAAGCCAAAAATACAGGAAGAGGAAAGGCCATGCAGGTCTTTGTAAGTCATATTAAGGAATGTGAGTTTTAGATTAAATCCAGTAAAACTATTGGTTTACTTTTTGTAGGAAACATTTTTATTCCTCTTCTATAAACAGTGAACCTGAGACTCAGACAGGATAATTAACTTGCCCCAGGCCACATGGCTAATAAGCAGTTGGATTTTTTCACCCAGGCCAAATAATTCTAGAGGCCCCACTCTCAACCACAGTGCGTAATAATCAGTGTGAAGTGACAAATCTTTTATGTATTCTGAGTAGTGTATTTGTGTGTGCGTATACGTATGTGTATTTGCTCCTTTTTTGGTTTTTACAATTTTATTAAGGTATAATTGACAAATATCAAATTGCACATAATGTGCAATTTCATATGTGTTCAACCACAAATTAATCATAATAGTCTAGATAATGAATAGTTTCATCACCCATCCTCCCTAACTACTTCTGGGCAAAAATCAGATCTGCTTTATATCACTACAGATAAATTGGTATTTTCTAGAATTCTTTTTGTAAATGGCATAACAAAATGTGTATTTTTTGTGGCCTAGCTTCTCTGGCTCAGCGTATTAATTTTGAGATTCACTCAAGTTGTGGGAATCAATAGTTTATTCCCTTTTATGGCTGAGTGGTATTCCATTGTCTGGATATTGAGTTTTTTCCTAGTTTTTGGCCCCGAAAAATAAAGCTGGTATGGACATTCATACAGTCTTTGTATAGTCAGGTTTTCAGTTATTTTTGTTAAATATCTTGAAGTGGAATGACAAGGCCGCATGGTAGACTGCATGTTTAACTGTATAAAACAAACTGAAACTTTTTGCAGAGTGATTTTATCAGCAGCGTATGAGAGTTCCTTCTGCTTCACCATCACCGACCCTTGGTATTCTCCGTCTTTTCAGTTCTGCCCCTTACAGCAGTATAGTGGTATATCCTTATGGTTTACTTTGTATTTCCAGGATAATTAGTGATGTTTAGCATCTCTGCATGTGTTTATTAGCCATTTGTGTATCTTTTGCGAAGTGCCTGTTTAAATAGTTGCCATTTTTATTGGGATGTTTGTTTCCCTGCGATCGAGTTATAAAAATTCTTTCCATTTTCAAATGGCTTCAGGGTTTAGGCTGAGATTTTTATAACTAATTCAAATATAATTTCAGTTTTCTTAGCCTTTACTACACTGATTTGGGTTTGTACTGTGCACACATGGTTTAGGTTTGATGTTGAGACTTCTGTGGCTCCACACACACGGGGGTTCGTGTTTTTCTGGCTCTCTCTTCTATATTTCTCCCTTGCTCTTTTCCTTGCTGGGGCTCCTTTCTTTGGTTTCTCTGGAAAGTCAATGCGGTTTCTACCGGAGTTGCAAGCCCTACACTGCACTACAAATGAGGCCTGTCCTTGGGGCAAACTTGAGTGGGGACAAGAGGGGAGAAAGGGAGCAGGCAGTGGAGACGAGAGGCAGAGAAGAGACAGAGACAGACAGACAGACACGGGTATTGATCTCCACACAGGTCACTTCTCCAAGTTTTGATTACTCTTCACAATCCACAGAGTTGACTTCTTTGTTCCATAAAACAGCAGACAAAAGTTTGTTTGTGTTTTTCATGGTAAAGCCGGGAGTCGCACCCTAAGGAATGCTAAGAAAAAGAAACAGGCAGTGCTCATCCTGTGATTTCCAAATAAACTTTTAAAGCCTTTGGAAGGTACAATTTTTAAAGGAAAGACTTTTGAGTTGCAATAGCCTGGGCCTTCTCAGCAGCAAGATTTGAGGTTCTGACTTTAAATGTTGATATAGAAGAATGTCTTTCAGATTACAATAATACCACTGATTGATCAAAACTAATTGTTCCTGCCTGAGCAGATCAGATAGGATCTTTCCAGCTGGGGAGAAGGGCACTATTTGTGGGAAAGGAAGAGAGATAAGACCTCTGGGAAGAGACCCCAAGATATGCCCCAGTTCTTTGGGTTTAGTTCTAAGATAAGTACTAATAGAACTCCCCCAAAAAGGTTGGGGACTTTAAAATTGAGAGGACTTGCCTCAAAGAAGGACAAGTCTAATGGATTTCCAGGCAACCCTGAAATATAGCCATTATGTATACTAAAATGACCAAGGAAACCATGAAGTGATTGAATTTACCTGGAACACTATATATAGTTTTCTGTTATCAAGGGCAATAGGTTCTTGAGATAAAATCAATTTAATTAGGTAAAAATAATTATACCTGATTATGTCAGTAAGTGCCTATTATAACTGACAAATGTCAAACTGGGCGTATCAATTTATCAATCAGACTGTATTGTATATATTACATATGTCAATATTCATCAAATCTTAAATTTTATATAAAGTGTACATATATATACATATAAAATATATATGTATACGTATGTATATACATGTATGTATATATGTAAAATATAATCCCCTAGGGACTATACTGGAATTGGAATAATAAAGTGATAACAGCCTTTACTGTGTTAATGTCAGTGGCCATAGGATTTTGGATAAATCAGGATTGCCAAGGGTCACTTCAAAGTTAGAGAGCCTGGGAAAGAGGAAGTAATTCAAGTGAAGCAAGGAACATCTGATACCTAACTTAATGCCTTTTTAGTGATTTATTCATTAATTATGTCTTTACTTCCAAAAACAGTATGAGTCATTTCACAATAAAGACACAGATTTTAAAAAGTTATCTCATTTTGATACAATAAATTTAAAAATCGAGACATTATGTGAAAATTTTTGTACGCTTTCCCTTTCCCCCACTACACCCCAACACGTGTGTGTACCCACGTACACGCACACATGCTCAGCCAAATCCTGGCAAAAGAAAATGAAAATATTTCACATGCACATTATTTCTGAAGTTCCCCCAAAATGATGAATATCAGAACTTTCACTTCGTTAAAAATGTCAGCACTCCTGTTATGAGGGTATAAAATTTGTTTCTGAGCCCTAAACCTGGAAAGAATTTGTCCTTTGGTCCTTTAGATATACTGGACATTGACTAGCAATGAATAACATTTTTACCCTTCAAAAGGTGGAAATATTCCTAATGTGATTGCTGCTTTATAGAGGTCATTGAACTGATGGCGTAATCATAAATTGTTAATCTTTAAGGAAATTCTATGGGATCAGAGACAGAGAGATAAGATTAAGGTTTGTAGCTTCTGGGAGTATTAAAGATAACACTTGGAGACTGGAGAAGAGTGAATGGCTGACGTATCTCTTCCAGTCCTGCTTTTCAAAGTGCTGTCTAGAGACTGGGAACATGGATGCTTAGGAACTTACTAGAAATGCAGGATCTCAGCCTCATCCTACACATACTGAAACAATCTTTCCTTTATTCTAATAAGATGTCCATTTAAACACAATAAAGTACGCATGTTTAAAATTCTAAATTTGATGAATATCGACATACCTATACACCCATGAAACCATCACCACTGTCGAGAGAGTGAACATATCCATCACCCCAAAAAGTTTCCTTGTGTCTTTTGCATTTTCCCCACTCCCTGCACAGCAATAGTTACTTCATTTGTTTCCTTTTGCATTGCATGTACACGGTCACTCATCGATAGACATTTGGATTGTTGTTAAGTTTTTTGCTATTGCACAGGAAAACTAGTTCACAAGTGTTCATACTAGTTTTCCTGTGCAATAGCAAAAATTATGATTTCCACCTAGAGCGGAATTACTGGGTTTATATGTTTTAAAGGTCAGATTCTTGACATCTAGTTTGCCTATAGAATAAATGGCACGCATTTAAACTTTCCCTTTGAATCTATATGCTTTGATAAATGTAAATAATCGTATCATTACTACCACAAACAAAATATATAATATTTTTTGCCAAACTGAAAAAATGTCCCCATGTGCCTTTTTCTAGTTAATCTTTTTTTTTTTTTCCTTATTCTAAACTCCTAGAAACCACAGATGTATCCTTTAGTTTTATCCTTTCCAGAATGTCATATGAATGGGATCATGCAGTATATTTTGAATCTGGCTTTTTTCATTTAGCATAATGCATTGGAGATTCACCTCTGTTGCCGTGTGCATCAGTAATTTATGTCTTACGATTGCTGAAATATATTCCATTGTATGAATATAAAACCACACTTGATTCATCCATTCAGCACATGATAGATCTTTTAGATGTTTCCAGTTTGGGGCAACTATGAATAAAGTGACTATGAGTAGTCACCTACAGACATTTGGGGAAACACACGATTTCATTTCTTTTGGGTAAATTCTTCGAAGTGGGATTGTGGGAATCTTCTGCAAAGTGCATGTTTTGTAAAGTGGTCTTAATTGCTTCATGTTCCCACAATTGGGGCATGAGAGTTGAAGTAACTCTACATTTTCATCGTAACACTCTGTGTCATCAGTCTTTTTAATTTGGGTGTTCTAATGTTCATACAGTGGCGTCTCATGGTTTTGATTCACATGTCACTGAGGATTAATGTTATTCCTCTTCTCCTGTGCTTTTTCATTAGCATATCTGTTTTTCATTAATAGGTCTTCTTTTATCAAGTGTTTGTTAAATCTGTTGCTTATTTTTTTTATTGGATTTTTTTCTTCTGATGATTATATTCTAAAATTTCTTGATATATTTTGTAAAGTAGTTCTTTGTTTGATGTATATGTCCTGAATATTTTTTCTCAGGCTGTAGCCTTTTATTTTTGTTTAACAGTGTATTTCAATAAGCAAAAAGTTCAGTTTTGATCAAGTTCAATTTATCAAAGTTTTATTTCTTTGGTTTATGCTTTTTATGTCGTATATAAGTAGTCTCAGCCTGCTCAAATCCAAAGGTTTTTTTCTCTATGCTCTCTTCTAGACATTTTGTAGTTTGTTTTACATTTATTTAGGTCTATGAACAACTTCAAGGTGACTTTTGTGTGTGGTATGATATTAGATTGAAATTGTTTTTCCCTTATATTCATCTGGTTGTCTGGACATCATTTGTTGTAAGGACTTTCCTATACACAGTGAATTGCCTTGGCACCTTTGTAAAAAGTTAATTGGCCGTCTATGTATGTCTATTTCTAGTTTGTCTATTCCATTTACGTACATCTTTTATTTCCCAAATACCGAACTCTTAATTACCATAGATTTATAATAAGTCTTAAAATTAGTAGGGGGGATTTCCAACTTGGTTCTTCTTTAGGAAAAAAAAAAAAAACCTTTAGCCCTTGTAGGTCATTCATATTTCTGTATAAATTTTAGCATCAACTTGTCAATTCCTACAAAACAGAAATAAGCAAAAGACTCCCAGAATTTTGACAGGGATTGCACTGATTCTGCAGATAAACTTGGGGAGAATTGATATCTTATAAACGGCGAGCCTTCTGATTTATGAACAAGGTACATCTCCCTATTGATTAAGGAGTTTTACAATTTCTTCAGCAATGTTTTAATTTTCATTGTAGAGTTTGTGAACAAATTTTATTAGAGTAATATCTAAGTATTTTTTGGTACTATTGTAAATATTTAGAAACTTTATTTTCTAAATATTTGCTGCTAGTATATCTAGATGTAACTGATTTGTTTATATTAACTTTGTATTTTGCAATCTTGACAAGTTCCCTTATTAAATCTGGAAGTTGAAACTGTAGTAGCTTTCAAATTTTCTATATTAACAATCATATTATCTGCAGTCAGGCCTGATTTACTTCTTCCTCTCTGAACTTCATGATTTCTTTTCTCATCTATGAATACAAGTAGCAAAAGTGGACATCCTTGCCTCAAATTCCAATTTTATGGAGAAATTATTCAGTTTTTCTTTATTAATTTTGATGTTAGATATCAGCTATAGGTTCTTCATTGATATTATTTTTTGAATTAAGTCCCCAATCCTATGTTACTCAGTTGTTTTTTTTTTTAAATCGTGCTTAGGAGCATCTAGTAACAAGATCGTATCATTCTCCTTTATTCTGTTATATGTAATTAATTTAAATTGATTAACTATTGAGTGTTAAACTCACTTTGCATTACTGAGATAAAACACATTTAGTCATGTTGCATTATATTTTTATATATTGGATTTTATTTGTGCCTGTGTTCATGATTTCATTGGTTTGTTAAAGACAGTGTCTTTGGTTTTGGAGACAGGTTGTGCTGGCTTAATAAAATGTTTCGGTTTTCATCCTTTTCTATTTTCTGAAGTTTTGTGTAAGAATTCTTCCTTGAACGTTTGGTAGAATTCACAAGTGAAATCATCCGGGTCTGGAATTTTGTATGTGTTAAGCTTTTGATAACTGATTATATTTCTTTACTAGATACATAAGATTTGTTATTCTTGTGTCATCTTCTGAATTTTGAATATTTCAAATAATTGGTACATTCACCAACACTTTTATTTTCTGGACTAAAATTATTTATAATATTAGCGTATTTTAGTATTTTTAAAATTTTATTTCAGGGAGAGAGAGAGAACACATGTGCAAGCAGGGGAGAGGGGCAGAGGAGCAGACAGGCGGGGGGGGGTGGGAGAGAGAGAGATACAGAGAGAGAGAGAGAGAGAGAGAGAGAGAGAGAGAGAAAGAGAAAAAGAAAGAATCTAAAGCAGGCTCTGTGCTCAGCACAGAGCACTATGGGATGTAGATCCCATGACCCTGGGATCATGACCTGAACCAATGTCAAGAGTCAGTTGCTCAACTGAATGAGCCACCTAGGTGCCCCCACTTCGTTTTAGTCTTGATCTCTAAAGATCTGTAGTGATTATCTAAAGTGATAGTAATGCCTTTATTTCTCATACTCCTGATTTGTGTTTTTTCTTTTTTTTTCTTTTTTAAAATTTCTTTTAATGTTTATTTATTTTTGAGAGAGAGAGAGAGAGAGAGAGAGAGAGAGAGCGTGCATGAGCAGGGGAGGAGCAGAGAGAGGAGACACAGAATCCGAGGCAGGCTCCAGGCTCTGAGCTGTCAGCACAGAGCCCGACGCCGGGCTCGAACTCACAGACTGTGAGATCGTGACCTGAGCTGAAGTCGGACGCCTAACTGACTGAGCCTCCCAGGTGCCCCTGTGTTTTTTCTTTTTATGGATCAATCTAGCTATGGGGTTTGTCAATTTTGTAGATCTTTGTAAAGGACCAGCTTTTGGTTTTATTAATTTTCTCCATTATTTGTCTCCTTTCTAGTTTGTTAATTTATACTCTTTATTATTTCTTCCTACTTGTTTTGGGTTTACTTTCCTCTTTGAAAAAAAAATTAATGTTTATTTATTTTTGAGAGAGAGACAGTGTGAGCCAGGGAGTGTCTGAGAGAGAGAGAGAGAGAGAGAGAGAGAGAGAGAGAGGGAGAGAGGGAGAGAGAGGGAGAGGGAGACACAGAATCGAAACAGGCTCCAGGCTCTGAGCTGTCATCACAGAGCCCCAACGCGGGGCTCAAACCCATGAACTGTGAGATCATGACCTGAGCCGAAGTCGGATGCTTAACCGACTGAGTCACCCAGGCGCCCCTCCCTGATAATTCTTACACCTCACGTTTTCTGGTTCACCTCTGTTGCTTATTTTTTCCTTGTAAAAGAATTGCATTTTCCTGGTTATTATTATGATGTGTTATTTTGAGTTTTATCCTGGACAATATAAATGTTATGTTGTGTAGGCTCCCGGAGGATGGTTGATGATTTTGTTTTTGGTGTCAGTTAATCTGATCAGATTCAAACTAAGCTCTACCTCATCTCCGATGGGCTGGTCAGTGGGTTCTTTAAGCCTTCCTTGTTTGAATATTCCCATGTGATTCCAATATATAGTCAAATTTGAGAGGCACTGCCTTATAGTATATTTATGTATCAATTGCCTCAAGAGTTTCATGTGAAGGGGAACAAAAGTTGCCACCCCCAAAAATAATCGGTTTGGCATAAGAATTATTTTTAAGAAACAGTAAACATAGGAAAAGCCCTGAAAATTAAGTAGAAGTTACCCTTTTATAAGAGACATTCACATTTAAATCTCCATTTGTAAGGGTGTCTCCCTTTCTGTACCAGGAGGGAGGGATGACTCTAAATCTCTAGAATCTCTTATCACGGAGAAGACCCCCCCAACTTAAATCTGCATAGCAACCTACCCTTGTTTACTCTGTTTTACCTGCTAGCCTCTCAAAACTAGCACCCCAAGTCCCCCAGATTTTTCTTTTGTCTTTAGCTATAGATGGTATTTAGGGTGGTGGCTTGGGTCACTTGGGTGATTTTTCAGTTTTCCTAGGTGTCTCCCATGCATGCAGGAAGTACACGTTATTAAACTTGCTTGTTTCTGTCCTGTTCGTCTGTCTCCTTATTACATCTCATCTGTCTGAGATCTCAGCAAAGATCCTAGCAAAATAGATGGAAAATTATTTTTCTCATCTACATACAACAGAATTCTATTTTAAGGTCAGAAGAAGTTATGTGAGAGTTAATCTGTCTAGATGTCTGGAAAGTAAATCTTAATCTAGAACAGTGTTTCACAAATATTGTATGGCACGGTGGCCACTTGTGTAAGGATCCCCCGTGCCTATAAATTCCAAATACTGGGGTGTTATCCCAAGCTAAAGCAATCAGAATATTTAGAGGTGGAGCCCAGGAAAGGACAGTTTAATAAGTTCTCCTAGGTAAATTATAGGCACATTAACGTCTGAGTGGTCAAGATTATGTCTTACTGTGAAAATAAATAGGCTTGAATTGTACTTTTATATTGCGTGAGATCGATCTTAAATTTTTACCACACTGGGCAGCATTTTTACTTCAACAATTACCTCGTAGACTTACTGTGCAGCAAGTTGGGAATTGTGAGACTGCTCATACTGCTGGACTTGTCTGCAAGTTGTCATGCTGTGGTTTTTCCAATGATGTGCTCATCTGTTTGGTTACTGCTATCTTTTTATCTGTAAGAGTATGCCAACTGGTTCTGACTAGGAAGTATTACATCAAATGCTTTGTGTATAAAGCATTCATTCTATTCATGAAATTTAGTTGTGTTTATTAGCGCTTCATATTTTGAATGTGAACATGTTCTGCAGAATTACTAGTATTTCAAATACTTCATGTAGAAATCGAGTACTTATTAATTTCAAATGTGATATATCAATTGGAGAATTTAGTTGCTTTCATTTTGACTCCAAGTACTGAGACAAATAGTGACTTTTACCTTTAACTATTTATTCATTCATTCCATGAAATTTGATTTAGCAAATATTAAGAGTCAAGGGGCTACAAAGAAGAGAACAGATACAGAGTATTCCATCAAGGAACTTATTGTCCATCTTCCAACAAGCTTTTAAGCCCCAGAAAGATAGGAACTGTCATATTCACCAGCACTTGCATATTGCTTGATACATTGAGAGTGGTCAAGAAATGTTGCATAAATGGATGAACAGTAGTGAAAATAATATAGTTATAAATAATAGTCATCATTTTTTTCTTTAAGTTTATTTATTTATTTGGAGAGAGAGAGGGAGCAAGGGAGGGACAAAGAGAGAGGGAGAGAGAGTCCCAAGCAGGCTCTTCGCTGTCAGCACGGAGCCCGATGTGGGGCTCTATCTCACAAACCATGAGATCATGAACTGAGCAGAAATCAAGAGTCAGACACTTAACCAACTGAGCCACCCAGGTGCCCCTAGTTATCATTTCTTGAATAATGTGTCTACACTTTAAGAGAGCACACATACTGAGCAAGGAAGATTTAGGATAAAAATTACTTCTGAGTAGAAATGTCAGAAAACATTTTGTGAAGAGATAACCTAGAAACTAGAACTTGGAGGAAAATAGCCCTCTTTTCACCTACTCATTCATTTATCCTTAAGGAAGGTGGTCACTTATCGTGAGTTTTTGGGATAAGGAGTAGGACATGTACAGATTTTACCCTTTCTCCTTAGCTTTGCTGGTAGCATAGAGGAGGAAACATAGTTTTTACTCTACCCTTCGAGGTTCTTTCCCAAGACCCCCTGTAATAAAAGATGAGCAGGAAAGAAAGAAACAGAAGTTTAATAGCATGCATACTTCCTGTATACATGGGAGAGACCCAGGAAAACTGAGTAACTCTGAAATTGTCCAAGCCATCACCTTAAATACCTTCTTCAGCTAAAGGCATAAGATTTGGGGGGTTGGGAGAGGTCTGTTATTGGGAGATGACCAGGAAAACCATAGTGCATAAAGGTGAGGTTGTTATGTAAATTTAAGTTGGGGGCCTTCTCCATTGATAAAAGTTTCTGGAGATTTATAGTCATCTTTCTCTTTGTTTTTTTTTGTTGTTGTTTATGGGTTTTTTTAAATTTTATTTTGGTTTTAATTTTTTTTTTTGAGAAAGTGAGAGAGAGGGTGCAAGTAAGCAAGGGACATAGAGAGAAGGAGAGAGAGAGAAGCGGGGCTCATCTGACACGAGGCTCCAGCTCACCCAGTGCAGGGCTTGAGCTCACCTGATGCAGGGCTGGAACTCACGAACCATGAGAACATGACCTGAGCCAAACAAAGTCTGATGTTTAACCAACTGAGCCACCCAGATGACCCATCCTTCTCTTTCTGGTACAGAGAAGGAGATACTCTTAGAATGAAGATTTCCTTTATAAATATAAATTTCCCTTACAAAAAGTAACTTCAGAGCTTTTCCTGTGTCTGTTCTTAAAAATAACCAGTTCAAGATAATGCTTAGGCCAAAGAGGCATGCATATTTTACAGTGGCATATACTATTTCCCTATAGTAGTAAGGCTGATAATAGAGAGGGCAAATTATGTTTTTTCATGCCATAAGCTTTACATGATGCCTTTGTAGGAATAAGCCTATGTTTGTTCAAAGCTGCCTAGGACTGGCTAGGATTAAGTCTGCCTAATTCTAGAGCAGAGTATTAGGAAGCCTATTGTTCTCAAAAATCTAAGCTGCATTCTTGTATATTGGTATCATCAGTAATAAGGGACTTCTTTATTGTTCATCTACTGACTCCTTGGTCTCTTTCAGCTATTGGTTCAGTTACTGCATGTGTAAAGGAGTGCTATAGACTAGCACCCTAAAGCACCAAATAATTACTATTTATCGAGTGTCTACTATATGCCAGATATTGTGCTAGGTGATTAATGTATATTTTACTCAGTCTTTGTAACAATTCTATAGGGGATGGGGGCCATTTACCAATGATCACTTTTGTTTTACATGTGAAGAACTCGAATTTATAGGAGGTAGGCCACTTGTCCGAGGTCACATTTCCATATAAGTCATGAACCTGGGGCTAAGGCCTAAATCTGCCTGGCTCTATTAAATTATGCAGAAGAAGAGTAGAGGTGAATGGCACAGTGGATCACAGGCAAAGATTCAGGAAAGTGGGCTGAATAGAGTATAGAGTAAATATTTCAATTTTGTTGGTACACAAGATCTGGAAGGGTAGACTGTGGACATGTAGTTGAATTTTCATCATGATGTACACATAGGTGAACCTTAAGAAGAGGCTAAAAGTACAAAACCAAAAAAAACATAAAAATGATCAGCTGTGTACATAGAAAGTTTGAGTTAGATTTACTGCTCTTTGGTAGAGAATATGGGTTGGATGGATTGCTGATTTGATGACATAGGAAGTAATCATAGTGTAAATTATTTCAGAATAGGGGCTGACTCTTCCATTTAGGAAGGTCTATGAAACTTCTCCACTGCAGCAGTAGAAGATGATTTATGGTAAGGCCTATCTAGACAGTTAGAGGTAGCTTCATGAAATATTTTGCAGAATTGGAAGAAAATTCATTTGTACATTGGGATGCCAGTGAAGAATTTCTCAGAACGCTAAAATATATTTTCTGCTGGGGATGAAATTAGGTAAGTTTCATATGATAGGAAGATGAAAAATGACTTTTTTGATTAATCAGTGATACTGGCATATCAAAAGATAATGGCTTAAAATATTGTAAAATGTAGAAGAATTAATCCAGGACTAGCATGGAAACATTTCTATACTCATTTTGGCTAAGGATTTTGCCCACACTTAGGAGTGGAGAACTTGGTGTTGAAGAGCAGAAGGCTTCATCCTTAGCTTAATCCTGATCGCCCTTATTCTCCTTCTCAGGAGTGGATTCACGTTTCAAAAAAATCACATATTTCTTGTCTTTATTATCTCCCCAAAGGTTAGCAGCCAAACAATAACAGTCGATTTCAAATACCTGAAATTGGGCGGGTATGGTAAATAATTAGAAATACTATCTTGTTATCAAGCATGGACAGACCAAGTGAGCTGAACCACTCCAGACTGGCAACATGACAGGACTTCTTCATGACAACTTGGTGCAAAATGTCTTAGAAGGTCTCCAGCTTTACAAAAGAGAATCCTCATCATACTCATAATTTAAGGAATGAAACAAGTATTTTAAGGTGTCTCATTTTATAAAGACAGCTTATTCTTAAGGTTTTGGTGTGGTAAATGACATGAATAATAG
Source organism: Panthera tigris (assembly GCF_018350195.1). Classification (NCBI taxonomy): domain Eukaryota; kingdom Metazoa; phylum Chordata; class Mammalia; order Carnivora; family Felidae; genus Panthera; species Panthera tigris. The sequence continues at coordinate 120,368,333 of NC_056677.1, read as the reverse complement.
TACAATTGAAGCAGAAAAGTTTCCATGTGAATACGGCATTTCTTGATTTTAATAAAGCTTCAGGTTATGTACATTCTAAAGATGGGCCATGAAAAGACATTGTGCCCTTTTTAGAGGCATGTAAATACATTTAATCATTTTTTTCTATTATTTCAGTCCCTGAATATAATAAATTCAAAATACATCCAATTACAGCACAATGGGATTAAATCCAGAAAGTTGCTATGATGCAGGATTTAATGTATCCACCCTATTAACTTACAGGTTTCAAAAACATAATAAATATTACCTGAAAGGAATGTTAGCGGTAGTAATTGGTGAAACATATTATGAGGACATTGCATTTTTATGAGTACATTTGTAAGATTTAAAATTTTAAGTCCAATACTGAAAAAATCCTAATGATTTCGCTTGTAAGAAAAAAAGATTACTTACTAAAATAATAACTGGAAATGTTTGGATTAACATATGGAAATGCTGCTGAGAGGTTGAGACCCCACCATATTTCTAAAGTTTCTACTGAGTTTAATAATACATAGGCCATCAATTAATTTAGCAAGAACCATTGCAATGCAGTGAGTGGGCAGAAACCAAACTGACTGGGTTGAGGCGTAAATGGAAAGTGAAGAAGAGACGGAAAACCTGTCAATAAAGGAGAAGAGAGAGATAAGGTACTAGCTAGAGAATTTAAGTCAATGAGGAAAGTTTTTCTTTTTATCCTTTATTATTAATACATTAGAGACTGAAATATATCCATTTATACAGGAAAATGAAGCCCTATCATAACATGCTTATTCATTACATGATAAACATTTGTGCCCCCCCCAAATTGGTTATTATTAATAACTGTTATAAGTATTTGCATACATGACTTTTTATGGGAATAGAGCTAGAAGAAATGTTCTTCTTGCCAATATTTTGCTGTTGTTTTTTTTTTTTTAATAAAATGCTCCTTAGATTACTGCAAGCCTTTGGTTAATGTTGAGAATGATTTAAAGTTGACTATGTCAGATTATTTTGCCAGTGTTCTTATTGCTTTTATAGAGGATTGGCCTTATGGAGTGTTGGCCATTACTTTCCAGAGTTCTGAAATTGTTGATGGTGATATTTTTTTGCCAGTTTTCTCACTGATTCTGTGGAAGAGAGAATTTTTATAGGTTCTTATTCGACTATTGTTTTTGCTAAAAACCTAGCCTTTACTTCTTTAAGTATTATTTTCTTCCCCTTATATTTTTCCATCTATACTCACACATACGTTAGACTTTAATGTATTTCTCTATACATCTCTGAGGCACTGTTCATATTTTTACAGCATCTTTTCTATCTGTGGCCTAGATTCAATAGTTTCTATTGTCATATCTGTAGGCTCGGTTACTTTTTTTCCTGCAGTGTCTTATCTGTTGTGAAATCCATGCAATGAAGTTTTCACTTCAAATACTTTATTTTGAGACTCTAGAAATTCAATTTTATTTACTTTAACATCTTCTATTTCATTATTGTGTTTATGCCCTTCTTTAAATACTTGTACATTGTTGTAGTAGCTGTTTTAATCTACTTTTCTGCTATTTTTTTATCATCTGGGTCTGTTTCTATTGACTTATTTTTCTCTTAGTCATGAGGCTATCTTTCTACTTCTTAACATGTCTAGAAACTTTTTACCATATATTAGACTCAACGTTTTACATTTTTGAGTGTCTGGATTTTGATGTCTTCCTAAAAGAATGTCGATGTCTACTTATTTTTTTGGCAACGATGTATGTTACTTACCGGCCTGATTGTCTTTCAGAGGCTGATATTCAGGCTTTCTTCCGTCATATTTATAGTAACCTTTACTCTAGGGTTATTCTATGCCTACTTCGAAAACATGATTTTCTGGGGTCTCTACTTAATGCTCTGGGTGTTCAACATAGTCTTTCCATCCTGGCTGGTTAGAACTCAAAAATATCCATGTCCTATGTAAACTCTAGGAATTATTAAACTTATGAATCTGCAGGATATGTTATTTTTCCTTTTGGAGTTTTATACTATACGTGCATAGCATAATATTCAGTGAAAATCTCAAGGGATCTCTGCAGAAATTTGCAGTTCTTGTTCTACATATCTCCTACCTCTCTAGTGATCGGCTGTATTATTTTTAGATGCTTCATCTTCTCCAAACTTACATCTTTGCTTTCTTAAATTAGCAAGATGATTCTGGCTTCATTTCTCCATACCTGTTCGGTGGTCTAGAAAGGCATATAGTTGTGGTGATCTCAGGGCTCAGTTCATTTACTTTTTTTGGAAGGGAATATTCACAGTCCTAAGCTGATTGTTGTCTACTGTCTGGAAACAATTGTGTCATATAATCTGTCCATTTTTCTAGTTTCACAGCAGGAGAGGAAGTCTAGTATCAGTTAATCTGTCATAGCAGGTAGAAAATAGAACCCTCTTTGTTATTGACTTGTCATTTCTTCCTGAATGCCCACATGTATCTTTCTTTGTCCTTCAAATTCAGTAACTTCTAGATAGGTTCTCATCGCTGAATGTTCTGTATACTTTTTTTTCCTGAGATACAGTATATCCTTTTTATCTCCACATTCAGGCCTTTCTCAGCCTTCATGTGTCTTGCTTTATTCTTCAGGAACACCAGTTCTGTGCGAGTGGGAAATCTTTTGTCTGGTTTTCAGGTATTGTTTTTAGTACTTTAAAATCTTGTTTGTCTTTTGCTTTTATTTAGTATAATTTATTCTTGCTTTTCCATTAAGCCCCACTATATTTTCAATAATGCTTATGTATAATTGTGTTGTTTTTAATATGATCTTGTATCTGTATGCCTTAGATCCTTCTTTTCCACTTATTTTCTGGGTCCTACTAGTTTTTTGTTTCCATCATCATATAAGTTTTGAGCCTCTGTATTCTTATTGGAGTTGTTTTCTTTTGTTATCCAACTCATGCTATTTGTAATGTTTTTGAGACTGTGAAGAAATAATTGTCTGAACCTATCTTCTGATTCTTTGAATAATTTTCTTTATGATGTGTGTTATTCTCTCTTCCTTTTTGCTTGTGTTTAATACCTTATTTTAATTAAAAATAACTTTTTTTCAATTTCTTTTGGATAATTTAATGCTTATTGCTTTGAGATTATTATCATCCTTTAATGGGATCAGCCATATTTTAGGGGTAGGGGCAGAGATAATGATGTGAAGATGCCAGTGTCTTTGACATGGGTTATTTCCTGGGTCAACTTCTCACCACAGATGTCTGTCCCTTTTTCACTAGTGGCATGTCTTCTCTCAATTATTGGCATACAAGTGATTGGTCATTCACAGTAAATCCCTTAAGATGTGGGTTCTCCATTGTATGCTATAGTGATTATTGTTTCTTTTCTGTCATTTATTCCACTTTACCTCTGGCAGTCCCAGCTGGATATAAGGTTAGATCATGACAAACATGTATTTCAGTATGATTTCTTCCTCAAGTCCATATCTTGTGCCATTTTGCAGTGCCAATCTGAGTTTCTGCAGAGATATTCTCGGTTTCCCTAGTTGTCTCCCCATTCTTCTAAATCTAATTACTTAAAAGGATTATTGACTATAACACTAAGGATAGCACTAATTATTTTGGAGGAACTCAATCCTTTTCAAAGCGTAAAGAAATATGTGCTTTATGTTTGAATCTTGTCCCTCTCTTTGATTCATATTTCATAGTATTTTGTAGAAATGCTTCAAAATTTGTGGATTGAGATTATGGTTATTTCATCATGATTTTGAAGACAAATCCACCCCCCCACACATAAGCGTACATGCGCGCACAAGCGTGCACACACACATGCGTGTGCACACACACACACACTACCCTGTTCTTTCTATGCTATTGGGTGATTTTGAGAGAAGGGAGTAGAACAGTAAAATAACATTGCTCTTTAATTTTTAACTGGAGATTTTGTATTAGTTTTAATAGAATTTCAAGTAGAATCAATAGCATATTAGTTAGGGAGAATAAATTGTTGCCCATTTTGTAGAAGAAATAGAATATACATTCATACTATTCTATCACTGAAACAATAACCAAAAGTCATTTATGTAGATGATCTTCAAGAGCTTGGTTTCAACACCAATAACTAAATTCTTTTGGCAAAAGTCCATACCCCCCCCACACACACACCTTCCCAGGCCATGTTTGGTTAAAAGAAATTAATTAGATGTCCCATAACCCCTTGCTACTTATGTGATTCTTGGGCCAGCAGCATAGACTTCACTGAGGAAAGTATAAAAACACATATGATCACAGACCTATTGAATGAGGATTTGCATTTTAACAAGATTTTTTGGTGATTTCTATTCACATTAAGTGTGGGAAGCACTGATATTACCAAACGTGTTCCCAGATCTTAGAAAAAGTTTTCCACACCATCTCAGGCCTAGAAGAGATTTGTGCCTTCACCTTTCTTCTTTCAATAGCTGTAAAGTAACTGTGACCAATAACCAGTTGTGTGGTGGTGACTTTCCGGGAGAAAAAAAAGAAGCCCTGATGCCTATAGTTTACCTATTTCCTTGGTGTGAATACTCCCACCATGGCTGACTTCAGCATATCACTGGTAAGAATCTGTTTATTGCTGTTGCTATTATATAAACACAAGTTCTCTTACCAAGTTTCATGATATTTGAAGGCTTTTTGAATATCCTTCTTTTGCTAGTGAGTACCTTGGTAAAATGAATTAAAATGAAATATTAAGATCAAATTGAAATGAAAAACTCTTATGTCTCCTTATGCTTTTAATATATTAAAATTTTTTTTATTCTGTAAGCCAAAGTGTTTTCATATGTCTAGATTTTTGTATTACATATAATATACAATATTTTGGTCTTCAAAATGATTTTCTTTTTCTTCTAATACATTTTAACATTTTCTTACTTTGTGTTATCATTTGAATGTTCTTGTGGAACAGTGTGAACATTTTAAAAAGAAAATGGTTGACTTGGACAAGGTCACAAAACAAATACAGGGACAAAACAAACGAGAAGCCGTAAGTCCAGTTTTTCTGCATCCCAGTCATGGAAGTCATTTGTGTCGAAGAAATTTTATGTAGCAAATGATAGAAGGGTTTCTCGGAAACTGTAGTTGACCCTGTCATGGATCTAGAATTCTTGGCCATTGTGAAAGAGTTTAAGTGGCAAGTAACTTTATGCCTTATTGGACCTGACTGAGAGAGGTTTAGGTGATCAAGCTTATCACTGACTTCTCCACCTTCCTCTTTAGGCAATTAAAAAAAAATTATTCCATAATGACTATTTTAGTATTTTTCCCTTTTATACTCATCAGCAGCTTTATCTATTATGCAAATGATGAAGTTAAATAGAGTGCTCAAATATATACAGATATTTTATTAATTGCAGAGCCAGGTTAACGATAGTTCCATCTGAATCCCGAACCCTTGTTTTACCTTATTGTCTTGTTTATTATTCTTTATTTCTTATATTGAATATGAATATCTTTCTCTAAGAATTTTATAGTATAAGTATTCATGCTTAGTCTTGAGAAAGTTTTGGAAATAAATAGTAGTAATGGTTGTATAACACCGTGAATGTAATTAATGCCTATGGATTGTTAAATGGTTAAAATGGAAATTTTAACGTTATGTATGTTTTATGATTAAAAAACTATTAAAAACAGACACAAAGCCTCAGAAAAACAAAAATTCACGTGGTCATCATGGTGCCTGCATTGGCAGAGAATAAATTCCTCTTTGGAAATGCTCCAAACTACTTTTTTATAAGCTAGAGATTCTAAGAAAAGGGTTGTTTTGGTTTTTGTTTTTTTTGTTTTTTTTTTTTTGCCAACAAAGCTAATCCTGATAAGAATTTCTATATTTGAATGGAATTTTTATAAATAAAGGGAAACTATATTAACTTACAATGAGAATATTAACCATGTAAGGGGACCTTTTGACTGATATCAACCAATGTATTCATTTTCCACCAAAGCCAAATTGTAACCGGAATCTTGAGGTGGGTAAGATTATTATAACGAAAAGAATACGAATGAGTAGGCATAGTCTTTAACTTGCAGTTACTTTGTAGTTCTTCCCTGAGACCTTATAATATCTTCTTTTTTAATATGTGTGGAATTCATTAGTTTGATCCCTACGTCTTAGATTTAAACATTTTTATCCCAAAGAAGACTTTCATGATTTCCACAATCCAGGTTTGTCACTCTCTGTTATTTTATGCCCCCAAAGTGCCCTGTAACTCTCCATTATAGTACCTGGCTGACGTATTTATGATTATCAGTAATTATCTGTTTAATATTTGTAATCCCTGCAGGACTATGTGTTCCATAAGGATAAGGATGGATCTTTATTCACTATTGTATTCTTTTAGTTTTCATTTTTAATGGTCATTATTCTCTTCATCCAGAAAGACACCTTGTTTTTTTCATCTCTCAGGGCTGCTTCATACCTAACCTGTTTTCACCTTATCATTCATGTTTCACCCCTGCAATATCCACAGAGAGTTCTTTCCTGACTATTCTGATTAGATTCCCATTCAATTCACTATTTCTGTACCCTCTTATTTCCTCCAATTAACTTATTGTGACTTTATTTCTATATTAATCTATTTGTGTATTTTAAATTTTCTCTCTCTCTGTCTCTCAAGTGATTGTAAGCTTAGTGACAGGAAAGACCATATTTGTTTTATTAGCCGTTGCCTTGATAACACCTGGTCTAGGCCTAAGCACATAGCTAATACTCAATAAACATATATTGTCTACCTGACTATCTACTTAGGATTCTTTTTAGAAGAAGATGTGGGCATAAATAATAAACAAAATTAACATCATATAGAAAATCTACATGGATAATGCTTATATATATTTCTTCTTATTGTGACATGGCTGAATGGTGTTATATAGACAGACACTAGTTTAAAATGAACTATAATATACGGTAAAAAAAAAAAAAGTTTCCCTAATGAGAAAATTTACCATGTACAGCTTCTTAAAATGGTACTTTAAAAGGGTTGATAAATAGATCTCAACATCCCTCTGCATTTTCTAAGGGCTGAGAACACCCTGAAGTTATTGGAGCAATAAATGGATACTCCTCTACTGGCCAATGAATATTCTGGAAAGATGCCTGTATATTAATTAATATTTTTGAATTTTTATTCCTTTACATGTTCAAAGTCAATATGTTTGGCTTGAAATATTGATTTTTCATTATGCATCTCTTGCAAAAGGTTTACTTCTGACCTTGAGATTTTCTTGCTTAAAGCATTCATCTAAAGTATATTTTTTACTTAAGGTTTTTACTGTAAGTGATAATACAACACACCTACTAAATGGAACCTTCTGTCTCCGTGGAATAGACATTAGGTTTCAGGGAGCAGTGACACACTTGTGGTGGACTGAGCTGAGTGCTCATTTTTCTAAGTCTTTGTTTTTTGAATTTGTTCAGATAAAATGTTTGGTATGAATACATTGAAAAAAATTTTAAAGTAGATCAATGCCTTTAGAGATTCATTTCTCTTTAATAATTTCCTGAACTCTAAGAAATTGCCCCATTTTTGAATCCTTAAAAGTCTAAAATAATTTGAATGGGATCAGAGCAAGTCTCAATAAGCTGCTGGCTGGCAACAGAAGAGGGCAGGGTTAAGATGTTAAAATACACACAGCACAGTGGTTAGAATGTAAAGAGCTCACAGAGCTCATCTTGTCAAACTGATCCCTACATATAGAGGGTAGGCACTTGCTTAAATCGCTTGCCTAAAATCACACAGAGTGAATAGCAAAGCCAGTCCTTGAGCCCAGTAAACCTAGTCCCCATTACAGGTTCTCCTCCTATGTGCCCACATAGATGTAAAATCATCACTGGGCTTGGTCCATTTATTTTTTTAAAATTTTTTAATATGAAATTTATTGTCAAATTAGTTTCCATACAACACCCAGTGTTCATCCCAACAGGTGCCCTCCTCAATGCCCATCACCCACCTTCCCTTCCCTCCTACCCCCCCATCAACCCTCCGTTTATTCTCAGTTTTTAAGAGTCTCATGGTTTGGCTCTCTCCCTCTCTTTTTTTTCCTACCCCTCCCCCATGATCTTCTGTTAAGTTTCTCAGGATCCACATAAGAGTGAAAACACATGGTATCTCTCTTTCTCTGTATGACTTATTTCACAGAAATGGTAATAAGGGATACAGGTCTGGGCAAAGCATTTAACATTAAACAGGATGCTTTTAGCAGACAGAATCAATAGCTTAAATCACAAGATCACTTTCATCTTAAAGTTTTCCTTATTGTATCTGTTATATGATGATCAAAATGACCAAAAGTAATAATAACAAACATGCATCCTTTATATGTTGAACAAGAATCATTGAGTTTCAAAAGCTTTGTTGTTTTTTTAAATTTCCACGTGATAGATAATAGTTGACTCGTGTTTCTATAGTTTTTTAGGCTTACAAAATGTTCTTATGTTTGTAATCTCTATGAATTCTCATGACAAGCCTGCCTGCAGTGTAGATGTTAATTTTCCTTTAGAGATGGTGAGCTTGATACTCCATAAATTTGGGATCCCTATGTTACTTATCTTGGTGATGACAGAGGCAGGATTCAAACTTTTGTCTTCAATCTTTAGTATACATCAGAACCCCATGCAGGTCTTCTCCAAGCAGCCTTCTGGGCCAGAGTTTCTGATTCAGTAGATTGAGGTGGAACTCTAATAATTTTCATTTCTAACAAGGTCTCAAGTGAAATTTACATTGCTCTTCCCCAACTGCTGGTGTAATCAGTCCTAAACCCAGTCTATCTGAATTCTCATGTGACCTTTCTTATAGAATGGGTATGTTTCAGAAGCACATGGTTTGCCTGATCCCTTTTCACAAATTTATTAGTAAGTCCTCTTTACATTTAGCAAGTTGTTAAAGTAGTATTTTGTATTTTTATTTGCCCACATTAGTAATATTTTAAATAGCAAATAGATATCAACATGTGTGTATTATACATTGAAAGAGGTATATATCATTTTGTTACGTTAAAGTAAGTTTCATCAATAATTTTTAAATACATTTTGTTTTATGGTTAACTCTATCTTGTCTGCTGATATCCCATTTATAATTCTGTTGATGATTAAGTGAGGTTGATACTCTTATTTCCTGAATCTACTCCCAAATATACTCAACACTAAATAGGATGAAAACATGAAGTAAATTGCTTCTGGAAACTACAGCGCTTCAGTGGGTGATTAATTACCATGGGGCTGTCAGCTGCCCGCTTCAGATCCTCTGTCCTCTTCTCTCTCTGCCTCTTCCCTCACCCTCTCTCTCAAAAATAAATAAACATTAAAAAAATAAAATAGAAGTTAGTAACTATAATCCTATTTTTGTTAGGTGACTACAAAATGAATTTAAAAAATAACATCTAAGCAGTTTTGTAACCATTAGTTATGTTTTATTAGTATTTTTACTTTTCTTGCTTTTTTTAAATGTTTGTTTATTGTCAGAGGGTGAGAGAGACAGAGAGAGAGAGAGTGTGTGTATGTGTGTGTGAGTGGGAGAGGAGCAGAGAGAGAGAGAGAGGGAGAGAGAAAATCCTAAGCAGGCTCCATGCTGTCAACACAGAGCCCAACACAGGGCTCGATCTCAAGAAGCGTGAGATCATGACCTGAGCTGAAATCAAGAGTCGGATACTTAACCGACTGAGCCACCCAGGCACTGCGCTGTTTATTTTAAAGATGTTTGCATTCTCAACAGTCTGGACTGGTCTCAGGTTCCCAGATAAAATACAGGATACCCAGCTAAATTTGGATTGCATAGAAACAAGGGGGAGGCATTTTTTAGTATGTCCCAAGTATTTCATACTTATACTAAAAATAATTGTTCATTTGAAATTCAAATTTAATTTGGATTCCTTTTCCTTTCCTGATAAATCTGACAATGCTAGATTTGTCACAAATCTAGCATTTGTGACATGCATGTAGTTTTGTTTTGACTATTGAATGAAACCATAAGGAGCGTGTACAAGCACCTCCATTTAATCTTAGCAGTTATATGAATAGTAAAATTCAGAGATTCAGAATATGTGCATTGTGTTAGCATCATATACTCATACCTAATTTCACTGGTATCTGCCATATATATGACACTGTAGATAGATAGATAGATAGATAGATAGATAGATAGATAGATAGATAGAATGAGATATATTTTATTAGTTATGATGTCAGGATAGTAAATTTAACTATGTATTGGAATCACTGTGTCTTCAATGTGTTAAAATCTTCAAATATCAGCATGCTTAATCAAATACTTTCTAAGCACTCAGGATGAGTCAGAATTCACTGTGTCCAAATGTAAGATTAAATAGATTAACAAATCATTGTCCACTGTCCTCTTCCAATGAATTAAATGCCAAGAAAAGGGCATGAAAAACCACTGTAGCTAAAACAGCAGTTCTCAACCTTGGTTTCACCTTGGAATCATCCTGACCACTTTAAATTATATGCCTGGGTCCCTGCCTCAGATGTTATTTAATTGGTCTGAGGTCTATCCTGAGAATTGGGGATTTTTGAAAACTCCCTCAAGTGGTTCTAATTTGTAGCCAAGCTTTCCTAAATTAGTGTTTCTCAAACTTGTTTGCACATTTAAAGATCTAGGGAGCCATTAAGTAAATACCTGGATGACCAGACACACCCCAGACTGATTAAATTTTAAAAGGGAAGGAGGTTGAGACTCAGGCTTTAGTGTTTTTAAAACTCCCCAGATTTATTCTAATATGCAGCGAAGTTGGAGAACCACTCACTGTCCTACAGGATTTATATGCTCTTTACACATCTTTCTCCTGAGGTATGAACTAGACGTTGAGTATTTGCCTTGTGAGAATCTAAGACAAATAAAAGACAAAGCTAGAGGAGGTAATGGCAGCATTGGTTCTTCCAAGGAGTGAGGAGCTCTCTGCTGCATGGTCATCAGATGGAAAAGAGAAGATAATAGGAAAGGCAGTGACAGAACATCAAGCATGTACTTGAGACTTGCTTGTGGAGTGCTCTGCCAAAGCTTGGAATGCATATGGCTTTTTGATTCCATTTTGGCATATACATATTTTCTGTACCAGGATAACTAAAAATTGCACACTGAACAAAGTTTTGGAAGTGAAAATGTAAAAACCTGCTGCTTTGCTGAGTCCTGAAAACCCTGTTGTTAGTTTTTTTTCTGTATGCATGGCTGAACTGGCCGTATGAGCCAGTCAGGTGTGCTCAACAAGCCATGCAAAATTGTGGAAGCACTCAAGTGGGTCTTCTGCATCGTTAAGATGCATGGGTTGAAATGGATGGATTTGTTTTATCTTGACCCATTATGTCAAGTACCATCAATTCCTTGATTTAATTAGTTCTCATTTATACATATTAATGCCTATTGATTTCTTACTTCACTTCCACCTATATGACCAGATAACACCTTTCTTTTTTTCTCTTCCTTCCGGTGGTAGCAGTGGGTAGGGTGCCAGGGACTGTAGTGAGAATGTGAGTAGAATGGAAAGAGTCCTAGACAAACATTGAAGAAAAGGCTTTTAGTTCTTGCTGTGCCCAATATTATATATTTCACTTAATTTTCAGAGCCTCAGCTTCATTATTGTTCCAATGAATATAGTGTAACACTTGGCTCAAGGTCTCCCAGAGTTGCTGTGAGAATCAAACTAGTTTAGTATGTCATCTTCTGTGAGGGAGCTGAAAATGAAGGACCAATGGCAGCAGTAGGAACAAATGGAGAATTCCTGGAATTAGACATGCCCATTGAAGTGGTGTAAGTGCTATGGGAATAACCCATACCCCTAAAGGGGTCATTCGTTAGCAGGAGTTAGGGGCTGGGGTTACAGAAGGGCCTGGAAGTTTAGGGAGAATAGAAACATTGGATCATCTTTCCCTGATCTCTAGGAATGAAAGCGTTTTTTGGTAGAGTTACTAGATAAAATAGAAGACACTGTTGGCTTATGACATTGGGAGTTCCCCAGGTACAATTCAAAATGGGACCCTGTACAGGAGGGCAAGGAGAGACCAAAGAAACAGGCAGACTGTTCCAGATTGGCGGGTGACAGTTTTAATAAGGGAACTGATATATGAGGATTATCTTGGGTGGCTGCAAGATGAGTAGATTTCTGTACCCGATTGCCAGAATCTTGAGAGTTTATGTAGAGGCCTAAACAGGGTTCAGTCACGTGTACCATCCAGATGGTCTCAATACCACATTAGTATCTCAAGGCTGTCCTTGGGGCAGCTTCTGAGAGCAGGGAAGGCAAGGAAATTACATGTTCCAAGGACAAGGGAGGAGGTATGAACCTCAGATTGTCTGGGTCTAGCTTGTAGGTCCACCAGCAGCCTCATTTTCTCAATGACCTCCTGTAACAGATATACAGTTAATTTGAATTTGATACAAATAGAATAAAAAGTATATGCAAGTCCCAAATATTGTATGGGAAATACTTTTACTAAAAATCCATTGTTTAGCCGAAATTCAAATTTGACTCTATATCCTGTATTTGCATTTGTTAAATCTAGCAGCCCTAATCTTGGGGATCCTAGGGTTGTCAGCTTTGGTTGCTCCTTCTCTCCCTTATTATTGTAGAGGAGAATGTTTAGAGTATCAGTTCCTTGCCACCTGCCTCAAGATATTGTTGATTGACAGATGATACTTTAATCTAGATAGCACTTTGGAGTTTAGAATGTAGATTTATATATCTTGCATGATCTTTACAAGGTGCTTCTAGATTGGGAATTTTCATCCCCACTTTACAGATTAGAAAACTAAAAATCAGAGTGATTAGGATGCTTTTCCAAGTTTATATGGCCAGTTACTGGAATATTAGGTAATTAGACGCAATCTTTGATTCCATGTGTAATCTTATTTTAACTATGCCCAAGCTGTCTCTTGGACTGATTAGATATCAGCATTTTATGTTTTACCAGGAGAAGATTTTCTTCTGTTTTCCATTATCTAAAACTAGTCCCAGCAGGCATTTCTCCTAATCCAGTTGTTTTGCTTGTGTGATTCCATTAGAGATTTAATATTAATAAGATTGCTATGACAAAAATATATAGCACATTGAATGTGTCATTGTGGTTCCTTTAACCAAATGAGTTGGACAAATGTAGTGTTAAAAGAATTTACATTTTCTACCCAGTTGGAAACTCAACAATTTATTTGTGCCTTAGTTTTAAGTAGTTATTTTCTACAAACAGTGTCACAAATTGACTTGAAATAACATGATTATCGTTCAATATGTTCTTCTAAGATCTTCTCTTGATTGATATGGCTATTGCATACCAAATTGTAACTAAATTTCTCCAGTGCAGCATATTTCAAAGAGAACAATATCAGGAAGTATTTAATGGCAGAAACACACATATAGTGACACTATAGAGCAGTGGTTCTGAGTGTGGGCCCCAGGACTAGCAGCTCCAGCATTCTCCGGACTACGTTATTGAGATGCATAGTCCTAGTTCTACACCTAGACCTACAGAACCAGAACTCTGGGGGCGTGGCCCAGCATCTCTGTTGAAGTCCTTCAGGGGACACTGATGCATGATAAACTTTGAGAATCGCTGCTAGTTTAGCATTCTGCTCTATACTTTCTGAGGGTGAAGAGGATGCTGACTTTGAAAAGCTGTATTTATATATATTTCTCTTCCAACAGTGCAGCTGTAGATAGCATTCCACGATAAGTCTACTCCTTTGTTAGAGTTTCTATAATTCTTACATTTTAGAACTTGCTCAGCAGGCAGGGGGAGGACACTGCCAAAATGATGGAAAGAGAGTTATGAAGCTGAGTGAACAGAATTGTTAGGTGCAGCTGTAAGTGTTCACCCTTTCTGGGTGGGGAAACTTACATTTACTAACGTCTTGTTCTATACCAGGCACTATGGTCACCATTTTGCATGCATGTCTTATTTATTTCTCCCATCCGTTCTGCCTCGGAAGTTTTGTTATGACCACTTAATAGATGACAGAACTCTCTGAGTTATTGCTCAAAGTTACACTGCTGGTCATTGACCAATGTTTGCTTTATAATCTAGGTATAGCTTATATTCTTTATGAGGGGCCCTGGCCTCCCAACAGTATAATGAGAATTTGCTATTATTGCCTACCCTGAACTAGTTCTCATCATTCTACAATGTAGTTTGCTATTAACTTGATAGTTGTCTTGAAACCAGAGGGTGACTATAGAAAAATAATCCAAAGGACAACTGAAGCACTGTAGTTTCTCCATCCTGGCCCATAGAGACAGACTTTTTAGGAATTCTCCATTATAAAGCAGATACATATATTAATATTGCAATTATGCAGTTTAAAAAAGTGAATGTACCAATAACTCACGTAAGTAAACTTGTTATATGCCAGAGGTAGTAGTAGAGATTATCAGGGAAACAGGTGGTGCTTAAACATGTGGTGCTTAGACAATTAGTTACCAGATAAGTGAAAAACATAAGCCCTAAAATTAGATCCTCACTTTGCACCATACACAAAAATAAATTCCAACTGGATTAAAGACCTACATGTGAACCCAAAAAAACTTTAGACATGTTTAAATACATATGAGAAAATAGTCTCATGATTTTGTGGATAAAGAGGATTTCTTTTACGATACTTATTTAAAACGAAACTGAGGACACCAAAATTTAAAGCATGTGACCCCCCAAAAGATACCATGAAAAAGCTAAAATACAACAGATTAGGAGAAAATATTTCCAACATACCCAATGGAGAAAGGATTAGAATGCAAAACATATGAAGATATTATACAAGTGAATAAAGAGAGTGTGAACAATCCAGGAGAAAAATAGGCAATAAATACAAATAGGTAATTCACAGTAGAGAAAATTGAATGACAAATAAATATATGAAAAACTGCTATACCTCCATAGTAATCAGGGGAATATAAATAAAAAAAATCAGTGAAATACCATTTCACACTCTTCAGACTGACAAAAACTATAAAACCTGGCAATAACAAGTATATACTTCTGCTGGTGAGTATGTAAATTAAGACAACAATTTTACAGAAGGCAATTAAAAAATAGCTAGCAAATCTGAATTTGTGCATAAACTAAACCTCAGCAATTCCACTTCTAGATATAAGTCCTGGGAAACTCTCCTATTTGAGTGCAAAGAAGCATGTACCATTAAGTCAGTGCAGCACAGTTTGTGATAAAGATTGGAAATAAATGTGCATCAGTAGAAAAATGGACAAACAAAGTGTAGTATATTCGTGAACTCTGATATTATATACCAGTTAAAAATAATGAACTAGATTTCTATGCATCAACATGATAGATTTTCAAAATCTAATGTGGAAGAAACAAGTAATTTGTAGGAAGATACACATAGTATAGATACCATTTATGTAATTTAAAAATAAATAACAGTAATATATAGTATTTATAGAGATAAATATATATTATATAATAAATATTTATAAACTATGGATTGGTAGAATAAACACAAAATGCATGATTTCCTTGTGGAGGGGCTAAGGTAGGAGAATAGGATTGAAGAGGAAATCCTAGGGACAAAAGTTATCAGAGAAGCTGCTTATATTTTAAAAGCATGAGTATAGCAAAATAATAATATTTGTCACATTCTAGGCAGTGGGTAAATAGATGTTTGCTATAAAAGTCTCTGTATTTTTGCACTGTTAATCTTTTTTCCCATCTTGAAAAACTATCCTGAAGCTCAGAGTTGTATGTGAATTGCATGACAGCAAATGTAAAGAAATATATGACTGTGTAAAGGTGAATTCACATGTAATTGAAAGGCTAATTGCACTGACAGAAGAGTGAAGTATTTCAAATGGGCCCAAAGAGATTTTCAAGTCCTTCTCTTCATGAAACATTGATTAATCCTTGCAGTGGCAGGAAGGGTTTTATTAGAGGCAATTGTTTTCACTGACATTTTTTTCCATCTCTGAATTCCAAAATCCATGTTGGAGCGCTATCCCCTGTGTATCTGTAGATTGATAACTATCTTACAGCTGACATTAACATATGACTTTCACCATCTTCACAATATTACCAGATGGTGACCTGTGCTCAAAAAAGATGTGATGTGGCTAATTAGTGCTTTTTCTCCTTATTTTTAGAATTGATTATTGTAATTCACTGCACCCTGGTCTTCTGGGGATCTGGTGGTACGAGATTCCAGATGATCGAGGATCCTTCTATTTAAGTTCTTAAGGAGGGTTTTTCATGACAGCCCCTCTCCCCTCTGCCCTAGATTTAAATGAACTGTGTTAAACATAATGCTTAATATTCACTAAAGATTTTAAAGTTTTTGAAAATATCAACTCATGAATATAATTCAAGACATCTCAGGAAGGGAGACTGGATGATTTAAAGCTGAGTGTTAGAAAAAAATACCAGCAGTACTAGGTTGGGTGTAAGGTGACGACGTGAGTGTTAACACTAGGTCTGCTTCTAACTAGCTCTAAGACTCAAACTCTTATTTCTGGGCTTCAGTTTCTTTATCTGTATATTGACAGGGATGAACTAATGAGAGATCACAAGATGACATAAAGTGAGCAAAATTGAGCTTGTAGACACATTTTATTTGATGTAGGTATCAGCAGCATTTGTCACAGGTGATCACTTCTAGAGAATACTTTCTTACCTGAAACTTCTAAGGCACCGCATTCTTAGTTTTCCCTTGTTTCCCTGGCCTCTCTTTGTCTTCTTTGGAGTCACCCAGACTAGTCCTTGGATCTTTTATCTATTTACATAGTATAAATTCCACTCACCCCCTTGTAAGTGTCATCCAGTCTAACAGTTTTATTTATTTTTTAATCTTTCTTTTTTTCTTTCTTTCTTTCTTTCTTTCTTTCTTTCTTTCTTTCTTTCTTTCTTTCTTTCTTTCTTTCTCTCTCTCGAGAGAGAGTGCACAAGTGTGAGTGGGAGAGGGGCACAGAGAAAGAGAGGTAGAATCCCAGGCTCCGTGCTGTCAGTGCAGAGCCCAATGTGGGGCTCTATCTCATGAGCCGTGAGACCATGACCTGAGCCGAAATCAAGAGTTGGGCGCTTAACTGACTCTGCCACCCAGGCGCCTCTAGTCTCATGGTTTTAAAACCATGTATTTATTGACAGTCCCCAAATATATATCTTCGGCCTTGACAGCTTCCCTAAATTCCAGATGCAACTGCCTCTTTGGTATTCCCACTTTTATATTTAATGTTTTGCTTAAAATTAACATGCCTAAACCTGAACTCTCAATCCCCACCCCTCGTGCATTTCAATCTGCTCCTCAATCCATCTCCTCCATATCCATTAAAGGAAACTATCCTT
This sequence comes from Panthera tigris, assembly GCF_018350195.1. NCBI lineage: Eukaryota > Metazoa > Chordata > Mammalia > Carnivora > Felidae > Panthera > Panthera tigris. Next base: position 120,351,031 of record NC_056677.1, on the reverse strand, counting down.
CCACTGCTCAGGCCAAATAAATACCTTGGAGTTATCATCGATCCATTTTTTCTTATACTCCACTTAATGATCAGCAAATCTTGTTGGCTGTAATTCAAAAATACATTCTTAATGTACAATCGGTACAAACCCTGTACTAAAGTGCCATCCCTGGGAGTAGAATCCCAATTCAGTAAAACTGGGACAATTGGGGGCAGGCAAAGGAAAGAGATAGTTTATATAATAGTGGGGAAAGAGAGCCAGGAGATTGCCGAAAATGCATAGGCATGTACTGCAAAAATCAAAGAAAGGGAACTTCACAGCCATGGAGTAAGAAAATCTATACTAACTCACTCCATGCCCCCAAAAAGTGTGAGACTTTTCCTCTTAAGAAAACGAATTTCACATAAAAACCGTCAAAGCATTATCATGAAAGAATACTATCTACCAATGTATAATTTTTTAAAATAGAATAAGGAGCAGAATAGTATCACTACAGGCAATAAAAGCATTTGTAGACAGACACATCCACAAAACAAATGTTATCTAATATTTCAAAACGAGTTAAAAGGAATTAACGAAATAATAGAAGATATGAAAGAACAATGTAAATTTGGATTAGAAAAACTCAGGATGATGAGATTATGCCCAGAAAGTAATTACAAATAAAAGTCACTTCATAAATAAAGATTAGAAGGATTATAAGTGCAAATAAACCTGACAGATGATACTTCTTAAGGGAAGTAAAATATGGAAAGGATAAACTTAAAGAAATAAAGAAGAGAGAAAAGAATTCAAGAGGAATTTCATCTGGTTTATATTGAAGATTTCATAGGACCCAGACTATTCTATTCTTTTCAGACCCTACAACAGGCTTCTTGCATCCAGCCACAAAACGGATTGTGCAAAAATCCTGTAGGGGAGAAAAAAATTCTTTTTACCATTCTAGATTCTTCTGGCTGGTTTAATAATTAAATTGAGATAAAACAGATGAGCAGAAGAAGACCAAATTTTATTATGTACTACAGGGGCCACATAAAAGTATGAGAACCACCCATAAGCAATTGAGGCTTATATGCTTCAATTGAACCAAGGAGAAGGGGGTAAGGCTGTGGGACTTCAAAGATGAGGAAGACAATTCACAAGGAGATGGTGAGAACAAATGTTTGGTAAGCAAATGTTTGCCATGCCATGCAGAGAAGTCTTTGTCATGTGTAAAAAAAAAAAAAAAAGTTAACTTTGGTAATAACTCTCTTCCTGGTGCAGGCTTCCTATCTATCTAAGTTCTTTTAGGCAGTTATCAGGAGAGGTCAAAAGCCTTTCTTGAGTCTGTGGGAACTTTATTGTCTTCAGCTCAAAATAGTGCACATGCCGAAGTGGCAAATTCTGAGTCAGATGGCCCTGAACTCCATCAATTTCTTCTAGTTTCAGCTGCTGTTCTCAAGTAGGCCCTGCATATTTTCCATGAAATTGTAGATTTGCCTATTCCTACATACACTTAGCTATTCTTAGCAAGGGAACCCCTCGATTTCTTCTGTTTCCTCTTGGCTTGATACAAAATTCTTTCCTCATATTTCTTTTCTTGAGTTTTAAAAATTAATTTTGCCATTGTCTTGTGGCATAAAATACTGCTCTTGGCAATGTTCATAAAATGGGGTTCCCAAAGAAAAAATTAGGGCAATAAAAAAGAATAAATTCTTAGACATGTAATTCAATAAAACTTTTATGAAATAAAAAGACCTTAATGCTATATTGGGAAGGGTATAACACAGACCTGGGAAAGGTAACCCATAACAATAAACATAATGGTATAGCAACTAAAACTCTCGAATTTTTTTTAAAGAGGAAAAATAAAAATAATCTCTTGGTTATCTAGGCAAAACTATCAGGTTTCTTAAGAAAGAAGGAAAATTAGGTTCTCATCAGACTTTTCAGGCCAAACTTACCTTGAAAACTTTGAGAATGAAAGGAAACGTTGTCAAAAAGCAAGAGAAAACAAAAAACATTGGATCATCAGGGCATCCAGAGAAAAATACAAAGCTGTTCCTCTGAATTTTCTGTCCCATGACTGACAGGGAGAAGCATTTGAACATAGGTTCCTATCACTCATTGTTTGAGGGTTGTCTTCAGGGAGTGATAATTATTCTGAATTTCTGGGGTACACATTCACACATGACCAGTAGGCTCTAACAGTTGTCTCAACCCATGGCCTCACAGGGCAGAAGAAAAAAGATTAATGGTGTGCTTGATGAAGTGTCAAGACTAGAGGAACCCAGAACTGAATTTTCCACCTTGAAGATGTGTTGTCTCAAGGAGCTATTCTCCTCTGCAGCCTGGATAAAACACCCCAACACTAAGAAGAATCTGGATTGCAGACTATTATCGATAGATTAATAGTCTTCTTTCCACTTTTTTGTACTCGTACAAAAAGAGATTCTTTTTGCCATCTCTGGTCCATTCCTCATTCGGCTCTACCTACGTTACTGTTGCCCTCATTATGCTCTGTTTTCCTTCCTTGCGAAGGGGTGTTACAGTATAACATTTAAGTTCATCGATGCCAAATTAGGACAGATCGGCGTTCCCCTCCAACTTCACCATTTACTTGGCAGCATGACTTTGGCAAATTACTTAACCTCTCTGTCCCAGTTGGTTATTCCGTAACATGAGAATATGATAGAGTTGTTGGGAGGAATAAGTGAGAACACTTTAAGACCTCATCTTAATTGACCTTTCATCAAAAGTTTCACGATTCAAAATCTTGGCATCTGTAACCGGCACATTAGTTGTCACTTCTGTTTGCCTTTCTGGGTACTCTCTCTGCTATCTTCTTTATAGGATCACCTTTCACTTCCTGCTACTTAAATGTTAACGTTCCTTCAAGCTCTGTTCTAGCCCCTCTAGGTACTCCACTCTCTTCCTAGGTAATCTCACCTGGGAATTGCCTTCTTGAAAAGTACCTTCGAATAAAGATTTCTAGGCCAGACTGATGCTTATTACATACTTTCATTTAGATATCTCAGACACTTCCACCTAAACATGTCTAAGATTGAACCATTCTTTCCACCAAATATCTACATTTCTGCAAATGTGACCACTACTTAAGTCAGAAGCCTGAATGTCCTCTTGATCCATACCTCTCCCTTTATCCCTACATATCATCCATAACAATATCCTGTCTGTATTGCATCCAAAATAACTAGAATACGACCACCCTGTGGAATCTGCTACCACCTTAATTCAAGCCACCATCATTTCTGATTTACATGTTTTCAGTAGCCTCCTACCGGGTCTTTGTTTATCCATACATATTGCTTTTTTATGGTCTAATCTCACATGCAATTTATTTCATTCCATTTTGTAAAAAATCTACGAGTTTTGCATTGACCTAAAATTCTCAGCATCAGTTGGACCTTCCTTGCATCTTCAGATTCTTTTCTTGCTTCTCTTCCCCTTTGTCACTCACCTCTTTAACTTCATTAAATGTTCCCTGCTTCTTTTTGACTTCTGTACCTTTACAGATGATTTTTACTCTGCCTTGAATGTTTTATTCACTCTTATGCTACCCTGGTTCACTTAACGGCTCACCCTTGAGTTCTGAAAAGTTACTTTTAAAGGAAAGCCTTTGACCTTTCAGACTAGAGTAGCTCCCTTGATTTTGCACTTCCATAAAAACTTAAATTTAATTTACAATATCATCTTTACAATTGAAGTAAAATTAAATTTTTTTTATTTAAGTATAGTTGATACACATTGCTATATTAATTTCAGGTGTGCAACATAGTGATTTGACAATTCTATATGTAGTCACCATCCAATGCTATTACAGTACCATTGACTATATTCCCTATGATGTACCTTTTATTTCTGTGACTTATTCATTTCATAACTGGGAATGAATTATTTATGTAAAGTTACTTGTTTAATGAATCTAGAGCCTGACAAGTAGTCGTTACCAAATTATACTTATCATCATCATTATTATATTCCATTGTAAATCAATAGTTTAGGTTCAGACTCCTAGGAACTAAATACTTGTTAGCTATTAGTAGTTCTTGACTTTACAGGAGAGAGGAAAATATCATGGGTAAGGGGACCCATAGGCATGTTGAATCAAGGAAAAGTTTCTAACCACAGCCTTGTTCAGGACGTGCACATCATCACTAGTGTAACCTCTATGTTTACTGGTATATATTAAAACATTTAATAGGTAAACTGGAGGCAGTCGGCTCCAACTTTGTCATTATCTTCAAAGAAAATATATTAGTTTTCTGCTCTGCAAAGCCTTACAGTGTGAAGGTTAAAAAGAGCAGTGATCAAAATAATTACATTAGTCTTTTGAGTGTCTATATGTGAATATGAGCTTCTATACACTCCAAGAATAATTATTTTCAAACTTTGTTTTGATTTTGACTAAACAGCCCTAAAGGCCATCATATGAAATGGATCTGATGACTTCACCATCATGTCCAGTAAACCCAGAATGTGTGTTTCCTCTTTGTAGATTGATTGCAAAGCCTACAAAATTGTCATGGGACTGTAGAGCCAAGCCTCATCAGACAAGCCCTGCTCATCTCCATGGTAGTGTAGAAAAACTCTCCAGCTGTGAACAAAGAAGTTGAGACCAAAGGCTGAAAATCTAAACACTATAACAATGAGGGCCTTGACAAAGCTAATGCACTTTTCTTTTGTTTCCTTCTGCTGCTGTTCATTAACAAGTCCTTTATAGCTCATAAAAATTTCATTTTCATTTTTGAAAACATTTATATAGATTAAAAGTGAATTTAATTCTAAGTAAGCTTAATGCAAACCAAAAATTACTTTCTAAAAACCAAATTAAAAAAAACAAAAATGCCTATTGTAGATTATTAAAATCAACTACCATTATTTTTCCCATTTCTATATGATCTATCTGGCTCTGCAATGCTATAGCACTGGGTCCGTGATGCAATGAATCTTCAACACAAGATATCTTGTGAAATTTCTATCACTCTGTGCATATGTTTAGAGAAAGGACACCACGTCTACTGTTCCTGGCCTGTATAAGCATGAGGTACTGCTAAAGTGCTTTTTTACAATGAAATTTTTATTGAGATCTTTGTACATCCATGTACAGTTGTGAGAAATAAGACAGAGATCCCTGTACAATTTGCTCAGTTTCTCTAAGTAGTAACATTCTACGAAATTACAGCGTAATGAAACAACTAGGAAATTGATATTGAGAGAGTCCACAGATCTTGTTCAGATATCCTGTTTTACTTGTACTCGTGTGTGTGTGTGTGTGTGTGTGTGTGTGTGAAGTTCTCTACAATTCTATTACTTGGGTAGCTCCATGTATCCACCACCATAGTCAAGACCCTGAATGGTTCCATATCACAAAGATGTCCTTTGTTGCCCTTTTATAATGACACTCACCACCCTCTTGAGTCTCATTCCTAAACCTAATCCCTAACCCTAATTCCTAATCCCACCCGCTAATCTGTCTTCTGTCATCTTATGTGTAGCCTTTGGGAATTGGTTTTTATTCACTCAGCATAACTCCCTTGAACATTCATCTAAGCTGTTGTGTAGATCAGTAGTTTAGTCCTTTCTACTGCAGAGTAGTATTCCATGGCATGGATGTACTACAGTTTGTTTAACCAGTCATCTGTTGAAAGGATTTCTAGAATGATTCCAGTTTTCATCTATTACAAATAAAGTTGCTGCGTGTAATGGGTTTTTGTGTGAACATGTTTTTATTTCTCCGGTATAAATACCCAAGAGCACAATTTCTGGATTGTATTGTACTACATATTTAGTTTTAAAAGAAATTGACAAACTGCTTTCCAGAGTGGATATACCATTTTATATCCCCGCAAGCAATGTACAAATGACCCATTTGGTGGTGTCACTACTTTTTTCAAGGCCTTCTGATAAGTGTGTTGTCATATCTCACTATTTTATTTTGCAATCCCCTAACAGCTAATGATGTTGGACATCTTTTCATATGCTTATTTGACATCCATATATCCTCTGTGGCATAATGTCTGTTTATATATTTTTCACATTTTCTGATATTTTTTTCTGTTGAATTTTGAGAGTTCATATATCTTATATATGAGTGTTTTCTTAAATATGTAGTATGCAAATTTTTTTTCCCAATTTATACCTTGTATTTTAATCCTCCTCAAACAAACTTTGAGGGGTGTCTGGGTGACTTGGTTAAGCAACTGACTCTTGATTTTGGCTCAGGTCATGACCCCAGGATCATGGGATCAAGCCCCATGTCGGGCCCCAGGCTGAGCATGGAACCTGCCTAAGTTTCTCTCTCTTTCAGTCTCTCTCTCTCTCTCTCTCTGCCTCTCTCCTCTGCTCACACATGCTGTCTTTCTCTCTCTCTCTCCCCAAAAAAGCCTTTCAAACCCTTGAAAAAAAGAACAAATTTTGATTTTTAAAAAATTTTGGATGAGGTAAAATTTGTTGATTTTTCCTTTTAGGTATTGTGCTTTTTTGATATCACGCTTAAGAACTGTTTGCTATACCCTAAATCCCAAAGATTTTCTCCTATGCCATTTTTTTTCTTGAAAGTGTTATAGTTTTATATTTCACATTTAATTTGTGTGACACATAGGTCAATTTTTTTTGGTCAATCTTTGTCCAACAGCTCCAGCACTGTTTGTTGAAAAGACTATCCTTTCTCATTTGAATTACTTTTGCAATTTTGTCCAAAACTAATTGGGCATATTTTTGTGGGTCTATTTTTAGGTTCTCTGTTGTATTCCATTGATATATATGTCTATCCCTCTGCCAATTCCATGCAGTTTTGTCTGATGTAGCTACATAGTAAGGGTTAGTATATGGTAGGCTGATTCTTCCCAGTTTATTCTTCTTTATCAAAATTGTGTTGACTGTTCAAGAGTCTGTGCCTTTCTGCAAAAATTATAGAAAAGCTTGTGTGTACTTGTCTACCAAGAACCTTTCTTTGGTAGGAATTTCACTAAGCCTATAAATAAGTTTGGGGAAATGTGATATCTTTAATTATGTTGCCTTCCAATCCATAAACATATTCTAAGTTTATTTATTCAGGTTTTCTTCTATTTATTCCATTAACATTTGTGATGTTCAGCATCCAGATGTTGTGTATGTTTTATTAAGTATCATTTACAATGACATTGTGTTGTTTATTTCAGTTCATTGTTAGTGTATGGAAATATGATTGATTTTTATATGTTGATCTTGTTTCCTGAAACTCTGCTGAACTCATTTTTTTACCTCTAGGAGTTTTGGGTTTTTTTGTTTTTGTTTTTGTTTTTGTTTTGTTTTATTTGTTTGTTTTTTTTAGATTACTTGGGAATTTCTATGTTGACAATCATGTCATCTGCAAATAGATTATATTTCATTTCTTCCTTTCCAATACCTATGTCTTTTGTTTAATTTGTGCATATTTTTGTGGCTAGACTTTCAGTATTATGTTGAGTAAAAGTGGTGAGAGCTGACATCTTTGCTTTGTTCCTAATTTTTAGTGAAAAGTATTCAGTGTCTTAACATTGAGTATTATATTACTGCAAGTTTTTTGTAAATGCTCTTTATCAAGTGGTGCTAAATTCCCTATATTCCTAACTTGATGAGAGTCTTTATCATGAATGGGTTTTAGATTTTTTATATGTTTTTTTCTGTATCAGTTGATATGATATCATGATTTTTCTTTTCTTTCTTGATGATATAGTGGATTATATCAATTTTTAAATGTTGAACCCGACTTGTAAACCTGGAATAAATCCATTTTGTCATAGTCATGTTGTATAATTATTATCATATATTGCTAGATTGCATTTGCTAATATTTTGTTGAGAGTTTTTGAATCTAAGTTCATGAGGTATATTGGTATGTTGTATATATGTATGTATGTATGTATGTATGTATTTGTACTATCTTTAGTTGGCTTTTGTATCAAATGAGTTAGGAAGAGAAATACCTTTTTAAAGATGGAAAATGGTATAATCTGATCTTTGAAATAGCAGTTCTGGAGGTTGTCTGGGTGGCTCAGTCGGTTGAGGGTCTGACTTCGGCTCAGGTCATGATCTCCCAGTTTGTGAGTTTGAGCTGCACATCAGGCTCGCTGCTGTCAGTGCGGAGCTTGCTTGGGATTCTGTGTCCCCCCACCCTCTCTGCCCTTGCCCCACTCATGCTCGCTCTCTCTCTCTCTCTCCCCCTCTCAAAAATAAACAATAAAAAACAATAAATAAAAAATGAAATAGTTCTAAAAACAGAGTGGCAGACAAAAATGAGGAGATGTTATGGAATTTAATTGGAATCTATTACGTGAAAGCAAGAGATGATAGCTTTATAAGAATAGTACCCATAGAAATTAGGAAGAGAAAACTAGGAGACCTGAGGTGTATAACTTTGGAGTAAATTTAAAGAGAGGATGGAGAAAAGTAGATTCAGCTGAGAACACTCAAATGGAACCACTTGGTCTTAGTTATCTATTGTCGTGTAGCAGTATTACCACAAATTAGTGGCTTAAAAGCACACATTTATTGTCTCACTACTTCTGTGAGTCAGAAATCTGGGCACAGCGCAGCTGGACCCTCTGTTTTAGAGTTTCACAAAGCTGGCATCAGGGTTTCAGCTGGGACTGTGATCTTATCTGAGGCTCGGCTGGGGAAGGATCTATCTTGAAGCTCATGTGGTTGTTGACAGAATTTAGTTTCCTGTAAATATTATTGGACTGAAGGCCTTTTTCTCTTGATGGCTGCTAGCTGGAAGTCATCCATAGTTGCTTGACATTTGGTATTCCCACCATAGCCACTTGCTCTGTCAAAGCTAGCAAGAGAAGCTTTTAGTGAGACACATGGCATATTCCTATCTAGTCACGTAATCCCAGAAGTGGAATACCATCACTTTTGCTATAGTCAGAATCAAGTCACGTGTGTTACACACACTCAGAAGGAAGAAGTCACAAAGGGGCATGGCTACCAAAGAATGGATCAGCTGGGGTCATCCTTGATTCTGTCTACCACAGTTAGTTGCATAGAAAATCAAGAGGGTTTAATCTGGTAGTCAGTGTTGGTTCCATGATTCACACAGTGGCACAGAAGAGTTAAACAGTGATAAACTATAAGGAGATGCCTGGGAATGTCACAATAACACAACTCCTTCATATGCCACTGGGAGATCAAACTCAACAAAGCATGTAGTGGGATGGTGTGGTACATGGAAGATTACATGTATAAATGCTTAGGGCTGGGCCTGAATATAGTAGGTTTTCAGTAAATATTTGACTCAGAAATTGATGAAAACAAATCAGTGAATAAGCAAATGACTACAATTATAGAAGTCAGAGTTCAGGCAAGAAGTAGAACTGGTGTACATCAGTCAAAATATCTGAGAGTCAAGTAGGTGGCATATTGAATTAAAATATTGCTGAAAATGTTCTTCAAGACAAATATTTTTTTTATCTTCATAAGAGAACTATTTTTTTCTGACAGTCAAGTAATCGAAGGATAAGATCTACTAAAATAAAAAAAAGTTATCAAATACACATTCAGTTGGAAATATATGAACATAGAGATTCCATATTCATGGGGTGATTAAGAATTTCTCACTAACTAGAGGCAATACATTGCAATTTCCTGCGTAATTCCAAGGAATAAGATGAGCATTCCCTATATCAAAATAGAGATTTATTCTCAGCTGTAATCCAGCCTATTCTAGATGCTAAGATTTGATTGGTGCTGATCCGAAGACCTTTGTTAAATTTTGTGTAAATTTATTAGTACATTTAGACTTTTTGTCAAAAAAAAAAAAAAAACATTAACACCCTGACTTCCTAACTTTCTCTCTTCGATTGTAGGAAAAAGCCAACTCTTGCTAAGATTCCTGTGGCTTCTCTGACTGGCTTATCCATATACTACAAAATAGACACATGAGCCATATCATTGATCACATTGAGTTGCTTCTCATTTCATCAAATCAACAAATAGTGAGAGTCTATCATGTGCAATGTACCGTAATGGCTTTGAGTAAATTTTCCTTCAATTCTGTAATACTCTTCTCTCTTCTGAAGAGCATTTAAGTTTGATTTGGGGAAACTTAGCAAGACAAATAAGGCTTTATATAAAGCTTTGAGCTAATTTGCATATATCTACAACACTGTTCCCATGGTATGCCTCAAAAAGGATTTACAATCTCCTTTAAAAAAATAGAGAAAATAAAGTTTACCATATGATACATGCTATAAATCAGGTATCTAGAGATAATTCCCATTGCTGCTATATATCTGCATAAAGTATGTAACAAAACAAGAACAACTGCAGATGAAAATAACCTAAATTTAAATGATAATATTTAGAGTGGTAATATTTAGAGAATAATCCCTCCATTCACATTGTCAGTATATTTTTTATCTGCATACATGTCCTGACACTGGCTATGTGTTTATTTGTGTCAGTGAATTATAACAGAAACGAATTTCAGATAATACAATCATAAACATCTGGGCTTTGCAGCACATGGTCTGCTGAGTTTTAAATATGAAATAGTTTTGATTTCATTTCTAATAGTAAAAGGAAGTAGGATATCATGAGGTAATTTATGGTATTGTGCTGCTGAGAAGGAAATAGTCTCATTTACACTATTGTTTACAATCTCCTTTATATCCATATGCTGTTCCATGTCTAAGGGTAGATGATGTGATGAACTTGAAATTGGAGTTCTATTAGTTTTCAGGACAACGCTTGGGATATGATAGGCACTCAAGAATATTTGATGAGTGGGTGAATAAATTGCAATGAGTAAAGTTTTATGAGCAAATTTGAGAACCCATTTCAGGCAAATACTGAGTTTTTATCAACATCATTTTAACAGAATCTTATTAGGCACAGACTTGTAAAATCTTTAAACTGACAAAACCATAATCAAAACCAGCCCTTACCCACACACAGTTACAGACAAGCCAGTGTAAAAAAAAAAAAAAAAAAAAAAAAAAAGCCAACTGCAATTCTAGCGCTAAGGAAGGTGAATGAGAAGGCCCAGACCATGATGGTATAATCTGCATCTACTTCGAACAGCCGTGACAGTACTGGGACAGAAGATGGCAGAGTAGAAGAGACAGGTTCCCTGCTCTCCCAAAGCTTCGGGTCTGGTAGAGGACACATACAAAGCAATCCCAATGGATAATGGTTTCAAGAACCCACACTGCCATATGCAATTTGCACAGCCCTGCTGTATCACCAGTGCCTTGCCTTAGTGTAGACACTCAATAAATGTTTGCTAAAAAAATAAATCAGAGAAGTCTGAGAGAAGTGGATGATCTTATGAAGGTCAAGGCTAACAATGGCAGGAATCCTAGATTTTAAGGATGGCCAAAAAACTTGGTGTAACACAACTGGAATGCAGAAATGAGCTCACAGAAAGTATACTGAAGGACTAAAGCGCATAGGAAGTGGATCTCTGGCAAACATAAGGAGAAGTTTCATGGAGAGGACCAAAGTCAGCACACTGTTGGGGTACCAGTGAAGTGAGGAGAAAGTTAGGAGGTCTGAATTGCAAAAGAGCCTACAGTTCCATATTTGGCTAGTAGATGATCTGGAAATATCTGGCACACAGAGGTCTACCAGGAATTCTCTGTCTGTTTACAATTTCAGTGCTTCATGCTAAATTGTGTCATATAATATATATTATCAATTAAAATTCTAAATATAGCATTGTAATAAGAGGACTTTTTCTGTGTTTTTACATAGCACTAAAAGCTCCGGAAAATGGATATATGAGCCCCTGATGCAAATTACCCAGGAAAATTCGTAGAAAAAAAAAACACAAGTGGAGCTACAACGTATGTATATTCCTATTACAACATATGTATATTCCCATTATTTATTTATTCACTCTGAATCTAAGTAGTTGTCTATTCAGAAAATGTTTTGAGATTTCTCACTTTAGTAGTTACACACACATTTTAGAAAATAGACAATACCGTACAATTCGATGGGGTTTTGACCAGACAGGCTAGGGTTTAAATCTCTACTCTGCCACTTACCTGATGTGTGATGGTGAAGAAGTTACGGTGCTTCCCTGAGCTTCAGTTTCCTCACTGGAAGTGGCATCGCTAATAAATAGTATCTATAATATGAGATTGTTTGACCTTTCATCTACTATGTCTTAGAGTGGACACTCAGGAATATGCTGAGACATTTTGCAGTAGATACTTGCCTAATCAGAGTCTGTAGTTACCAGGGGACAGGAGTTATAATGATCTCCATCTTTCTTGAAGGTTCTGATAAGATCCTTGCTGCCCCACCTCACTTCTGATGAGGCAGTACCTTTAGCAGCTGATGACTCCCTTAGGGACTTTAAAACAAGGAAATTGTTTCATTCTGACTGGAAATAGGCTACCAGATCCTCTGGGTTCTCTGTTCTGTGTAGGAAAATGAATTAGTTTACTTACGCTACATAAACTGAGACCTGTATATGTTGGTACCATTCCATCAGACACCGTCACCCATGCAAGAACTGTATTCTCTGCAGGTTTTTTTCACCTCTGCAACTTTGTAAGAGCACATGGAAATGGAGGAAAAACTAACCACCATGTGAAAAGCAATCTTTCTTAAGTCATATGTATACCCACAAAGAAGAAAATGTACTTTCGGTAAACACGAAAATGATTTATGATCGTGCAGGCGTAGAATCAGGGGCTATCTTGTGCTTCCTAAACCTGTTGTGATAAATTATTGAAAGGAGATCACATGAGTTGATCACTTCTCTGGTGTCAGCTCTGTGAGGGACAGGACGTGTTGGAATGATTTTATTAACTCAATACAGATAGGACTTCAGAATACTTAAATCACCTTATTCTAGCTAAAACCCCTCCCAACCTTAAGTCACTATATCGAATGTCACAAATCACATACTATACAATGGCGTTTTTACACACTCTGAGGCTGAAATGAAATCTTATATGCGGAGAAAAAAATCACTTTTTTGCTAAAATAGATAAAACTCTCCTCTTCTCCTGGGTTTTGATCATTCAAAATAATATACATATATACAAAAACAATATTTCAGTATGTATTCAAATTTTGTGTATATAGATGTACAAGAAGAAAGAGAACCCTAGATGTTGGAACGTGTGACTTTGAGACATAATCAGATGAGTTACGCCAATAGATTTTCAAGGTAATATTAGTGGTAGGTTGTTGTGGACTTATTTCTTGAATTAAAATGCCAGGATTTCAATGGGGTAGAGAAGGGCTCAGGGTAGTGTGAATAATGCCCATATAGTCTCCTAGAGGATCACTGGTGAAGAATTCCCTCATCCTGCATTTCTTTTGATTCTACATCTCTCGTGTTCTTATCAGACCTGTGTCTCCATAGTGTCTATAACTTATTGAGCCCATACTTTGTATCAAACACTGTAATAGGCACTTTTTGTGAACCATATAGCATTTAATATTATCACAGAAAAAAGAAAACTAATAACTCTCCTTTATTCTTGTTACAGTAAAAAATCAATTTATTCCATCATTTTGACCTTACAATTTTATTTAATATCATTATCAATGTAATATAGGTGGTCATAGTTTAAAAAGCTGTCATTATTCTCTCTTTCTTGAAAACTACTCTAGTTTTTATTTTTATTCGGAGAGCTCTACCTTTATTGAAGCCTTCAACAGTTAAATGCAAAGAAAATTGTTATTAAGTTACTTCATTAATGAGTTTTTATTAACTGCTACTCTCCGGCAGGCAATGTGGTGGTGAGCTCTACAAGTACAGCAGTAAACTAAATCAAGTCTCTCCACTCATGAGGTAGGTGTACATTACAAAGCTGTTAAATATTTCAGTGGAAGAAAACCCTGGCAAAGGGTTTGATGTGGCAAAGACTTTGATGAAATTATACGAAAATGTCCTGATGATTTTCTAACGTAACTATTTTGAAAAGTCTCTGTTATCCTTTGTTTTAATTACTGCTCTTGTAGAATATTAATATTTAACAGATTGAAGTTCATTAAATCCATTTAATGTAAAGGGTAAAACAATCATATAGATATAGCTCTATCATGAGTTTTATCAGCCTCCTTTGAAATTATAGAATTATATTAGTTTCACATAAAAGTCATAAAAGGAGCATTTAAATTACCATTTTTCTTTAATGCATGAGTTCAAAGTCAGGTGAACACTAGGCTCAGCTTTATGTCTCCCCATACATATGAATAAATGCCAATAATTTTAATTTAATTGGATCCTACTGAAAGTCAGAAGTCTATCACTTTTGACTAAAGGCTAGTATACAGCTTACAAAGTGAACAGTATTTCCAGGAAGTGTTTATAAGGCATAAAGTGAACAAAATAAGTTTAGATTTTTTTCCCAAATGTACAAACAGAAAATTTGTAGATTAATTTCATAGAAGGTATAATAAGAGTATATCCTGATTCAGACTAAAGCATAATGGCTATAATATCCTAAATATTGCCCCCTTTTGTATGTTATGGTAAATGGCCTTTTTTCCCCATTTCCAATTGTTCATTGCTAGTATAGAAGAGTGCAAATGATTTCCCTTTATATCCTGAAAATTTTCTAATAAACTCACTTGTTCTAGTAGTTTTTTTGCTAAGTTCCTTGGCGTTTTCTACACAGATTATCATGCTATGTGCAAATAAAGGCAATTTGACTTCCTTCACCATCTGTGTGCATTCATTAGTAAATTTATTTATTTTGCTTATTACTTTTCCAGGGCCTCTAGTATAACTTTGAATGTAATTAATGAGAGCAGATATCTTTTCTTTCTCCCCAATATTAGAGGAGAGAACATTCGTGTTTTTCTACCACATTATGATATTTATGTGTGTGTTTTTTTATTATTGTTGATTTTTTTCTTTTTTCTTTTTTCTTTTTTTTTTGTGGTTGCCCCTTATCAGGATGAAGTTCCATTTTGTTCATAGTTTGCTGAGGAATTTATCACAACTAGGGGCTAATTTTTTCAAATACTTTTCTGTGTTAATTGAAATGATTATCTGGTTTTTCTCATTTATTATTTTTTTCGTGAAGCTAATTACATCCATACTTGAATGTTATTTTGTTTTGATGGTTACGAGAAATATTGGTTCATAGTTTACTTTTCTTCTGACACACAGGTTTGGATTTAGAACCAGGATAATGGTGGCTTCAAAAATAAATCGAGGATGTTATTTCCCCTTATATTCTCTAAGACATTGTATGGAATTGGCATTAACTCTTTCTTTAGTGGTAGGTGGAATGTGTCAATGGAGCCATCTGTATCATTAGGAGATGTATATTACAAGATTTGTTGCAGGGAATATTAGTTGATATAAATATAAAATCACAGTATATGTAATACAAGATGCTAATATATAATATATAATGAATATAAATAAGTATACTAATGTAATTATATAGTAATATAATTTTATATACTATGCAGCTAATATACAAATAATAATATTTTTATATAGCAAAATGAAATCACTCAACGAGTGAATTGAAGATGAAATTGAATACACAAATACACACACATGTGAAAGGAAGAAAGGGAGGGAGGAGGGGAGATTTAGTAAGTTTAAAATAAACCTAGTGGCTTATGCTCAGTCATCTGAACAGTAATCTCTGACTTCAGGCTGCTCCTTCTCCCAGCGGGAGGGGTTGCACCCATGTTCAGGGCTGAATGGGGAAGGGAAACTGTATCGCCCCAGGGAGCGCAAGTTCTTCTGACTCTGGATCTCTGGAATTCCCATCTAGCTCCTGTCTAAAGCTGGCACCTAAAAACAGAGGGCCTCGTGCCTAGGAGTCTATTTGTATTTCATCTGGCAAGATCACATTCTCACACGTGCCTATAAGAAGGCGTAGCGATGGGAGTTCTCTCTATTTTAACTTAGCTCATGCTGGGGGGCAAACAGATTCAGACACTGACCCATTTTTCTGGGGGATAATGGAATAATGGAGGGCTTGTGCCTTCTCATTTCTTGTTGATTCAGTTCTTGCAATTTTCCCTTCTGCTCAATAAAGTCTATTCCTTAACTCATGCTATTTGGTATTGTGGAATTTCTCCTGAACTCTCTTAAATGACAGGGGATGACTACAAATGAAACAAACAGGCTATTCTCTGCATTCCCTACCATCAAATGACTCTTTTTCTTTCCTTTTGGGAGGTTTTTGCACTCATTGATCCTATATCCTCCCTTCCTCTTTTCTCTTTGTCATACTGCAAGAAGCTTCTTCTCTTTACCCTAAAACAGCTTTCATGAAGGTCATCAATGACCAAAAGATACACTGATTCTTTTGATAAACAAATAACAGGTTTAAGGAGCCAGGAAATCCTGTTGGTACTAGTCTTTTAGAGATCTAAAAGTTTATGGCCAGTGTATAATATGCATCATTGAGGAACAGATTACTTGTATAGCTCCTGAAATCAAATTGAGATGATGGTATGACAATTTTCAAATGAAATTACCAAAATCCTCTGTCTACATTATGTCTTAGCTGTAGATAATATAACTGGATACTGCCAAATATGCAAGGCCATGTTTTGTCTGATTTCTCATTCTGCACGTGTCAGTACATTTCATCCTTACCGATTCCCAGCATAATTTCTGGCTCATTATACAACAATTAAAAATCCAGCTTAATGATCCAAATTCAGTGAGTTCTGTAAAACCTCCTGACCTCAGATTGGCTATAGAAATACATAATCAGGGAAAGTGACATGTGAGTTAATGTAATAAAGTTTGGTATGTGCATCTTCATTACCGATGAGTTATCAAATGACCCATTCCAGTCCTCATATTGAGTGGTTGTATACCAATACTATGATTTAAGAAGCTGCAACATCACAGCTGTTTCTCCAGCTTATGTGAAGTGACTATTTTTCATACTATTTCAGTGTATAACTGGCTAAGCTTGTTCATATGATTTTTTTACTCTCATGCTCAGCATTCATAATCACTTGTTAACAATAGTATTGGTGTAAACATAATGTCAATATTATAAAGGATGATTTTGGTCATGATTCATTCGCTGTTACCCCAAAGGAGAGAACTTGACCTTGTGGCTAAAATGCAAAGCTACTTATTTTTGTATTCCATTTGTATTTGCTTGCAATGTGATTTAAATCATTGTGTCCTAAGCTTCAGGGCCTGCGTAACATATTCACAATTTTGTCAATTCATATTTTATCTCTACTATTATTTAATTCTTATGTAATTTTAATTTTTTTAATTTTATGTATTTTAGAGAGAGAGAGAGAGAGAGCACACAGGGGAGAAGAACAGAGGGGGAGAGAGAGCGAGCGAGAGAGAGCGAGAATCCCAAGCAGGCTCCACACTCAGTGTGGCTCTATCCCACAACCCTGGGATCATGACCTGAGCTGAAATTTAGCATTGGATGCTCAATCAGCTGAGCCGCCCAGGCACCCCTCTTATAGCCTTTATATTAAATTATTTTTGTATTTGGCTTCTTTCTGAGAAATAATATCCCTGAAGCCAATTATTCTATTTATTAGTTTCTTCTAATATACATTCAAATAAAACAGTTAGATTACAGTGCTTATCAACATGCCCATTGAAATAATCTCAGACACCCCCAATGATAAATTAAGTATTACTTTGAAAAAACAGGTTATGAAACCACTGTCAAGTTTAGCTATATCTCTTTCACACACATGTATGCACACACACGTACACAGACACTCGACTGGATGTAAATGCAGCATACCTTCACTTGATCATTTTATTTTCATGTTTGTGTTTCAATTTGGGTTTTATTTAGGAATTCAGAACTAAAGTAGGCACTTTCAATTAAAAATGGTGAAAATATGGTGGTATTGATGTTAAAGGACTTGATTTATAAAAATACTTTTTAACAGAATTATGCAAATGAAAATGACTACCCCTGTTGCAATTGCAATCACTAATTTTCAATTTGCTAATGAATTAGTCCTTTTTGTTAGCAGGTGTTCATTTGTAACTAAAATGAAAATTCATGAGATCCTTGAGTCCGCTAGAGTCAGTATCTGTGATTTCTATCCGAGAAATCTTTCCACGCGATGACTTTTTATGAAAGGTTATTGATGGGTGTGGAGAGTAAATTCCTGTTTCTGTAATTTCTGAACTGTAATTTCCAATTTTTTACTTTACTGTGGAGTCATTATGGTATCTGCATGAGAAACATTAATCTTCAGGGACAAATCAAAGCTTGATTTCTAACGATGAATAATTTCAGCAGTTGTGCTGGTCTACTAGTACACTTCTGCAATTACCACTGACATACCACAGACTTAAAAAGATCAATTCCTGGGGCGCCTGGGTGGCGCAGTCGGTTAAGCGTCCGACTTCAGCCAGGTCACGATCTCGCGGTCCGTGAGTTCGAGCCCCGCGTCAGGCTCTGGGCTGATGGCTCGGAGCCTGGAGCCTGTTTCCGATTCTGTGTCTCCCTCTCTCTCTGCCCCTCCCCCCTTCATGCTCTGTCTCTCTCTGTCCCAAAACTAAAATAAAAAAAAACGTTGAAAAAAAAAATTAAAAAAAAAAAAAAGATCAATTCCTGTTTATAATCATATAATTTCACACTAAATGAAAGTAGAGTCGATTGGAGGGTAAGCAAAAAGAGGTTCAAAGTAATTTGAATCAGAATAGTAACCAGATATCTTATAGAGACTAGGGAATAAGAATCTTATGAATCAGGTGGTGGTAGGCTGGTCAGGGACTGTGAATACTCCTTTTTTTTTGTAGTCCCAATAGTTAACTTTTGCTTTCATTTCCCTTGCCTCAATAGACATATCTAGAAAAAAAATGCTATGGCTGATGTCAAAGAGGGTACTGCCTATGTTCTCTTCTAGGGTTTTTATGGTTTCAGGTCGCATATTTATGTATTGAATCCATTTTGAATTTATTTTCGTGCATGGTGTTAGAAAGCAGTCCAGTTTCTTTTGTGTGTTGCTGTCCAGTTTACCAACACCATTTGTTGAAGAGATTGTCTTTTTCCATTTCTTATTCTTTCCTGCTTTGCCAAAGATCAATTGACCATATATTTGTGGGTTTATTTCTGGGCTTTCCTTTCTGTTCCATTGATCTCTGTGTCTATTTTTGTGCCAGTTCCATACTGTTTTGATAATTATAGCTTCGTAATATGACTTGAAGACCAGAATTGTAATGTGTCCACTTTGCTTTTATTTCTCAAGGTTGCTTTGGCTATTTGGAGTCTTTCCATAAAAATTCTAGAATTTTGTTTTCGAGTTCTGTGAAAAATGCTGTTGGTATTTTGATAGGAATTGCATTAAATGTGTAGATTACATTGGGTAGTATAGACATCTTAAGAATATTTGTTTTTCCAATTCATGACTATAGAATCTCTTTCCATTTCCTTATGTGATCTTCAATTTATTTCATCAGTATTTTATTCAGAGTACAGGTCTTTTACCTCTTTGGTTAAGTTTATTCCTGGGTATCTTATTATTTTGGGTGCAATTGTAAATGGGAACGTTTTCTTAATTTCTCTTTCTGTTGCTTCATTATTAGTGTATGGAAATACAGGGTGCCTGAGTGGTTCAGTTAGTTAAGCATCTGAGTCTTGATTTTGGCTCAGGTCGTGATCTCACAAACATGAGTTCGAGCCCCACGTCAGGCTCCATGCTGAGTGTGGAGCCTGCTTGGTACTCTCTCTCTCCCCCTCTCTCTGCTCCTCCCCATCTCTTTCTTTAAAGTGAATTAAAAAAACATTAAAAAAAGAAATGCAACAGATTTCCTTACATTGATTTTGTGTCCGGAGACCTTACTGAATTTGCATATCAGTTCTGGCAGTGTTTTCAGGTTTTCTGTATATGTAGTATCATGTCACCTGCAAATAGTGAAAGCTTGACTTCTTCCTTACTGATTTGGATGCCTTTCATTTCTTTTTGTTGTCTGATTGTTGTGGCTGGACTTCCAGAACTATGTTGAATAAAAGTGGTGAAAGTAGACATCCTTGTCTTATTCCTGACCTTAAGAGAAAAGCTCTGGGTTTTTCTCCACTAAGGATGATGTTGTTACCTGTGGGTTTTTCATATACGGCCTTTATTATATTGAAGTATGTTCCCTGTAAACCTACTTTGTTCAGGGTTTTCATCATGAGTGGATATTGTACTTTGTTAAATATTTTTTCTGTGTCTATTGAAATGATCATATGACTCTTACCCTTTCTCTTATTGATGTGATGTATCATATCAGTTGATGTGATATTGATCGATTTGTGAATACAAATCACACTTGCAATCCAGGAATAAATCCCACTTGATCATGGTGAATGATTTTTTAATATATTGTTGAAGTCTGTTGAAGATTTTTACATGTGTGTTCATCAGGGACATTGGCCTGTTGTTCTCTTTTTTAGTGGTGTCTTTATCTGGTGTTGATGTCAGGGTAATGCTGGCTTCATAGAATGAATTTGTAAGTTTTTGTACCTTTTCTATTTTTCAAAATAGTTTTAAGAATAAGAAGTATTAACTCTAATCTTTGGTCGGACCATTTATTTCCTAATAATATCTTTTGATGAAGACAGAATTTAATTTGATGAACACTTTTTAATCATTATTTTATCTTAGGTTTAGTGCCTTTATGTACTAAGAAATTTGTCTACTCCAAGGTCATGGTGATAGTTGCTATGTTTTTTAGAAGCTTTATAGTTTTACTTTAATATTTAGGTGCATGACTCTCCTTGCAAGCAGACAAGGTTTATACTGTCCCTGAAGATATCCAGAACTTAGACCAACATTTACTGCAAAGACTTTTCTTTTTACCATTAGCTAGCCTTCCTCCTTTTGTCAAAATCAATTGGCCATATAACTGTGGGTTTATTTCTAAACTCTCCATGTTTTTCCATTGATGAATTTCAGTATTCTTCTGGAATACTTTAGCTTTACTGTAAGCCTTGAAATTGAATAGTGTGATACCTATAAATGTGTTATAGTTTTTCAAGATAGTTCTGGCCATATTTTGTTTTCATATGAATTAGCTTGATTTCCATATAAATTTAAGAATCAACTGGTAAATTACTACAAAAAACAACTGGCAAATTTGACTCACATTTCTTTGAATCTATAGACAACATTGGGGAAAATCGCTATCTAAACAATATTGAGTCTCACAATCTTAATTTTTTTAAATAATATCACTTATTTTTTTAAATAAGTATTTTGGAATAATTTCAGATTTAGAGAAAAGTTGCAAAGGTAGTAGAGAGTTTCCATATACTGCTCACTCAGTTTCAGTTTCCTTTTAATGTTACTAGCTTACACTACTGTGATTGCAATTAATTAAACTCCACACTATTCTGACTTCACTAGTTCTCCCCCCATGAAGGTCCCTTTCCTGTTCCAGTATCCAATCCACCATATCACCTTGTGTTTAGCCTTCATATCCTGTCTCCTTCAATCTGTGACAGTTTCTCAGTGTTTTCTTGTCTTTTATGACCCTCATAGTATTGAGGAATACTATTAATGTACACTTTTGACTATCCCCCAGACCTTGAATTGGTCTATGTTTTTTTCCCCTCAAGATTAGACTGAGTGTATCGAGTTTCACAAAAAAGTCCACAGAGGTGAAGTACCCTTCTAATCATATCACATCTGGTGGTCTATGACATATACATAGCACCATTGATGATAGTAGCCCTGATCACTTGGTCATGTTAGTGTTTGTCAGATGTCTCCGCTGAAAAGTTAATACACTTTCCCTTTGCATACTTTATTATTGAAAGCTGGTTACAAAGCAAAACCGACACTCAGGAATAGCAGGAGCAGAGGAAAAGGGGGATTAAGTGCCACCTCTTGGAGGGGCATTGTATGCATGTATTATTTGGAATTATTCTATAAAGAAGATTTGTATCTTCTCCCTTATTTATTTATTTTATCATTTATTTGTATCAATATGGACTCATGTATATCTGCTTTGTACTTTGGATTATAATTGAATACCGCATCGTTCATTCCGTTGCTACTCTTATTCCAGATTTGGCCACCGGGAGCTCTTTCAGGTTGGTTCCTATGTCCTCGTGACATGTCCCCGTTGTTTTTGTGTTTTGAGAACTGTATAACTTTCTGGCACTGTCAGATCATCCAGACTTGTCTTGTAATTTCCCTGCCCTATTCCTAGAGTTAGCCATTTATCCCAGGATCTCTAATCCCTTTTTGTGGGAGAATATCAAGAGTCCAATGTGGAGTGGAGTGATTACCCCCTCTTGACATCAAGGAAGCAGAATGAGGTGGACAGAGGCACAGCTAGTTGGCACTCTGAAAGTGAGGCCCAATGGAGAGCTAATTTTACACTCCCTCACGGAGGTAATTAGGCCATGTGAGTTGGTGTCCCACTTTTTCCGGGATAATGTCAGTGGGGCCGAGGTAGGAGGAGTTGTACTTCTGCCCACCATGTGTCTACACAGGGGCGATGTTAGTCACTGCCCCACTTTTGCTAGCGTGTTGTCACTGGGGCCCAGCGGGAAGCTAAGCATACATACTTACGCCGTCCTCAACAGAAAGACCGCTTGCCTGACAACAAAAAAGCAAATGTGATAAGATGGCCCATTATATAACTAAAATTCCAAATGTCAGGGCTTTTTTTATTAAATAGAAAATCCATTGTCATACCAAAAACCAGGAAAATAACAACATGAATGAGAAAAGACAACCAACAAACTGAACAGACACCAACAATGAGATGAATCAGATGTTACCTGAGGGTTAGTGGGTACTATGTATACATTTATATAATGCTGTATCTGGAATTGCTATATTCTTTAAAGTTCTCTTTACTTTGTACTAGCCATTACTCATTAATCTTCTGGTTTACTTAATAACTCATTTTTATTTTATATTCTTTATTCAAATTACTGTGTTGTTTCTCCATTCTATTGGGACCCTGAGTATTAACGAGTAGGTCCTTCTCTGAGTCCTTAGATTCAGCTAAATCTGATATGTGATGGGCTGTGGCCATCACTTTGAAGTTGCTATGAAAGAGGAGACCGAGGAAGGAATAGAAGAAATGGCATTTGGCCTCATAGTTGACAAATAGGGATATATATTTTGGTGTAAGGTATTTGGTTTCCATTGTGGTGATTGAAGTGCCAATTCAGGGAAGCATTTTGGTATGTGAAAGAAGTATAAAGAAAGGGAAGGTGGTAGGGGCACCTGGGTGGCTGTTGGTTAAGTGTCTGACTCTTGGTTTTGGCTCAGGTCATGATCTCATGGTTGGTGGGATCAGGCTCCACGTGAGGCTCTGCACTGACAGCATGGAGCCTTGCTTGGATTCTCTCTATATATAAAAATAAATAAATAAACTTTTTTAAGAAAGGGAAGGTGGTATATGTAAATGTTTCGGTGGAATATAACTTTACTGCCTTTCGTTGACGTCAGTAAATTCAAGAGAAAGACCTGAGGTATTTTGAGCAGTTTTGATGGATAGACGATGTTTCCTTGACCATGATCCAGTTCCAAAACTAAGTACTGTGGTGAAAGTATCACAGCAGCCTGTTAGACTCATCACAACTGGGCATAGGAAACAGTAGGAGGGAGAAACTGCCTTGTTCTCCTAAATGAAGTACATGACTACTTCTTCTTGTACTGAAGTACCTTGTCCTTGACCAGAGGATGCCCATGTCAGACTCATGTGGTAGTATAAGGAAGACTCAAGTTGGAAAAAGAGTTCTGTCCAGTTCTCTTCCAATTAGAGCTTTATCTGGCCTGCAATATCTAGATGTGATAGGTGAATGGAGTGATTCTTTCTACCTAGCAACTGACTTCTAGGGAATGCAAACTAGATTTTCATGTGCCAACTGTATTAAGTTGAAACTCAGCAGAATAATGTAGGCGAATATTCTAAGTCTCAAAGGAGAAAAGGAGGGGAGGCTCATTCTCTCTCAGTCCTAAAACTTGTCCCATTAAAAGCACAGTAAGTGAGGGAATATACACTCAAAAGGGTGAAAGACAGAAGGGAGTAGAGTGGTTGTTTTCCATGTTTTGGGTTACATTCTTTCAATCTCTCATTGGACTGATTATGTTTGGGGTATTGATTGAAATGGCATGTTGAGGGGCATTTGAGTTTGGGTAGGATTGCCAACTTCAGCAATTCTATGTGCAGTACCCCATTCCAGGAAGTGTCATCCATGTGGCTAAAAATATGTTTGGCACCTCTTAGATTGAAGTAATCCATAACAAGTACACATAGATAGTCGTCATAGAGGAGGGGGTATGGCTGTTTGAGTCCTTCCTTGAGCCAAGGCACCATTCTTTCAATGCAGGGCCATAGCGGGGAAACCTAGTACATACCTTCTAAGGAATAAGACAGGGAATGAGGGCCCCTAGCAAACTCTTCATATGTTTGTTCTTATGGGATGTAAAACTTTGTTTAAAAGGGGCTTGTGCATGTGGGACCACAACATGAAGTGTAGTAATGACGCCTTCTGTCTCTCCATTGATTTTCCTCTCTGCAGAACTAAATCTCTTCTTCTTTTTTTTAAATTTTTAATTGTTTATTTATTTTAGAGACAGAGAGACAGAGCAGAAGCAGGAGAGGGGCAGGGAGAGCCAAAGACAGAATCTGAAACAAGCTGCAGGCTCTGAGCTGTCAGCACAGAGCCCGACGTGGGGCTCGAACCCACGAGCCACGAGACCATGACCTGAGCTGAAGTCGGACACTTAACTGACTGAGCCACCCAGGCGCCCCCTAAATCTCTTCTTTTTAAATTAATTTTTAGTCATATTTGAAGTTACCAAAGTATCAGGGCTTAAGTATGGATGAGGCTCTGTCAGTCTATTATACATTTTTTAATTCTTATTTATTGATGTATTATGTATATTATTGTTCACCTATCTTTTAGTTATATTGTGAAAGATGTGTGGGCAAGGAGAAACCACAGTTCAGAACTCTTGGTAATGATAAAATATTGCCTTTTTTTCTCATATTTACCTTTGGATTTCTCTTCTTAACACTGTGCTCTAAAGGAGAGAGAGAAGACAGCCAGTAGCTGGAGACCATGTACAGAAGTGGAGCACTGCTTGGGAAGCAATGAACTTTACATTCTTGTGAAGGAACAGAAGCAGAATCTTGATTCTTTTGCAAAAGTAAGCCCTATTTAACAAAATCATTGGTTATGGAAAACCAGGGGTTTTGGTATTCCTGCATCTCAAGCAGCCACAACTGTTTCAGTTGAAACCCCATTATAATCTTTGGCAAAAATTTAGTTTGTGACCAAAGGAAGGAAATTTCTCTATTTTGTCTCCTAACATTATTACCCATGTACAAGCCATGTCTACTGCTCATGGAGTCTCC